>NC_079498.1:56452248-57111114 GCF_030052815.1 Hevea brasiliensis
ATTCTGATCTGATCAATCAACACTGGCTGTACATGCCATGCAACTGCTGTCTGTCCCTCATCATTAATCTCTAAGCTGGCATGTAATGATCTCAACTCATGTACCATAGAAAAATGAGTAACCTGTAGACTTTTCCATAGTCCTGTGACTTAAGGCGTCAGCCACAATATTAGCTTTCTCTGGCTGATAGTCTATCAGACAATTATAGTCTTTTATCAACTCTAACCATCTCCTCTGTCTCAAATTCAACTCCTTCTGAGTGCCCAAATACTTCAAACTCTTATAATCTGTGTAGATGTAGCACTTCTCCCCATACAAATAGTGTCTCCAGATCTTAAAAGCAAATACTATAGCAGCAAGCTCCAAGTCATGTATCGGATAGTTCCTCTCATGCGATTTTAGCTGGCGTGATGCATAAGCAATAACATTTCGATCTTGTAGATGTAGCACTTTTTGATATAAGCTGGACAACCCCAAATCTTAACATGCTTAAGACTTGATTTTCTTCCATGCCATATCTCATAAGGTGAGGAAGATACTGATTTTGATGGAATCCTATTCAGAATATACAAAGCTGATTCTAATGTAAATGCCCAAAAGGAGATTGGCATATCAGTGTAGCTCATCATACTACGTACCATATCTAATAGGGTACGATTTCTCCCTTCAAATACACCATTCAGCTGTGGTGTTCCTGGAAGAGTCAGCTGGGAAACAATGCCATGCTCTTTTCAAGTATTCATCAAATTCAGTACTCAAGTATTCACCTCCACGATCTAATCGAAGAGCTTTAATACTTTTTCCTATTTGATTTTCTACTTCAGATTTAAATTCTTTGAACTTTTCAAAGGATTCATGTTTGTATTTCATCAAATATAAATACCCAAACCTTGATTTATCATCAGTAAAGGTAATAAAGTAATGAAAACCGCCTCTAGCCATTTCTTTAAATGGACCACATACATTATTATGTATTAGCTCCAAAATATTTTCAGCTCTTAGTTCTTGTCCTACAAAAGGTGATCTAGTCATTTTACCCTAAAGACAAGATTCACAAGTTGGAGTAAGCTTAGAACCCAATGAGGATAAAATCTCTATTTTTTCCAGTTTTGCAATCCTATCTTCTGCAACATGACCTAACCTTAAGTGTCAAATATATTTTGAACTTGAGTTGATTTTCATCATGGCATTGCATTTATTTAGATCACTTGCATTCAATTTGTGTTTATCATTATTATCCAAATAATAAAGACCATCATGCATATAACCTGAGCCAACATATTTATTTCTAGAATAAATATTGCAAACATCATCTGTGAACTAAAAATTCATAGCTATTTATAGTCAAACTAGATATAGAAATGATGTTCTTAAAAGCATCAGGTACATATAAAATATTATTCAAACACAAAACATATCCAAACATGTAAAAAGATTTAGATCCTATGGCTAAAGCTTTAGCAGTTGAGCCATCGCCAATTCGGAGTCTAACATCTCGAGAACGTAAGCTGCTACTATTTGTTAGTTCCTGCATATCATAAGAAATGTGAGAACCGGCACCAGTATCTAAAACCCAAGCTGTAGATGAACTATGAGTATCATCAGAATCTAAATAACAAGATATGGACATACCTTCCGAAGGTATATCCTTCTTGTCCTTCAGAGAAGCAAGATATCTTAGGCAGTTCCTTTTCCAGTGCCCATCCTACTGGCAGTGGAAACACTTTCCTTTGCCTCTATTAGCTTTGGTCTTCCCTTTCTGTTTAGCTATCTTCTTGGAAGGACCAGGAATTTGAGGTTTCTTTTCTTATTGCCCTTCTTCTTGTTGGACTTTCCAGCAAAAGAAGATGCAATCAAAGCTACCTCTTTTCCTTTATTGCCCGACATATTCTTTTGGATAATAACCAGCATGTTAAGTAAACCAGCCAAGGTATATTCCTGCTTAGTCATATGGAAATTTGTCACAAAATTCCCAAATGACTCAGGTAGGGACTGAAGGATCAAATCTGTCTGCAGTTGGAAATCCATGTTAAAGTCAAGATGTTCCAGCTGCTCAATCAGCCGAATCATCTTGTGGACATGATCCCCAATATTCTGTCCCTCAAACATCCTCATGTAGAATAGCTATCTAGATATCTCATACCTAGCATTCCTGCTGTGCTCACCATGTAACTCTTGTAGGTGAAGGAGGATCTCACTTGCATATTGCATATTTTCATGCTGCTTCTGTAACTCATTACTCATAGAAGCAAGCATGTAACACTTGGCTCTCATATCATGCTCCTTCCACTTGTCCAAAGTATCATGTTCCTCTTGAGTGGCCTCTGGAAGTAAGGGACCAGGAACAAGTCTAGAACATATCCTATATGTTCAAGGTTCAGGACAAGTTTCAAATTTCTTAGCCAATCAGAAAGATTAGGTCCTGTCAACCTATTGTGATCAAGTATCTCATAAGGATATTGGATGGTGGGGGTTGTGGTGTGTTCATTATTATCAGAAAATTAACTATAGAAAATAACCAGATTAATTAGTAAATGTATCATGTATTTAACCAAAATGATTATGGTCTTTTAATCAAATTGGTCATCCCACTAACTTAGCGAATCCTACACTTCCAAAGTAGGAAACAGAAATCCTAGTTGGATGGATTTCTAGCGGGTGATTAAATTCTTATAGTTTTATTGATCATCCTCAAGCACATCCATTATTGGAATTACAATAAACTGTAAGTGAGCAACTCCTTGCTCATCACATCTCATGTGAGGTTCAATCATTTACCTAGCCTCTAATGCTCAAAATCTCAGGCACATCCATTATTGACTTATCTTCCATTAGTTAAGTTGATCCCATTGAGCCAGTAAATATGCAAATAATTTTAATGTCCTTAGGCACATCCATTATTGGCCACCAAACCATTTACATATTTACAACATCCCTAAATTTGTATGGGACATTGCGACACTGCAGGCCTAGGGATAATTGCAAAGTTAGGGGAAAAGAGAGAACCACAGAAAGGAATTGAGAACTAGGTCAAATAATTCGATCAGGGTTCAGGAAGTAATACAGTGTTATTGGAAAATCGGATCAGCCCGGTAAGGGGCAAATTGGTCAATTCACCCTTAGAGGTGACTTATGGCCTACATGTCTAATAAAATATAGGAAATTAATATTTTGAAATGTAGATTGAAAGGAGAAGGGTGTATGAAAAGAAAAGAAAAGAAATTTGAAATAAAACTTTATGACATCACCCTAGTGAGGCCAACATGACATCATAAATATTTTCATTTAATTAAAATAAGTAGAGATAATTATAAAAGGTGAATAAATGAAAAAAAAAAAGAGACCCTTCTTCTTTTTGGCCGAATTACTTTCTCTCTCTCCTCTCCCTCTCTTTCATTTTTCCTCCATTAAAACTCATGTGAAGCTTTTCTAAACCCTAAATTGAGCCATAAATCCCCTAAATTCTTTCATTAAATCTTGCTTTTGGGCCTTGCTAGACAATTTAGGGAGAAAAGGAAGAAGATAATTAGAGAATTAAAGAATTAGGAAAGTCCAACAAAGAGGTTAGTAATAGTTCTTTAAATCTCTCTTTAAATTCAAGCTTAGGCACTTCAATTAAATTAGAAATTGTGTAAAATAAAACAAAAATGAGATGTTAGGAGAAATAATGAAATTTCAGTAGCCATGAGTGTTGGGAGAAAATGATGTGTTTTACTTCAATAAATCATACAAGCAAGCCAATCTAAGTGGGTAGGTGTTAGTGCTATACTTTAATTTCATGTATTTTGTTAATTAGTGAAATTAGGGTTTATGGCAATTAGGAATTTGGTGGAAAAATTAGGGATTTTGAGAATTTTTACCAATTGACCTAATTGAGGGTTAAATTGGTCAATTAGGGTCATTTGGAGTGTGAGTGAATGCATGAAGTTGAAATTAAATGGTGAATGTGTAATGTCCAATCTGGACAGCCTGACCATAGTCCATTTAAAGGACCATAATTGAAATTCTGTTACTCTAATTGGTGTGAGGCTAATTGGAGATGAAAACTAAGACCTAAAGCTACAATTTTCATATAGAAACCTTGCCCTGAAAATGACCATAAGCTAGTGTAAAATTGAGTTGAATCCGGATTAGGCACCCTGCCCCTATACAGAATTGACCATATGAATAGTACTTGTTTAAATGGTCATAACTTGGTGTAGAAAGGTCCAAATGACCTAATTTTTATGGAATTGAAAAGCTATGACATAGTAGAACAACTTTTATGCAGAAACTAAACTCAAATTCTAACCATAACCTAGTCAAATTGCCAACTAAAGTTAGGTCTTTAAATTTGCCAGAACCCTAAATTGCCCAGAATTTCTCGGTTGTAACCAATCCGACCAGTTATAGTTAAATGGTCATAACTTGAGCTACAAAACTCCAAATGGAGTGATTCAAAAAGAAAATTAAACTAGACACAATAATGAACAACTTTGATGAAGGACATTTAGCCAAAGTCTCACTATAAGAAGTCTAATGGAATAGTAGAAATGAGTGACCCAAAATTGAAAATTTACAAATTCTCCTAGGAAACTTTTAATTTAAAGTGGCAATCAATGCCAATAAATTTGATACTCAAAATATGGTATGTGAGTGCATTTAGGACTAACATACCTATTAAAGATGAAAAAGTCAACATTTTGACTTGAATAGTATAATGAATAGTACTTCCATAAACAAAAATGTAAAGGACCCGAATTTATAAGCCGTAGTGGGTAGAATAAGTCTGCAAAAATTTAATTATTGAAATTTGTTATTAGAAATGATTTAAATGAGTACTGAAACACTTTAAATTATGTGTTTCAGTAGAGAAAGACACCGTGAAGGACAAAAAGAAAGTGAGTCAAGGCCAAGAGGTGACTCATAAAAAGTTTGTGCACAACGACTAGTTCTTGTTGATTTTCCATTGACTTTTTGAATTTATTTAATGGTAAAATTTGTAACACCCCCGTTTGCATAGCCTGGTATATTTCACTGTTCCGGTGATCGGTGTCGGTCCAGACAATTAAGGGGATTAGAACCATACTTAAGACAACTAGATGAACTATAAACACAAATAATTAGTAATGTCCAATTAGTTAAGTATAAACAAGAAAAACAGAACATAAGAAGTTAAACGAGCCGAGAGTCACAGCGATGGGTGACCTTCTCGGGAACGACTGCGAAGTCATTTTAAACTCAAATTTCGAACCGTAAAATGTGACGCCGCGGTCCTTAGGACCCTTATAAACACAGTGGAAAAGAGAAAATCACGACAAAGAACTGTTAAGCTAGTCAAATAATTAGGTCAGGGAGCCGGACGAAATACTGAATTATTTGCAAACTGGGTTGAACCGGTGAGGGGTAATTTGGTCAATTGACCCCGAGAGTTGACTCCTGATCTAACTGTCAAATAAAATCGGAGAAAAGAAAATTTCGGAATCGAGAATTAAATAAAAGATCTAATAGAAAAATAAATAGAAAAAAAAAGGAAAATGGAAAAGTTAAAAGGTGATGACATCATGCATGAATTCATGCATGATGCCATAAAAACAATACTTAACATATTTATTTAATTGGGATTTTTGGGTCTTTCATAAGGATAAAAACAAAACAAAAGGAAAGAAAAAAAAAAGTAAAAAGTCTTCTTCCTAAGTAAAGTTGCAGCCTCCCATCCTTCTCTCTCTCTCACCATTGTAAACCTCTATTAAAGCTTGTTTCAAGCTTTGAAACCACCATTAAACCTCAAATCCTTCCATACTTGCTTCACAAAAACTTGATTTAGTCACTTAAGAAGAAGCTTGGTCATCAAAGAAAGAAGAAAATAAGAGGGAAATTAGAGAATTCAAATTCAAGTTGAGGTAAGTGCAATTTCAAGTTTAAATTCTTATTGAATTCATGAATTTAAGTTTTTGTGTGGTGAAATTGCATTAGAAATAAAGGAAATCATGCTTAAATAAAGGAAGAGAGAATGTGGCAGCCATGGAACCCTAAGGTTTTGATGGTATTTAGTTAGGTTAACATGAAATCATGGTGAATAGATGTTTGATATGTGAATTGTATAATTAGATTACATGAATTGTGAAGATTGGATAAACTTAGGGTTTTGGACATTAGGGTTTAGAGACAAAAAATGTGAGAAACTTATAAATGGTGTCTTTGACGTAATGTGAAGTGAGAAATGATCATTTGTGACCTAATTAAGTGTGTTAGAAGTGTTTGAATCAAAGCCAAGTTCGGATTGGGTATGCACCGTGACCAAAAGTTACCTTTGAGGGACCAAAAATGAAATTTTACAAGTCCAATTGGTATGGGACCAATTGGGAATGACAATAGACACTAAATAACACAATTTTCATTTAGGAAGTATGCCCAAAAAGTGACCAAAACCTAGTGAACAAATTGACCAAAGTTAAAAAATCACAGTCTGCCTCTGTACAAACTGACCAAATGAACAGTGTTTGTTCATTTTGTCATAACTCGAGCTAGGCAGGTCAACATGACCTAAACTTTTATCAGTGGTTAGATGGGATATAGACCTAAAACTTTCATGAAGAACACCAATCCAAATTATGCCATTAACCCAATCAAATTACTGAGCAAAGTTGGATCACTGAATCTGTAGGACTGCAGATTTACCATATAAATAGTAAAGTTTCAATGGCTATAACTCTCTCTAGAAAACTCCGATTTAGGTGATTCTTGAACCGATGGAAACCTAAGACATAGTAGAACATTTCATATGAAGAAAATTAGACCAAATTATGGGCTTAACTTGATCAAATTGCTAAACAAAGTTGAAGCAATAAATCTGCAGAACTAAATTCTGCAGCATGAACAGTAACTGTATTTTGGCTCTAACTTGAGCTACAAAACTCCAATTGGAGTGATTCAAAAAGAAGAATAAACTTAAGACAATAGGAAACATTTTATATTAAGAAAGTTTTGTCAAATTCTAACAGTAAAATGATTAATAGAACAGTGCAACCTAAGGCACCAAAACTGAAAATTTTCAATTTTGCTTAAAAGACCTAGAATTTGAATAAACAACCAAAACCAACAAATTTAGTAACCAAAATGTGGTATGTGGGTGAAGTTGGAATTCCCATACCTATTAAGCCTTAGAAAGTCAACAATTTGACTTGAATAGTGTAGTGAATAGTAACCCCGAAACACAAAATTTCAAGAACGCCGAGTTTAGCACGTTAGAGCTAGGTAAAAGTGAAGTTAAATTTATTTTTGAATTTATGCCAAGTTATGATACTAAAACACTGTGAAATTGTGTGTTTCAGTGGAAAGGAATACCGGGAAAGAACTCGAGGAGTCGAGTCAAGGCCAACAGGTGACTCGTTTGAGGCTTGTGCATAACGTATACTTTTTATAATCATCTTTTGCATACTGTTTTGAATAATGTGAAATATTGGATTATGGCATTCTTATGATGTTTGATCTAAATTGTTGAAAGTTATTATGTATATTTGAAATGACAATGTTTAGCAAATTGTTAAGATAAATTTTGAAACGATAGTGTCATGACCATATATTTGAACACCTCACTAGCACGACTAGTGGAGGTAATTAGTTTCGAATTTTGATTCCTTCTCTGGAAAAGTGTTGAGGTGTGCCAGTAGAAGAGGATGTGAATGGATATCCATATATTTGAGCTAGTTAGCCTTGTGATGTGATTTCTCTTTAGCCTCTGGCTATTGAGATTCTATTTGTTTCGAATGGCATGATCTAACTGTGGGTTTTATGAAATGTGATTTGATACTTCAAAATGAAATTGTTTGGGATTAAAATCTCATAAATTATGTTTTGTGTTTAACTCGAATGCTCTGTTCTAATTTTGAATAAATGTGATTTTATTTCTGCATAAAGATTATTTTAGTATGTTGTGCATCACTGAGTCCTAGTACTCAGCGATAGCTTTATTCTTTGTCATGAATCTGAGAGACTAGAGGAGCGATGGTGAGTTGCTAAGGATTAAAGATCATTCAGCTTGAAGTTATCGGGTATAATTTATACCCTAATTGTAAATATTTCTTTTGATGTATGTATTGCATATAAATGTATGGACATGTAAATGGGTCTTGAGTAGCTTGTACAAAATTTGTATGAAGTTTGTAATAAAGTTTAGTTTGCATTTCTATTGATGTAAATTTTGTAAGGATGTATACAAATTATTTTGTCTCTAATGAAATATGAGTGAAACTATTTTATTTAATTTGAATGAAATGTATTGCTAGTATTTTGAGGATTATTGAATTTTGAACTTGAGAAATTGATTGAAATGATTGTGGAGTTGTTGAAATGGATTGAGTTTGATTGTGAAATTTAATTAGTTGTTGAGAAAACATTTTTAGAAGTGCTTTTTACAGGTATTTGAAGAACTGGTTTCTCAAAATACAGACAGAATTCTATCAAAATTTTTATAAAATTTGTGGAAAAATAAAATGGGCCAACAGTTTTAACTAGTTTTTAATTTTAATTAAATGTTTTAAATACCAATTAGAAAATGCTCACCACTTGTTAAAAATAAGAAAATTGTTTTAAAATTCCTTGTAGGGTACTTAATGAGTTATTTATAGGTGAAGTTCGATAATTCATTAGGTATTCTACAGGATCATGTTATGCCTTACAGATGGGTAAGGTGTGACATGTTTTAGTGGTATCAGAGCCAAGTTTTTTTTGAAGTATGTTTTGACTTGAGAATTTGTGTCTTTCCTTGTTAAGTACAACTACTCAATGTCCATATTTATTACATACAGTGCATTATATCATAAATATGAACTAATGGAGGGAAATCTTCTGTGTTACTTATTCAGGAGATACCCTAACTTCAGATTTAAATGGAAGAAGGAGATCGCTCAGTTGAGCGATGCTGAAGCCGAGGCATAAGGAAGCCCGCTTTACGAATGTCGATGGGTCGAGAGCACCAGCCCCACAAATGCAGCAGTTTCCTGCACAGTTTGCACAGCAGATGTCGACAATGTTTCAACAAATGGCTGGGGGTATGCCTACTCAAGCTCCACCCCAGACACCTATGGCACAACCACTGCCTCCAGCCAGACAGTATGATAAATTATTGAAGTATGGGGCTGCAGAATTTAAGGGTACCGTGGACCCTTTAGAGGCAGAGCAATGGCTTGAAAGAATGGGCCAGTATTTAAGAAGTCAGACCGCTAAGATGAACTAAAGTTTGAATATTACGTATGCGTTCTTGTAGGGGATGCGTATGATTGGTGGAAGACCATCCCCACGGCTTGGTGAACCCCGATCTTGACACAGGATGACTTCATCAAAGAATTGATGTAAATACATCCCAGATGCATATGTTGATCAGAAACTGCAAGAATTTTTGAGTTTGAAACAAGGGAATAGATCAGTGGCAGAGTATGAGAGGGAGTTCTCCCGCTTAAGTCATTATGCTGGGAGTCTCCTTTCCACTAGCAAGGCAAGGTGCAAGAGATTTGAGACGGATTTGAAGCCCAGCATAAGTATGCAAGTTGTGGGATTTCGACACAGCAACTTCTCAGAGCTTATGTCTCAAGCACTTGAACTGGAGAGAATTGAATCAGAAGCAACCCCAGAGAAAGAAAAATCAGAAAAAGCTGAGAAATCAGAAAAAGATAAGGGGGAAAAATCAATTGAACAGAGTTCTGGTGCTACCTCTTGAAAGAGAAAGAAATTTAGTGGACCCAGCAGGGGTCGAGGTGGAAGATTTGGTAGAGGCAGATTTTTCGGGCGAGAGACCCCTAGGTGCAGTCGTGATCGGCGAGGGTTCACATTCTGCCCGCCCCTGTGAGACTTGTGGCAAGATTCATAGGGGGGATTATTATTAGGCCACTGGAGCCTACTTTAACTGCAGAGGCAAGGGTCATTTAGCAAGAGACTGCACTAGTGCTTCGTCTTCGAGATTTGGTCCAGCTCCTACTATTGCCGAGGGATCTATTCAGAGTCCTGCTCCCAGAGGTTCACAGTCAGTTGGCAGAGGAAGAGGCAGAGGTAGAGGCACTGCTTGAGCGATCGAGAGCACGATTGGTCAGTCGGGACAAGGAAGTGCTTCAACCAGAATCTACACAATGAGACAGCGAGAAGAGGCTGAGACTTCTAATGTGGTAGCTGGTACATTCTCTATCTCTGATCAAGAAGTATTTGTGTTGTTTGATCTGGGTTCAACCCATTCATATGTTAGTGCTAACATAGTCAGTTCACTTGCTGTTCCATGTGTGCAAATGAGTTTTGAAGTACTAGTAACTAGTCCGTTAGGACAAGAGGTCTGGGTCAACAGAATTTATAGGGACTGTCCTTTGGTGATCCAAGGACATGTTTTTCTGTCAGATTTGATTAAAATGCCCTTCAGAGAGTATGATATCATCTTGGGCATGGATTGGTTAGCCAGGCATTACGCCATGATTGATTGTAGACTGAAGATAGTCACTTTTGGTCTTCCTTTGTAAAGTGATGTGGTAATACATGGGGAGAGGCATTTACTGCCATCAAACATCATTTCGGCTGCATTAGCCAGAAGGATGATCAGAAAGGGGTGTGAAGCATACTTAGCACATGTGATAGACACTCAAGTGGGGAGTCCAGCACTAAGAGACATCCCTACTGTATGTGATTTTCCGGATGTATTTCCTGATGAATTACCAGGATTACCTCCAAAAAGATAGGTGCAATTTGAGATTAATGTTATACCTGGTGTGGACCCAATCTCTATAATGCCATATAGAATGGCACCTGCAGAATTGAAAGAGTTGAAAGTGCAGTTGCAAGAATTGCTTGACAAGGGCTTTATCCGCCCTAGTGTGTCACCTTGGGGAGCGCCAGTGTTGTTTGTAAAGAAGAAAGATGGCACTCTCCGCTTGTGTATTGATTATCGGCAGTTGAATAAGGTGACAATAAAGAATAGATATCCATTGCCCCGCATTGATGACTTGTTTGATCAGTTGAGGGGTGCAGCTGTGTTCTCCAAAATTGACCTGAGATCAGGTTATTATCAGCTGAAGGTACAAGAGCAAAGTATTCCTAAAACTGCCTTCAGAACCTGCTATGGCCATTATGAGTTTCTGGTTATGCCATTCGGGTTAACTAATGCTCCGGCTGCTTTTATGGATCTGATGAACACTATCTTCAGACCATACCTCGACCAGTTTGTTGTGGTATTCATAGATGATATATTAGTCTATTCGAGGAATGCAGAAGAGCATGATAGACATCTGCGGATTGTACTGTAGACTTTGAGAGAGAAACAACTATATGCCAAATTGTCGAAGTGTGAATTTTGGCTGAAGAAAATATCTTTCTTGGGGCATGTAGTAACAAAAGAGGGCATTAAGGTAGATCTAAGTAAGACTGAAGCTGTCCTTAATTGGAGGCCACCCAGAAATATCACAGAAATTCGCAGTTTTCTAAGTTTAGCTGGATACTACCGTAGATTTGTGAAGGGATTCTCCATGTTGGCATCTCCATTGATCAAGCTGCTTAGAAAAGATGTGAAATTTCAGTGGATGGACAAATGCCAGCAGAGTTTTGATGAATTGAAGAGATGTTTGACTGAAGCTCCAGTCCTGACTTTACCTACTCCGGGTACAGAATATACAGTATATAGTGATGCTTCTCATAATGGGTTAGGCTGTGTATTGATGCAAGATCGAAATGTCATTGCCTATGCATCACGCCAGCTAAAACCGCATGAGAGGAATTATCCAACACATGATTTGGAGCTTGCAGCTATTGTATTTGCTCTTAAAATCTGGAGACATTATTTGTATGGAGAGAAGTGTTACATTTACACAGATCATAAGAGTTTGAAGTATTTGGGCATCCAGAAAGAGCTGAATTTAAGACAGAGGAGGTGGTTAGTGTTGATAAATTACTATGATTGTCTGATAGACTATCAGCCAGGAAAAGCTAATGTTGTGGCTGATGCCTTAAGTCGCAAGACTATGGTGAGTCTACGCGTTACTCATTTGTGTTTGGTACATGAGTTAAGATCATTGCATGCTAGCTTAGAGATTAATGATGATGGGCAGACAGCAGTTGCATGGCATGTATAGCCAGTGTTGATTGATCAGATTAGAATGGCTACTCAGAATGATCAGAAATATCAAAAGCTATTGGAAAAAGTCAGGCAGGGCAAGAAACCAGAATTATCAATCAAAGACGACGGTCTACTGCTACACCAGGGCAGAATATGTTTTCCTAATGATGTCGATTTGAGGCAAATCATTTTGAAGGAAGCACATGAGTCTCCTTTTGCCATGCATCCTGGTGGCACAAAAATGTATAGAGGGCTAAAGGAGCATTACTGGTGGATGGGTATGAAAAGGAATGTGGCAGAGTTTGTATCCAAATGCCTAACTTGTCAGCAAGTGAAGGCAGAACATTAAGTACCGACTGGGTTGTTACATCCACTACCAGTACCACAATGGAAATGGGAAAGAATAACGATGGATTTTATGATGGGACTTCCGAGGACACAGAAGAGTCATGATGCAATATGGGTCATTATCGACAGACTAACTAAGTTTGCTCATTTTCTGCCAGTCCGGATGGACTACAGTTTAGAAAGATTGGCCAAGTTGTACATTGATGAGATTATGAGATTACATGGAGTGCCAGTATCCATCGTATCAGACAGAGATCCTAGGTTTACTTCTAGATTCTTGGGTAGTCTTCAGAGAGCCTTAGGAACTAGATTGAACTTCAGTACTGCATTCCACCCACAGACAGATGTCCAGTATGAGAGGGTAATTCAGATCTTGGAGGACATGCTACGGACTTGTGTGATTGAGTTTGAGGGCAGTTGGGATACACACTTGCCTTTGATTGAGTTTGCTTACAATAGCAGCTACCAATCCAGTATTGGGATGCCTCCATATGAAGCTTTGCATGACAGAAAATGTAGAACCCCGTTGTGTTGGGATGACATGGGTGAAAGAAAGATGATTGGACCCGAAATTGTTCAGCAAACTGAAGAGAAAATCAGGGTGATCCGAGATCGACTTAAGACTGCATCAGACTGTCAGAAGTCCTACATTAATTTGAAGAGAAGGGATATTGAGTATGTAGTGGGTGAGAAAGTTTTCTTCAAAGTTTCTCCTTGGAAGAGGATTATGAGAGTCGGTAGAAAGGGGAAACTGAGTTCTCGTTTCATTGGACCATATGAGGTTCTGGAAAGAGTGGGTCCTTTGGCATATCGATTGGCACTACCTCCAGAGTTAGAGAAGATACATAATGTCTTCCATGTGTCTATGTTGAGGAGGTATCGATCAGACCCATCTCATGTACTACCAGTGGAAGAAATTGAAGTGAATCCAGACCTCACATATGAGGAAGAACCCATAGTGATTCTGGCTTATAAGGTGAAGCAGCTACGGAATAAGCAGATACCGTTGGTAAAAGTGCTGTGGAACCATCATTCGGGCCAGGAGGCTACATGGGAACGAGAGGAGGATATGAGGAGACAGCACCCACAGCTGTTTAGAGATTGATACCAGGTAAAATTTCGAGACGAAATTTATTTAAGGGGGGGAGAATTGTAACACCCCCGTTTGCATAGCCTGGTATATTTCACTGTTCCGGTGATCGGTGTCGGTCCGGACAATTAAGGGGATTAGAACCATACTTAAGATAACAAGATGAACAATAAACACAAATAATTAGTAATGTCCAATTAGTTAAGTATAAACAAGAAAAACAGAACATAAGAAGTTAAACGAGCCCAGAGTCACAGCGATGGGTGACCTTCTAGGGAACGACATCGAAGTTATTTTAAACTCAAATTTCGAACCGTAAAATGTGACGCCGCGGTCCTTAGGACCCTTATAAACACAGTGGAAAAGAGAAAATCACGAAAAAGAACTGTTAAGCCAGTCAAATAATTAGGTCAGAGAGCTGGAAGAAATACTGAATTATTTGCAAACTGGGTTGAACCGGCGAGGGATAATTTGGTCAATTGACCCCGAGAGTTGACTCCTGACCTAACTGTCAAATAAAATCGGAGAAAAGAAAATTTCGGAATTGAAAATTAAATAAAAGAACTACTAGAAAAATAAATAGAAAAAAAAGGAAAATGGAAAAGTTAAAAGGTGATGACATCATGCATGACTTCATGCATGATACCATAAAAACAATACTTAACATATTTATTTAATTGGGATTTTTGGGTCTTCCATAAGGATAAAAACAAAACAAAGGGAAAGAAAAAAAAAAGTAAAAAGTCTTCTTCCTAAGTAAAGTTGCCGCCTCCCATCCTTCTCTCTCTCTCACCATTGCAAACCTCCATTAAAGCTTGCTTCAAGCTTTGAAACCACCATTAAACCTCAAATCCTTCCATACTTGCTTCACAAAAACTTGATTTAGTCACTTAAGAAGAAGCTTGGTCATCAAAGAAAGAAGAAAATAAGAGGGAAATTAGAGAATTCAAATTCAAGTTGAGGTAAGTGCAATTTCAAGTTTAAATTCTTATTGAATTCATGAATTTAAGTTTTTGTGTGGTGAAATTGCATTAGAAATAAAGGAAATCATGCTTAAATAAAGGAAGAGAGAATGTGGCAGCCATGGAACCCTAAGGTTTTGATGGTATTTAGTTAGGTTAAACATGAAATCTTGGTGAATAAATGTTAGATATGTGAATTGTATAATTAGATTACATGAATTATGAAGATTGGATAAACTTAGGGTTTTGGACATTAGAGTTTAGAGACCAAAAATGTGAGAAACTTGTAAATGGTGTCTTTGACCTAATGTGAAGTGAGAAATGATCATTTGTGACCTAATTAAGTGTGTTAGAAGTGTTTGAATCAAAGCCAAATTTGGATTGGGTATGCACCATGACCAAAAGTTACTTTTGAGGGACCAAAAATGAAATTTTACAATTCCAATTGGTATGGGGCCAATTGGGAATAAAAATAGACACTAAATGACACAATTTTCATTTAGGAAGTATGCCCAAAAAGTGACTAAACCTAGTGAACAAATTGACTAAAGTTAAAAAATCACAGTCTGCCTCTGTACAAACTAGCCAAATGAATAGTGTTTGTTCATTTGGTCATAACTCGAGCTAGGCAGGTCAACATGACCTGAAATTTTACCAGTGGTTAGATGGGATATAGACCTAAAACTTTCATGAAGAACACCAATCCAAATTATGTCACACCCTACTCCCCTGTAAGATGCAACATGATCCCGTAGTACACCTAATGAATTACCGTACTTCGCCTACCGATAACCCATTAGATACACTACAAGGGATTTTCAAAACTTTTCATACTTCTTTTACAGTGGTGAGCACTATTTACAGGTGTTAAAAACTTTGGTGAACTGAAGTGAAACAACTAACTCATTTGGTTTATTTGGAATTTCTGTAAAATTTTGGCAGAGTGCCATCTATATTTTGGACAAAACAGTTCTTCAAAAAACCTGTAAAAAGCACTTCAATATGTATTTGCAAATCTCAACTCCAACATATTTTTCAACACAACATATTTCTCAACTCAAATCCATAGTGATTTTTCAAAGACTGAGATAAAGGAAATATAATACAAAACTATTCAAGTAAATGAAATCTCAAATTTACATTTACAATAATTTACATTTAATTACATACCAAAATGTTTTACAAGAGTTTTTATACAACTGCTCAAATAATTTACATACATATTATTACATGCATACATCAAAACCTATGTACATGGGTATACCTATGATATACCTGGAGCTTATCTGAAAGTGTCCTCAAAGCAACTTAATCACTGCTCTATGCTCTTCTTACCTGCGACAGCATGCAAAGCTATCGCTGAGTGGTGAACTCAGTGGTGCACAACTATAATTTAAAACATAGTACAATATACATTGACAAATTTTACAGTAAATAATTTGAGAATCTGAATACTGATCAAATTTCACAACTCAAAATATTCATTGCCAATAATGTAAATCAATTGTATAAATGACTTTGATCACAAAATTCAATTTATCAAATCATAACTATCCCTTTAAGTAATTCCAACAAAATCAATTATACATAAACCATAATTGAAATCACAATTTCTTACCATTCAAAAGCCATTCTCAGATCTCAAAATCATATCAGATCTCAAAATCATATCAGATCTCAAAAATCATACTGTATCTCAAAAATCATACTGTATCTCAAAAATCAATCTTTATCTCACTAATATGCAAGACTAATCCGAAAGGGCCATATTCGATGTGATTCTAACTCCCTATGGTCGAGGAGGTCGAATCAGATTCTAACTCCCTATGGTCGGGGAGGTCGAATCATCGTGCACAGTACCATCACAATAATGAATCTTCCGCAAGGGCCATAACGATAAAATAAACTTAGATCTAACCTCAAATCAGAGGAAAATCTAAGCCTGTGCACGTACCATGGTAATCAAAACACAACTCACTCCATTGTCTTCTCAACAAATGAGAGAGACGGGTAATAACCTAGTCAAGCATCTATAGTGAGATATAAAACAATATCACAATCCTTTTAGTGAGCATAAATCACAATATAATTTGATTCAAAGTCAATTCCAATATCCAATAATTTTTTATGCTCATCACAATTCAAATCATAAATTTACATTTTTCCATGAAAATTACCATCACAATTCAAAACATGTTATATCACAATTTTCCGAAACATAATTTATTCAATCCATAACAATGCTTAATACTTGTGGAAATACCATTTCACAAAGATAAATTCATAAATACTATAGCAATTTCAATAATCATTGAATTAAATCCAATGCCTGTTAAACATAGTTCATAAGAAAATATGTCATTTAATCATATAAAATATTCAGAACAAAATCAGTTAAAACTAGTTGTGCACAAACCTCTGATATTTGTCTCCTGGACTTGACTCAGTATTTCTTTCCCTTTTGCTGAGTCCTTGTTAACTGAGAAACACAATTTGAAGTGTTTCAGTGCTAAATTAAACTGTCTCTATCGATGGTGTTTGGTAAATAATGCACTGAACTCAATTATTCACTTAATCACCTAATATACCGACCCTCATTGCGTTTTAGGTAAATTAGGTCTTAGTGTCATTAATATGTCATATTCGATAGGGTTTTAGGTTTGGTATGTTTTACCAAAGTCATTTCCTTGTTTAGTGCATTTTAATGCAAATTGCTGGATTCCGGGACACTGGTTTGACCTAACTGGACGATCTAGTTCCCTCGGTTTTCGGGTCTCGGTCGAAACTACAAACTTGTAGATCTAGGTCTTATTGCACACAGGGCAAAATTTCAGGTCAATCCGAGTTAAGTAGACCAAGTTATGGTCATTATACTATTGCTGGTCAAATGGCATCAATTAGGTCATTTTTTTGGTCAATTTGGTCAACTTTGGTTCGGCCAGTTTTTGGACCCGAACTTATGCAAGCTTTTTGACTTGCTTCTGGTCATTTCTGGGTTTTGGTGTCTTCATAAGACTTGTAGGTATGGGTCTTAACTATTCATGGTTAAAATTTCAGGTCAATTGGACCTGTTTTGAGTGAGTTATGGCCTAAATACTCACTGCTGCCCAAATGGTCAGTTTTTAGGTCTCAAGTGTACCTAATCCGAATTGGTCATTTTTCACATCACCTTGCAAGCAGAATTTTGGTATGGTTTCTCAATGAAAGTTGGCAAATTTTGTGCCTAGTTTCACCTCAAATTGGTCTCATACCAATTGAGGTTACACATTTCAGGTTATGGGCTAAAATGTACACTGCCCTCAATATGCATTTCACACCCCACTTCAAACACACATATACCTTGCAATTTGGTTCACTTCCCTACCAATCTGTTTTGGTACATTAACCACAGTATAATCTACTTTACATTAACATTATTTTGGGCAGATTACCATTACCCTCAACACACCAAATATAATTCACATTTACAATATCTCAATACCATTACATACACACCTAAACACCACTAATTCTCACATACACTTTACACAATAATTTCATACACATATCCTTCATTCCTTAATGCCACAATTCTGCCAACACTCCCATGAATATACACATTTATTCAAGTGTCCCCAAGGCTGCCGAAATTTGTCCTTCAACATCAAAGTGCCCTACAATTTACCAATTCCCATCCAAGTGCATAAATCACCATATATATTTGAAATAATTCATTAGGATATTAAACCACCATGATCAACATTATTCCTCATCAATTATATGCATAATAATTCATCAAATGCATGACCCCATGGCTGTCCAAAATGGCTATTTCAATAACTAGTTAAACTCTAAAATTTCCTTCACAAAACTAACACCCATAACATAAACATAAAGTTTAACAAGGAAATTCTCAAAAATACAAACTTACCTTTAATTGTAACTTGCTAAACCTTCACCAAACTTCTCAAAATTGGTATCAATCTCTTCCTTGTGATGTGTTGACCATTTTTCATAAAGCTACTTAAGGGATTGGAGTTGAAAATGGGGAGATAAGAAAGCTTGCATGAAAAATGGCTATGGAGGATTTCTTTTCCTCTTCAATTCGGCATGGGTTATGGAATGAAGAAGATGACCCTTTTGAGTGGGAAGAATCTGCCCACTAATAAGTATATTTAATCCTTTTAATGTTCTTAGTGGTCCACTAAAAAATTAAATCATTTTTTTAAGCTAAACTTTCACTTAATCCCACATTAAACCCTTGATTTTAGCTATTTACTTTAGGTACCACCAAATTAATTTTTCATTTCATTTTCTAAGTGTAATACTATTTATTTTTAATGGAAATTTATGTCAAAAGACAATTCGGGATGTCAAATGACCATAATGCCCCTGTTCGGGTGGCATTCCCGATTTTTTGGTAACACCGTATTTTGTCTGTTTTTCGATTTCTCACTTTTCTTTGTACTAATTATTTAATTTTTCTTTGATCTTTCTAATGATATTTATTCTTCAATAAGGTTCTATTTAAGTCCTAAAAATGTTTTCCAGGGTTCCCCGCAGTCCAGGGCTAATCAACGGTCCACGCCGTGACTTCCCGGTGCGGTCACCCATCGCTAGGGTTTCCGGCTCGCTTAACTTGGTCACATTTCTTTGCTATGATTTTTCCTTTGTTTTTCTTGTGTTTTCTTTTCTTGTATTTCATTATTTTATGTCTCCTCACTCATATCGAAGTACGGTTCTAGGCATCCTAGCTGTCCGGACAACACTGGTCATCGGAGCAGCAGAACGCACTACCGAACTTTGGGGTGTTACAAATTATGCCATTAACCCAATCAAATTACTGAGCAAAGTTAGATCACTAATCTGTAGGACTGCAGATTTTCCATATAAATAGTAAAGTTTCAATGGCTATAACTCTCTCTAGAAAACTCCGATTTAGGTGATTCTTGAACCAATGGAAACCTAAGACATAGTAGAACATTTCATATGAAGAAAATTAGACCAAATTATGGACTTAACTTGATCAAATTGCTGAACAAATTTGGAGCAATAAATATGTAGAACTAAATTCTGCGGCATGAACAGTAACTGTATTTTGGCTATAACTTGAGCTACAAAACTCCAATTGGAGTGATTCAAAATGGAGAATAAACTTAAGACAATAGGAAACATTTTATATTGAGAAAGTTTTATCAAATTCCAACAGTAAAATGACCAATGGAACAGTGCAACCTAAGGCACCAAAACTGAAAATTTTCAATTTTGCTTAAAAGACCTAGAATTTGAATAAACAACCAAAACCAACAAATTTAGTGACCAAAATGTGGTATGTGGGTGAAGTTGGAATTCTCATACCTATTAAGCCTTAGAAAGTCAACAATTTGACTTGAATAGTATAGTGAATAGTAACCCCGAAACACAAAATTTCAAGAACGTCAAGTTTAGCACGTTAGAGCTACGTAAAAGTGAAGTTAAATTTATTTTTGGATTTATGCCAAGTTATGATACTAAAACACTGTGAAATTGTGTGTTTCAGTGGAAAGGAATACCGGGACAGAACCCGAGGAGTTGAGTCAAGGCCAACAGGCGACTCGTTTAAGGTTTGTGCACAACGTATACTTTTTATAATAATCTTTTGCATACTGTTTTGAATAATGTGAAATATTGGATTATGGCATTCTTATGATGTTTGATCTAAATTGTTGAAAGTTATTATGTATATTTGAAATAATAATGTTTAGCAAATTGTTAAGATAAGTTTTGAAACCACAGTGTCATGACCATATATTTGAACACCTCACTAGCACGACTAGTGGGGGTAATTAGTTTCGAATTTTGATTCCTTCTCTGAAGAAGTGTTGAGGTGTGCCAGTAGAAGAGGATGTGAATGGATATCCATATATTTGAGCTAGCTAGCCTTGTGATGTGATTTCTCTTTAGCCTCTGGCTATTGAGATTCTATTTGTTTCGAATGGCATGATCTAACTGTGGGTTTTATGAAATGTGATTTGATACTTCAAAATGAAATTGTTTGGGATTAAAATCTCATAAATTATGTTTTGTGTTTAACTCGCATGCTCTGTTCTAATTTTGAATAAATTTGATTTTATTTCTGCATAAAGATTATTTTAGTATGTTGTGCACCACTGAGTCCTAGTACTCAGCGATAGCTTTATTCTTTGTCGCAGATCTGAGAGACTAGAGGAAGCGATGGTAGCCGCTAAGGATTAAAGATCATTCAGCTTGAAGTTATCGGGTAAAATTTATACCCTAATTGTAAATATTTCTTTTGATATATGTATTGTATATAAATGTATGGACATGTAAATGGGTCTTGAGCAGCTTGTACAAAATTTGTATGAAGTTTGTAATAAAGTTTAGTTTGCATTTCTATTGATGTAAATTTTGTAAAGATGTATACAAATTATTTTGTCTCTAATAAAATATGAGTGAAACTATTTTATTTAATTTAAATGAAATGTATTGCTAGTATTTTGAGGATTATTGAATTTTGAACTTGAGAAATTGATTGAAATGATTGTGGAGTTGTTGAAAATTGTGAAATTTAATTAGTTGTTGAGAAAACATTTTTAGAAGTGCTTTTTACAGGTATTTGAAGAACTGGTTTCTCAAAATACAGACAGAATTTTGTCAAAATTTTTATAAAATTTGCGGAAAAATAAAATGGGCCAACAGTTTTAACTAGTTTTTAATTTTAATTAAATGTTTTAAATACCAATTAGAAAATGCTCACCACTTGTTAAAAATAAGAAAATTATTTTAAAATCCCTTGTAGGGTACTTAATGAGTTATTGGTAGGTGAAGTTCGATAGTTCATTAGGTATTCTACGGGATTATGTTATGCCTTACAGAGGGGTAAGGTGTGACAAAATTAATTTATGACTTTAATTGCTATCGAAAGTTTTAAATAACACCAATTGTTTGATGTTGGCCTAAAGGTTGAGAAATTTATTTGAATGTAATTTGATGAATGTTTTGATGCTTGGAAATTGTAAAATAGTTTGAAACCACAACGATCATGATTATGTGATTGAAATTCTCACTAGCTTGCCTAGTGAGATGAATTGGTTTTGAGTTCCCTCTCTAGCGGAAGTGTTAAGGTGTGTGCCAGTTGAGGACAAATTGAATGAGTACTCATATATTTTGCTAGCTAGCTATGTTATTCCTCATTAGCCGTTGACTATTGGGACGAATTGGACATGGGTATCATGATTAAGTTGTGTGTGACTTGTTAGAATTATTACTTGGTGAATTATGAAATGAAATTTAATTTCTTTAAGAAATTTTCTATCTTTCAAAATTAAGCATGATTTTATGTATCCACACATCAAGTGATTTACTTGTGATTTATTTATGGTTTAAAATTATCATTCTCTTAACGTTGTGCACTACTGAGACATTAGCTCAGCGATGACTTTTCATTATTGTCACAGGTAGAGAGATAAATAAAATAGCTGAGTAGGCTGCTTATGACTAGAAGTGATTGCATTTTGGATTTTGTTGGGTATATAGATTACACCCCTTTGTAAATTTTTATTTTAATGTATATGAACTGTGTGTATATACATAATGAACTTCAGCAGTTGTATATTAAATTTTGAGAATTTTATTTTGACTATTGTAAAAATTTATAAACTGATACACTTGAATCGTATAGATGTTTTTAAGCATAATTGTATACTATCTCATAGCATTTAGGTAAGTAATCTCATGCATAGTAGTTAATTTCATTAGTTTTTGTAATTTCTATTATCAAGCCCTTAATTCCATGTTTTCTGCATCATTTTAGGTGTTTGGGCAAAGCCCCAGAGTATAGGAGTGTAAAAGCAAAGCTTAGAGAGGTCAAAAGACTCAGAACTTCTGCTGATACAAAGTACACGGGCCGTGTAAGCAAAGCCACAGACCAGTGTAACCTTCTACTAGACGAAAGCCAAAGAGCAAGTGGAGAAACAAAAGTACACGGGTCGTGTAATTGGACCCGTGTAATCTGCAAGGACACGTGTAAGTCTCTGCCAGGCATAAGCTTGAAGAACTTTTTGAGAACAAAAGTACACGGCTCGTGTAACTAGGACTATATAGCCAGCGCAGACCCGTGTAAGTCTCTATGCCAATGCAAGACTCCACAATTCCACTCCAGTAAGTTACACGGCCCTAGGCCGTGTAGTGACACACTGTAACACCCTCCCGGTAACCATTCCGTACATCCTACTGTTCCGGTGACCGGTGTCGGTCTGGACAGCTAGAACGTCCGGAAAAATATTTAAACTAAAGTCAGCAACCATAATTAACTCAAATATTAATAAGAAACACTTAGTAAAAATTTTAGAAATAAAATACAACCAAGCAAAACGAGCCGGTGCCCAAGCGATGGGTAACCGGAGGGAAGTTCTTGATACTATAACGAGGAGCCCTAGACCCGGGGGAAAAATTATAAAATAATTTTTGGGACTCCAGAGAAGGGTAATTGAGGTTCCCATGGCATTAGAATGCCAAGAAAATACCTAGAAAAATTTTTCAATCGGTACAGACGATTTTGACCCGTTAAGCCAAACGGAGGGTATTTTGGTCATTTCACCTTCCGAGGTGATTTTTGGCCGACTTGTCCAGTTGAGTAAATAATTAATATAACATAAAATATGAATAAACATTACTAGAAATGAAATTTGAAATGAGTAGTGAAAGAAAAGAAAAGAAAATGCAAAATAATGCAAAAATGACATCACATGATGTCACTCACTTGCTCACCAACCAATCACAATTGAGCTATCCTTTGACTAACAAATAAAAAGACAAATGAAGACCAAAAGAAACAAAAATGCAGCTTCCTTCTTCCTTATCCCAAACCAGCCGAAACCCTTGGGTAACCAAGCCACCATTGACAACTTGATCAAAGCTTAATTCCCTCCTTCATTTCACCCTAAAACCCTAGTTTCCTTTCACTAAAATTTGTTCTAATACCTTGCATAGTCTTTTGGCAGCCAAGAAGAAGAAAGAAAGTGAAGCTTTCTCAAGCTTGGATTGGCATACAACAAGGTTAGTGCATATATGTAGTTAAAATACATTAATTCCATGATTTAGGCTTGTAATGAACTAGAAATTGTGAAATAATGAAACAAATTCAATGTGTATCTCCACCAAAGAATTCGGCAGCCCTAATAGAGGAGGCGTTTTGAATGTTTTTAATAGACTTAGCATGAGTTGGAGATTGTATTTAAGTTATATATTTACATAGATGTTGAACTAGGGTGCTAATTGAGGGTTTATGGGTAAATTGCATTGGACATTAGGGTTTTGAGGCATGAAAATGTGACTTGGCTTATTAAACTGTTAAAGAACAATCTAATGGTCAATAAGTGACCATTTGAGGTATGTTGAACACAATTTGGACTGAAAAATGGTATGGTAAACTCAAGGTGTAAACTGCCCTAGGACAGCAGCAGAGGGACTGAAAATTCAGTCCCTTTGCACTGCCATAACTTGGGCTGTGTTAGTCCAATTGGTGTTTGGCCAATTGGACATGAAACTAGGCTTATAATGGCACATTTTTGCTGAAGAAACCATGCCCAAAAGACCAAAGCAAGAGGACCAAAACTTGGCCCCAATCCGGATACCCTGCACTGAATTTTGCAGAATTGACCAAATAAACAGTAACTGTTCATTTGGCCATAACTCACTGTAGATTTGGTCAATTGGCCTGAAATTTTTACAGCAACAAGTTAAGACATAGACAAACAACTTTCATGAAGGAACCTACCCCAAATTATGGCCAGAACCCATCCAAACAAGTGGTTCTAGTCACTGTTCATGCACCGTAGATATGGTAATTTTCTGCAGAATGCACATCCGGACAGCTTGGGTTTTTGGGCCATATCTGGAGCTACAAAACTCCAATTGGAGTGATTCAAAAAAGGAAATTCAACTAGACAAAATAAGGAACAACTTTCTTGTTTTACATTTCTTCAAATTCCAACAGTAACAGTGTCTAATGGAGCAGTGAATTTGACTCACCAAAACTGAAAATTCTGCTTGTGTTGAGTTATACTTTGGAATGGTATTAACACTTAATGCCAACAAGTTTTAAATACCAAATGTGGTATGTTGGGAGTGGCAAAGTCAATGTACACATTTTTATTCTAAAAGTCAACATTTTTGTTGACCAATGATGAATAGTGACACAAAAAAAAAGAGTTGAAATTCACAAATTGAAGAATTTAAAAGTTTCAAATGCCCTAGTATACCTAACAAGATTGGTTTGGATAGTTTGGCATGCCAATAGGGTTCAGTTAGCAGTACTGCACATGACAAAAATGCCATTCTGTGATTTCATGGCTTTTAGCCATTCTGACTTTGCATTGAGACTTGGCCTTGTGCCTGATATTATTTACAGCTTGTTAGCTGTTCTGTTGCACACCGGGAGATGCATATGTGACCGATGGTGTGACGGCCCAAGGTACTAGGTACCCAGTGCCAGTTTACCCGTTATCCAGTCCAGTCGTCTAGTGTAGGTTACTTGGGGCAACCAAATGAATAAAAGTGAACAACGTTAATGAAACAATGAATATATCAATACCAAACAAAGAAAGCATACACATTCTATACACATTTATTTTCTTGCTATTTTCTTTTATTATATTGTTGTACCACTAAGCATTATTGCTTAGCGCGTTGCTTTTGCCACGCGTAGGTACTGGAGATCCCGATCGCGAGCCCAGTAGACCACAGACTGGGTGAGTCCATCCGGCAGTTCTGCTCAGTGTCCATGTCACCTCATCACCTGCAGTGCATTGGTAGGACACTAGATGTCATTTTGTCATTTTGTAATTAACTTTTTATTTTCTCATATGTATTTGGGATTTATGTAATGTATTTTGAGGTTCATGTAAATAATAAAGATTTATGGTCATGTATGGTATTAATTTGAGTATTTAATGGTTGTTTATATATGAGAACCCTGAGAAAGGGATGTTTTGAGAAATGAAAAGGTTGTTGAGACCTGAAATTGACAAATTATTGAGATATTGATATTGAGTTTTATTGATGATATTGGAGTTGAGAATGAATGAAATTGTATATTGGAAGTGTTTTTAACAGGTTCCGAAGAACTGTTTTCTCCATTTTTAGCTGGTACTCCGCCGGATTTTCTTTAAAATCTTCGGAACCTCAAATGAATAATACTTTTGATAAATGGTTAAAATAAATCAAATTTCATAAATTAACTTCAAAAGCATGATACAAATTAAGTAAGGTATATTAGAGTGTGCCAGTACACCGTGTGGCATTACTTACTGGGTATCTTGTACGGGTAAGGGTGTCACATTTAGTGGTATCAGAGCACGGTTTAGGCGTTTCTGGGCCTAGATTGAGTCCATACCATGCATTGCATTTTGTAAGAGTCGAGGTGACACTAACGCAGATCTGTTTATCTTTCTTATTTTGAATAGGATATGGATCCTTCATCTCAGAGAGCCGTTGAGGAGGAAGTGGAGAGTCATGCTCCACTGCGATGGGCAGGCCCGGGGGCATGAGAGAATCTGCTCCGCCGACTCAAGCGAGCACCTTTCGGCCTCTACAGGCCATGTTCCAACAAATGGCCGACTTCTTTAGACAAATGGCCGGGGTAATGCCAGTACCACCACCACCACCACCAGCTCCACAGCAGAAATCACACTTGGAGAGGCTAAGAAAGTTTGGAGCTGTGGACTTCTATGGTAAGAGAGAAGATGACTCTGTTGCAGCCGAGAATTGGTTGAACAGAACAGGCAGAGTCCTTGTCACACCCCGGCTTAGTGGGCCCCAGCTCAAGCCCCTCTATGGGTGGCCATCTTGCCGGCGTACCCCTCTAGAGGCCGGCGATGCAACTCAAATCGGTACTGTCCGCTTTGGTGGAGTTCAATCCCTTCGCCCTGCAGAGCTAGGATTCGAACCTATATCACCTCACGGATTTGCTTCGCCTCTTACCAATGCCGGCGATGCAACTCAAATCGGTACTGTCCGCTTTGGTGGAGTTCAATCCCTTCGACCTGCAGAGCTAGGATTCGAACCCATATCACCTCACGGATTTGCTTCGCCTCTTACCAATTGAGCTGCAGCTCAGCTCAATTGGTATGAGGCGAAGCAAATCCGTGAGGTGATATGGGTTCGAATCCTAGCTCTGCAGGGCGAAGGGATTGAACTCCACCAAAGCGATACATGATAGTTGTATTCGACCTCTAGAATGCCTGTGGCAAGATGGCCACCCATAGAGGGGCTTGAGCTGGGGCCCACTAAGCCGGGGTGTGACAATAAAAAAAAAATTTGGACCATTTCTCGATTTGTGCGTGTCATCCTTGCGCAGGGGCCATGCTAATCTTCTATGTATCGTTCCAATTTTATCAGATGTCCCCCACTAAATGTGACACCCCTTACCCGTGTACAGTATACCCGAGTAAGTAATGCCACACAGTGTACTGGCACACTCTAATATACCTTACTTAATTTGTATCATGCTTTTGAAGCTAATTTATGAAATATGATTTATTTAAGCCATTTATCAAAATTATTATTTATTTGAGGTTCCGAAAATTTATAGAAAATCCGGCGGAGTAACGGCTAAAAATTGAGAAAACAGTTCTTCGGAACCTGTTAAAAACACTTCCAATAATTTCCAAACAATCCCAACTTCAATTTATCAACAAAATCTCAATATTAGGATCTCAACAACATTTCAATTCCAGTACTCAATCATCCATCACATGTGATGATCACATATAAATCACAAGTAAACATTTACATTTCCATTCACAAGCACAATTTTCATAATTTACATAAACGTCAATATACATTACACAAGTTTAATTACATATGAGAAAACAAAATTAAGTTACAAAATGTCAAAATGACACCTAGTGTCCTACCAATGCACAGCAGAAGTTGAGGTGACACGGATACTGAGCAGAACTGCCGGATGGGCTCACCCAGTCTGTGGTCTACTGGGCTCACGGTCGGTATCTCCAGTACCTACGCGTGGCAAAAGTAACGCGCTAAGCAATAATGCTTAGTGGTGCAATAATATAATAAAAGAAAATAGCAAGAATTTAAATGTGTAGTGAATGTATATGTTTCATTTGCTTGGTATTTGTATATTATTTACTTTGTCCATTTTTATTCATTTGGTTGCCCCAAGTAACCTACACTAGACGACTGGACTGGATAACGGGTAAACTGGCACTAGGTATCTAATACCTCGGGCCGTCACACCATCGGTCGCATATGCATCACCCGGTGTGCAACAGAACAGCTACCAAGCTGTAAATAATCTCAGGCACAAGGCCAAGTCTCAATACAAAGTCAGAATGGCTAAAAGCCATGAAATCACAGAATGGCATTTTTGCCATGTGCAGTACTGCTAACTGAACCCTATTGGCATGCCAAACTATCCAAACCAATCTTGTTAGGTATACTAGGGCATTTGAAACTTTTAAATTCTTCAATTTGTGAATTTCAAATTTTTGGTGTCACTATTCATCATTGGTCAACAAAAATGTTGACTTTTAGAATAAAAATATGTACATTGACTTTGACACTCCCAACATACCCCATTTGGTGTTTAAAACTTGTTGGCATTAAGTGTTAATACCATTTCAAAGTGTAACTCAACACAAGCAGAATTTTCAGTTTTGGTGAGTCAACTTCACTGTTCTATTGGACACTGTTACTGTGGGAATTTGAAGAAATGTAAAACATAAAAGTTGTTCCTTATTTTGTCTAGTTGAATTTCCTTTTTTGAATCACTCCATTTGGAGTTTTGTAGCTCTAGATATGGTCCAAAGACCCAAGCTGGCCGTATGTGCATTCTGCAGAAATTTACCATATCTACAGTGCATGAACAGTAACTAGAGTCACTTGGTTGGATGGGTTCTGGCCATAATTTGGGGTAGGTTCCTTCATGAAAGTTGTTTGTCTATGTATTAACTTGTTGCTGTAAAAATTTCAGGTCCATTGACCAAATATACAGTGAGTTATGGCCAAATGAACAGTTACTGTTCATACTGTTCATTTGGCCAATTCTGCAGAATCAGTTTCAGGGTTCCGGATTGGGACCAAGTTTTGGTCCTCTTGCTTTGGTCTTTTGGGCATGGTTTCTTCAGCAAAAATGTGCCATTATAAGCCTAGTTTCATGTCCAATTGGCCAAACTTCAATTGGACTAACACAGCCCAAGTTATGGCAGTGCAAAGGGACTGAATTTTGTCCCTATCTTTCTGTCCTAGGCGATTTATACCTTGACTTTGCCATACCATTTTTCAGTCCAAATTGTGTTCAACATACCTCAAATGGTCACTTATTGACCATTAGATTGTTCTTTAACAGTTTAATAAACCAAGTCACATTTTCACCTTTCCAAACCCTAATATCCAAATCAATTTACTCATAACCTTAATTAGCATACTTAGTTTAATGTCCATGTATATTAATACCTTAACCATTATTTCTAGCCACTCTAAATTTATTAAAACAATCAACCTCATACTTTCATAGGGCTGCTGAAAATTGAAGTTACCATGACACATATAATTTACTTCAATTTCTTAAAATTGCTTAGCTCAAAATGATGTTCTAACTAAGAATTAAAAGAAGGAGAATGAAAGTGTAGCACTAACCTTGATTGGGCAGAATTTCCAAAGCCCTAAACTTCACTTTCTTCCCTCTTGTTGGCTGCCAAAAACTTCCTTAGGGTGTGTAGATTAATTTTAGTGAAGATAACTTAGGGTTTTGGGGTGAGGTTTGAGAGCTTGAAAATGAAGAAAATGGAGGTTTGGCTATGGAATTTTGAGAGCTACGGGTATGTTTTTGTGGGAGTGGTGGCTGCTGCAAATTTTTGGTGAATTTAGTCTTCATTTAGCCTCTTTTATTGTTTATTTAAATGGTTGTTAAATTATAATTGGTGGAGACTTTCACATAACATCATAATGATGTCATATTTGGCATTTTAGTGTATTTTCTTTTTCTTTTCATCACTACTCAATTTCAATTTAATTTCTAGTAATATTTCTTCATATTTTACGTTATATTAATTATTTACTCAACTGGACAAGTTGGCCAAAAATCACCTCGGAAGGCGAAATGACCAAAATGCCCTCTGTTTGGCTTAACGGGTCAAAATCGTCTGTACCGATTGAAAAATTTTTCTAGGTATTTTCTTGGCATTCTAATGCCATGGGAACCTCAATTACCCTTCTCTGGAGTCCCAAAAATTATTTTATAATTTTTCCCCCGGGTCTAGGACTCCTCGTTGCGAAAACCGTAACTTTCCTCTGGTTACCCATCGCTAGGGCACCGGCTCGTTTAACTTGGTTGTATTTTATTTCTAAAATTTTTTCTAAGTGTTTCTTATTAATATTTGAGTTAATTATGGTTCCAGACTTTAGTTTAAATATTTTTCCGGACGTTCTAGCTGTCCGGACCGACACCGGTCACCGGAACAGCAGGATGTACGTAATGGTTATCGGGAGGGTGTTACAGTCCTAAAACAACTCCACTGCACTCCAGAGCAAAACCTGGAAGCTGCCATCTCTTTACTGCAAGACAATGCTTATGAGTGGTGGGACACTGTGTCCAGTGAAGTGTAGCCAGAAACTGCAACTTGGGATTTCTTTCTCTCTGAATTCAAGAAGAAGTATGTGGGTACTGTATATTTGGAAGAGAGAAGAAGGGAATTCATTAACTTGAGGCAGAGACAGTTGTCAGTGGCTGAATATGAGAAGGAATTCGTAAGATTAAGCCGTTATGGAAGGGAGATAGTCCCTAATGAAGCTGAAAGGTGCAAGAGATTTGAAGAGGGACTAAATGATAACATCAAGATCCAGCTCACTGCCTTGGGAATCACATAATTTACCAAGTTAGTGGAAGCGGCAATAAAGGTTGAAAAAGTAAGAATTAGTGAGTGGACTAGAAGAGAGAGACAGCAGAAGAGGGGAACGGGTCAGTCAAGTTCAGCTCCTGCATCAGGGAAGAAGTTTAAGGGTCCTCCTACATAGAGTTCGGGTCAGCCACAGGGCCGAGTGGTCTCGGGGCCCAGCCACGATTCACCCCTAGGAGAGATCGGTCCACACCATCGGTGGCGCTCTCCGAGGATGGGGTTGAGGACCAGCCCGGCATCTTACGCATGTCCACCGCCGGAAGTGGCACAAGGGGGAGTGTTGGATAGTAACTGGTGCCTGCTTGAGGTGTGGGTCAGCAGAGCATCAGTTGAGAAACTGTCCACGCAGAACTACTACTGCTGCTCCAACACAAGCAGACAAACCTGCTCCTGCACCACCAAGGGGTAGAAGGTCTGGTAAATCTGAAGCTGTGGGACCATCTCAGAGGCCTGCATCTGAGTTCGCAGAGAGGCCAGATAATAGACCACCTGCCAGAAATTATGCCCTGAGAGCTCAGGAGGAGCAAGATGCCCCGGACGTCATCGAGTGCGTTCTCCTCTACTCTACACTGTGCATGCATTGGTGGATCCAGATCCACTCATTCTTACATTTGCATCAACCTACCCGTAGAAAGGGGGATATTGGTAGGGGAGAGTGACCAAGACATTCTGGTCACTAATCCATTGGGCCACAGTGTAGTGGTGAACAAGGTATACAAGGGTTGCCCGTTAAGGATTCAGGGGTATGAATTCTTGGCAGACCTAATTGAGTTACCCTTCCATGAGTTTGACGTGATTTTGGGAATGGACTGGTTGTCACGTCATCAGGCAATGGTTGATTGCAAATTGAAGAGAATTTCTTTGAAAACCCACGAGGGTAATGAGATCACGATTGTGGGGAAAGGACAGATTTCTGTCAATGTCATCTCGACCATTGCGAGAAGAATGATGAGAAAAGGCTGTGAAGCCTACCTAGCACATGTGGTGGATACTAGGCAGGCTAAGCCAAACTTGAGTGACATACCCACAGTGAGAGACTTCCCAGAAGTATTTCCTGAAGAGTTGCCTGGTTTGCCACCAGAAAGGGAAGTCGAATTTGCTATTGAGACACTGCAGATGCACACCCATTTCCATTGCTCCTTATAGGATGGCACCCATCGAATTGAGAGAGTTGAAAACTCGGTTGCAAGAGTTGTTAGATAAAGGGGTTAATACGCCCAGGTGTGTCACCATGGGGAGCTCCAGTTCTGTTCGTGAAAAAGAAGGATGGGACTTTGAGACTTTGTATTGACTACCGGCAGTTGAATAAAGTGACTGTGAAGAACAAATATCCGTTGCCTAGAATTGATGATCTGTTTGATGAGTTGAAGGGAGCAGGAGTATTTTCTAAGATTGATCTCAGATCAGGGTATCATCAGTTGAGAGTGAAAGATGTAGATGTGCCCAAGACTGCGTTCAGGACCCGGTATGGGCATTATGAGTTTCTGGTGATGCCCTTTGGCCTAACAAATGCACCAGCGGCGTTCATGGACCTTATGAACCGTATCTTCCATCCATACCTAGATCGATTCGTAGTGGTTTTATTGATGACATTACGGTGTACTCCAAGACCGAGGAAGAACATGATGAACATTTGAGGATTGTTCGCAAACCTGCATGAAAAGAAGGCGTATGCTAAGTTGTCCAAGTGTGACTTTTGGTGAATGAGATTGCATTCCTTGGACACATAGTGTCGGTGATGGGATTAGGTGGATCCCAAGAAAATAGAAGCGATGATGGAATGGAAGCCTCCCGGGAACACAACCGAGGTCGAAGCTTCTTGGGGCTAGTGGGTATTACTGTAAGATTTGTGAAGGGATTTTCCCTAATAGCTGCTCCAATGACCAAGTTGTTACACAAGAATGTCAGATTTGACTGGAATGACAAGTGTCAGACCAGTTTTGAGAAGTTGAAGGCTATGTTGACAGAGGCACCCGTGTTAACATAGCCAGTGTCAGGAAAGGACTTCGTGCCTCTCATAATGGGTTAGGGTGTGTACTGATGCAAGAGGGGAAGGTGGTCGCTTATGCTTCCAGACAGCTAAGACCACATGAACAGAACTACCCTACCCATGATCTAGAACTTGCAGCAATTATCTTCGCACTGAAGATATGGAGGCATTACTTGTATGGTGAAAAGTGCTACATTTACACAGACCACAAAAGCACGAAATATTTGCCAACCCGGAAGGAGCTCAACCTTAGGCAGGCGATGGATTGAGTTCCTAAAGGATTATGACTGTAATTGACTACCATCACAGGAAGGCAAATGTAGTTCTTGATGCTTTGAGCGTAAAGTCCATCACGACTTTGAGATCATTGAATGCCGTCTAACCTTGATTCGAGATGGAGCTATTTTGGTTGAGTTGCAAGTAAGGCCAAACACCTACAGAGATACTAGATGGGCAAAAGCGGATGAAAAGTTAATGGCTATTATGAACAAGATCTCGGAGGAAAAGCAATCGACTATGGGGTGAAAGTCGATGGGTGTCTATACTACAAAGAAAGACTGTGTACCAGATGATGGGGAATTGAAAGCCAATATTCTAAAAGAGGCACACACTAGTGTATATGCTATGCACCCAGGAAGTACAAAGATGTATCATGATCTGAAGCTTCAGTATTGGTGGCCTGGTATGAAGAAAGACATAGCTGACTATGTGACTAAATGTTTGACATGTCAGCAAGTCAAGGCAGAACATCAAGTTCCATCGGGTTTGCTACAGCCGATACGCATACCTGAATGGAAATGGGATCGGGTCACCATGGATTTTGTAAGTGGTCTACCTCTCACCCGGAAGAAACATGATGCAGCATGGGTGATAGTTGATAGATTGACAAAGTCAGCACACTTTCTGCCAGTTAGGACTGACTACTCACTAGAGAGGTTAGCAGAATTGTATATCAGTGAGATAGTTAGACTGCATGGAATTCCACTTTCCATCATATCTGATCGAGACCCAAGGTTTACATCGAGATTTTGGAAGAAGTTGCATGAATCCTTGGGTACACAACTCCATTTCAAAGCCTGACTTTCCATCCTCGAGACGGATGGGCAATGCGAAAGAGTAATCGAGTAAATAATTGAAACCAATGAAATTGATACAAATATTGAATTGAAATGATAACAATAACGTGAAATACTTGTCGTGTCCTTGAGGATATCTTTGAGGAGTTGTGTCATTGAGTTTGAGGAAGTTGGGATAAATACCTCCCAGCGGAATTTGCATACAACAATAGCTACCAAGCTAGTATCCAAATGGCCCCGTATGAAGCTGTATGGGAGAAAATGTAGAACTCGGTGTCTTTGGGTGAATTGGGCGAAGACAAGCGGTAGGGCGGACACAGTGAAACAGTGAGGAGAAGGTGAAATCAATCAAAGCCAACTTGAAGGTTGCCTCAGCATGCATGTAAATCCTATGCCGACCAAGAGAAAAGAAATAGAATATGGGGTTGGCGACAAAGTGTTCCTCAAGGTGTCACCATGGAAGAAGGTGTTGAGGTTTGGAAGAAAAGGTAAGTTGAGCCCTAGGTTCATTGGCCCATATGAAGTCATTGAACGTGTGGGTCCAGTGGCCTATAGGCTAGCTTTACCACCAGAGCTGGACAAGATCCACAATGTGTTCCATGTATCCATGCTCAGAAGATACCGCTCAGATCCTTCGCATGTCATCTCCAGAGAAGAAATTGAAATACAGCCGGATTTGACATATGAAGAAGAACCTCTACGGATCCTAGCTCGGGAAGTGAAAGAGTTGAGGAACAAACAGATTCCATTGGTGAAAGTGCTTTGGAGGCACCACAACACCGAGGAGGCAACTTGGGAAAGTGAAGAAATGATGAGGCAATAGTTCCCTCAACTGTTTGCATCAGGTAAATTTCGAGGACGAAATATAAATTAGAGGGGAAGAGTTGTAACACCCTCCCGGTAACCATTCCGTACATCCTACTGTTCCGGTGACCGGTGTCGGTCCGGACAGCTGACTAGACGTCGGAAAAATATTTAAACTAAAGTCAGGAACCATAATTAACTCAAATATTAATAAGAAACACTTAGTAAAAATTTTAGAAATAAAATACAACCAAGCAAAACGAGCCGGTGCCCAAGCGATGGGTAACCGGAGGGAAGTTGCGGTTCTCGCAACGAGGAGCCCTAGACCCGGGGGAAAAATTATAAAATAATTTTTGGGACTCCAGAGAAGGGTAATTGAGGTTCCCATGGCATTAGAATGCCAAGAAAATACCTAGAAAAATTTTTCAATCGGTATAGACGATTTTGACCCGTTAAGCCAAACGGAGGGCATTTTGGTCATTTCGCCTTCCGAGGTGATTTTTGGCCGACTTGTCCAGTTGAGTAAATAATTAATATAACATAAAATATGAATAAACATCACTAGAAATGAAATTTGAAATGAGTAGTGAAAGAAAAGAAAAGAAAATGCAAAATAATGTAAAAATGACATCACATGATGTCACTCACTTACTCACCAACCAATCACAATTGAGCTATCCTTTGACTAACAAATAAAAAGACAAATGAAGACCAAAAGAAACAAAAATGCAGCTGCCTTCTTCCTTATCCCAAACCAGCCGAAATCCTTGGGTAACCAAGCCACCATTGACAACTTGATCAAAGCTTAATTCCCTCCTTCATTTCACTCTAAAACCCTAGTTTCCTTTCACTAAAATTTGTTCTAATACCTTGCATAGTCTTTTGGCAGCCAAGAAGAAGAAAGAAAGTGAAGCTTTCTCAAGCTTGGATTGGCATACAACAAGGTTAGTGCATATATGTAGTTAAAATACATTAATTCCATGATTTAGGCTTGTAATGAACTAGAAATTGTGAAATAATGAAACAAATTCAATGTGTATCTCCACCAAAGAATTCGGCAGCCCTAATAGAGGAGGGGTTTTGAATGTTTTTAATGGACTTAGTATGAGTTGGAGATTGTATTTAAGTTATATATTTACATAGATGTTGAACTAGGGTGCTAATTGAGGGTTTATGGGTAAATTGCATTGGACATTAGGGTTTTAAGGCATGAAAATGTGACTTGGCTTATTAAACTGTTAAAGAACAATCTAATGGTCAATAAGTGACCATTTGAGGTATGTTGAACACAATTTGGACTGAAAAATGGTATGGTAAACTCAAGGTGTAAACTGCCCTAGGACAGCAGCAGAGGGACTGAATATTCAGTCCCTTTGCACTGCCATAACTTGGGCTGTGTTAGTCCAATTGGTGTTTGGCCAATTGGACATGAAACTAGATTTATAATGGCACATTTTTGCTGAAGAAACCATGCCCAAAAGACCAAAGCAAGAGGACCAAAACTTGGCCCCAATCCGGATACCCTGCACTGAATTCTGCAGAATTGACCAAATGAACAGTAACTGTTCATTTGGCCATAACTCACTTTAGATTTGGTCAATTGGCCTGAAATTTTTACAGCAACAAGTTAAGACATAGAAAAACAACTTTCATGAAGGAACCTACCCCAAATTATGGCCAGAACCCATCCAAACAAGTGGTTCCAGTCACTGTTCATGCACTGTAGATATGGTAATTTTTTGCAGAATGCACATCCAGACAGCTTGGGTTTTTGGGCCATATCTGGAGCTACAAAACTCCAATTGGAGTGATTCAAAAAAGGAAATTCAAATAGATAAAATAAGGAACAACTTTTATGTTTTACATTTCTTCAAATTCCAACAGTAACAGTGTCCAATGGAACAGTGAAGTTGACTCACCAAAACTGAAAATTCTGCTTGTGTTGAGTTATACTTTGGAATGGTATTAACACTTAATGCCAACAAGTTTTAAACACCAAATGTGGTATGTTGGGAGTGCCAAAGTCAATGTACACATTTTTATTCTAAAAGTCAACATTTTTGTTGACCAATGATGAATAGTGACACAAAAAAAAAGTTGAAATTCACAAATTGAAGAATTTAAAAGTTTCAAATGCCCTAGTATACCTAACAAGATTGGTTTGGATAGTTTGGCATGCCAATAGGGTTCAGTTAGCAGTACTGCACATGGCAAAAATGCCATTCTGTGATTTCATGGCTTTTAGCCATTCTGACTTTGCATTGAGACTTGGCCTTGTGCCTGATATTATTCTGACTTGTTAGGCGATGCATTTGCACCGGAGATGCATATGTGACCGATGGTGTGGCGGCCGAGGTACTAGGTACCCGGTGCGGTTACCCGTTATCCATCCGATGCGTCTAGTGTAGGTTACTTGGGGCAACCAAATGAATAAAAGTGAACAACGTTAATGAAACAATGAATATATCAATACCAAACAAAGAAAGCATACACATTCTATACACATTTATTTTCTTGCTATTTTCTTTTATTATATTATTGCACCACTAAGCATTATTGCTTAGCGCGTTGCTTTGCCACGCAGCGTGATACCGGAGATCCCGATCGCGAGCCCGATAGACCACAGGTGGGTGAGTCCATCCGCGATTCTGCTCGATGTCCGTGTCACCTCGTCACTGCGATTGCATTGGTAGGACACTAGATGTCATTTTGTCATTTTGTAATTAACTTTTTATTTTCTCATATGTATTTGGGATTTATGTAATGTATTTTGAGGTTCATGTAAATAATAAAGATTTATGGTCATGTATGGTATTAATTTGAGTATTTAATGGTTGTTTATATATGAGAACCCTGAGAAAGGGATGTTTTGAGAAATGAAAAGGTTGTTGAGACCTGAAATTGACAAATTATTGAGATATTGATATTAAGTTTTATTGATGATATTGGAGTTGAGAATGAATGAAATTGTATATTGGAAGTGTTTTTAACAGGTTCCGAAGAACTGTTTTCTTCATTTTTAGCCGGTACTCCACCGGATTTTCTTTAAAATCTTCGGAACCTCAAATGAATAATACTTTTGATAAATAGTTAAAATAAATCAAATTTCATAAATTAACTTCAAAAGCATGACACAAATTAAGTAAGGTATATTAGAGTGTGCCAGTACACCGTGTGGCATTACTTACTCGGGTATACTGTACACGGGTAAGGGGTGTCACACACACGGGGTGTGTACCATGCTACAGCTAGTTTTCAAACCCGAATTCTCGCTCTTGTTTACACATTCAAATCAGACTCCTAAGGCTTTTGGGACTCAAAATGACCTAACGCTAAAACAACTATTATAAATAGAAAGAGAAAATATCCAAAGAAGGGGGAGGATCCTTTGACAGCACCTTTTTTAGGAGTTTTAAAGAGACTAGCAACTCTGCACTCTCCAGCCGTCTTGAGGAGAAGAATATCAGTATCAAGAGGAGTTTTTCAGCTAAAGTTCCACAAGATCAAAGCTGCAAACTCTCTTCGGTTCCTTCATTCCTTCTCCTTAAATAGATTTTTATTGTTTTATTTCTTCTATATGATTTCTTTTTACTGTCTTTGCCTTTTTATCATGATGTTTGCTAAACTCATGAGTGAGTAGTTTTCTTATTCTGGAATTGGGAGAGTAATTCTTGTAATCATTATTATGGATGAACACTAAGTTTTATTTATTGGATTTGAGATTTGTTCCTTGATTTAATTTCTTATGATCTTAACGCATGCTATGTGCTGGTACCTACTTAGTATTGATTGTAGATATTAATTGAAGGACTGAAAGGTGAAGATTAATATTAGAAAATCAAGATTTTGAACCTAGGAATTCTTACCTAGACATAGGCTGATACCTTTGTGGAATTTTAAAATTAGTCAAAGACCTTAAAGGATTTTAATTAATTTGATCGCCACGAAAGTCGCATTTAAGTTAATTAGAATACATCCTAGGTGCCTTCATAGAGGACTTAGAATAACGTAGGACTGATTTCCATCAAGGCAAATGATCCTCAATCCAGCAAATAAACGAGGTAACATCTCTAGTATGATTCAAGTGTGAAATCTTAATTCCGGAATTGTGTTAAATACATTATTTCGTTTTAAGTTTACCATTATAGTGTTTAAGGTTAACAAACTTCATTATCTAAGTATTCGATAGCCTAGATAGTCAAAATTACTGTGTAGATTGGTACTTACTATTCAAATTCCTCGTGGAAACGATACTCTACTCATCACTTTATTACTTGTTAGTGATCCGTGCACTTGCGGTAGTTGAAAAACCAGCAAATAAGTTTTTTTGCGCCGTTGCCAGGGATTTTGGCTTTAGTAATATCGAGCGATAGGTAATTTAACTGATTTAGGCAATAATGTTTATTATCTAATTTTATTTGATTTGTTTTATTTCTTTTCTTTTCTCTCAGGTGCCCGATCTGGTATATGACCAGAACAAGGCTAGAAGAAGAAATTTTGGACTGTGATCCGTAGATAGATAGAACTCTGAGAGCCATTAAGAGGGAAAGGAAACATCAAGAGTACGATCAAGAAGATCCTGAAATTTCAACCATGGCTAATAATAATGACAGACTAAGACTCTTGAGATACTACGGAGCTTCCACAGTGGAAGCCAACAACTTTGAATTAAAACCAACATGGCTTCAAATGATTCAATAAACTCAGTTTGCGGGTTCACCAACAGAAGATCCACATTATCACCTCCAGTGCTTTCTTGCCCTTTGTGACACATTTAAGATGAATAGAGTGTCTGATCAAGCCATAAGACTTAGAGTATTCCCATTCTCCTTTGGAGACAGAGCAAGGAAGTGGTTACTTTCTTAACCAGCTGGAACGTTCACCACTTGGGAAAACCTCTCACAAGCTTTTCTAGCAAGGTATTTTCTTCTTGCAAAGACTACAAGACTGAGACTTGAGCTCAACACCTTCAGGCAAAAGGAAGGTGAATCACTCTATGAAGCATGAGAAAGATATAAAGACCTGTAGAGGGAATGTCCACACCATGGCATAGAGGATTGGCTACTAGTGCAAAATTTCTATAATGGGTTGCTACCCTCTAGAAGGAGTACAGTTGATTCAGTTGCAGAAGGTGACCTAATGGAGAAAACAGTGACATAAGCACTTGAACTTTTAGAGAGGGTTGCATAACATAATTATGAGTAGTCAAATGAAAGAGAAAATGCAAGAAGAATAGCAGGGGTCCTGGAAATGGACGCCCTAAGCATGATAAATGCTCAATTTGATCAGCTCACGAAGAGACTCGACAGAATGCAACCTAACGCAGTTGATACAAACAGTCAATATAAGGACAGTTATGGAGGAGGGGTACATGAATTCAGAATATAATAGCTTCAATGAACCCTCCATAGAACAGATGAACTTTGTGAATAATGGAGGAAACTTCAACCAAAGGTAGCCCAACAATCCATATTCAAATACTTATAATCCTGGATGGAGGAACCACCCAAATTTCTCATGGTCCAATCAACAGAACCAGTCAATAAACAAGCAATAGGGGTGCAAAACGCCAGCACCCCTGGATTTCAGAACATAGGCCAAAACTTTGCACAGCCACCACTGCCTCCTCAACCTCAGTAACCTGAACTAAAGATGACCATGAAATCCATGATGGAAGGGTTCCTAGCAGCTTAACAACAACAGAATGAATTGATTAAACAGTTGATTTCTAGAATGGACCAACTTGTTACCCATAACAAGATGCTAGAGAATCAAATTGCTTAGCAAGCAAGTTCTTCAAGTAAGGCTGCTAGTAAACTGCCTAGTCAACCGGAGATGAACCCAAGGAAGCATTGTAAGGTAGTTACATTGAGGAGTGGGAGAACTCTAGTACAATCAGAGAAAGAACCAACAGATGAGACCTTAGAAAAATTTGAAAGCCAAGCAGAGAAAAAGGAGGGAGAAGCCAAGAAAGATCAGGAAGAGGAAGTAGGGAAGAAAAAGAAGTTACCAGAACTATACCAGCCTCCCATACCTTTTCCTTAGAGATTTCAAAAGCCAAATTGGACAAACAGTTTGGGAAGTTTTTAGAAGTTTTACAGAAACTTTATATCAACATCTCCTTCACTGAAGCACTCTCTCAGATGCCATCTTATGCCAAATTTGTTAAGGAAATTTTGTCAAAGAAAAAAAAGCTAGAAGACTATGGGACAGTAGCTTTAACAGAGGAATGCAGTGCCATACTACAAAATAAACTGCCTCCAAAGTTGAAAGATCTAGGAAGCTTCTCCATACCCTGCCTCATTGGCAACAAGAAAATAGACAAGGCCTTATGCGATCTTGGGGTAAGCGGGAGTTTAATGCCTCTATCAATATGCAAAAAGCTGGAGATCGGAGAACTGAGGCCCACGACAATCTCATTGCAATTACCTGATCGATCTATTAAATATCCAGTGGGCATACTTGAGAACATCCCTATCAAAGTGGGAAAATTCTTCATTCCAGTAGACTTTGTTGTCCTTGAAATGGAAGAAGATGTTCAGATCCCTATCATCTTGGGAAGACCATTCTTGGCAACCGCCGAAGCTATCATAGACGTAAAAAATGGGCTACTAACCCTCAAGGTAGGAGAAGAAGAAGTGGAATTCAACTTGTTCGACGCAATGAAACACAAATTCACCTAATGAATGCTTCAAGGTTGACATAATTGACAAACAAGTTAAAGAGGAATTTCATAAGACACATCCTAAAGATCCTCTTGAAGCGTGTATTATGCACAGCCATACAGTGGATGATGAAAATACAAAAATAGCAGCCTGTGTACAACAGTTAGCAGCTCATCCACCCCTACCACCCCTAGCTCAAGCCTCCGAGATGGAGAAGTTAAAGGAGGAACAACCCAAGATCAAGCTCCAGGAAAATACCAAACAGGTAGAGCTTAAACCTCTCCCATCCTTGCTAAGGTACGCATTTCTGAACTCAAACTCTAAACATCCTGTTATAATTAATGCTAGCCTGTCAAAGTTAGAAGAGGAAAAATTGTTAAGAGAACTTAGGATCCATAACAAGGCCATAGGGTATAAATAGAAGACCCGAAAGGAATCAACCCCTCGATTTGCATGCATAGGATACCCATGGAAGAAAGCAGTAAACCCACTATCGAGAACCAAAGAAAACTTAACCCAAACATAAAAGAAGTAATCAATAAAGAAAATTTGAAATTATTAGATGCATGTATCATATACCCAATTTCTGATAGTAAATGGGTTAGTCCAGTACATGTAGTTCCTAAGAAGGGTGAGACAACTATTATCCAAAATGCAAACAATGAACTAATCCCTACTAGGGTAGTCACTGGTTGGCGAATGTGCATAGATTATAGGAAATTAAACAGTACTACTAGAAAAGACCATTTTCCTCTCCCTTTCATCGACCAAATGTTAGAAAGGTTAGTAAAACACTTTTATTTCTGTTATCTAGATGGGTATTCGGGATTCTTCCAAATTCTCATTCACTTAAAAGACTAAGAAAAGACCATATTCACTTGCCCTTATGGAATATTTATATATAGGAGAATGCCTTTTGGTCTTTGTAATGCCCCTGCTACCTTTCAAAGATGCATGATGGTTATTTTTTCTAATTATATTGAAAATATCATGGAAGTTTTTATGGATGATTTTTCTGTCTATGGAACTACTTTTAATGATTGCCTAGCTAATTTATCTAAAGTGTTGCAAAGATGTGAAGAATCAAACCTAGTCCTAAATTGGGAAAAATGCCACTTCATGGTAAGGGAAGGTATAGTTCTGGGACATTTGATGTCAGAAAGAGGAATTGAGGTTGATAAGGCAAAAATTGAGATCATTGAAAATATGCCAGCACCAACATCAGTCAAGGGAGTGCGAAACTTTTTGGGACATGCAGGGTTCTACAGCAGATTTATTAAAGATTTTTCCAAAATAGCTAAGCCACTTACCAACCTGTTTAAGTCAAGATGTTCCCTTTCATTTTGATGAAAATTGCCTTGTTTCTTTTAACAGGATAAAAAAAGCCCTGATCTCAGCACCAATAATGCAGCCACCAAATTGGGAGCTACCATTCGAGGTGATGTGCGATGCGAGTGACTTTGCAGTTGGAGCGGTGCTAGAGCAAAGAAAAGATAAAATGCTCTATGCCATTTATTATGCTAGCAAGACACTCGATGACGCGCAAATTAATTATGCTACCACAGATCTTGCCTAATTGGGTCAAAAGTCATTGTATTCACAGATCATACTACAATCTGGTATGTTTTGAGCAAGAAAGAAGCAAAACCAAGGCTGATTCGATGGATTCTACTCCTGCAAGAATTTGACCTTAAAATCAAGGATAAAAAGGGATCCGAAAATATAGTGGTTGACCATCTTTCTAGGCTAAAATTGGAGTACACAGGAGACTTCGAGGATTTGCCAATTGATGACTTATTTCCTGATGAGCAATTACTTGTATTATCCAAGGCTCCATGTTATGCTGACTTTGTTAATTTTCTTGTATGCAAGGTATTGCCTCCAAACATGACTTATCAGTAAAGGAAGAAATTCCTACATAATGTGAGATATTACACATGGGAGGAACCTCTACTGTACAAGAGATGTAATGATGGGCTGATAAGAACATTTTAGCACCTAAAAAACAACAGCCAAGATCCTGCAAGTAGGATTTTATTGGCCACATTTGTTTAAAGATGTGAGATCCTTTGTCCTAGCTTGTGATCAATGCCAAAGAACAGGTAACACTTCAAGTAGGAATGAAATGCCGCTGCATGGTATACTTGAGGTAGAATTGTTTGATGTATGGGGGATAGACTTCATGGGCCCATTCCCCTCTTTCCATGGAAGCAAGTATATTCTGGTTGGTGTTGATTATATGTTAAAATGGGTAGAAGCAATAGCCACACCAACCAATGATTCTAGAGTGGTCACAAGGTTCCCTGAGAAGAATATCTTCACATGATTTGGCGCACCACGAGCAATAATCAGCGATGAAGGAAGTTACTTCTGCAACCAATAATTCGAAACACTACTGAAAAGGTATGGAGTGACTCACAAGGTGGCCACACCTTATCATCCTCAAACCAGCGGCCAAGTAGAAATCTCAAACAGGGAACTGAAGCAAATTCTAGAGAAAACTGTAAACAGATCTAGGAAGGACTAGTGCATGAAGTTAGATGATGCACTATGGGCATTCCGCATTGCATATAAAACCCCAATTAGCACAACACCCTTCCGACTGGTTTATGGAAAATCATGCCATCTCCATGTTAAACTTGAGAATAAAGCTTACTGAGTAATTCAGATCCTAAACTTTGACCTTAAAGCTGCTGGTGAAAAAAGGCGCCTACAACTGTATGAGTTAGAAGAAATCCGATAGGATGCACACGAAAATGCCAAAATCTTCAAGGATAAAATCAAAAGATGGCATGACAGGTGTATAGCAAGGAAAGAAATATAAGAAGGAGATCTTGTTCTGTTATTCAACTCTAGATTGAAACTCTTTCTAGAGAAGCTAAAATCAAGATGGTCTGGACCTTTTAAGGTCACTCAAGTCTTTCCACATGGAGCAGTAGAAGTGTGGAGCAAAACCTCAGGAGCATTTAAGGTCAATAGGCAGAGGCTGAAGCCTTACTTTCAGGGAGAACCCATAGAAATGGGAGTCAATTATACCCTTGACTATCCTACTAACAGACCATAAACAAGCAAAGTCTAGCTAAAGACTATAAACAAGCGCTTTTTGAGAGGCAACCCAAAATTTTTCTGAACTTTTCTTCTTTTCCTTTTTCATATTGATTTTTGTTTCATACTCATTAGTATTTCATTTTGTAGGACCTTCTGAAAAAGAAAAAAAAAGGGGAGTAGAGAACAAGAGAGGAGAGGAATCATCGAGTCAAAACCACAAAAGAGAAAATTGGACAAAACCGAGGAAGTAGCTCTATTACTAACCTTTGCATCCATTTCATGTGTTGTGATAATAAAAATTTTCATTTGAGAAAAAAAATTTGGAAAATCAGAAAATTACACGGGTCGTGTACTAGTTTCACCCGCCCCGTGTAACTTTCTAAAAGTCTGTAAATTTCTTACAATTTTAGCTCTTTGGGAGACAGAAAGTTACATGGGTCCATAGCCCAATTTACACGGACCGTGTAATGTTGCTAGCAGAATAGCTTGAAGACAAAAAATTACACGGGGCTTCTTTATTCTTGACACGGGTCGTGTAACATATCCAAGAAAGCAACTCGAGAGGCAGTAAGTTACACGAGTCCCAGAGCTTCATTTACACGGGCTGTGTACTATGATAGAATTTGAAATTTTTAGGCAGAAATTTACACAGCCCTACATGTTGAGACCCATGTAGTGAAATATGACCCATGTATCATATCGCAGACGTGACTCTTGTGGCACAAAATGCATGAAACGAAGAGTCCTAATGGCTCTTTAAATGCACCCCTCGCATTAAACCTGTTCATAAAGGCAAAACCTTCATCTTCACCCCTCTTAGTCTATAAAAACCCTTCAAATCTCTTCTCCCTTCACCAAACCCTACTCTTCTCCTTTCCAAAAACTCATTAATGGCTGCTACAAAGAGATCTGTGCGAAGAATGGACTCTTCCTCAAGGCACGGAGTGGAATCCTCACCTTCTTCCCCTAAGCCGACACCCCAACGCCCAATAACAAGGGCAGCCTCTACTCAACCCTCTCAACCAGCCCATCCTCCAACGCAACCCCAGCCACAAACTGCTCCTCAACTAGAAATCTCCATTCCTTGGGGATTCCGTAATGATGCCCACAAGGCAATGTGCACCCGGCTACACACTCGAAAAATAAGCCCCACAAAATACATGGATTTTGTGCTGCTAGAGCAAATCGGACTGCAAGATGAGATCAACGGGCTATTTGATAGCATCGGGTGGATAAGGTTCGCCTAGCTCCAGTTCCCAGCATACCGGGACACCACATTGAAGTTTTTGGGCAGTTTCAAGGCCATCTTATGGCCCGCCGACAGGGAAGACAGAGGCAGAATTGAATTTCGCCTCCTTGGTATCGACCGGTGATGAACATAGATGAGTTCAATGCCATCTTCGGCTTTGACAGCGTCGGCCACCAGGAGATCCCTAGGAACTGCATGCTGTACAACAGTATTAACTTTTGAAGTTCCATTGCCCTGAACACAGAGCCGTATAACTTCAATAAGTCCAAATCCATGGGCATCACAAGTCTAGCCCTGCGTTACATGTATCGGGTTACTGCCCACACCATCATGGGCCGTGGTGACAGCCTTGGTGTGGTAAACGCCAACGAGCTATTCTTCTTGTGGTGTATGGTCATCGGGCAGCGCTACAGCACTGGCTTCTTTTTGTATAACCACCTCCGCTGCCTCTGTCATTAGCTACCAAGCACATCGTGCTTGGTGGCCTTGTCATAACTATTGTCCTCCACTTCGGATTTGTTCCAGGACATCACAGGCTGCGCTCTGTTAGTGGAACATCAAGAATAGATCAAACCATTGGCATATCCATGGGGATATGTAAGACGGTGGGCAACACCTGCTACCCGCTAGATGCCAAAGGGAATGCCATCCCTTGGAGAAATGAAGCACAAGAAGGACTTAGCAAGACTTCACAACCATAACCGGAAACTCAAGAGCCCATGTTTCAGGAGTCCCCCACTGGAGTGCTTCCATACACTCCACCACCCACAGACCCGGTACTCGCATACCTACAGTGCATGGAGACCACAATCAACAATGGGATGCGAGCAATTGAGGACGGCCTCTAAGAAGCCCACAATAAGTTAGACATGCTAATGGAGAGGCTGGATGAAGAGGAGCTAGCATCGCTATTGTCACACCTTATCTCTCTATAAGGCATAACATGGTCCCGTAGTATACCTAATGAATTACCAACTTCGTCTACCGATAACCCATTAAATACACTACAAGGGATTTTAAAACTTTTCTTACTTCTTTTTTTACAGTGGTGAGTACTATTTACATGTATAAAAAAAAACCTTTTTGAATTGAAGTGAAACAGCTAACACATTTGAATTATTAGTAATTTTTATAAAAATTTTGGCAGAGTGTCATCTGTATTTTGGATAAAACAGTTCTTCAAAAACTTGTAAAAAGTACTTCAAATATATTTCACAATCTCAAACTCCAACATAATTCAACACAATATGTTTCTCAACTCAAATCCACAATAATTTTTTAAAGGCTGAGATAAAAGAAATACAGTACAAATTTTACAAACCAAAATAACTCATAATTTATTTTTACAACTTCAATGTACAATTTTAATTTACAACTGCTCAAAACCAAAAACACTATATACATACAGTGAACATATATTACAATACAAAATGCAAAATATGGTATACTCAATATACCCGATGATCTCTCGCTGAATGTACTAGCAGCCTAGTCTGCTGCCCTGTCAGTCTGCCTACCTGCGACAACAATGAAAAGCTATCGCTGAGACAATGTCTCAGTGGTGCACAACATTAACCAAATACAACTTTAAATCACAAATCATAAATCATATAAATAGTGGATACGTAAAACCATAGTTAAAATCAAGACAATGAATGTCATAAAGAATTTAAACTCCATTTCACAATATCACAATAAATCTCAATAATCAAAACATAGTTAAATTCAAGAGACAGTGAATGTCAATAAGAATTTAAACTCCATTTCACAATCTCACAATACATATCAATAAATCACACACAGCTTAATCATGTTCCAAAGTTCAATTCATCCCAAAAGCCGATGGCTAATGAGGTATTCAATTCGTCCCAAAAGCTAATGGCTAATGAGGAATAACATAGCTAGCTAGCAATAATATGAGTACTCATTCTATTCGTCCTCAACAGGCACACACCTCAACACTTCAGCCAGAGAGGGAATTCAATTCGTCCCACTAGACAAGCTAGTGAGGAATACAGTTAATATACATGATAACTGTGGTTTCAAACCATTTCCAATGCTTTTCAATCAATAAGTATCCATCAATATCATTCAAATAATTTTTCACAGTTTCAAACCATTTACAATGTTTTTCAAGCAGTAAGTATCCATTCAAACACATTTCCATAATTTAAAACAATAATGTACAAATAGTCATAATTCATTTCAATTGAAAAATTCAAAGAAATAGCTGTTGTGCACAAACCTCTGATAATTATCCCCTGGCCTTGACTCAGTGTTTCCTTCCCTTTCCCTGAGTTTTTGCTAACTGAGAAACACAATTTGAAGTGTTTCAGTACTCATTTAAATTGTCTCTAACGATAATGCTTGATAATTAATTCACTGAATTCTATTATTTGCTTAGTCAACCTAATATATTGACCCTCGATGCATTCTAGGTAAATTAGATTTTAATGTTACTAATATGTCACATTTGTAGCCTTTTAGGGTTGGTACATGTTACCCAATTCATTTCCATGTATTTTGCATTTTATTGCAATTTGCTGGATTCCGGGATACTAGTTTGACCTAGCCGGACGACCTAGTTCCCTCAGTTTTCGATCGAAACTACAAACTTTTAGATCTATGTCTTATTGCACGCGGGGCAAAATTTCAGGTCATTCTGAGTTATGTAGACCAAGTTATGGTCATTTTACTATTGTTGGTCAAAATGCATCAAAATTTATCACTTTAGGTCATTTTAGGTCATTTTAGGTTCGGCCAGTTTTTGGACTCGAACTTGTGCAAGCTGTTTGACTTGCTTATGGTCATTTCTGGGCTTGTAGATATATGTCTTAACTATTCATGGTTAAAATTTCAGGTTAATTGGACCTGTTTTGAGTGAGTTATGGCCTAAACACTAACTGTTGCCCAAATGGTCAATTTCCTTAATTGCACTAATTCGGATTTGGTCACTTTTTAAATTACCTTACAAGCAGAATTTTGGTAAGCTTCCTTCATGAAAATTGGCATATTTTGTGTCTAGTTTCACCTCCAATTAGTCTCATACCAACTGGAGCCACACACTTAAGGTTCTAGGTCTAAAACATAAACTGCCCTATTGCATTTTGTTCATTACTCATCAAAGGACACTTTTAACAATGATCAAACTACACATTCATGCCAATTCTGGTTTGTACTATAACCTAAACATAATTCACAGCATATTGTTGGTCATTTTGGCAGTTTACAATCACCCTCAATATGCACCATTTAGCACAGAATTTTTCAAGCTCAAATTACAACAATTCAATCACTTAACCTAGCTCATTTACATGTCCAACCTCACACCATCATACATATACCCAAGCTGCCATAACAACTATCACAATTCAACATTAATATTCCATAAACCAAACATAAAATAACATCCTTATGGTTTACCAAACCAAGCTGCCGATTCATACATTACACTTCATTAATTTCCAAGCTTCCAATTTCAAATACACATTCACATATACTAAGTATACATCACCCAAATTAATTCCTACACACATTAACATTTAATCAACCTTTTAATCTACCATTTACAAGCAAGAATAAACTGTCCTCAAGGAGTTTCCATGGATACCAACAGTACACATCCCCCTTTAAACATCAAACCTCAAAAATCTCTCCATAATTCAAGTACCCATAACATCCTTACAAACTTTACTGAAACAATAATAAAAAACACAAACTTACCACTTTGGAAATTCTTCAAAACCTCACCAAAACTTCTTAAAATTGCTATCAAACTCTTCCTTACAAGGTGAGGATAAACTTTAATGAAGACAAGTGTGGGAAAAGATGGCTTGATCATGGAGTTGTAATGGCTTGAAGGTGGGCGGCCATGGGAGAGGTTTGAGAGCTTTCATGCGGCTAATGGAACTTTTCAAGTGAAGAAGATGAATTGCAGATTTGTTAGTGGATATTTCTATCCACTTATGATATAATATGTTGTATAATGGTCCACTAACATAGTTTAATAATAAATAATTGTTAAACTTTCCATATTTCCACATTAAGTCCCTAATTTTTGCTAATTGAATTAGGTACCACTAATTTAATTTTTCATGACATTTTACAAATATAATATCATGTATTTTTAATGGACATTTAGGTCAAAAGACAACTCGGGGCGTCAAATGACCACAATGCCCCTGTTCGGGTTGTATTTCCAATTTTTCGGTAACACCGGGTTTTGTCCGTTTTTCGATTTCTCACTTTTCTTTATACTAATTAATTAATTTTTCTTTGATATTTCTAATGGCATTTATACTTCAATAGACATTTATTTAAGTCCTAAAAATATTTTTCAGGGTTCCCGCGGTTCGGGGCTAGTCAACGGTCCGCGCCGCTACTTCCCGGTGCGGTCACCCATCGCTAGGGTTCTCGGCTCGTTTAACTTGGTTACATTTCATTGCTATTATTTTTTCTTTGTTTTTCTTGTATTTTCTTTTCTTGTATTTCATTATTTTATGTCTCCTCATTCATATCTAAGTGTAGTTCTAGGCATCCTAGCTGTCTGGATAACACTGGTCATCAGAACAGTAGAATGCACTACTGAATTTAGGGGTGTTACAGCTATCATCACCATCATCACCATCAGAGACCTTTTTAGACCTAGGACTATAGGATAGGTTCTTTATTGTAAAATCTTGAATACCTTAGTCCTAAACTGTAATCATAGGTCTCTTTTATTTGCTTTATGTCCAAACTTTTCAATGCTTAATAAATAATATGCTTTCTTATAATCTTTGTACATTTTCTCTAATCTTGCATATTATGTTAACATTGAAGACAATGTCCGACTTGAGTTTTGGGGGGGGGGGGGGGTACAAGTGCATTGCATATCATTACATGCATATCATTACATTGTTTAAATTCAGCTATAATATTCTTGTGTATCAAAATTCTAGAAAAATATTGAAAATTTTTGAAAATTTTGAACTTTGAATTGTGAAACTTAGAACTATAACCAATTTCTAGTAAGCTAATAATTGGACTCCACGGGATAGAGGAATGAATGTATCTGGATAGGCAAAAAGGGATTCTAACATGTTCTCTATGAAAAACCTAATCTCTTTAGTGGAACTAGACTAGTTAAACCCCTTCATATCCATTAATCTGTCACATTGAACTTGTAAAATTAGGAGAAAAGTTTTTGAAATACAAGCAAACCTAAAAATGCTTCAGCAGCTCTAGAACATGTCTCTTGGACCTATCAAGGCGAAATCATAGCATATGCTTGATGAAGAAATGATTGAGGCATTCTTTGCTATAGCCTCACAATGCCTTAGCCACCCCTAATTAAAATGTATATCCCTTGTAGCCAACTTGAAGCCTATATTCATCTCTTAGATTTTTTTTTCCTTGTTTACCCATATTATTTACCTAGCCTCTAGCCTAAACACATACCTACCCTTTTGAGGAAGCTAAATGCATAAGTAAAAGTATATTAAAATGCAAAAAGAAAATGGATAGAGGATGTAGAACTTAAGCAAGTATGCAATTGAAATCAAAGAAAAATTTGCCTTTCCAACCCAGCAAAAGCAATGATTTGGGGGGGGGGGGGGGGGGGGGGGGGAGAGGACAAAAGGGACATAAAAAAAAAAAAAGAGAGGAAGTCCCAAGATAAGTATCATGGAAGTATACTTAGCACTATATATATATATATAAAAAAAACACCAAAAGCTCTTTCTCTCCATACAAAATCAGTAGAATAAGCTTAGTATACCTGATATTTTATGCATACATGCTATCCTCATATTTGCATTCCCTATAAACCTTTCATTGGTAACCAAGTCATTATCCCTTTAGCCCATTACAATCATTTTAAAGACCTTTTGATCTTTTGAAAAGTGTATGCTACATTAGTGGAGATAGGAAATTAAGATATGCCTATAGAGTTGGAATCGAGTTACTTCATCACAATTACTCACAATAGAGGTAAATTTGGGGGAGTAAGTGTTTTTTAAGTTTATCCTAATAAAACAGAGGTTATTTGTGACTTATTAATAGCCTTGCAAAGAGGAATAATTAGTTGAAGCACTAAAAATGAGGTGAAGTTCTAAACAGGCAGCTATTAGAACCCTTATGCCTTGAAAGAGGGTAATTGGTATGAAGGTTGGAGGAGTTCAGTTTTGTGCTTATAAAATTATTGGTTATATTCCTAAGTATCCCCTGAAATGTGTTTTAAAACAGAGTTTTGTTTTGCTTGAGGACAATCAAAAGTTTGAGTTTGAGGGTATTTGATACACTTGAATTGTATAGATGTTTTTAAGCTCAATTGTATACTATCTCATAGCATTTAGGTAAGTAATCTCATACATAGTAGTTGATTTCATTAGTTTTTATAATTTCTATTATCAAGCCCTTAATTCCATGTTTTCTGCATCATTTCAGGTGTTTGGGTGAAGCCCCAGAGTATAGGAGTGCAAAAGGGAAGCTTAGAGAGGTCAAAAGACTCAGAACTTCTGCTGAGACAAAGTACATGGGCCGTGTAAGCAAAGCCACAGACCCGTATAACCTTCTGCCAGACGAAAGCTAGAGAGCAAGTGGAGAAACAAAAGTGCTATGTAATTGGACCCGTGTAATCTATAGAGACCCGTGTAAGTATCTGCCGGGCACAAGCTTGAAAAACTTTTTGAGAACAAAAGTACATGGCCCATGTAGCTAGTGCAGACCCGTGTAAGTCTCTGTGCCAATGCAAGACTCCACAATTCCACTCCAGTAAGTTATACGGTCCTGGGCCGTATAGTGACACACGGGCCGTGTACCATGGTGCATCCAGTTTTCAAACCCGAATTCCCGCTCTTGTTTACACATTCAAATCAGACTTCTAAGGCTTTTAGGACTCAAAATGACCTAACTCTAGAACAGCTATTATAAATAAAAAGAGAAAACATCCAAAGAAGGGAGAGGATCATTTGACAGCACCTTTTTTAGGAGTTTTAAAGAGACTAGTGACTCTGCACTTTCCAGCCATCTTGAGGAGAAGAATATCAGTATCAAGAGGAGTTTTCCAGCTGAAGTTCCACAATATCAAAGCTGAAAACTCTCTTCGGTTCCTTCATTCCATCTCCTTAAATGGATTTTTATTATTTTATCTCTTTTATATGATTTCTTTTTACTGTCTTTGCCTTTTTATCATGATGTTTGCTGAACTCATGAGTGAGTAGTTTTCTTAGTCTGGAATTGGCAGAGTAATGCTTGTAATCATTATTATGGATGAACACTAAGTTTTATTTATTGAATTTGAGATTTGTTTCTTGATTTAATTTCTTATGATCTTAATGCATGCTATGTGCTAGTACCCACTTAGTATTGATTGTAGATATTAATTGAAGGGTTGAAAGGTGAAGATTAATATTAGAAAATCATGATCTTGAATCTAGGAATTCTGACCTAGACATAGGCTGATATCTTTGTGAAATTTCAAAATTGGTCAAAAGACCTTAAAGGATTTTAATTAATTTGATCGCCAAGAAAGTCGAGTTTAAGTTAATTAGAATACACCCTAGGCGCCTTGAGTGAGGACGTAGGATAACTTAGGACTGATTTCCATCAAGGCAAACCATCCTCAATCCAGCAAATAAACGAGGTAACATCCCTAATAAGATTCAAGTATGAAATCTTAATTCCGTAATTGTTTTAAATACATTATTTCTTTTTAAGTTTACCATTCTAGTGTTTAAGGTTAACAAACTTCATTTCCTAAGTATTCGATAGCCTAGACAGTCAAAATTACTGTGTAGATTGGTACTTACTAATCAAATTCCTCGTGGAAATGATACTCTACTCATCACTTTATTACTTGTTAGCAATCCGTGCACTTGCGGTGGTTGAAAAACCCGCATACATAAACTTATTATTCCTTAAAAATGAAATGTTTAAGATCTTTGTTTTGTATTTTTTTTAAGTGATGAGTTATTTGAAATTGCGAAAATTTATTGTTGCAATTGAGTTGAGTTAAAACTATATTGGAGTTTGGGGTTGAAATAAATTTATTAGGAGCGTTTTTACAGGTTTTTGAAGATTGTTTTTCCCAAATATAGATGGTACTCTGCCGAATTTTCTGTAAAAATTACGGAATCTTTAAATTGAATGAAAATTTTATATATGATTTAATTTCAATTAAAGGTTTTATTACCTGTTGAAAATTTCCCACAACTTCAAAAATGAATGTGTGACACCTCTTACCCGTGTACAGTATATCCGAATAAGCAATGTCACACGGTGTATCGGCACCCTCTATTTTAACTTAATTAATTTTTGTCATAGTTTTGAATATAGTTTATGAAATATAATTTATTTGAGCCATTTATCAAAATTATTATTTATTTGAGGTTCCGAAAATTTTAAGGAAAATCCGGCAGAGTACCGGCTAAAAATGAAGAAAACAGTTCTTCGGAACCTGTTAAAAACACTTCCAATATTCATATCTCATCACTTTCAAACTCCAACATCAAAATCTCAATATTTTTCAATTTCGTTTCTCAATCATTCAGCTCATGTGGTAATCGTGTATAAAACACAGATAAACATTCACTTTTCCATTCATCAACACAATTTTCATTATTTACATGAAAATCAAAATACATTACATAAGTTTCATTTACACAAAGGAAAATAAAAATCAATTACAAAATACCAAAATGAAGCCTAGTGTCTTACCAATGCATGGTAGATGGTGAGGTGACAAGGACACTGTGCAGAGCTGCAGGATGGACTCACCCAGTCTGCGGTCTACTGGGCTCACGATCAGTATTTCCAGAACTTACGCGTGGCAAAAGCAACGCGCTAAGCAATGATGCTTAGTGGTGCAATAATAAAATAGAAAGAAATAATAGAAATAAATATGCATTGAATGTATGTCTTATTTGTTTTGTATTTGTATATCCATTTATTTCGTTAACTTTGTCCACTTTCATTCATTTGGTTGCCCAAGTAACCTATACTGAACGACTGGACTGGATAAACGGGTAAACTGGCACTGGGTATCAAGTACTCGCCGCCACACCATCGGTCACATATGTATCTCCCGTGTGCAAATGTAACAACTAACAAGTCAGAATAATATTAGGCACGAGGCCAAGTCTCAACACAATATCAAAATGGCTAAAAGCCATAAAATCACAGAATGGCATAATGCCATGTGCAGTACTGCTAACCGAACCCTATTGGCATGCCAAACTATCCAAACCAATCTTGTTAGGTATACTAGGGCATTTGATACTTTTGAATTCTTCAAATTTTGAATTTCAAGTTTTGGTGTCACTATTCACCTCATTGGTCAACAAAAATGTTGACTTTTTGATAGAAAATAGGTACATTGGTTTTGGCACTCCCAACATACCACATTTTGCATTCAAAACTTATTGGCATTAAGCATTAATACCATTTCTAAGCTTAAACCAAGGGAAGCAGAATTTTCAATTTTTGTAGTCCAACTTTACTGTTCCATTGGGCACTGTTGCAGTGGGAATTTGAGGAAATGGTAAACATGAAAGTTGTTCCTTATTTTGTCTAGTTGAATTTATTTTTTTGAATCACTCCATTTGGAGTTTTGTAGCTCTAGATATGGTCCAAAAACCACAGCTGGCCGGATTTCAAATCTGCAGAATTTACCAAATCTACAGTACCATGAACAGTGACTGCCACTGCCTTGTTGGATAGGTTCTGGTCATAATTTGGGATATGTTTCTTCATGAAAGTTGTTTGTCTATATCTCATCTTGTTTCTGTAAAAATGTAAGGTCAATTGACCCTATCTACAGTGATTTATGGCCAAATGAACAGTTACTGTTCATTTGGTCATTCTGCAGATTCTGGGTGCAGGGTATCCGGATTGGGGCCAGCTTTTGGTCCACTTGCCTTGGTCTTTTGGACATGATTTCTTCAGCAAAATTGTGCCATTATAAGTCTAGTTTCATGTCCAATTGGCCAAACACCAATTGAACCTACACAGCCAAAGATATGGCAGTCCAAACAGGCTAGACTCACAGCTTCATTTCTGCTGTCTTTAGGCAGCCTACACATTTCACTTTGCCATGCATTAGTTCACTTCAAATTATGATTAACTTGCCTCAAATGGTCACTAATTGACCATTAGAATGTCCATTAATCATTTCATAAGCCAAGTCAAATTTTTACTCCCCAAAACCCTAATTTCCATTTCAATTTACCCATACACCTTAGTTAGCATTCTAATTCATTATCCATATAGTTATATACCTTAAACATCATTTCTAGTCCACTCTAAGTCCATCAAAACAATCAAAATCATTCCTTCCTTAGGGCTGCTGAAATTCATGGTAAACATAAACATAAATTTTCATTCATTTAATTCACAAATCCTCACTCACTTTAAGTCTTTAACATAGGATAAGAGAGGTTTAGGTATAAATAGGCACTAACCTTTAAGTGGCACTTCTTGGACTTGTCTTCTCCTTAGAATTTTTACTTCTTATGGCTGCCTAGAGTTACCTTGTGATGTGGGGACTAATTTTTGGGAAGGGATATTAGGATTTTAAGGTTAGATTTTGGGAGTTTTCAAGCTCAATTTGAGCAATAATGGAGGTTTGGGCAAGGCAAGGGTTTCGGCTGGTTGGGAGGATGAAGATGGCTGCTGTGTTTTTAATTGTTTTGGTCTTCATTTATCTCTTTTATTAGTTAGTTAATTGGTTGTTTAAATGTGATTGGTTATAGCTTTTAAATGACATCATCATATGTCATAATTTGCTTTATTTTGGTTTTTCTTTTCTTTTCATCACTACTCATTTTCAATTTAATTTTTAGTAATTTTTATTCATATTTTATGTTATAATAATTATTTACTCAACTGGACAAGTCGGCCAAAAATCACCTCTAAAGGCAAAATGACCAAAATGCCCTCCGTTTGGCTTAACGGGTCAAAATTATCTGTATCGATTGAAAAATTTTTCTAAATATTTTCTTGGCATTCTAATGCCATAGGGACCTCAATGACCCTTCTCTGGAGTCCCAAAAATTATTTTATAATTTTTCCCCGGGTCTAGGGCTCCTAGTTGCGAGAACCGCAACTTCCCACTGGGTTACCCATCGCTAGGGCACTGGCTCGTTTAACTTGGTTGTATTTTATTTCTAAAATTTTTCCTAAATTTTTCTTATTAATATTTGAGTTAATTATGGTTCCTCACTTTAGTTTAAATATTTTTCCGAACGTTCTAGCTATCCGGACCGACACTGGTCACCGGAACAGTAGAATGTATGGAGTTGCTACCGGGAGGGTGTTACAACTCTTCCCCTCTAATTTAAATTTCGTCCTCGAAATTTACCTGATGCAAACAGTTGAGGGAACTGTTGCCTCATCGTCTCTTCATTTTCCCATGTTGCCTCTTCGGTGTTGTGGTGCCTCCAAAGCACTTTCACTAGTGGAATCTGCTTATTTCTCAACTCTTTCACTTCCCGCGCCAAGATCCATAGAGGTTCTTCTTCATATATCAAATCCGACTGTATTTCAATTTCTTCCCTGGAGATGACATGTGAAGGATCTGAGCGGTATCTTCTGAGCATGGACACGTGGAACACATTGTGGATCTTGTCCAGCTCTAGTGGTAAAGCTAGCCTATAGGCCACTGGACCCACACGTTCAATGACTTCATATGGGCCAATGAACCTAGGGCTCAACTTACCTTTTCTTCCAAGCCTCACTACCTTCTTCCACGGTGACAACTTGAGGAACACTTTGTCGCCAACCACATATTCTATTTCTTTTCTCTTCAGGTCGGCATAAGATTTCTGTCTGTCTGAGGCAACCTTCAAGTTGGCTTTGATTAGTTTCACTTTCTCTTCAGTCTGTTTCACTGTGTCCGCCCCACCGCTTGTCTTTGCCCAATTCAGTCCAAAGACACCTGGAGTTCTACATTTCCTCCCATACAAAGGCTTCATATGGGGCCATTTGGATACTAGCTTGGTAGCTATTGTTGTATGCAAATTCTGCCAGTGGGAGGTATCTATCCCAACTTCCCTCAAACTCAATGACACAACTCCTCAGCATATCCTCAAGGACCTGACATATATTTCATGTTATTGTTATCATTTTAGTTCAATAGTTGTATCAATTCCATTGGTTTCAATTGTTTACCTGGATTACTCTTTCTGATTGCCCATCCGTCTGAGGATGGAAAGCTGTGCTGAAGTGAAGTTGTGTACCCAAGGACTCATGCAACTTCTTCCAAAATCTCGATGTAAACCTTGGGTCTCGATCAGATATGATGGAAAGTGGAATTCCATGCAGTCTAACTATCTCATTGATATACAATTCTGCTAACTTCTCCAATGAGTAGTCAGTCCTAACTGGAAGAAAGTGTGCTGTCTTCGTCAATCTATCTATTATCACCCATACTGCATCATGTTTCTTCTGGGTGAGAGGTAGACCACTTACAAAATCCATGGTGACCCAATCCCATTTCCATTCAGGTATGCGTATAGGCTGTAGCAAACCTGATGGAACTTGATGTTCTGCCTTGACCTGCTGACATGTCAAGCATTTAGTCACATAGTCAGCTATGTCCTTCTTCATACCAGGCCACCAATACTGAAGCTTCAAATCATGATACATCTTTGTACTTCCTGGGTGCATAGCATATACACTGGTGTGTGCCTCTTTTAGAATACTGGCCTTCAATTCCCCATCATCTGGTACACACAGTCTTCCTTTGTAATACAGACACCCATCTGCTTTCACCTCATAGTCAGTTGCTTTTCCCTCTGAGATTTTACTCATAATAGCCATTAGCTTCTCATCTACCTTCTGCCCATCTAAAATCTGCTGTAACAGGTTTGGCCTCACTTGCAACTCGGCCAAAATAGCTCCATCTCGAACCAAAGATAGATGGGCATTCAATGATCTCAAAGTTGTTATGGATTTTCTGCTCAAAGCATCAGCAACTACATTTGCCTTCCCAGGATGGTAGTCAATTACACAATCATAGTCTTTCAGGAACTCAATCCATCGCCTCTGTCTAAGGTTGAGCTCCTTCTGGGTTGGCAAGTATTTTAGGCTTTTGTGGTCCGTGTAAATGTAGCACTTTTCACCATACAAGTAATGCCTCCATATCTTCACTGTGAAGATAATTGTTGCAAGCTCTAGATCATGGGTAGGGTAGTTCTGTTCATGTGGCCTTAGCTGCCTGGAAGCATAAGCGACCACCTTCCCCTCTTGCATCAATACACACCTTAACCCATTATGAGAGGCATCACTGTAGACCACAAAGTCCTTTCTCTCGACACCGGCTGCAGCACACCGTGCCTCTGTCAACATAGCCTTCAACTTCTCAAAACTGGTCTGACACTTGTCATTCCAGTCAAATCTGACATTCTTGTGTAACAACTTGGTCATTGGAGCTGCTATTAGGGAAAATTCTTTCACAAATCTCCTGTAATACCCAGCTAGCCCCAAGAAGCTTCTGACCTCAGTTGTGTTTCTGGGAGGCTTCCATTCCATCACTGCTTCTATTTTCTTGGGATCCACCCTAATCCCATCAGCTGACACTATGTGTCCAAGGAATGCAATCTCATTCAACCAAAAGTCACACTTGGACAACTTAGAACACAGCTTCTTTTCTCTCAGGGTTTGCAGAACAATCCTCAAATGCTCATCATGTTCTTCCCTGGTCTTGGAATACACCAGAATATCATCAATAAAGACCACTACGAACCGATCTAGGTATGGATGGAAGATACGGTTCATAAGGTCCATGAATGCTGCTGGTGCATTTGTTAGGCCAAAGGGCATTACCAGGAACTCATAATGCCCATATCGGGTCTTGAATGCAGTCTTTGGCACATCTACATCCTTCACCCTCAACTGATGATACCTTGATCTGAGATCAATTTTAGAAAATACTCCTGCTCCCTTCAACTGATCAAACAGATCATCAATTCTAGGCAATGGATATTTGTTTTTCACAGTCACTTTATTCAACTGCCGGTAATCGATGCATAGCCTCAAAGTCCCATCCTTTTTCTTTACAAACAGCACTGGAGCTCCCTATGGTGACACACTAGGGCGTATGAAGCCCTTATCAAGTAACTCTTGCAACTGAGTTTTCAACTCCCTCAATTCAGTGGGTGCCATCCTATAAGGAGCAATAGAAATGGGTGTCAGATCTTGCAGTTGTCTCAATAGCAAATTCAACTTCCCTTTCGGTGGTAAACTGTGCAACTCTTCAGAAATACCTGGAAGTCTCTTCGTGGGTATATCACTCGGGTTTGGCTTAGCTCGCCTAGTATTCACCACATGTGCTAGGTAGGCTTCACACCTTTTCTCATCATTCTTCTTGCAATCGTGGTTGAGATGACATTGGACAAGAAATCATCCTTTCCCCACAATCGTGATCTTATTACCTGAGTTTTCAAAGAAATTCTCTTCAATTTGCAATCAACTATTGCCCGATGACGTGACAACCAATCCATTCCCAAAATCACGCCAAACTCGTGGAAGGGCAACTCAATCAGTCCGCCAAGAATTCATACCCTGAATCCTTAACGCAACCCTTGTATACTTTGTTCACCACCACATCAGGCCCAATGGAGTAGTGACCGAATATCTTGGTCACTCCCTACTAGTATCCCCTTTCTACGGGTAGGTTGATGCGGATGTATGAATGGGTGAATCTGGATCCACCAATGCATGCACAGTGTATTGTAGAGGAGAACGCACTCGATGACGCCCAGGCATCTTGCTCCTCCCGAGCTCTAATGGCATAAGCTCTTGCAGTGGTCTGTCGGGCCTCTCACTGCTCGGGATCGGGCCTTTGTGATGGTCCCACAGCCTCAGATTTGCCAGATTTTCTACCCCTCTGTGGTGCAGGAGCAGGTCTGTCTGCTTGTGTTGGAGCGGCTGTAGTAGTTCTGCGTGGACAGTTCCTTAACTGATGCTCTGTTGACCCACACCTTAAGCAGCCACTAGTCACTCTCCAACACTCCCCCTTGTGCCACTTCGCATGGTGTGGACATGCGTAAGATGCCGGGCTGGTCCTCGACCTCATCCTCGAGAGCGCCACCGATGGTGTGGACTGACCTCTCCTAGGGGTGAACTGTGGCCTGGGCCCCTGAGACTGACCCTGACCTTGTGGCTGGCCTGAACTCTGTGCAGATGGACCCTTGATTCTCTTCCCAGGTGCAGGAGATGAACTAGACTGACCCGGGCCCCTCTTCTGCTGTCTATCCTTTCTAGTCTGCTCACTGATTCTTACTTTTTCAACCTTTATTGCAGCTTCCACTAACTTGGTAAATTCTGTGATTCCTAGGCGTTGAGTCGGATCTTTATGTTGTCATTTAGTCCTCTTCAAATCTCTCGACACCTTTCACTTCATTAGGGACTATCTCCCTTCCATAGCGGCTCAATCTAACGAATTCCTTCTCATACTCGGCCACCGATAAACTGCCTCGCTCAGTTAATGAATTCCTTCTCTCTTCTAGGTATACAGTACCCACATATTTCTTCTTAAATTCGGAGAGGAGGAAGTCCCAAGTTATAGCTTCTGGCTGTACTTCACTGGACACCGTATCCCACTACTCATATGCATCATCTTGCAATAGAGATATGGCAGCTTCTAAGTTTTACTCTGGGGTGCAGTGGAGTTGTTTTAGAACTCTGCCTGTTCTGTTCAACCAATTTTCGGCTGCAACAGAATCATCTTCTCTCTTGCCAAAGAAGTCCACTGCTCTAAACTTTCTTAGCCTTTCCAGGTGTGATTTCTGCTATGGAGCTAGTGGTGGTGGTGGTGGTGCTGGCATTACCCCAGCCATTTGTCTGAAGAATTCGGCCATTTGTTGAAACATGGCCTGTGGAGGCCGAAAGGTGCTCGCTTGAGTCAAGTGAGCAGTTCTCCCATACCCCAGCCTCACTGCCGCAGTGGAGCATGACTCCACTTCCTCCTCAACTGCTCTCTGTGATGTAGGGTCCATATCCTATTCAAAATAACAAAGACAAACAGATCTGCATTAGTGTCACCTCGACTCTTACAAATGCAATGCATGGTATGGACTCAATCTAGGCCCGAACGCTAAACCGTGCTCTGATACCACTAAATGTGACACCCCTTACCCGTGTACAGTATATCCGAGTAAGCAATGTCACACGGTGTATCGGCACCCTATATTTTAACTTAATTAATTTTTGTCATAGTTTTGAATATAGTTTATGAAATATAATTTATTTGAGCCATTTATCAAAATTATTATTTATTTGAGGTTCCAAAAATTTTAAGGAAAATCCGGCAGAGTACCAGCTAAAAATGAAGAAAACAGTTCTTCGGAACCTGTTAAAAACACTTCCAATATTCATATCTCATCACTTTCAAACTCCAACATCAAAATCTCAATATTTTTCAATTTCGTTTCTCAATCATTCAGCTCATGTGGTAATCGTGTATAAAACACAGATAAACATTCACTTTTCCATTCATCAACACAATTTTCATTATTTACATGAAAATCAAAATACATTACATAAGTTTCATTTACACAAAGGAAAATAAAAATCAATTACAAAATACCAAAATGAAGCCTAGTGTCCTACCAATGCACGGTAGATGGTGAGGTGACACGGACACTGTGCAGAGCTGCAGGATGGACTCACCCAGTCTGCGGTCTACTGGGCTCACGATCAGTATTTCTAGAACCTACGCGTGGCAAAAGCAACGCGCTAAGCAATGATGCTTAGTGGTGCAATAATAAAATTGAAAGAAATAACAGAAATAAATATGCATTGAATGTATATGTCTTATTTGTTTTGTATTTGTATATCCATTTATTTCGTTAACTTTGTCCACTTTCATTCATTTGGTTGCCCAAGTAACCTATACTGAACGATCGGATCGATAAACGGGTAACCGCATCGTATCAAGTACCTCGGCCGTCACACCATTGGTCACATATGTATCTCCGGTGTAAATGTAATAACAAGTCAGAATAATATTAGGCACGAGGCCAAGTCTCAACACAATATCAAAATGGCTAAAAGCCATAAAATCACGTAATGGCATAATGCCATGTGCGATCGCTAACCGAACCCTATTGGCATGCCAAACTATCCAAACCAATCTTGTTAGGTATACTAGGGCATTTGATACTTTTGAATTCTTCAAATTTTGAATTTCAAGTTTTGGTGTCACTATTCACCTCATTGGTCAACAAAAATGTTGACTTTTTGATAGAAAATAGGTATATTGGTTTTGGCACTCCCAACATACCACATTTTGCATTCAAAACTTATTGGCATTAAGCATTAATACCATTTCTAAGCTTAAACTGCTTAATCAGCCGAATCATCTTGTGGACATGATCCCCAACATTCTGTCCCTCAGACATCCTCATACGGAATAGCTGTCTAGATATCTCATACCTAGCATTCCTGCTGTGCTCACCATACAACTCTTGTAGGTGAAGGAGGATCTCACTCGCACTCTGCATGTTCTCATGTTACTTCTGTAACTCATTACTCATGGAAGCAAGCATGTAACACTTAGCTCTCATATCATGCTCCTTCCACTTGTCCAAAGTTTCATGTTCCTCTTGTGTGGCCTCTGGAGGTAAGGGACCAAGAACATTTGAATCTAGAACATATCCTATATGTTCAAGGTTTAGGACAAGTTTCAAATTTCTTAGCCAATCGCATGATTAGGTCCTGTTAACTGTTGTGATCAAGTATGCTTGCAAGGATATTGGATGGTGGTGGTTGTTTTGTGCTCATTTTTATCGTAAAATTAATCAGAGAAAATAACCAGATTAATTAGTAAATGTATCATGTAATTAACCAAAATGATTATGGTCTTTTAATCAAATTGGTCCTCCCACTGACTTAGCGAATCCTACACTTCCAGAGTAGAAAACGGAAATCCTAGTTGGATGGATTTCTAGTGGGTGATTGAATTCTTATAATTCTATTGATCATCCTCAGGTACATCCATTATTGGAATTACAATAAACTATAAGTGAGCAACTCCTTGCCCATCACATCTCATGTGAGGTTCAATCCTTTACCTAGCCCCTAATGCTCAAAATCTCAGGTACATCCATTATTGACTTATCTTGCATTAGTTAAGTTGATCCCATTGAGTCAGTAATTATGCAAATAATTTTAATGTCCTCAGGTACATCCAATATTGGCCACCAAACCATTTACATATTTACAACATCTCATGCTTAACAATTATTCTTAAGAAAATCTCTTAAATTAATTGCATCTCATGCAACTATTTAAAATTTCTTAAAATAATTGCCCCAATGGAGGGCTTATGTTATAATTACTTTAATTATAGCATTTCCAACTTAATCATTTGTTTGGAAGATTTTATAGCCATCCTTATTACTATTAAGGTCTCACTCTGCACATTATCCATTTAGCATGCATATATCATATAATTGCATACATTCCCATACATCTCATGCATTCATGGATAAGCAGTAAATATGGTATGATCATGGACTTTCTAAGGGATTCAATTCTAAGCCACCAAGAATTGAATCAGGGCATTCCTAGGTGCATTTCATTCATTCATTTTACAAGAGTTGCTGAAGGAGTACATAATCAACACTTGAAATTGAATTCCTCCCACTGGTCCCACCAATGCTCTTGACCTCCTTGAACTTCTTGCAATCCAATATTACATAGTAATCCTTGGCATACCAAGGCGAATTTACAAGAACTTAAATAAATGAAATTACAACCCAAAAATATTACAAACTTAATAATACATGCCCAAAATAAATTAAAATAAATAAATTAATTTACAATCCCAAAGAAACATAAAAGAAATAAATCCAATCACATTGGTCTTTTATAGTCCATGATCATCCATCATGCATATCACTATTTAACAATAAAATAAAACATACATACTTAAATTAAATTGAATATCTCATATTCAACTTAAAAATCCAGATTTGAATATGATTCAAATAAATTTAAAAATTCAGATTTGAATCTCATTCAAACAAATTTAAAAATTCAGATTTGAATCACATTCAAACAACTTCAAAAATTCAAATTTGAACCACATTCAAACATTTTTTAAAAAATCAGATTTGAATCACATTCAAATATTTTTTAAAAAATCAGATCTGAATTTTATTGAATCAATTTTAAAAAATCAGATTTAAATATGATTCAAACAACTTTAAAAATTCAGATTTGAATCACATTCAAACAACTTTTAAAATTCAGATTTGAATCACATTCAAAAAATTTTTAAAATTCTGATTTGAATCATAATTTAATTGTGTGATTAAAACTACTAATTAAACACTTTAATTAGTCAAAGAATAGGCCTTAGATCATACAACAATTGCAGAATTAAAAGCCAAACCTTGAACCACCCATGGAACCATTGTTGCCGCCACCAATGGTGGCTTCACCATGTGTGCCGCCACACCTCTTGATCCAACCAGCAATGAATCAATCATCTCATGATCAAATCACACAATTAAATCATATAATCAACAATCTAAATGGCAAATATAGTGGCTCTGATACCAATTGAAGGAACGGAAGCGTGAAAAACACAAGATTATACCATTGAATTCGCCTAGGGTCACATGCACCATGCAAGATTTATTTTTATCTATTTGATTTCAATGATAAACAACATATTAAAACTCTTTTAATATGTTTTTGGATCTGTATTTGCCATTTAAGATTTTAAAATTAATCAGATTAATTTTAGAACCCTAGATTAAATCAAGAACGATTACACTAACCTCTTGATGCAATCGCAATGTCTGCGCCTTTGAGATTCATCTTCAGGACACCAAATGTTGTCCCTCTAGCTTGTCCACACCAAGAACACCTATGGCAGCCCTTGAACAGCCTCTAAAGCTTTTTCTATTAATTAGAAATTCAAGTTCTGCCTTTTAAGAGATTAGAGATGTAAACAGGACACTAGAAACAATTTCTAGTATTCTTAATTCAAGAGATTGATGGCTAATCTCTTTGAATTGATGAGAGATGACGAGAAATAGCTGGAGAGGCTCAAAGTGGCGTGACAAATGAGAGGAGAGGCTGCTGGTTATTTTTTCTTTTCATAACCACACTTAAATAGCTAGGTTAACACATTAAACCCTAGCCACATGTCACCTTTTGATTAGCTCTAGTTTTAAGTGACCCAATCACATTGTGCCAAGTGTCAAACCTATATTTAATCTTGATTTTAATCATCTTACATGATTAAAAAACATTTGGAAAGCTTATGTGTAATCCCATGTGTCACCATCTCATGGTGCCACGTGTCACACTGTGAAATGACCAAAATGCCCCTGTGTCTTAATTTTGAGTTCTTAACCCAAAATAATTATTTTCTTCTTCTAATTAATTTATATCAAATATAAATTAATTAATTAATCTCTATTAATTAATTTCTCATCAATTAAATTCATATTTAAACACTTTAAATATAAATTTAATTTATACTACACATCCAATAATCTAGATTTGGTTTCAAGTCATGCTAGGACTTTGCAATTTAATTGCAATCAAACCTATTTAATTAATCAATTAAACTCTTTAATTAATTAATTAAATCATATTTAAATAGGTGATAACTTGTGTATGTGTGTGACTTACTAGGCTCATCACTAATTGGCAATGAGACATGATATCAACTCTTAATATCATCAGAACTCTTTCTTACCATAAATGATTTCTCTAAATCATTTTATGAACCTCATAGACCATGGTTAACACCTAGCATAGCATGCCATGGCCACCCAATTAGTAATAAGATTTACCTTAAATGAACCTATAATCATATGTTACCATGCACTAGAATCTCTCAGTTACAAAATCCCAACTCAAGCTGAGTCATGGTTTATGTCAAACTCCATTTGCTATGAATATTATGTTCTCTTTTAATTCCAGTTCTTGATTAAAAGATTTTTCTCATCAGAAACTCTTTTCTGAATAAATCTATCTGTCCTGGCCAGGAACTTGAAACATCAAGAACAATTAAATGAACATAGGATTTTATCTCTATTTACTTAGAGGAACAGATTCCATCTTGATCAACACCTACCTCCATATATAACTAGCAGGAGCCAACACATGCCCATATACCCATACATAGTACAAGTATGAAAGCAGTATCAAACTCAAACTACCTATATACAAGATAACTGTGCTATCTCAGGTTTAAAGATTATATGCACTGATATGATTTATGACAAAACATTGACAAGAGTAAACTCCATGTGCTTGTCATAAGTGTCACTGGTTCGGCCTACTTATCATTTATAAGTGCCTATCATGTTTGTTATATGGCATGAGACTCACCATTCCATCTTATTTATATCTCATATAAATAACTTGGGAACAAACATGAATACAATCTTTCTGGATAAGTCATGTCCTTATTATGAAGTATCCTCGATTGTGAACCTATTTATGATACTTTGTGCTAGAAATATTGTCACTCATATTCTTAACAACTTAAGAATAATATTTATAACAAAATATCAATGGACCTTTTCTATTACACATAAATATATTATGTAAACGGAAAGGTGGAAATGCCTTTTATTAATAAAATTATGTACAAGATACATACTAAATGATATGCTCTAGGGCATACTACTAACAATCTCCCACTAGCACTAGAGCCATTCATTACAATATCTTAGACCTATCTTCTCAAGACGTCGGTCTAAATGAGTCTGTGACATAGGCTTAGTGAATGGATCAGCTGGATTTTTCAGCTGATGCTATTTTCTGCGTGGCTATATTGCCTTGCCCAACTATATCTCTGATAACGTGGTAGTGCCTTTCTATGTGTTTGGATTTTGGGTGAGACCTTGGTTCCTTAGCTCAGTATGATCGCTCCATTATTGTCACAAGGTAGTGGAACCGCTGACTCAATGGAAAGAACTACCGTAAGTTCTGCACGAACTTCTTTATCCAAACGACTTCTTTTCACGCATCCGATGCAAAGAATATACTCGACCTCGATAGTGGAATCTGCAATGTGCTCGCTTGGAACTCTTCCAACCGATCGCACCTCCATTACAAATGAACACATATCCAGAGGTAGACTTTCTATCATCGATATCTGATTGGAAATCAGAATCAGTATAACCATCCAATTGCAAGTCTCTACCTCCATAAATCAAGAATAAATCCTTAGTTCTTCTCAAGTACTTAGGGATATTCTTGATATCGATGTTCCAAACTGGATTGGATTGATACCTGCTAGTCAAACTAACAGCGTATGCGATATCCGACCTAGTACACAACATTGCATACATTAAACTTCCAATAGCCGAAGCATATGGAATCCTGGCCATCTTATCTCTTTCTTCGGGTGTCTTTAGAGACATCTCTTTAGAAAGATGGATACCATGTCTTACTGGTAACAATCCTCTCTTGGAATCAAGCATGTTAAACCTCTTTAACACCTTTTCCAAGTATAGACTTTGGGATAAACCTATTATTCTTTTCGCTCTATCTCTATAGATGCGAATCCCAAGAATATAGGTTGCCTCCCCTAAGTCTTTCATGGAGAATGTATTTGACAACCATACCTTTATAGTTGTCAACATACCTGTGTCATTACCTATCAACAGTATGTCATCCACATATAAGACAAGGAAAGTGATAGCTCTATCACTAACCTTCTTATATACACATGGCTCATCCTCATTTTTGATAAAACCAAAGGATTTAATGGCTTCATCAAAACGGATGTTCCAACTCCTCGAAGCTTGTTTCAACCCATAAATGGATCGCTTTAGCTTGCATACCTTGGAACCATCTTGGGATTCAAATCCCCTAGGTTGTTCCATGAAAATGTTTTCTTCAATGTATCCATTAAGAAAAGTCGTTTTGACATCCATCCGCCAAATCTCATAATCATAGTATGCACTATTGCTAATAAAATCCTAATTGATTTAAGCATGGCAACAAAGTAGAAAGTCTCCTCATAGTCTATTCCTTGCCTTTGGCGAAACCCTTTCGCTACTAGCCTTGTCTTATAGGTCTCTACCTTTCCATCAGAACCAATTTTCTTCTTGAAAACCCATTTGTTCCCTATAGGTACAATACCTTCAGGTGGGTCAACAAGATCCCAAACTTGATTCTTATATATGGAATCAATCTTGATTTCATAGCATCAATCCATTTTGAAGAGTCTATATCCGATATAGCTTCTTCATAGGTAAGTGGATCATCTCCATGATCTACTTCTTCATGAGTAGACAACTCTTGTTCTTCTTCATGAAGAAAACCATATCTCACCGTGGGTGAGATACCACAGTTGTTCTACGAGGAACAAATGTAGATGTTTCATCAATGGGTATAGGTTGACTAGATGGATCTATATCCATCTCGATGCTGGTTGGTCAGAATTCTCCAATTCTAACTCTATTTGCCTTCCTTTGCCTCCTTCTTGAACAAACTGTTGTTCAAGAAATGTGGCATCTCTACTTATCACAACCTTTTGTGAAGTAGGCAAATAAAAATAATATCCAAAACTATCTTTTGGATATCCAACAAATCGACCTTTTTCTGATCTGGTCTCCAATTTATCAGTGTTCAGCTTTTTGATATAAGCTGGACAACCCCAAATCTTAACATGCTTTAGACTTGGTTTTCTTCCATGCCATATCTCATAAGGTGTGGAAGAAACTGATTTTGATGGAATCCTATTCAGAATATACAAAGCTGATTCTAATGCAAATCCCCAAAAGAAGATTGGCATATCAGTATAGCTCATCATACTACGTACCATATCCAATATGGTACGATTTCTCCTTTCAGATACACCATTCAGTTGTGGCGTTCCTGGAGGAGTCAGCTGAGAAACAATGCCATGCTCTCTCAAGTATTCATCAAATTCAGTACTCAAATATTCACCTCCACGATCTGATCGAAGAGCTTTAATACTTTTTCCTGTTTGATTTTCTACTTCAGATTTAAATTCCTTAAACTTTTCAAAGGATTCATGTTTGTATTTCATCAAATACAAATACCCAAACCTTGATTTATCATCAGTAAAGGTAATAAAATAATGAAAGCCCCCTCTAGTCATTTCTTTAAACGGACCACATACATCACTATGTATTAATTCCAAAATATTTTCAGCTCTTAGCCCTTGTCCAACAAAGGGTGATCTAGTCATTTTGCCTTGAAGGCAAGATTCACAAGTTGGAGTAGGCTCAGAGCCCAATGAGGATAGAATCCCCATTTTCTCCAATTTTGCAATCCTATCTTCTGCAACATGACATAACCTTAAGTGCCAAATATATTTTGAACTTGAGTTGGTTTTCACCATGGCATTGTATTCTTTTAGATCACTTGCATTCAATTTGTGTTTGTCATTATTATCCAAATAATAAAGACCATCATTCATATAACCCGAACCAACATATTTATTTCCAAAATAAATATTGCAAACATCATCTGTGAACTGAAATTCATAGCCATTTCTAGTCAAACTAGATATAGAAATGATGTTCTTAAAAGCATCAGGTACATATAAAATATTATCCAAACACAAAACATGTCCAAACATGTAAAAAGATTTAGATCCTATGGCTAAAGCTTCAACAGTTGAGCCATTGCCAATCCGGACTCTAATATCTTGAGAACGCAAGCTGCTACTGTTTGCTAGTTCCTGCATATCATTAGAAATGTGAGAATCGCACCGATTCAAAACCCAAGTCGTAGATGAACTATGAGTATCATCAGAATCTAAATAACAAGATATGGACATACCTTCCGAAGGTGTATCCTTCTTGTCCTTCAGAGAAGCAAGATACTCAGGCGGTTCCTTTTCCAAAGGCCCATCCTTTGGCAGTGGAAACACTTTCCTTTGCCTCCATCGCCTTTAGTCTTCCTTTTCTGCTTAGCTATTTTCTTGGAAGGACCAGAATCTGAGGTTTCTTTTCTTATTGCCCTTCTTCTTGTTGGACTTTCCACAGTAAGAAGATGCAACCAAAGCTACCTCTTTTCCTTTATTGCCTGGCATATTCTTTTGGGCAATAACCAGCATGTTGAGTAAACTACTAAGGTGCATTCTGTTTAGTCATATGGAAATTTGTCACAAAATTCCCAAAAGACTCAGAAGGGATCAAGGATCAAATCCGTTTGTAGTTGGAAATCCATGTTGAAGTCAAGATGTTCCAACTGCTCAATCAGCCGAATCATCTTGTGGACATGATCCCCAACATTCTGTCCCTCAGACATCCTCATACGGAATAGCTGTCTAGATATCTCATACCTAGCATTCCTGCTGTGCTCACCATATAACTCTTGTAGGTGAAGGAGGATCTCACTCGCACTCTGCATGTTCTCATGTTGCTTCTGTAACTCATTACTCATGGAAGCAAGCATGTAACACTTAGCTCTCATATCATGCTCCTTCCACTTGTCCAAAGTTTCATGTTCCTCTTGTGTGGCCTCTGGAGGTAAGGGACCAGGAAGATTTGAATCTAGAACATATCCTATATGTTCAAGGTTTAGGACAAGTTTCAAATTTCTTAGCCAATCAGACATATTAGGTCCTGTCAACCTGTTGTGATCAAGTATGCTTGCAAGGATATTGGATGGTGGTGGTTGTTTTGTGCTCATTTTTATCAGAAAATTAACTGCAGAAAATAACCAGATTAATTAGTAAATGTATCATGTAATTAACCAAAATGATTATGGTCTTTTAATCAAATTGGTCCTCCCACTAACTTAGCGAATCCTACACTTCCAGAGTAGAAAACGGAAATCCTAGTTGGATGGATTTCTAGTGGGTGATTGAATTCTTATAATTCTATTGATCATCCTCAGGTACATCCATTATTGGAATTACAATAAACTATAAGTGAGCAACTCCTTGCCCATCACATCTCATGTGAGGTTCAATCCTTTACCTAGCCCCTAATGCTCAAAATCTCAGGTACATCCATTATTGACTTATCTTGCATTAGTTAAGTTGATCCCATTGAGTCAATAATTATGCAAATAATTTTAATGTCCTCAGGTACATCCAATATTGGCCACCAAACCATTTACATATTTACAACATCTCATGCTTAACAATTATTCTTAAGAAAATCTCTTAAATTAATTGCATCTCATGCAACTATTTAAAATTTCTTAAAATAATTGCCCCAATGGAGGGCTTATATTATAATTACTTTAATTATAGCATTTCCAACTTAATCATTTGTTTGGAAGATTTTATAGCCATCCTTATTACTATTAAGGTCTCACTTTGCACATTATCCATTTAGCATGCATATATCATATAATTGCATACATTCCCATACATCTCATGCATTCATGGATAAGCAGTAAATATGGTATGATCATGGACTTTCTAAGGGATTCAATTCTAAGCCACCAAGAATTGAATCAGGGCATTCCTAGGTGCATTTCATTCATTCATTTTACAAGAGTTGCTGAAGGAGTACATAATCAACACTTGATATTGAATTCCTCCCACTGGTCCCACCAATGCTCTTGACCTCCTTGAACTTCTTGCAATCCAATATTACATAGTAATCCTTGGCATACCAAGGCGAATTTACAAGAACTTAAATAAATGAAATTACAACCCAAAAATATTACAAACTTAATAATACATGCCCAAAATAAATTAAAATAAATAAATTAATTTACAATCCCAAAGAAACATAAAAGAAATAAATCCAATCACATTGGTCTTTTATAGTCCATGATCATCCATCATGCATATCACTATTTAACAATAAAATAAAACATACATACTTAAATTAAATTGAATATCTCATATTCAACTTAAAAATCCAGATTTGAATATGATTCAAATAAATATAAATATTAAGATTTGAATCTCATTCAAACAAATTTAAAAATTCAGATTTGAATCACATTCAAACAACTTCAAAAATTCAAATTTGAACCACATTCAAACATTTTTTAAAAAATCAGATTTGAATCACATTCAAATATTTTTTAAAAAATCAGATCTGAATTTTATTGAATCAATTTTAAAAAATCAGATTTAAATATGATTCAAACAACTTTAAAAATTCAGATTTGAATCACATTCAAACAACTTTTAAAATTCAGATTTGAATCACATTCAAAAAATTTTTAAAATTCTGATTTGAATCATAATTTAATTGTGTGATTAAAACTACTAATTAAACACTTTAATTAGTCAAAGAATAGGCCTTAGATCATACAACAATTACAGAATTAAAAGCCAAACCTTGAACCACCCATGGAACCATTGTTGCAGCCACCAATGGTGGATTCACAATGTGTTCCGACACAACTCTTGATCCAACAAGCAATGAATCAATCATCTCATGATCATATCACACAATTAAATCTTATAATCAACAATCTAAATGGCAAATATAGTGGCTCGATACCAATTGAAGGAACAGGCGTGAAAAACACAAGATTATACCATTGAATTCGCCTAGGGTCACATGCACCATGCAAGATTTATTTTTATCTATTTGATTTCAATGATAAACAACATATTAAAACTCTTTTAATATGTTTTTGGATCTGTATTTGCCATTTAAGATTTTAAAATTAATCAGATTAATTTTAGAACCCTAGATTAAATCAAGAACGATTACACTAACCTCTTGATGCAATCGCAAATGTCTCGCCTTTGAGATTCGTCTTCGTGACACCAAATGTTGTCCTCTAGCTTGTCCACACCAAGAACACCTATGGCAGCCCTTGAACAGCCTCTAAAGCTTTTTCTATTAATTAGAAATTCAAGTTCTGCCTTTTAAGAGATTAGAGATGTAAACAGGACACTAGAAACAATTTCTAGTATTCTTAATTCAAGAGATTGATGGCTAATCTCTTTGAATTGATGAGAGATGAAGAGAAATAGCTGGAGAGGCTCAAAGTGGCGTGACAAATGAGAGGAGAGGCTGCTGGTTATTTTTCTTTTCATAACCACACTTAAATAGCTAGGTTAACACATTAAACCCTAGCCACATGTCACCTTTTGATTAGCTCTAGGTTTAAGTGACCCAATCACATTGTGCCAAGTGTCAAACCTATATTTAATCTTGATTTTAATCATCTTACATGATTAAAAAACATTTGGAAAGCTTATGTGTAATCCCATGTGTCACCATCTCATGGTGCCACGTGTCACAACTGTGAAATGACCAAAATGCCTCGTGTCTTAATTTTGAGTTCTTAACCCAAAATAATTATTTTCTTCTTCTAATTAATTTATATCAAATATAAATTAATTAATTAATCTCTATTAATTAATTTCTCATCAATTAAATTCATATTTAAACACTTTAAATATAAATTTAATTTATACTACACATCCAATAATCTAGATTTTGTTTCAAGTCATGCTAGGACTTTGCAATTTAATTGCAAACCAAACCTATTTAATTAATCAATTAAACTCTTTAATTAATTAATTAAATCATATTTAAATAGGTGATAACGTGTGTATGTGTGTGACTTACTAGGCTCATCACTAATTGGCAATGAGACATGATATCAACTCTTAATATCATCGAACTCTTTCTTACCATAAATGATTTCTCTAAATCATTTTATGAACCTCATCGACCATGGTTAACACCTAGCATAGCATGCCATGGCCACCCAATTAGTAATAAGATTTACCTTAAATGAACCTATAATCATATGTTACCATGCACTAGAATCTCTCATTACAAAATCCCAACTCAAAGTTGAGTCATGGTTTATGTCAAACTCCATTTGCTATGAATATTATGTTCTCTTTTAATTCCAGTTCTTGATTAAAAGATTTTTCTCATTAGAAACTCTTTTAAGAATAAATAAATATGTCCTGGCCAGTAACTTTAAACATCAAGAAAAATTAAATGAACATAGGATTTTATATCTATTTACTAATAGGAACAGATTCCATCTTTATAAACACCTAACTCCATATATAACTAGAAGGAGACAAAACATGACCATATACCCATACATAGTACAAGAATGAAAGCAGTATCAAACTCAAAATAACTATATAAAAGATAATCGTGCTATCTCAGTTTAAAGATTATATGCACTGATATGATTTATGATAAAACATTGACAAGAGTAAACTCCATGTGCTTGTCATAAGTGTCACTGGTTCAGCCTACTTATCATTTATAAGTGCCTATCATGTTTGTTATATGGCATGAGACTCACCATTCCATCTTATTTATATCTCATATAAATAACTTGGGAACAAACATGAATACAATCTTTCTGGATAAGTCATGTCCTTATTATGAAGTATCCTCGATTGTGAACCTATTTATGATACTTTGTGCTAGAAATATTGTCACTCATATTCTTAACAACTTAAGAATAATATTTATAACAAAATATCAATGGACCTTTTCTATTACACATAAATATATTATGTAAACGGAAAAGTGGAAATGCCTTTTATTAATAAAATTATGTACAAGATACATACTAAATGATATGCTCTAGGGCATACTACTAACAATCTCCCACTAGTACTAGAGCCATTCATTACAATATCTTAGACCTATCTTCTCAAGATGTCGGTCTAACTGAGTCTGTGACATAGGCTTAGTGAATGGATCAGCTGGATTTTTCAGCTGATGCTATTTTCTGCGTGGCTATATTGCCTTGCCCAACTATATCTCTGATAACGTGGTAGTGCCTTTCTATGTGTTTGGATTTTGGGTGAGACTTTAGTTCCTTAGCCTGTATGACTGCTCCATTATTGTCACAGTGTAGTGGAACTGCTGACTCAATGGAAAGAACTACTGTAAGTTCTGTCACGAACTTCTTTATCCAAAAATGCTTCTTTGCCGATCTCGATGCAGAATATACTCACCTCGAGTGGAATCTGCGATGTGCTCTGCTTGGAACTCTTCCAACCGATCGCACCTCCATTACAAATGAACACATATCCAGAGGTAGACTTTCTATCATCGATATCTGATTGGAAATCAGAATCAGTATAACCATCCAATTGCAAGTCTCTACCTCCATAAATCAAGAATAAATCCTTAGTTCTTCTCAAGTACTTAGGGATATTCTTGACGGTATCGATGTTCCAAACTGGATTGGATTGATACCGCTAGTCAAACTAACAACAGATGCGATATCTGACCTAGTACACAACATTGCATACATTAAACTTCCAATAGCCGAAGCATATGGAATCCTGGCCATCTTATCTGGTTCCTCAGGTGTCTTTGGAGACATATCTTTAGACAGCGGCATACCATGTCTTACTGGTAACAATCCTCTCTTGGAATCACGGATGATAAACCTCTTTAACACCTTTTCCAAGTATAGACTTTGGGATAAACCTATTATTCTTTTCGCTCTATCTCTATAGATGCGAATCCCAAGAATATAGGTTGCCTCCCCTAAGTCTTTCATGGAGAATGTATTTGACAATCATACCTTTATAGTTGTCAACATACAATGTCATTACCTATCAACAAGATGTCATCCACATATAAGACAAGGAAAGTGATAGCTCTATCACTAACCTTCTTATATACACATGGCTCATCCTCATTTTTGATAAAACCAAAGGATTTAATGGCTTCATCAAAGCGGATGTTCCAACTCCTCGAAGCTTGTTTCAACCCATAAATGGATCGCTTTAGCTTGCATACCTTGGAACCATCTTGGGATTCAAATCCCTAGGTTGTTCCATGAAAATGTTTTCTTCAATGTATCCATTAAGAAAAGTTGTTTTGACATCCATCTGCCGAATCTCATAATCATAGTATGCACTATTGCTAATAAAATCCTAATTGATTTAAGCATGGCAACAAAGCAGAAAGTCTCCTCATAGTCTATTCCTTGCCTTTGGCGAAACCCTTTCGCTACTAGCCTTGTCTTATAGGTCTCTACCTTTCCATCGTAACCAATTTTCTTCTTGAAAACCCATTTGTTCCCTATAGGTACAATACCTTCAGTGGGTCAACAAGATCCCAAACTTGATTCTTATACATGGAATCAATCTCGGATTTCATAGCATCAATCCATTTTGAAGAGTCTATATTTGATATAGCTTCTTCATAGGTAAGTGGATCATCTCCATGATCTACTTCTTCATGAGTAGACAACTCTTGTTCTTCTTCATGAAGAAAACCATATCTCACCGGTGGGTGAGATACCTGGTTGTTCTACGAGGAACAGTGTAGATGTTTCATCAATGGGTATAGGTTGACTAGATGGATCTATATCCATCCGATGCTGGTTGGTCGAATTCTCCAATTCTAACTCTATTTGCCTTCCTTTGCCTCCTTCTTGAACAAAGCGTTGTTCAAGAAATGTGGCATCTCTACTTATCACAACCTTTGTGAAGTAGGCAAATAAAAATAATATCCAAAACTATCTTTTGGATATCCAACAAATCGACCTTTTACGATCCGGTCTCCAATTTATCGTGTTCGACTTTTGATATAAGTGGACAACCCCAAATCTTAACATGCTTTAGACTTGGTTTTCTTCCATGCCATATCTCATAAGGTGTGGAAGAAAGCGATTTTGATGGAATCCTATTCGAATATACAAAGTGATTCTAATGCAAATCCCCAAAGAAGATTGGCATATCAAGATAGCTCATCATACTACGTACCATATCCAATATGGTACGATTTCTCCTTCGGATACACCATTCGGTTGTGGCGTTCTGGAGAGTCGGTGAGAAACAATGCCATGCTCTCTCGAGTATTCATCAAATTCAGTACTCAAATATTCACCTCCACGATCTGATCGAAGAGCTTTAATACTTTTTCCTGTTTGATTTTCTACTTCAAATTTAAATTCCTTAAACTTTTCAAAGGATTCATGTTTGTATTTCATCAAATACAAATACCCAAACCTTGATTTATCATCAGTAAAGGTAATAAAATAATGAAAGCCCCCTCTAGCCATTTCTTTAAACGGACCACATACATCACTATGTATTAATTCCAAAATATTTTCAGCTCTTAGCCCTTGTCCAACAAAGGGTGATCTAGTCATTTTGCCTTGAAGGCAAGATTCACAAGTTGGAGTAGGCTCAGAGCCCAATGAGGATAGAATCCCCATTTTCTCCAATTTTGCAATCCTATCTTCTGCAACATGACATAACCTTAAGTGCCAAATATATTTTGAACTTGAGTTAGTTTTCACCATGGCATTGTATTCTTTTAGATCACTTGCATTCAATTTGTGTTTGTCATTATTATCCAAATAATAAAGACCATCATTCATATAACCCGAACCAACATATTTATTTCCAAAATAAATATTGCAAACATCATCTGTGAACTGAAATTCATAGCCATTTCTAGTCAAACTAGATATAGAAATGATGTTCTTAAAAGCATCAGGTACATATAAAATATTATCCAAACAAAAAACATGTCCAAACATGTAAAAAGATTTAGATCCTATGGCTAAAGCTTCAACAGTTGAGTCATTGCCAATCCGGACTCTAATATCTTGAGAACGCATAGTCGCTACTGTTTGCTAGTTCCTTCATATAATTATAAATGTTAGAACTGTCACCATTATCTAAAACCCAAGCTGTAGATGAAGTTTAAGTATCATCAGAATCTAAATATCAATATATGGACATACCTTCCTAAGTTGTATCCTTCTTGTCATTCAGAGAAGCAAGATACTCAGGCGGTTCCTTTTCAGTGCCCATCCTTTTGGCGGTGGAAAAACTTTCCTTTGCCTCCATCGACTTTAGTCTTCCTTTTCTGCTTAGCTATTTTCTTGGAAGGACCAGAATCGAGGTTTCTTTTTCTTATTGCCCTTCTTCTTGTTGGACTTTCCAGTAAGAAGATGCAACCAAAGCTACCTCTTTTCCTTTATTGCACAGCATATTCTTTTGGGCAATAACCAGCATGTTGAGTAAACCGGCTAAGGTGCATTCTGTTTAGTCATATGGAAATTTGTCACAAAATTCCCAAAAGACTCGTGAAGGGATCAAGGATCAAATCCGTTTGTAGTTGGAAATCCATGTTGAAGTCAAGATGTTCCAACTGCTCAATCAGCCAAATCATCTTGTGGACATGATCCCCAACATTCTGTCCCTCAAACATCCTCATACGGAATAGCTGTCTAGATATCTCATACATAGCATTCTCTTTGTGCTCACCATACAACTCTTGTAGGTGAAGGAGGATCTCACTCGCACTCTGCATGTTCTCATGTTGCTTATGTAACTCATTACTCATGGAAGCAAGCATGTAACACTTAGCTCTCATATCATGCTCCTTCCACTTGTCCAAAGTTTCATGTTCCTCTTGTGTGGCCTCTGGAGATAAGGGACCAGGAACATTTGAATCTAGAACATATCCTATATGTTCAAGGTTTAGGACAAGTTTCAAATTTCTTAGCCAATCGCATGATTAGGTCCTGTCAACTGTTGTGATCAAGTATGCTTGCAAGGATATTGGATGGTGGTGGTTGTTTTGTGCTCATTTTTATCAGAAAATTAACTGCAGAAAATAACCAGATTAATTAGTAAATGTATCATGTAATTAACCAAAATGATTATGGTCTTTTAATCAAATTGGTCCTCCCACTAACTTAGCGAATCCTACACTTCCAGAGTAGAAAACGGAAATCCTAGTTGGATGGATTTCTAGTGGGTGATTGAATTCTTATAATTTTATTGATCATCCTCAGGTACATCCATTATTGGAATTACAATAAACTATAAGTGAGCAACTCCTTGCCCATCACATCTCATGTGAGGTTCAATCCTTTACCTAGCCCCTAATGCTCAAAATCTCAGGTACATCCATTATTGACTTATCTTGCATTAGTTAAGTTGATCCCATTGAGTCGATAATTATGCAAATAATTTTAATGTCCTCAGGTACATCCAATATTGGCCACCAAACCATTTACATATTTACAACATCTCATGCTTAACAATTATTCTTAAGAAAATCTCTTAAATTAATTGCATCTCATGCAACTATTTAAAATTTCTTAAAATAATTGCCCAATGGAGGGCTTATGTTATAATTACTTTAATTATAGCATTTCCAACTTAATCATTTGTTTGGAAGATTTTATAGCCATCCTTATTACTATTAAGGTCTCACTTTGCACATTATCCATTTAGCATGCATATATCATATAATTGCATACATTCCCATACATCTCATGCATTCATGGATAAGCAGTAAATATGGTATGATCATGGACTTTCTAAGGGATTCAATTCTAAGCCACCAAGAATTGAATCAGGGCATTCCTAGGTGCATTTCATTCATTCATTTTACAAGAGTTGCTGAAGGAGTACATAATCAACACTTGATATTGAATTCCTCCCACTGGTCCCACCAATGCTCTTGACCTCCTTGAACTTCTTGCAATCCAATATTACATAGTAATCCTTGGCATACCAAGGCGAATTTACAAGAACTTAAATAAATGAAATTACAACCCAAAAATATTACAAACTTAATAATACATGCCCAAAATAAATTAAAATAAATAAATTAATTTACAGTCCCAAAGAAACATAAAAGAAATAAATCCAATCACATTGGTCTTTTATAGTCCATGATCATCCATCATGCATATCACTATTTAACAATAAAATAAAACATACATACTTAAATTAAATTGAATATCTCATATTCAACTTAAAAATCCAGATTTGAATATGATTCAAATAAATTTAAAAATTCAGATTTGAATCTCATTCAAACAAATTTAAAAATTCAGATTTGAATCACATTCAAACAACTTCAAAAATTCAAATTTGAATCACATTCAAACATTTTTTAAAAAATCAGATTTGAATCACATTCAAATATTTTTTAAAAAATCAGATCTGAATTTTATTGAATCAATTTTAAAAAATCAGATTTAAATATGATTCAAACAACTTTAAAAATTCAGATTTGAATCACATTCAAACAACTTTTAAAATTCAGATTTGAATCACATTCAAACAATTTTTAAAATTCTGATTTGAATCATAATTTAATTGTGTGATTAAAACTACTAATTAAATACTTTAATTAGTCAAAGAATAGGCCTTAGATCATACAACAATTGCAGAATTAAAAGCCAAACCTTGAACCACCCATGGAACCATTGTTGCCGCCACCAATGGTGGCTTCACCATGTGTGCCGCCACACCTCTTTATCCAACCAGCAATGAATCAATCATCTCATGATCAAATCACACAATTAAATCATATAATCAACAATCTAAATGGCAAATATAGTGGCTCTGATACCAATTGAAGGAACGGAAGCGTGAAAAACACAAGATTATACTATTGAATTCGCCTAGGGTCACATGCACCATGCAAGATTTATTTTTATCTATTTGATTTCAATGATAAACAACATATTAAAACTCTTTTAATATGTTTTTGGATCTGTATTTGCCATTTAAGATTTTAAAATTAATCAGATTAATTTTAGAACCCTAGATTAAATCAAGAACGATTACACTAACCTCTTGATGTGCTGCAGCGTGTCTGCGCCTTTGAGATTCGTCTTCAGGACACCAAATGTTGTCCCTCTAGCTTGTCCACACCAAGAACACCTATGGCAGCCCTTGAACAGCCTCTAAAGCTTTTTCTATTAATTAGAAATTCAAGTTCTGCCTTTTAAGAGATTAGAGATGTAAACAGGACACTAGAAACAATTTCTAGTATTCTTAATTCAAGAGATTGATGGCTAATCTCTTTGAATTGATGAGAGATGAAGAGAAATAGCTGGAGAGGCTCAAAGTGGCGTGACAAATGAGAGGAGAGGCTGCTGGTTATTTTTTCTTTTCATAACCACACTTAAATAGCTAGGTTAACACATTAAACCCTAGCCACATGTCACCTTTTGATTAGCTCTAGGTTTAAGTGACCCAATCACATTGTGCCAAGTGTCAAACCTATATTTAATCTTGATTTTAATCATCTTACATGATTAAAAAACATTTGGAAAGCTTATGTGTAATCCCATGTGTCACCATCTCATGGTGCCACGTGTCACATCGTGAAATGACCAAAATGCCCTCGTGTCTTAATTTTGAGTTCTTAACCCAAAATAATTATTTTCTTCTTCTAATTAATTTATATCAAATATAAATTAATTAATTAATCTCTATTAATTAATTTCTCATCAATTAAATTTATATTTAAACACTTTAAATATAAATTTAATTTATACTACACATCCAATAATCTAGATTTGGTTTCAAGTCATGCTAGGGACTTTGCAATTTAATTGCAAACCAAACCTATTTAATTAATCAATTAAACTCTTTAATTAATTAATTAAATCATATTTAAATAGGTGATAACTTGTGTATGTGTGTGACTTACTAGGCTCATCACTAATTGGCAATGAGACATGATATCAACTCTTAATATCATCAGAACTCTTTCTTACCATAAATGATTTCTCTAAATCATTTTATGAACCTCATAGACCATGGTTAACACCTAGCATAGCATGCCATGGCCACCCAATTAGTAATAAGATTTACCTTAAATGAACCTATAATCATATGTTACCATGCACTAGAATCTCTCTGTTACAAAATCCCAACTCAAGATGGAGTCATGGTTTATGTCAAACTCCATTTGCTATGAATATTATGTTCTCTTTTAATTCCAGTTCTTGATTAAAAAGATTTTTCTCATTAGAAACTCTTTTCTGAATAAATCTATCTGTCCTGGCCAGGAACTTGAAACATCAAGAAAAATTAAATGAACATAGGATTTTATCTCTATTTACTTAGAGGAACAGATTCCATCTTGATCAACACCTACCTCCATATATAACTAGCAGGAGCCAACACATGCCCATATACCCATACATAGTACAAGTATGAAAGCAGTATCAAACTCAAACTACCTATATACAAGATAACTGTGCTATCTCAGGTCTAAAGATTATATGCACTGATATGATTTATGACAAAACATTGACAAGAGTAAACTCCATGTGCTTGTCATAAGTGTCACTGGTTCGGCCTACTTATCATTTATAAGTGCCTATCATGTTTGTTATATGGCATGAGACTCACTATTCCATCTTATTTATATCTCATATAAATAACTTGGGAACAAACATGAATACAATCTTTCTGGATAAGTCATGTCCTTATTATGAAGTATCCTCGATTGTGAACCTATTTATGATACTTTGTGCTAGAAATATTGTCACTCATATTCTTAACAACTTAAGAATAATATTTATAACAAAATATCAATGGACCTTTTCTATTACACATAAATATATTATGTAAACGGAAAAGTGGAAATGCCTTTTATTAATAAAATTATGTACAAGATACATACTAAATGATATGCTCTAGGGCATACTACTAACAATATTAGGATTTTAAGGTTAGATTTTGGGAGTTTTCAAGCTCAATTTGAGCAACAATTGAGGTTTGGGCAAGGCAAGGGTTTCGGCTGGTTGGGAGGATGAAGATGGCTGCTGTGTTTTTTAATTGTTTTGGTCTTCATTTATCTCTTTTATTAGTTAGTTAATTGGTTGTTTAAATGTGATTGGTTATAGCTTTTAAATGACATCATCATATGTCATAATTTGCTTTATTTTGGTTTTTCTTTTCTTTTCATCACTACTCATTTTTAATTTAATTTTTAGTAATGTTTATTCATATTTTATGTTATAATAATTATTTACTCAACTGGACAAGTCGGCCAAAAATCACCTCTGAAGGCGAAATGACCAAAATGCCCTCCGTTTGGCTTAACGGGTCAAAATTGTCTGTATCGATTGAAAAATTTTTCTAAATATTTTCTTGGCATTCTAATGCCATAGGGACCTCAATGACCCTTTTCTGGAGTCCCAAAAATTATTTTATAATTTTTCCCCAGGTCTAGGGCTCCTAGTTGCGAGAACCGCAACTTCCCTCTGGGTTACCCATCGCTAGGGCACCGGCTCGTTTAACTTGGTTGTATTTTATTTCTAAAATTTTTCCTAAATTTTTCTTATTAATATTTGAGTTAATTATGGTTCCTCACTTTAGTTTAAATATTTTTCCGAACGTTCTAGCTGTCCGGACCGACACCGATCACCGGAACAGTAGAATGTACGGAGTTGCTACCGGGAGGGTGTTACAGAATGGGAATTGGTTTAAAATCCCTAGTAGTATATTTAGTAGATTATCGGTAGGCGAAGTTTGGTAATTCATTAGGTATACTACGGGATTATGTTATGCCTTACTTAGGGCTAAGGTGTGACAGGATTTAAGAGAACCATAGAGGTAAGTCTCTTTCTCGTAAGTTAAATTGATTATTACTTATGGAAATGATGTGAGTAAGTAGAAATTAACTTAAAAATTGAAAAATTATGCATGTTGGGGGAGAGGTAAAAATTTGGCCAGCTTGTGAGAGTGAAGGATTTGATGAGTTAATTTGAATTAAACATGTTTTATGATATTTTAGGAGGTGTTGGACATGATTAGTGTAATGAATTTGATATGAATTAAGCAATTGAAAATTAAGGTTTTTGGCATTTAGGATTTTGGTTGGAAATTAAGGATTTTTGAGAATTGATGACCAATTGGTATTGTTAATGCTTAGGTCAATTAGGGTACTTATAAGTGCAATTTGATGAATGGAATTGAAGTGAGTGTAAATGTGGTAAGGTTGAATTTTGGATAGCTTGACCCTTGTCCATTTGAGAGGTTATAAGTTCAATTACGTTGGTCCAATTGGTGTGAGGCCAATTGAAGATGAAAATAGGGTCATAATGCAACATTTTTCATGTAGAAATCTTGCCCTAAAACTAACCCCAAGTTAACCTAAAGTTTGCTTGAATTCGGGATTAGTACCCTATTACTGGACAAAATTGACCAAATGAATAGTACATGTTCAAATGGTCATAACTTGGTATAGAAAGATCCAAATGACCTGATTTTTGTGGACATGGAAATCTTAGACATAGTTGAACAACTTTCATGAAGAACAGAAATCCAAATTCTGACCATAACACATTTAAATTATTAACCAAAGTTAAATCATCAAAACTGCTAGAATCAAAAAGTTGCCCAGAGTTCTGGAATTTGACCAACCTAGCCAGTTATGGTAAAAGTGCCATAACTTGAGCTACAAAACTCCAAATGGAGTGATTCAAAAGGGAAATTAATGCTAAGACATTAAAGAACAACTTTGATGAAGAAAGTTTAGCCAAATTTTCATTGTAGATTGATCAAATGGAATAATAAACCTTAGAGACAAAAACTGAAAATTTGCAAATTCTCTTAGGAAATTTTTGAATTGAATTTGGCAACCAATGCCAACAAATGTAAAACCCAAAATGTGGTATGACCATGAGTTTAGAATTGATATACCTATTAAATATGGAAAGTCAATATTTTACTGTGGAGAGTGGAAAATTGCCAAACTTTTTCTGGGTTTTGTTGGAATTGAGAGAGAAAGAGTTGTTACGGAGAATAGATAAAGCAGAGATATGTTGGTGCCTCAATCTGTTAGTTATATGCCCTGGAGCATATCATTTAGTATGTATCTTGTACATGTTTTATTAATAATAAATGGCATTTTTACTTTTCTGTTTACATAATATATTTATGTGTAATAGAAAAGATCCATTCATATTTTATTAGAAATTCTATTATTAAGTTGTTAAGAATTGAGTGACAGTATTTCTAGCACAATGTATCATAAATTGGTTCACAATCGAGGATACTTCACAACAAGAATATGACTTATCTAGAAAGATTGTAATTATGTTTGTTTCCAAGTTATTTATATGAGATGTAAATAAGATGGAATGGTGAGTCTCATGCCATATAACAAACATGATAGGCACTTATGCATGATAAGTAGGTCGAACCAGTGACATTTATGACAAGCACATGGAGTTTACTCTTGTCAATGCATTGTCATAAATCACATCAGTGCATATAATTTTTAGACCTGAGATAGCACAGTTATCTTGCATATAGGTGATTTGAGTTTGATACTACTTTCATACTTATATTGTGTATGGGTATATGGGCATGTGTTGGCTCCTACTAGTTATATATGGAGGTAGGTGTTGATCAAGATGGAATTTGTTACCCTAAGTAAATAGGGATAAAATCCTATGTTCATTTAATTGTTCTTGATGTTTCAAGTTCCTGGCCAGGACAGATAGATTTAATCAGAAAAGAGTTTCTGATGAGAAAATCTTTTTAATCAAGAATTGGAATTAAAAGAGAACATAATATTCACAGCAAATGGAGTTTAACATAAACCATGACTCCAGCTCAAATTAGGATTTTGTAACAAAAAGATTCTAGTGCATGGTAACATATGATTATAGGTTCATTCAAAGGTATTCCTTATTACTGATTGGGTGGCGATGGCATGCTATGCTAGGTGTCAACCATGGTCAATGAGATGCCTAAAATGATTTAGAGAAATCATTTATGGTAAGAAAGAGTTCTGATGATATTAAGAGTTAATATCATATCTCATTGCCAATTAGTGATGAGCCTAGTGAGTTAAAAACATACACAAGTTAATCACCAAGTTAAATGTGATTTAATTGATTAATTAAAGAGTTTAACTGATTAATTAAATATGTTTGGTTTGCAATAAGATTGCAAAGTCTCTAGCATGGCTTGAAACCAAATCTAGGTTATTAGATGTATAGTACAAGTTAAATTTATATTTAAGTTATTTAAATATGAATTTAATTATGAGAAATTAATTAATAGAGATTAATTAATTAATTTATATTTGATATAAATTGATTAGAAAAGAAGAAATAATGATTTTGGGTTGAGAACTCAAAATTAAAACATAAAGGTAATTTGGTCATTTCATAGGGTGACATGTTGCACAATGAGATGGTGACACATAGCACCATATAAGCTTGCCATTTGTCTTCCAATTATGTAAGATGATCAAAGTCAAGATTAAGTCTAGCTTTGACACTTGGCTTAATGTGATTAAGTCAATTAAAATTAAGATGCAATGTGGTGATGACATGTGGTAAGGGTTTTAAGTGATGACCTAATTATAAAAGGGAAAAGAAAGAAAAATAAAACTCATTCTTCTTCTTTGTCTATAGGTGCCGCCATCTTTAGCTCCCTATCCTCTCTTCATCTTTTCTCATCAATTCAAAGAGAAATCAATTATTTTCTTTGAATTAAAATTGCTAGAAATTATTTCTAGTTTCCTATACGCATCTACAACCTCTCTAAAGGCAAAAACCTAAATTACAATTAGTTGGCAAGGCTTAATAAGCTGATTTAGGGGCTGCCCATTGGTGATCTTGGTGTGGACAAGCTAGAGGGACAACAATTATGTTCCTAGGTGCTTCCTAAAGGTGGCAATTACATCACTTGTGCATCAAAAGGTTAATGCACATTTTCTTCTTTCAAACTAGGGTTCAATTGAATTAATTTGTTAATTAAAAAATCTTAAATGGCAAACATAGATCTTAATACATATTAAAAGTGTTTTAATATGTAATTGAACATTGAGATTAATTAGGCACATAATGAATGTTGCATAATGCATGAAACCCTAGAAGAAATTTTTGAAATTCAATGCTCTAATCTAACAGTTTACATGCTTCCGCTCCTTCACAATCATGGGAAGAGTAAAGCTGTGACACCCCTTACCCGTGTACAAAATATCCGAGTAAGCAATGTCACACGGTGTATCGGCATACTCTATTTTACCTTAATCAATTTTTTGTCATAGTTTTGAATATAGTTTATGAAATATAATTTATTTAAGCCATTTATCGAAATTATTATTTATTTGAGGTTCCAAAAATTTTAAAGAAAATCTGGCAGAGTACCGGCTAAAAATAGAGAAAACAGTTCTTCGAAACCTGTGAAAAACACTTCCAATATTCATATTCAATCAATCCCAAACTCCAATATTAAAATCTCAACATTTTTCAATTTCATTTCTCAATCATTCGTCTCATGTGATAATCATGTATAAATCGCAGATAAACATTCACTTTTCCATTCACAAACACAATTCTCATTATTTATATGAACATCAAAATACATTTCATAAGTTCGATTACATATGAGAAAATAAAAATTAGTTACAAAATATCAAAATCAAATCTAGTGTCCTACCAATGCACTGTGGAGGGTGAGGTGACACGGATACTATGCAGAGCTGCAGGATGAACTCACGCAGTCTGCGGTCTACTGGGCTCACGATCAGTATCTCCAGAACCTACGAGTGGGAAAAGCAACGCGCTAAGCAATGATGCTTAGTGGTGCAATAATAAAATAAAAGAAAATAGCAGAAAATAAATATGTATTGAATGTATATGTCTTATTTGTTTTGTATTTGTTATATTCATTTATTTCTTTAACTTTGTCCATTTTCATTCATTTGGTTGCCCAAGTAACCTATCTTTGGGCATCGATGGATAAACGGGTAACCGCCTTTGGTTATCAAGTACCTCGGGCCGTCACACCATCGGTCACATATGTATCTCCCGGTGTGCAACATAACAGCTAACAAGCTGTAAATAATATTAGGCACGAGGCTAAGTCTCAACACAATATCAAAATGGCTAAAAGCCTTAAAATCACAGAATGGCATAATGCCATGTGCAGTACTGCTAACTGAACCCTATTGGCATGCCAAACTATCCAAACCAATCTTGTTAGGTATACTAGGGCACTTGATACTTTAAAATTCGTCAATTTGTGAATTTCAAGTTTTGGGTGTCACTATTCACTTCATTAGTCAACAAAAATGTTGAATTTTGGATAGAAAATAGGTGTATTGGTTTTAACACTTCCAATGTACCACATTTTGCATTTAAAACTTGTTGGAATTAATCACTAAATCCATTTCTAAACTTAGCACTAAGGGGCAGAATTTTCAGTTTTTGTACCATAAATTTACTGTTCCATTAGGGACTGTTAAAGTGAAAATTTGAGGAAATGGTAAACATAAAAGTTGTTCCTTATTTTGTCTAGTTGAATTTATTTTTTTGAATCACTCTATTTGGAGTTTTGTAACTCCAGATATGGTCCAAAAACCACAGCTGGCCGGATTGGAAAACTGCAAAATTTACCAAATCTACAGTACACTGAACAGTGATTGTGAGTGCTTTGTTGGATAGGTTCTGGTCATAATTTGGGGTAGGTTTCTTCATGAAAGTTGTTTGTATATATCTTATCTTGTTGCTGTAAAAAGTTCAGGCCAAATGGACCATTTTACAGTGAGTTATGGCCAAATGAACAGTTACTATTCATTTGGTCATTCTGCAGAATCTGCTTGCAGGGTATCCGGATTGGGGCCAACTTTTGGTCCACTTACTTTGGTCTTTTGAGCATGGTTTCTTCAGCGAAATTGTGCCATTATATGTCTAATTTCATGTCCAGTTAGCCAAATACCAATTGAACCTACACAGCCAAAGATATGACAGTCCAAACAGACTGGACTCACAGCCTCCCTGCTGCTGCACTAGGCAGCCTACCCATTTGGTTTGTAACACTCTAGTTCACTTCAAATTATGATTAACTTACCTCAAATGGTCACTAATTGACCATTAGAATGTTCACTAATCATTTCATAAGCCAAGTCCAATTTTCACTCCCAAAACCCTAATTTCCCATTATGATTCACACAAAATGCCTTAATTAACTAGCTAATTCACTATCCACATATATATATGCTTTAAACATGATCTCTAGTCCACTTTAAGTCCATCAAAACAATCAACCCTATCCCTTCCTTAAGGCTGCCGAAATTCATGATAAACATACACATAAATTGTATTCATTTGGCTTACAAATTCTTACTCCTTTTTAAGTCTCTAACATGGAAATAAAGAGTTTTAGATATATATGTGCACTAACCTCTTGTAGGGCAGAATTTTCCAAGCTTAAACTTCACTTCCTTCACTTTTTTTGGCTGCCAAAAGGTTATGCAAGGTGCAAGGATCAATTTTAGTGAAAGGAATAGGAGGATTTATGGTGAAAGGAGGAGAGAAATTGAGGTTGTTGAAGGTGTTAATGGAGGTTTGGTGCTAGGGCAATGTTTCGGCTGGTTTGGGGAGGATGAAGGTGGCTGTTGGCTTTTTGATTTCTTTGGTCTTTATTGTCTCTTTTATTAGTTAATTAAATAGTTGTTTAAATGCAATTGGTGGGAACTTTTAATTGACATCATAATGATGTCATAATTTGCTTTTTATGGATTTTTCTTTTCTTTTCTTTTCTACTAGCTTTACATTAATTGTTCATCAACATTAATTCATATTTTATATCATAATAATTATTTACTCAACTGGACAAGTCGGTCAAAAAACGTCTCTGAAGGCGAAATGACCAAAATGCCCTTCGTTTGGCTTAATGGGTCAAAATTGTCTGTACCGATTGAAAAATTTTTCTAAATATTTTCTTGGCATTTTAATGCCATAGGAACCTCAATGACCCTTCTCTGGAGTCCCAAAAATTATTTTATGAATTTTTACTCGGGTTTAGGGCTCCTAGTTGCGAGAACCGCAACTTCCCTCTGGGTTACCCATCACTTGGGCACCGGCTCATTTAACTTGGTTATATTTTATTTTTAAAATTTTTCTAAATTTTTTCTTATTAATATTTGAGTTAATTATGGTTCTTCACTTTAGTTTAAATATTTTTCCGAATGTTCTAGCTGTCCGGACCGACAGGTCACCAAGACGATGAGAATGTACTGAGTTGCTCTAGGGAGGGTGTTAAACTCTTCCCCTCTAATTTAAATTTCGTCCTCGAAATTTACCTGATGCAAACAGTTGAGGGAACTGTTGCCTCATCGTCTCTTCACTTTCCCAAGTTGCCTCCTCGGTGTTGTGGTGCCTCCAAAGCACTTTCACCAGTAGAATCTGCTTATTTCTCAACTCTTTCACTTCCCGAGCCAGGATCCGTAAAGGTTCTTCATCATATGTCAAATCCGGCTGTATTTCAATTTCTTTCCTGGAGATGAAATGTGAAGGATCTGAGTGGTATCTTCTGAGCATGGACACGTGGAACACATTGTGGATCTTGTCCAGCTCTGGTGGTAAAGCTAGCCTATAGGCCACTGGACCCACACGTTCAATGACTTCATATGGGCCAATGAACCTAGGGCTTAACTTACCTTTTCTTCCAAACCTCAGTACTTTCTTCCACGGTGACACTTTGAGGAACACTTTGTCGCCAACCGCATATTCTATTTCTTTTCTCTTCAGGTCGGCATAAGATTTCTGTTTGTCTGAGGCAACTTTCAGATTGGCTTTGATTAGTTTCACTTTCTCCTCAGTCTGTTTCACAGTGCAGCCCCACCGATTTGTCTTCGCCCAATTCAGTCCAGCACACTAGAGTTCTACATTTCCTCCCATACAGTGCTTCATACGGGGCCATTTGTATACTAGCTTGGTAGCTATTGTTGTATGCAAATTCTGCCAGTGGGAGGTATCTATCCCAACTTCCCTCAAACTCAATGACACAACTCCTCAGCATATCCTCAAGGACCTGGATTACTCTTTCGGATTGTCCATCCGTCTGAGGATGGAAAGCTGTGCTGAAGTGGAGTTGTGTACCCAAGGACTCATGCAACTTCTTCCAAAATTTCGATATAAACCTTGGGTCTCGATCAGATATGATGTAAAGTGGAATTCCATGCAGTCTAACTATCTCACTGATATACAATTCTGCTAACTTCTCCAGTGAGTAGTCAGTCCTAACTGGCAGAAAGTGTGCTGACTTTGTCAATCTATCCACTATCACCCGTACTGCATCATGTCTTTTCTGGGTGAGAGGTAGACCACTTACAAAATCCATGGTAATCCGATCCCATTTTCATTCAGGTATGCGTATAGGCTGCAGCAAACCCGATGGAACTTGATGTTTTGCCTTGACTTGCTGACATGTCAAACATTTAGTCACATAGTCAGTTATGTCTTTCTTCATACCAGGCAATCACGAAGCTTGGATCATGATACATCTTTGTACTTCACAGGTGCATAGCATATACATTGGTGTGTGCCTCTTTCAGAATCTTGGCCTTCAATTCCCTATTATCCGTACACAGTCTTCCTTTGTATCTGAGACACCCATCCTTTCACCCCATAGTCGCTTGCTTTTCCCTTCGGGATTTTGCTCATAATAGCCATTAACTTTTCATCGCCTTTTGCCCATTTAAAATCTGTTGTATGAGTTTGGCCTCACTTGCAACTCAGCCAAAATAGCTCCATCTCGAACCAAAGATAGACGGGCATTCAATGATCTCAAGGCTGTCATGGATTTTCTGCTCAAAGCATCAGCAACAACATTTGCCTTCTCAGGATGATAGTCAATCACACAATCATAGTCCTTCAGGAACTCAATCCATTGCCTCTGTCTAAGGTTGAGCTCCTTCTGAGTTGGCAAATATTTTAGACTTTTGTGGTCTGTGTAAATGTAGCACTTTTCACCATATAAGTAATGCCTCCATATCTTCAGTGCAAAGATAATTGCTGCAAGCTCTAGATCATGGGTAGGGTAATTCTGTTCATGTGGCCTTAGCTGTGTGGAAGCATAAGCGACCACCTTTCCCTCTTGCATCAATACACACCCTAACCCATTATGAGAGGCATCACTGTAGACCACAAAGTCCTTTCCTGACACTGGCTGTGTTAACACTGGTGCCTCTGTCAACATAGCCTTCAACTTCTCAAAACTGGTTTGACACTTGTCATTCCAGTCAAATCTGACATTCTTGTGTAACAACTTGGTCATTGGAGCAGCTATTAAGGAAAATCCCTTCACAAATCTTCTGTAATACCCAGCTAGCCCCAAGAAGCTTTTGACCTTAGTTGTATTCCTGGGAGGCTTCCATTCCATCACTGCTTCTATTTTCTTGGGATCCACCCTAATCCCATCAGCTGATACTATGTGTCCAAGGAATGCAATCTCATTCAACCAAAAGTCACACTTGGACAACTTAGCATACAGCTTCTTTTCTCTCAGGGTTTGCAAAACAATCCTCAAATGCTCATCATGTTCTTCCCTGGTCTGGGAATACACCAAAATATCATCAATAAAGACCTCTACGAACCGATCTAGGTGTGGATGGAAGATACGGTTCATAAGGTCCATGAATGCCGCTGGTGCATTTGTTAGGCCAAAGGGCATCACCAGAAACTTATAATGCCCATATCGGGTCCTGAATGCAGTCTTTGGCACATCTACATCCTTCACCCTCAACTGATGATACCCTGATCTGAGATCAATCTTAGAAAATACTCCTGCTCCCTTCAACTGATCAAACAGATCATCAATTCTAGGCAACGGATATTTGTTCTTCACAGTCACTTTATTCAACTGCCGGTAATCGATGCATAGCCTCAAAGTCCCATCCTTTTTCTTCACAAACAGCACTGGAGCTCCCCACGGTGACACACTGGGGCGTATGAACCCCTTATCAAGCAACTCTTGCAACTGAGTTTTCAACTCCCTCAATTCAGTGGGTGCCATCCTATAAGGAGCAATAGAAATGGGTGCTGTACCCGGCAGTGTCTCAATAACAAATTCGACTTCCCTTTCTAGTGGCAAACCAGGCAATTCTTCAGGAAATACATCTGGGAAGTCTCTTACAGTGGGTATGTCACACAGATCTGGCTTAGCCTGCCTAGTATCCACCACATGTGCTAGGTAGGCTTCACAGCCTTTTCTCATCATTCTTCTTGCAACTGTGGCTGAGATGATATTGTACAAGAAATCTGTCCTTTCCCCCACAACTGTGATCTCATTACCCTCAGAAGTTTTCAGAGAAATTCTCTTCAATTTGCAATCAACTATTGCCTGATGACGTGACAACCAGTCCATTCCCAAAATCACGTCAAACTCATGGAAAGGCAACTCAATCAGTGCGCCAGAATTCATACCCCTGAATCCTTAACGGGCAACCCTTGTACACTTTGTTCACTACCACACTGTGGCCCAATGGATTAGTGACCAGAATGTCTTGGTCACTCTCCCCTACTAGTATCCCCCTTTCTACGGATAAGTTGATGCAGATGTATGAATGAGTGGATCCTGGATCCACTAATGCATGCACAGATGCATTGTAGAGGGAGAACGTACCCCTGATGACGTCCTGGGCATCTTGCTCCTCCTGAGCTCTAATGGCATAGGCTCTGGCAGGTGGTCTGTTATCTGCCCTTTCTGCTGGTTCAGATGCAGGCCTCTGTGATGGTCCCACTACGTCAGATTTGCCAGATTTCTTACCCCTTTGTGGTGCAGGAGTAGGTCTGTCTGCTTGTGTTGGAGCAGCTGTAGTAGTTCTACGTGGACAGTTCTTCAACTGATGCTCTGTTGACCCACACCTTAAGCAGGCACCAGTTACTCTCCAACACTCCCCCTTGTGCCACTTCAAACAGTGTGGGCATGCAGAAAATGCTGGGGCTGGTCCCCTGAACCCCATCCCTGGAGGCGCCACCGATGGTGTGGGTGACCTCTCCTAGGGTAAAGCGTGGCACAGGCCCGAGGTGACTGACCTTGTGGTTGACCTGAACTTTGTGCAGGTGGACCCTTGAACCTCTTCCCAGATGCAGGAGCTGAACTAGACTGACCTGGGCCCCTCTTTTGTTGTCTTTCCCTTCTAGTCTGCTCACTGATTCTTACATTTTCAACCTTTATTGCAGCTTCCACTAACTTAGTGAAGTCGGTAATTCCCAAAGCAATGATCATGATCTTTATGTTGTCATTTAGTCCCTCTTCAAATCTCTTGCACCTTTTAGCTTCATTAGGGACTATCTCCCTTCCATAGCGTCTTAATCGGACAAATTCCTTTTTATACTCAGCCACTGACAGCTGTCTTTGCCTCAGATTAATGAACTCTCTTCTTCTCTCTTCCAGGTATACACTACCCACATATTTCTTCTTAAATTCGGAGAGGAAGAAGTCCCAAGTTACTATTTCTGGCTATACTTCACTGGACACAGTATCCCACCATTCATATGCTTCGTCTTGTAGCAGAGATACAGCAGCTTCTAGATTTTGCTCTGGAGTGCAGTGGAGTTGTTTTAGAACTCTGCCTGTTCTGTTCAACCAATTTTCGGCTGCAAAAGAATCATCTTCTCTCTTGCCAAAGAAGTCCACTGCTCCAAACTTTCTCAATCTTTCCAGGTGTGATTTTGGTTGTGGAGGTGGTGGTGGTGGTGGCATTACCCCAGCTATTTGTTTAAAGAATTCGGCCATTTGATGAAACATGGCCTGTGGAGGTGGCGAGCAGCTCGCTTGAGTGGCGGAGCAGGTTCTCCCATACCCCCAGTCTCAGCTGCTGCAGGTGGAGCATGACTCTCCACTTCCTCCTCAACTGCTCTCTGTGATGTAGGGTCCATATCCTATTCAAAATAAGAAAGACAAACAGATCTGCATTAGTGTCACCTCGACTCTTACAAATGCAATGCATGGTATGGACTCAATCTAGGTCCAGAAACGCCTAAACCGTGCTCTGATACCACTAAATGTGACACCCCTTACCCTTGTACAGAATATCCGAGTAAGCAATGTCACATGGTGTATCGGCACACTCTATTTTACCTTAATCAATTTTTTGTCATAGTTTTGAATATAGTTTATGAAATATAATTTATTTAAGCCATTTATCGAAATTATTATTTATTTGAGGTTTCGAAAATTTTAAAGAAAATCCGGCAGAGTACCGGCTAAAAATGGAGAAAACAGTTCTTTGGAACCTGTGAAAAACACTTCCAATATTCATATTCAATCAATCCCAAACTCCAATATCAAAATCTCAACATTTTTCAATTTCATTTCTCAATCATTCGTCTCATGTGATAATCATGTATAAATCACAGATAAACATTCACTTTTCCATTCACAAACACAATTCTCATTATTTACATGAACATCAAAATACATTTCATAAGTTCTATTACATATGAGAAAATAAAAATTAGTTATAAAATATCAAAATGAAATCTAGTGTCCTACCAATGCACTGTGGAGGGTGAGGTGACATGGACACTATGCAGAGCTGCAGGATGAACTCACCCAGTCTGCGGTCTACTAGGCTCACGATCAGTATCTCCAGAACCTACGAGTGGGAAAAGCAACGCGCTAAGCAATGATGCTTAGTGGTGCAATAATAAAACAAAAGAAAATAGCAGAAAATAAATATGTATTGAATGTATATGTCTTATTTGTTTTGTATTTGTTATATTCATTTATTTCTTTAACTTTGTCCATTTTCATTCATTTGGTTGCCCAAGTAACCTATACTTTGGGCCGGATCGATAAACGGGTAAACCGCACCTGGTATCAAGTACCTCGGCCGTCACACAATCGGTCACATATGTATCTCGGTGTGCAATGAGCAGCTAACAAGTCAGAATAATATTAGGCACGAGGCCAAGTCTCAACACAATATCAAAATGGCTAAAAGCCATAAAATCACAGAATGGCATAATGCCATGTGCAGTACTGCTAACTGAACCCTATTGGCATGCCAAACTATCCAAACCAATCTTGTTAGGTATAGTGGGCACTTGATACTTTAAAATTCGTCAATTTGTGAATTTCAAGTTTTGGGTGTCACTATTCACTTCATTAGTCAACAAAAATATTGACTTTTGGATAGAAAATAGGTGTATTAGTTTTAACACTTCCAATGTACCACATTTTGCATTTAAAACTTGTTGGAATTAATCACCAAATCCATTTCTAAACTTAGCACTAAGGGGCAGAATTTTCAGTTTTTGTACCATAAATTTACTGTTCCATTAGGGACTGTTACAGTGGAAATTTGAGGAAACGGTAAACATGAAAGTTGTTCCTTATTTTGTCTATTTGAATTTCGTTTTTTGAATCACTCCATTTGGAGTTTTGTAGCTCCAGATATGGTCTAAAAACCACAGCTGGCCGGATTGGAAAACTGCAGAATTTACCAAATCTACAGTACAATGAACAGTGACTGTGAGTGCCTTGTTGGATAGGTTCTGGTCATAATTTGGGGTAGGTTTCTTCATGAAAGTTGTTTTTATATATCTTATCTTGTTGCTGTAAAAATTTCAGGTCAAATGGACCATTTTAAAGTGAGTTATGGCCAAATGAACAGTTACTGTTCATTTGGTCATTCTGCAGAATCTACTTGCAGGGTATCCAGATTGGGGCCAACTTTTGGTCCACTTACTTTGGTCTTTTGAGCATGGTTTCTTCAGCAAAATTGTGCCATTATATGTCTAATTTCATGTCCAATTAGCCAAACACAAATTGAACCTACACAGCCAAAGATATGGCAGTCCAAATAGGCTGGACTCACAGCCTCCCTGCTGCTGTCACTAGGCAGCCTACCCATTTGGTTTGTAACACTCTAGTTCACTTCAAATTATGATTAACTTACCTCAAATGGTCACTAATTGACCATTAGAATGTTCACTAATCATTTCATAAGCCAAGTCCAATTTTCACTCCCAAAACCCTAATTTCCCATTATGATTCACACAAAATGCCTTAATTAACTAGCTAATTCACTATCCACATATATATATGCTTTAAACATGATCTCTAGTCCACTTTAAGTCCATCAAAACAATCAACCCTATCCCTTCCTTAGGGCTGCCGAAATTCATGGTAAACATACACATAAATTGTATTCATTTGGCTTACAAATTCTTACTCCTTTTTAAGTCTCTAACATGGAAATAAAGAGTTTTAGATATATATGTGCACTAACCTCTTGTAGGGCAGAATTTTCCAAGCTTAAACTTCACTTCCTTCACTTTTTTTGGCTGCCAAAAGGTTATGCAAGGTGCAAGGATCAATTTTAGTGAAAGGAATAGGAGGATTTATGGTGAAAGGAGGAGAGAAATTGAGGTTGTTGAAGGTGTTAATGGAGGTTTGGTGCTAGGGCAATGTTTCGGCTGGTTTGGGGAGGATGAAGGTGGCTGTTGGCTTTTTGATTTCTTTGGTCTTTATTGTCTCTTTTATTAGTTAATTAAATAGTTGTTTAAATGCAATTGGTGGGAACTTTTAATTGACATCATAATGATGTCATAATTTGCTTTTTATGAATTTTTCTTTTCTTTTCTTTTCTACTAGCTTTACATTAATTGTTCATCAACATTAATTCATATTTTATGTCATAATAATTATTTACTCAACTGGACAAGTCGGTCAAAAATCGTCTCTGAAGGCGAAATGACCAAAATGCCCTCCGTTTGGCTTAACGGGTCAAAATTGTCTGTACCGATTGAAAAATTTTTCTAAATATTTTCTTGGCATTCTAATGCTATAGGAACCTCAATGACCCTTCTCTGGAGTCCCAAAAATTATTTTATGAATTTTTACCTGGGTCTAGGGCTCCTAGTTGCGAGAACCGCAACTTCCCTCTGGGTTACCCATCACTTGGGCACCGGCTCATTTAACTTGGTTATATTTTATTTTTAAAATTTTTCCTAAATTTTTTCTTATTAATATTTGAGTTAATTATGGTTCCTCACTTTAGTTTTAATATTTTTCTGAATGTTCTAGCTGTCCGGACCGACACCGGTCACCGGAACAGTAGAATGTACGGAGTTGCTACCGGGAGGGTGTTACAAAAGCATACATTTCGTAAAACACAGAAACCCAAATTGTCTAACTACGTGATGAATCCATAGTGAACTAGAAGAAGGAAGAGAGGATATAATGGTACATGAGAACAATTAATGTGAATTATGATCAATATGGAGGTAATAATGAATGTATAAATTATGATGAATACATAAACTATGTATAATTGTGATTTAGGACTTTATACTTATACTAGGAACAGAATTTAATGTTATAAATTATAAGTGGATCTTATGATGAAATAATGAAATAATAAAACATATTAATACTTAATGGTACTATTGTGGCCATGCATTGCCTAGACACGTGTGTCAGATTGGATAGATTGGCATGCCAATAAGGGATTATTTGAGCAGTACTGTGTAAGGCTTTATGCCTGTATTTATGGCTTTATACCCGCATTCATGGCTTGTATGCCCGATTATTTGTTACCATGATTTTTGAGCCATATGGATTGCATACGTGGTTAACATTCTATATTTTACGTCCCATGGTATGATGGCCCAAGACACCACGATGTCCAGTTCCAAGGACCCGCCTATCCAGTTTAGTCAGCCTGTCATAGGTTTGTAAAACCCTCACCATAGGTAGTCCATACGTTCTATTGTTCTGACGAATAATGTCTGTCTGGATAGTTAAGATGTCTAGAACTACACTTAAATGATAGTGATGAGACATAACATGATGGAATACCTGATAAGAAAATACGAGGAAAAATAAAAGACATGAAATGAAATTTGGTTAAATGAGTTGTGTCCCAAACCCATGAGGAACCCAAGGAAATAATTTTCGGGGTTTAATTAAGAATTTACCAAGGTATAAATAATATTAAAAATGTCAAAGAAAAATTTAATTAATTGGTAAAGGTGAAAATAAAAATAAGATAGACAATATAAAAATTAGGGGGGATCGTCTGATTAGGAATTAATCAGTATTACCGAACAAGATAGACTATAACCCGAAGAGGGGTATTTTGGTAATTTGACATCTAAAGTTGACTTTTGACCAAAAAGTCTATTAAAATGAGTGATATTAAAAATTTAGAAAACCCCATAAAAATCCCATGAAAATATAAAATTTCATGTAGTGTAATTAAAGGAACCTAAGTGGGGCTAATTAGAATTTTTAAAATCTTAGATTATTATATTAATAAACTATGTTAGTAGGGGGGGGGGGGGGTATAAAAGGCAAAAAGATGGTAGAAATTACCCAAAAGAAAACTCCCTCTTCCCTCACTCCCTCTCCCATGCCGAAATCCAAAACATTATTTCCTCCATGGGTTCTCCACATTGCATGCTTCAAATCTCCCTTATTTTCAACCTAAAATCAAAGGTTCCCTTCACAAGAATTAGTCCTCACACCGTGGGAAGACTATAGGCAGCAAAAGAAAGGGGAAATTTCAAGGTTTTAATAAGCTCAAGAAAGGGAACAAAAAGGTTAGTGCATAATTTCTCTCCCTATCTTAGTGATATTTAGAATAAAGGTTAAATTGAGTTGTTATGCTAAAGAAATTTGAGAAATTGATGGGTAATTTTGAGTTCCCCAATTCGGTAGCCATGGTAACTAAGGGATTTTGATAAATTTTCTTCATGTAAATGAGGGTTATGATGTTGATTAAGGCATTTGCATGTATTAGGACTCAATTACATGTGTATGTAGGGATTGAAATTTGAAATTAGGGTTTGTAACCATGAATTGGGGGATTTTGTCTTAGGCTTTAAACTGTTCAATTGGCAGCCTTGATAAGCCTGGTTATTGATTAATTTATACATATAATTGGTGATTAATAATGTTGATTAAGGTGACTAAGAGTACAAGAATTTAATTGCATGTATATTATTGACTTTGACACTTTAAATTAGGGCTTTGAACAAATTATGAGTGACTAGTGAAACTGCCCAAATTTGGCAGCCTTGAGGAACTTAGGAGATGGATAATTTCATGAATTAAATGATGGTTAATGGTGATTGTAACATCCTCACTTTAGCTAGTCCGTACAGTCTATGGTTCTGACGACCAATGTCGGTCCGAGCAGCTAGAATGTTTGAAATTATAAATGGACTAGAGTGAGGAGTTATAAATAAACCGAATAATGCTCATAAAAATCAAGGAAAATTTATAGGAATGAAACACACTAAGATTAAACGAGTCGGAACCCCAAGGTTGAGTAACTTGAAAGGGAAGTGACGGTGAAGGCCGTTAGCAACCCTAGACCCTGGGAAAACTTCATGAAATAATTTTTGGGACCTCAGGGAAGGATTATTGGGGTTCCCATGATAATAGAATATTAAGAAAACACCAGGAAAATTTACTCAATCGGTACAGACAATTTTGGTCTGTTAAGCCAAATGGAGGGCATTTTGGTTATTTCGTCTTCAAAGATGATTTTTGGCTAACTTGTCCAGTTAAATAAATAATTTATATGATATAAAATGTGAATAAATATTGTTAAAAATTTAATTGGAATTAAATAGGCAAGAAAAGGGTGGAAAATGAGAGAAATTAGACTCATGACATCATAATGATGTCATTATAATCCTCCCACCCAATCAAGTGTTGACACATGGCGCAAATTTATTTAAAAAGACTTAATGGGCAGAAAAATGAAGAAAAAAAATCAAAAGCTCCTTATCTTCTTCTTCAAGCCGAAACCTCTCTCCCATGTCCACCATGGCTAAGCTTTACAAAGTTTGATTTTCTTGGTTCTCACCCATTAAAGCCTAAGTTTCCCAACATAAAAACTTGTTCTTTCATCTTGGTGAATCTTTGGGAGCAAAAATAAGTGAAAAATAAGAACCCTAGCAAGTTTGAATTTCACTCCATTAGAGGTTAGTGACTTAACTTGCTTTTCTCTTTCAATTCATGTTGAAGGAGTATGAATAAGTGTAAATTTGCAAAGAAATTTAATAAATATCATGTGTATGCCCATTCAATAATTTCGACAGCCTTGGATAGGGTGAGGTTTTGAGGATTTCATGGAACTAGAAATGATAGTATGGCTACCTTAACATTAGTCTCTTAAGTGAAATGATGAAATGCAAATTAAATTCATGATTTGAGATGTTAGGGTTAGGGTTTGGGTATAAAGTGGAGACCTTGATCATGTAATGGTGAAAGTGAGTTTTAATGGTCAATTAGTGACCATTTGGTTATGTGTAAACAAGAAATGAAGTGGTTTGTATAGTGGGAATTGAGGTTAGTGTGGCTGCCCTTGGTGACCTGAAGGACTAGGCATGAGTCCAGCAGGTTTGGGCAGCAATAATTGGAGTTGTAGAGGTTCAATTGGTGCAAGACCAATTGGACATGAAACTAGACACATAATGGCACAACTTTGGTGGAGAAACCATGCCTAGAAAGCCAAACCAAGTTGACCTAAAGATTTCCCTAATCCGGGTGACTTGCAATCTGCTTGGGTAAAATTACCAAATGAACAGTGTTTAGTCATTTGGTCATTACTCAGTGTAGAAAAGTCCAATTGACCTGAACTTTTACCAGCAACAAGCTGAGATATAGACCTACAACTTTCATGAAGAAACCTAACCCAAATTATGACCATAACATATTCAAAAAGTGACCTGCAGTCACTGTTCAAAATACTGTAGAATTTGTCAGTCCAGAAAATCTGGAAAATTTGTAATCCAGCCAGTTGTGATTTTTGGGCCATAACTTGAGTTACAAAACTCCAAATGGAGTGATTCAAATAAAGAAATGTAACTAGACACAATAAGGAACAACTTTCATGTTGACAACTTTGCCAAATTCTCGCTGCAAAAATGACTAATGGAATAGTAAATACAGAGCTTGAAATCTGAAAATTTTAAACAATTAACATTAAGCTTAGAAATGGTATTGGCAATCAATACCAACAAATTTAGAATGCAAAATGTGGTATGTTGGGAATATTAAAACCAATGTACCTATTGTCCATGTAAAAGTCAACATTTTTATTGACTAATAAATTAAATAGTAACACCTAAACTTGAATTTTAAGAATTGTATAATTTAAGAGTGTAACATGCCCTAGTATACCTAGCAAGATTGGTTTGGATAGATTGGCATGCCAATAGGGTTCTGTTAGTACTACTGCATATGGCGACTTCATGCCATTCTGTGACATAATAGCCTTTGGCTATGTTGATTGAGTTGTTATATTCGGATTTTATCCCTGATAATTATTACAGCTTATTAGCTATTCTGTTGCACACCGGAAGACACAATGTGACTAATGGTGTGATGGTCTGAGGTACTTAGCACCCAATACCAGTTTACCCATTTATCCAGTCCAGTCGACTAGTATGGGTTACTCGGGCAATGATAATAAATATTATCAAATTTTAATCGAATAATGCTGTAATAAATATCAGAAATTAAGTCTACCAAAGATGTAAACATACATTCTGTATATTTACTTTATTTTAGTTATTTTATTTTATATTGTCACCACTAAGCAGAATTGCTTAGCGCGTCGCTTTTGCCACGTGCAGGTACTGGAGACATAGCTGGGGAGCCTAGCAGACATCAGACCGGGTGAACTTTCAGAACTGCATACTGAGTCCAGAGTCACCTCACATTTGCAGTGCACTTGGTAGGATATTAGGACTTTGGGTGACATATTGTATTTTGCATTTTGTATTAGTTTTGGATTGTAACTATAAAATCTTGAAATTATTTGATAATGTAAATATATGAAATTTCATATTATTGAAATTTTCTGTATATTATGTTGAAAAATGAAATGTTGAGAAATATTCACGAATGTGCTTCAAGTGATGATGTGAACAAAAAAATTCAGAAAATAGTGTTGAGATTTTGAGATTGAGTTGAGATGTGTGTATAATGGAGTTTTGGATTTAAAAATTATATTGGAAGTGTCTTTTAAACAGGTTCAGAAGAACTGTTTTTCCAATTTATAGCCGGCACTCTGTCGGATAAAATTTACGGAAAAATTCAGATTAATACAAAAATTTTAAATAATTGAGTAAAAAGGGGTAAATTGAATTAAAATATGATTTGGTGCTCCGGCACACTGTGTGACATATCTTGCTCGGCTACACTGTAGAAGGGTAAGGGGTGTCACAGTGTTCATGGATATAGGGAAGTGAATTAGATGTTGATAGTTGAAGTTACATGTGTTAGCAATTGTTTCATGGGCATATTGTTGTTGAATTTGACCATTTGAAGTAAGGTTTTGAATTGACTATTATAGTCTTGTGTATAATTGTAACACCCCTCACCCGACTACAGTGTAGCCGAGCAAAGTGTGCTACATTCGGTGCCGGAGCACCCTATCTTATCTTACTTTATTCCTTTCATATTTTGATCTCGTTATATTTTAATATTAATTATTTTCGACGGAGAAACCAGCGGAGCTTCCCCTATTTTATTACCAGTTGACGTGTTTTACTATTTACCTGTTTGAAAGTTTCAACAATATTTTCAGAATAAAGTCTTATCCATGCTAATCATAATTATCTCATCAATCATTCTCATAATTTTCTCATATTTCAAATCTCATTCATACATTTCAATTTCATAATCATTTTCATGCATACTCAATTCATATGTAAACATTCTCAAATTACATAAGAAAAATTTTCAAATTTTCTTAATTTACATAATTTATAAAATAATTACAAAATTTCATAATTTACATCATAATGCAATATCTAGCATTTTATACAAAATACAAAATAGGATCTATATGGGCCCTATCTACATGCATTGCTGAGGAGGTGACAACCTTGAATACTTCAGATACTTCCGCAGATCAAAACTCCCAAAATTCCCAGTCAAACGTCCATTGGGTTCTAGCTTCAGTACCTGCGCGAAGGAAACAATTCCATCACGCTAAGCATTGCTGCTTAGTGGTGCAATAATATAACAAGGAAATAATATACAAATAAATATAGAAATAAAACATAATTCAAATAATCAAGATTTATTTATATTTCACATGCGGTTTCTAAAATTTAATGTGTTATATCCTAATTTAGTCTTCTTTGAAAGTGTTTATTTGCCAATGTACAGTAATAATGTACAAAGAAAAATGATTTGAAAATAATAAATTTATGCTTATATTGTTATATAAGCACATTTGCAATATTTATTTATGTTATAATTTTCTTTGCTAATCTTTTAGCATTTTCTCTATACTTGCTAGGTTGTCTCAGATTATTTCATAATAAGTAAATTTTGATATCTGTCCAGTTCATTTCGATTCTTTCTAATAATAACTATCCTAATTTATTTTAGGTCATCTTACTCATTTATTTTATTTAATTTCTAATATTTTTAATTGCTAATATTCTTAACTTATCTCAATAAATTACACTGCCCAAGTAACCTACGACAGGCTGACTAAACTGGATAACGGGTCATTGGCACTGGACACCGCGATGCCTCGGGCCGTCATACCATGTTACGTAGAACGTCAACCACGTATGCAGTCAGTATGGCTAAAAAGCCATGATAACACATAATCGAGCATAAAAGCCATGAATGTTGGCATAAAGCCATGAATACGGGCATAAAGCCATGAATACGGGCATAAAGCCATGAATACAAGCATAAAGCCTTTCGCAGTACTGCTAAAACAATACCCTATTGGCATGCCAATCTATCCAATCTGACACACGTGTCTAGGCAATACAAGGGCACATAATATCATTAAATATTAATATATTATGTTTTATGAATTCATTATTTCATGAGAAATTTCAATTATAATTCATACATTCATTTGATCATTTATATGATCACAATTCACATCAATTATCCTTTTATACCATTATACTCAAAATACTTATCATTTCTATAATAATGAGAACTAATGTCTCATTCATACATTAATATAGTTCATTTATTTATTCATTATGTTATTCTTATTGATCACAATTCTAAATAATGGTTCACATGTACCATTGTATTCAAAAAATTTTCCTTTCTCATTTATACATTTAAGAATCTACTTATGTAGTCACAATTTTATATTTCAAGTTGAGTTATTAATATTGTATGAATTCCATTTGTGATGGGCATATAAGCCCTAACTATCTATTCACATCAATTAGGTGACTTATTTTTCATGTTTCAAGTAATCCATGAATATTTCATGGATTTCAAATTTATGGTCTTAATTTCCTTTTAACAATTTTGACTAAGATACATAGTCCACATTTGTCATACAATTCTAAGCATTTAAGCTTAGAATTGGTTCTAGGTCTTCATCTTAGTTTGTTACTCATTTTGATTACTATTCACCTTACTAGTCAACCAAAATGTTAACTTTTTCATACTTAAGGGATATGTTAATTCTAATTACACCAAGATCCCACATTTTGAGTTTTACATTTGCTAGTATTAATTGCCAATTGCAATTTAAAGTCCCCTAGATGTATTTCTAATTTCAAATTTTGAATTTCAAGTTTTGGTGTCACTATTCACCTCATTGGTCAACAAAAATGTTGACTTTTGGATAGAAAATAGGTACATTGGTTTTGACACTCCAAACATACCACATTTTGCATTTAAAACTTGTTGGAAGTGATCACCATTACCATTTCTAAGCCTAACACTAAGTGGCAGAATTTTCAGTTTTTGTACCATAAGTTTACTGTTTTATTAGGGACTGTTACAGTGGAAATTTGAGGAAATGGTAAACATGAAAGTTGTTCCTTATTTTGTTTAGTTGAATTTCCTTTTTTGAATCACTCCATTTGGAGTTTTGTAGCTCCAGATATGGTCCAAAAACCACAGCTGGCCGGATTTCAATTCTGCAGAATTTACCAAATCTACAGTATCATGAACAGTGACTGTGACTGCCATTTTGATTAAGTTCTGGTCATAATTTGGGGTAGGTTTCTTCATGAAAGTTGTTTGTCTATGTCTTAACTTATTGCTGTAAACATTTAAGGTCAATTGACAATTTCTACAGTGAGTTATGGCCAAATGAACAGTTATGAACAGTTACTGTTCATTTGGTCATTCTGTAGAATCAATTTGCAGGGTATCCGGATTGGGGCCAACTTTTGGTCCTCTTGCTTTGGTCTTTTAGGCATAGTTTCTTCAGCAAAAATGTGCCATTATAAGTCTAGTTTCATGTCCAATTGGCGAAACACCAATTGAACCTACACAGCCAAAGTTATGGCTGTCTAAGTGGGCTGGAATCACAGCCTCATTGCTGCTGTCTCTAGGCAGCCTGCACATTTCACTTTGCCATGCATTAGCTCACTTCAAATTATGATTAACTTGCCTCAAATGGTCACTAATTGACCATTAAAATGTTTATTCACCATTACCTAAACAAGGTCCAAGTTTCTCTCCAAAACCCTAACCCTAATTGACCAAGCCTCCAATTCATGCATCCCACTCCTAATTTGCTATACTAATCATATAATTTATAAGAGGGGCAGCAATATGTCACTTTAAACCAAAGATTTCTCCTAACCCTAACTCATGTCAAGGCTGCCAAAACTTCATGGAATATAACCATGCTTCATTAATTCAATTTTTGTAAAATTTTTAACTTAACTTAGCTCAAATTCATGATTAGAAAGATGTACAAGCAAAGGTTATGGCACTAACCTCTTTGGTGATTTTCTAAGCTTGTTCACACCTCACTTTCTTCCACTTTCTCTTCTTCTAATTGCTGCCCAAGTCTTGCTCTAGTGGTAAGGGAAATTTTTAGTGAAGGGAGGACAAGGTTTTGAGGTGGTTTGAAGTGGGAAATGAAGCTTAAGGGAGCTTTAATGGTGGAACCTCTTCTCTCTCTCTCTCTCAACGTTTTTTAGGCTGCCCAAGGTTGAAGATGCAGATTGTTTTTTCAAATTTTTGGTCACTTTTATCTCTTTTAATGAGTTTAACAAATTGTGATTGGTGGATAGGTTTTTAATGACATCATATGATGTCATTATTAGGTATTTTCTTTCATTTTCTTTTCTTTTCATCTCTACTCATTTTCAATTTAATTTTTAGTAATGTTTATTCACATTTTGTTTCATAATAATTATTTACTTAACTGGACAAGTCGGCCAAAAATCGTCTCTGAAGGCGAAATGACCAAAATGCCCTCCGTTTGGCTTAACAGGTCAAAATTGTGCATGCAGATTGAAAAATTTTTCTAAATATTTTCTTGGCATTATAATGCCATAGGAACCTCAATGACCCTTCTCTGGAGTCCCAAAATTATTTTATGAATTTTTCCCTGTCTAGGGCTCCTCGTTGCGAACCGCAACTTCCATCCGTTACCCATCGCTTGGGCACCGGCTCGTTTAACTTGGTTGTATTTTATTTCTAAAATTTTTCCTAAATTTTTCTTATTAATATTTGAGTTAATTATGGTTCCTGACTTTAGTTTAAATATTTTTCCGAATGTTCTAGCTGTCCGGACCGACACCGGTCACCGGAACAGTAGAATGTACGGAGTTGCTACTGGGAGGGTGTTACAATAATACTAGAAATTGATTGTATTGAGATCATTGATAATATTTAGAAGTGCCATATGTGCTATTTGAAGTTTAGGAGATGGAGAAATAAATATTGGGAGTGTAATTTCCTTGCAGGTTGAGTACTTGTTGATGATAGTGTATGTTTTAAGCCACAAGTGAAAATGTGTGACCCCAATTGATATGAGGCTAATTAGAGGTAAGACTAAGCCTAAAATGGACCAATTTTCATGCAGAAATCTAGCCAAAATTCTGCCTAAAAAGTACCTAAAATCTGACCTAATCCGAATTGCCATTTAGTGAACCTAGAAATTGACCAAATAAACAGTGTTCATTCATTTAGTCATATCTCATTGTAGATAGGTCCAAATGACCTAAAATTTATATCATTAGAAAGCTTAGACATAGGGCTATAACTCTTGTGAAGACACCAAATTCCCAAAAATGCCATTAACCAAGTCAAATTGCTTGCCTAAGTAGGAACACCAAAATTATCTAGAATTGAAACTGCCCAGAATTGCTAGACAAAGGCAAACTGACCAGTTTTGGTAAAGAGACCATAACATGGTCCATAGAACTCCAAATGCCCTGAAATTAGTGCAAAAATTTCAATAAGACATAGGCCTACAATAATGGTATTTTGACCAAAACCCAAAAATTAAGGAAACTAGGTCAATTAACTTGATTAATTTGGCATACCAATTCTGGAAATGGTATAAATAACCATTAACTCCAGAATAGTGTCTTAAGCATATCTCCTAGTAGAAATCTTCAATTGAAATGAGCCATACCATTCTGGAAAGCTAAGAAACAGACCTTCAACTTTGTTTTAGACATTTTCCTCAACTTATGAATGTAAGAAGCTTAAATATTGGGTCAAAGCTACTGACTTAGTTGAAATCCTATTACTATAAGACACTTGAGTCCAGGTCAATAATTTGACTATAAAAAATTCTACAAGACTTGAAAAATCACAATAAAAAATTTTGAGTTACCATAAGACATAGGGAAACATATCCTATGAAGAATAGTAGACCTAAATATGGTAGCAACCTACTCAAATAAAATTGGAAAAGTATAATATCAAAATTGCCTAGTAAGGAAACCAAAATCTAGAATTGACCTAGTTATGATTATTTGACCATAACTTGACTTGTATAAGTCCAAATGACATGATTCAAAAAAGAAAATAAAGACAAGACATAGAGAAACAACTTCCATTGAGGAAGTGTGGCCAAATAGTAGCCACAAGTTGCTCAATTTGATATGTAAAAACAAGACAGTAAAGCTAAACCTAAAGAAAGGTTCTTGAAATAACTTATTGACTTATCTCTAATAAGTCACTACATGCTAAATTACATAAAATGGGTATGTGGGATTTACTTTTCCACTATACATTGACATGAAAATTTTGTTATCACTATATGTTAAATTACATGAAATAGAAATGTGTGACGCACTTTTCTACAATACATGAACATGAAAATTTAGCTAAATTATTATTAATGCTTAATTGCCCTCAGTAAACCTAGGCTTATATATATATAGTTGGATCGATTGGTATACTAATTAGGGAATACAGATAGCAGTACTACCTACATGAATACGCCTGCATAGATAGGCCTACATGAATATGCCTACATAGATAGGCCTACATGAATACGCCTACATAGATAGGCCTACATGAATGCGCCTTCATAGATAGGCCTACATGAACAAGCCTACATAGATAGGCCTATATGAATAAGCCCACATGAATAAGCATACATGGATAAGCCTACATGAATAGGCCCACATGAATAAGCCTACATAGATAATCATTGATCGACAACATATGTCTGATATGATTGATCTACAGGTTTTATGCCTGCCTACTGGCCTTGTGCTTGATATGATAGATGTATACTGGACAGACATATGACTATCTAACCAATATATTCCTGTGTATCTAGCATTATAGTCTGTTATAGGTTACTTGCGCATTGATATAATTTTAAAAGACTTAGAATGAAACCAATGAATAGATAAGATACTGATAATTAATTTAGTTCCAAAGTACAGAAAAGTCATAAATGACTTAGACTATATAAGAAATGAACAGAAAAGATACTATTAAATCTAACTATTCCCAAAGTGTAGAAAAATTATAAATGTCTTAGAATTGATGACAATTTCACTGATATGAGTTTAAGGAGACTGAAAATGAAATATATGCACAGATAAGTGAAGAAGCGGAAGCATGAAAAACATAAGTTTAGATCATTGAATTCAAAAATTTTTCTCCTAGGGTCTCATGCACCATGCAAGATTTATTTTTATCTATTTGATTTAAATGATAAACAACATATTAAACTCTTTTAACATATTTTTGGATCTACATTTGCCATTTAAGATTTTAGAATTAATAGATTAATTCATTAGAACCCTAGATTAGATCAAGAACAAGTGCACTAACCTTTTGATGCACTGCAGTTGTGTTTGGCACCTTTGTAATGCAGCTAGGACACCAGGTGTTGTCCCTCTAGCTTGTCCACACCAAGATCACCAATGAAAGCCCCTTGAACAGCTTCTCAAGCCTTTCCAATTAATTAGAAAATTAGGTTTTTCCTTTAGAGATGTTATAGATGCAAACAGGACACTAGAAATGATTTCTAGTATTTTTAATTCAAAAGAATGTTGGCAATTCTTTTTGAATTAATGAGAGATGAAGAAGATGAAAGGGGAGAGGCTCAAAGGTGGCAGCACCAAAGAGAGAATGAGCAGATTGTATTTTTTCTTTTCATCCTTTTCCTTATATAGCTAGGTCACCACTTAAAACCCTTACCACATATTACCTTCTAATTGGCTCTAGGTTTAATTGACCCAATCACATTGTGCCAAGTGTCAAACCTAGATTTAATCTTGACTTTGATCATCTTACATGATTAAAAGACAATTGGCAAGCTTAAGTGTAGTGCCATGTGTCACCATCTCATGGTACCACATGTCACCCTCTGAAATGACCAAAATACTCTTGTTTCTTAATTTTGAGTTCTCAACCCAAAATAATTATTTCTCTTCTTCTAATCAATTTATATAAAATATAAATTAATTAATTAATCTCTATTAATTAATTTCTCATAATTAAATTCATATTTAAACACTTTAAATATAAATTTAACTTATACTATACATCCAATAACATAGATTTGATTTCAAGCTATGCTAGAGACTTTGCAATCTAATTGCAAACCAAACCTATTTAATTAATCAATTAAACACTTTAACTAATTAATTAAATCATATTTAACTTGGTAATTACTTGTGTATATATGTGACTCACTAGGCTCATCACTAATTGGCAATGAGATATGATATCAACTCTTAATATCATCAGAACTCTTTTTTACAATAAATGATTTCTTTAAATCATTTTAGGCAGCTCATAGACTATGGTTAACACCTAGCATAGCATGCCATAGCCATCCAATTAGTAATAAGTTTACCTTAAATTAATCTATAATCATATGTTACCATGTACTGGAATCTCTCTGTTACAAAATCCTAATTCGAGCTGGAGTCATGGTTTATGTCAAACCCTATTTGCTATAAATGTTATGTTCTCTTTTAATTTCAGTTCTTGAGTAAAAAGATTTTCTCATCAGAAACTCTTTTTTGATTAAATTTATCTGTCCTGGCCAAGAACTTGAAACATCAAGAACAATTAAATGAACATAGGATTTTATCCCTATTTACTTAGGGTAACAAATTCCATCTTGATCAATACCTACCTCCATATATAACTAGTAGGAGCTAACACATGCCCATATACCCTTACACAGTACAAGTATGAAAGCAGTATCAAACTCAAACTACCTATATATAAGATAATTATACTATCTCAGTCTAAAGATTATATGCACTGATATGATTTATGACAATGCATTGATAAGAGTAAACTCCATGTACTTGTCATAAATGTCACTAGTTCGACATACTTATCATGTATAAGTGCCTATCATGTTTGTTATATGGTATGAGACTCACCATTCCATCTTATTTATATCTCATATAAATACATTGGGAATTAACATGAATATAATCTTTCTAGATAAGTCATGTCCTATGTGAAGTATCCTTGATTGTGAACTAATTTAAGATACTTTGTACTAGAAATACTGTCACTCATATTTTTAACAACTTAAGAATAAAATTTCTAACAAAATATCAATGGACCTTTTCTATTACACATAAATATATTATGTAAACGGAAAAGTGAAAATGCCTTTTATTTATAAAAACATGTATAAGATACATACTAAATGATATGCTCTAGGGTATACTACTAACAATCTCCCACTAGTACTTGAGCCATTCATTACAATACCTTAGACCCATCTTCTCAAGATGTTGGTCTAACTGAGCTTGTGATAAAGGCTTAGTGAATAGATCAGCTGGATTTTCAGCTAATGCTATTTTCTGCGTGGCTACATTGCCTTGCCCAACTATATCTCTGATAATGTGGTAGCGCCTTTCTATGTGTTTGGATTTTTGGTAAGACCGGGGTTCCTTATATCCAAACAGGCTCTTTTGCAGCATCTGATGCAACAATATACTCTGCATCTGTAGTGGAATCTGTAGTCGTACTCTGTTTGAAACTCTTCCAATTGACTATACCTCCATTACAAATGAACACATACCTAGAGATAGACTTTCTATCATCGATATCTGATTGGAAATCAGAATCAGTATAACCATTCAATTGCAAGTCACCACTTCCATAAATAAAAAATAAATCCTTAGTTCTTCTCATGTACTTAAGGATATTCTTGACAGCTATCCAGTGTTCCAAACCTGGATTGGATTGATACCTGCTGGTCAAACTAACAACATATGCGATATTTGGCCTAGTAAACAACATTGCATACATTAAACTTCTAATAGCCGAAGCATATGGAATCCTGGCCATTTTATCTCTTTCTTTTGGTGTCTTAGGAGACATCTCTTTAGAAAGGTTGATACCATGTCTCACTGGTAACAATCCTCTCTTAGAATCAAACATGTTAAACCTCTTTAACATCTTTTCCAAGTATAGACTTTAGGATAAACCAATTATTCTTTTCGCTCTATCTCTATAGATGCAAATCCCAAGAATATAGGTTGCCTCCCCTAAGTCTTTCATTGAGAATGTATTTTGACAACCATACCTTTACAGTTGTCAACATACCTATGTCATTACCCATCAACAGAATGTCATCCACATATAAGACAGGGAAAGTGATAGCACTGTCACTAACCTTCTTATATACACATGACTCATCCTTATTTTTGATAAAACCAAATGATTTAATGGCTTCATTAAAACGGATGTTCCAACTCTTCGAAGCTTGTTTAAACCCATAAATGGATCGCTTTAGCTTGCGCACTTATGAAAATGTTTTCTTCAATGTATCCATTGAGAAAAAACTATTTTGACATCCATCTGCTAAATCTCATAATCATAGTATGCAGCTATTGCTAATAGAATACTAATTGATTAAAGCATGGCAATAAGAGAGAAAATCTCCTCATAGTCGATTCCTTGCCTTTGGCGAAACCCTTTCGCTACTAGTCTTGCCTTATAGGTCTCTACCTTTTCATCATAACTAATTTTCTTCTTGAAAACCCATTTGTTTCCTATAGGTACAATACCTTTAGGTGAGTCAACAAGATCTCAAACTTGATTCTTATACATGGAATTAATCTCGGATTTCATAGCATCAATCTATTTTGAAGAGTCTATCTCTGATATAGCTTCTTCATAAGTAAGTGGATCATCTTCATGATCTACTTCTTCAAGAGTAAACAACTCTTATTCTTCTTCATGAAGGAAACCATATTTCATTGGTGGGTGAGATACCCTGGTTGTTCTATGAGGAACAGCTATAGATGTTTCATCAATAGGTGTAGGTCGACTAGATGGATCCATATCCATCTGATATGTTGGTTGGTCAAAATTCTCCAATTCTAACTTTATTTTCCTTCCTTTGCCTTCTTCTTGAACAAACTGTTGTTTAAGAAATGTGGCATCTCTACTTACCACAACCTTTTATGATGTAGGTAAATAAAAATAATATCCAAAACTATCTTTTGGATATCCAACAAATCGACCCTTTCTGATCTGATTTTCAATTTATCAGTGTTCAGCTTTTTGATATAAGCTGGATAACCCCAAATCTTAACATGCTTAAGACTTGATTTTTTTTCATGCCATATCTCATAAGGTGTGGAAGATATTGATTTTGATGGAATCCTATTTAGAATATACAAAACTAATTTTAATGCAAATCCCCCAAAGGAGATTGGCATATCAGTATAGCTCATCATACTACGTACCGTATCCAATAGGGTACAATTTCTCCTTTCAGATACACCATTTAGTTGTGGTGTTCCTAGAGGAATCAACTGGGAAACAATGCCATGCTCTCTCAAGTATTCATCAAATTCAGTACTCAAGTATTCACCTCCATGATCTGATCAAAGAGCTTTAATGCTTTTTCCTGTTTGTTTTTCTACTTCAAATTTAAATTCTTTGAAATTTTCAAAGGATTCATGTTTGTATTTTATCAAATACAAATACCCAAACCTTGATTTATCATCAGTAAAGGTAATAAAATAATGAAAATTGCCTCTAGCCATTTCTTTAAATGGACCACATACATCACTATATATTAGCTCCAAAATATTTTCAGCTCTTAGCCCTTGTCCAACAAAGGGTGATCTAGTCATTTTGTCCTGAAGGAAGGATTCACAGGTTGGAGTAAGTTCAGAACTCAATGAGGATAGAATCCCCATTTTCTCCAGTTTTGCAATCCTATCTTCTGCAACATGACCTAACCTTAAGTGCCAAATATATATTTTGAACTTGAGTTGATTTTCATCATGGCATTGCATTCTTTTAGATTGCTTGCATTGAATTTGTATTTAACATCATTATCTAGATAATAAAGTTCATTATGCATATAACCTGAACCAACATATTTATTTCCAAAATAAATATTGCAAACATCATTTATGAACTGAAGTTCATAACCATCTCTAGTCAAACTTGATATAGAAATGATGTTCTTAAAAGGCATCAGGTACATGCATAACCTTATTTAAATACAAAACATGTCCACACATGTATGAAGATTTAGATCTTATGGCTAAAGCTTCAACAGTTGAGCTTTTGCCAACCCGGAGTCTAATATCTCGTTAGTGCAAGCTGCTACTACTTGCTATACTCTGGGCAGTTTCTTTTCCAATGCCCATTTTACTGGCAGTGGAAACACTTTCCTTTGCTTCCATTAGCTTTTGTCTTTCCTTTTTGTTTAGCTATCTTCTTGGAAGGACCAGGAATTTTATGTTTCTTTTTCTTATTGCCCTTCTTCTTATTAGACTTTCCAGTAGAAGAAGACACAATCAAAGCTACCTCTTTTCCTTTGTTGCCCAGCATATTCTTTTAGGCAATAACCAGCATGTTGAGTAAACCAGCCAAGGTGCATTCCTGTTTAGTCATATGAAAATTTGTCACAAAATTCCCAAATGACTCTGGAAGTGACTGAAGGATCAAATCCGTTTACAGTTGGAAATCCATGTAAAAGTTAAGATGTTTCAGCTACTCAATCAGCCGAATCATTTTGTGGACATGATCCCCAACATTCTATCCCTCAGACATCCTCATGCGGAACAGCTATCTAGATATCTCATACCTAGCATTCCTACTGTGCTCACCATACAACTCTTATAGGTGAAGGAGGATCTCACTCACACTCTGCATGTTCTCATGCTGCTTCTGTAACTCATTACTCATAGAAGTAAGTATATAACACTTGGCTCTCATATCATGCTCCTTCCACTTGTCCAAAGTTTCATGTTCCTCTTGAGAGGTCTCTAGAGGTAAGGGACCAGGAACATTTGAGTCTAGAATATATCCTATATGTTCAAGGTTCAGGATAAGTTTTAAATTTCTTAGCCAATTAGATAGATTAGGTCCTGTCAACCTATTACGATCAAGTATGCTTGCAAGGATATTGGATGGTGGTGGTTATGGTGTGCTCATTATTATCAAAAAATTAATTGCAGAAAATAACTAGATTAATTAGTAAATATATCATGTAATTAACTAAAATGATTATGGTCTTTTAATCAAATTGGTCCTCCTATTAACTTAGTGAATCCTATACTTCCAAAGTAGAAAACGAAAATCCTAGTTGGATGGATTTCTAGCGGGTGATTGAATTCTTATAGTCTTATTGATCATCCTCAGGTACATCCATTATTGGAATTACAATAAACTATAACTGAGCAACTCCTTGCCCATCACATCTCATGTGAGGTTCAATCTTTTACCTAGCCCCTAATGCTCAAAATCTCAGGTACATCCATTATTGACTTATCTTGCATTAGTTAAGTTAATCCCATTGGGCCAGTAAACATGCAAATAATTTTAATGTCCTCAGGTACATCCAATATTGGCTACCAAACCATTTACATATTTACAACATCTCATGCTTAACAATTATTTTTAAGAAAATCTCTTAAATTAATTGCATCTTGTACAAGTATTTAAAATTTCTTAAAATAATTGCCTCAATGGAGGGCCCATGTTATAATTACTTTGATTATAACATTTCTAACTTAATCTTTTGTTTGGAAGATTTTGTGGTCGTCCTAATTACTATTAAGGTCTCACTTTGCACATTATCCAATTAGCATGCATATATCATATACTTGCATACATTCCCATACATCTCATGCATTCATGGATAATAAATAAATATGGTATGATCATGGACTTTCTAAGGGATTCAATTATGAGCCACCAAGAATTGAATCAGGGCATTCCTAGGTGCATTTAATTTATTCATATTACAAGAGTTGCTGAAGGAGTACATAATCAACATTTGATCTTGAATTCCTTCCACTAGTCCCACCAATGCTCTTGACCTCCTTGATCTTCTTGCAATCCAATTACATAGTAATCCTTGGCGAATTTACAAGAACTAAAAAAATGAAATTACAACCCAAAAAATATTACAACCTTTATAATACATGCCCAAAATAAATTAAAATAAAGCAATTAATTTACAACCCAAAGAAACATTAAAGAAATAAATCTAATCACATTGGTCTTTTATAGTCCATGATCATCTATCATGCATATCACTATTTAACAATTAAATAAAACATACATACTTAAATTAAATTGAATATCTCATATTCAACTTAAAAATTTAGATTTGAATATAATTCAAATAAATTTAAAAATTCAGATTTGAATCACATTCAAACAAATTTAAAAATTCAGATTTGAATCACATTCAAAAAAATTTAAAAATTCAAATTTGAATCACATTTAAACAAATTTAAAAATTCATATTTGAATTATAATTTAATTGTGTGATTTAAAACTCTAATTAAACAATTTAATTAGACATAAAATGGACATTAGACCATACAATAATTGCACATTTAAAATCCATTAAACCTTGCGCACCATGGTGCTCTTCCTCATGTTGCCACCTTTGCTTTTGCAACCAGTAATGAATAATCATCTCATGATCAAATCACACAATTAAATCATATAATTAACAATCTAAATGGCAAATATAGTGGCTCTGATACCAATTGAAGGAGTGGAAGCATGAAAAATATAAGTTTAGATCATTAAATTCAAAAATTTTTCTCCTAGGGTCTCATGCACCATGCAAGATTTATTTTTATCTATTTGATTTCAATGATAAATATCATATTAAAACTCTTTTAATATATTTTTGGATCTACATTTGTCATTTAAGATATTAAAATTAACAGATTAATTCATTAGAACCCTAGATTAGATCAAGAACAAGTGCACTAATCTTTTGATGCACTGCAGTTGTGTTTGGCACCTTTGGAATGCGCTTAGGACACCAGGTGTTGTCTCTCTAGCTTGTTTACACCAAGATTACCAATGGCAGCCCCTTGAACAGCTTCTCAAGCCTTTCCAATTAATTAGAAAATCAGGTTTTACCTTTAGAGATGTTATAAATGCAAACAGGACACTAGAAATGATTTCTAATATTTTTAATTCAAGAGAATATTGGCAATTCTCTTTGAATTAATGAGAGATGAAGAAGATGAGAGGGGAGAGGCTCAAAGGTGGCGGCACCAAAGAGAGAATGAGCAGATTGTATTTTTTCTTTTCATCATCTTCCTTATATAGCTAGGTCACCACTTAAAATCCTTGCCACATGTTACCTTCTGATTGGCTCTAGGTTTAATTAACCCAATCACATTGTGCCAAGTGTTAAACTTAGATTTAATCTTAACTTTGATCATCTTACATGATTAAAAGACAATTGGCAAGCTTATGTGTAGTGCCATGTGTCTGAATGAGCGAAAGCATGAAAAACACAAGTTTATACCATTGAATTCAAAAATTTTCATCTAGGATTAAATGCATCATGCAAGATTTATTTTTATCTATTTGATTTCAATAGTAAACAACATATTAAAACTCTTTTAATATGTTTTTGGATTTGTATTTGCCATTTAAAATTTTAGAATTAATCAGATTAATTTTAGAACCCTAGATTAAATCAATAATAAATACACTAACCTTTTGATGTACTGTAGCGTATTTGTACCTTTGGGATACGTCTTTAGGACACCAGATATTGTCCCTCTAGCTTGTCCACACCAAGTTCACCTATGGCAACCCTTGAACAGCTTCTAAAGCTTTTTCTATGAATTAGAAAATCAAGTTTTGCCTTTTGAGAGATTAAAGATGTAAATAGAACACTAGAAACGATTTCTAGTATTTTTTAATTCAAGAGATTGTTTGCTAATCTCTTGGAATAAATGAGAGATGAAGAAGAAGAGAAGGGAGAAGCCTTTCAAGGTGGTGGCACAAAAAAGAGGCAGTAGCTTGTGTTATTTGTTCTTTCATAACAACACTTATATAGTTAGGTCATCACTTAAAACCCTTGCCACATATCACATTCTAATTGGTTATAGGTTTAATTAACCCAATCACATTGTGCCAAGTGTCAAACCTATATTTAATCATAATTTTAATCATCTTACATGATTAAAAGACATTTGTAAAGCTTATGTATGGTGCCACATATCACCAACTCATGGTGCCATATGTCACCCTGTGAAATGACCAAAATGCCCCTGTGTCTTAATTTTGAGTTCTCAACCCAAAATAATTATTTCTCTTCTTCTAATCAATTTATATCAAATATAAATCAATTAACTAATCTTTATTAATTAATTTCTCATTAATTAAATTCATATTTAAATACTTTAAATATGAATTTAACTTATACTATACATCTAATAACCTAGATTTGGTTTCAAGTCATACTAGGGACTTTGCAATCTAATTGCAAACCAAACCTATTTAATTAATCAATTAAACTCTTTAATTAATTAATTAAATCATATTTAATTTGGTGATTACTTGTGCATATGTGTGACTTACTAGGCTCATCACTAATTGGCAATGAGACATGATATCAACTCTTAATATCATCATAACTCTTTCTTACCATAAATGATTTCTCTAAATCATTTTATGCACCTCATAGACCATGGTTAACACCTAGCATAGCATGCCATGGCCACCCAATCAGTAATAAGGTTTACCTTAAATGAACCTATAATCATATGTTACCATGCACTAGAATCTCTCTGTTACAAAATCCCAACTCAAGCTAGAGTAATGGTTTATGTCAAACCCCATTTGCTATGAATATTATGTTCTCTTTTTTCTTGATTAAAAGATTTTCTCATCAGAAACTCTTTTCTGATTAAACTATCTGTCCTAGTTAGGAACTTGAAATATCAAGAACAATTAAATGAATATAGGATTTTATCCCTATTTACTTAGAGGAACAGATTCCATCTTGATCAATATCTACCTTTATATATAACTAGTAGGAGCCAACACATGCCCATATATCCATACATAGTACAAGTATGAAAGCAGTATCAAACTCAAACCACCTATATACAAGATAACTGTGCTATCTCAAGTCTAAAGATTATATGCACTGATATAATTTATGACAATACATTGACAAGAGTAAACTCCATGTGCTTGTCATAAGTGTCACTAGTTCGACCTACTTATCATGTATAAGTGCCTATCATGTTTGTCATATGGCATGAAACTCACCATTCCATCTTATTTTTATCTCATATAAATAACTTGGGAACAAACATGAATACAATCTTTCTGGATAAGTCATGTCCTTATTGTGAAGCATCCTCAATTGTGAACCTATTTATGATACTTTGTACTAGAAATACTATCACTCATATTCTTAACAACTTAAGAATAGAATTTCTAACAAAATATCAATGGACCTTTTCTGTTACACATAAATATATTATGTAAACGGAAAAGTGGAAATGCCTTTTATTAATAAAATATGTACAAGATACATACTAAATGATATGCTCTAGGGTATACTACTAACAATCTCCCACTAGCACTAGAGTCATTTATTACAATATCTTAGACCCATCTTCTCAAGATGTCGGTCTAACTGTGCTTGTGATAAAAGCTTAGTGAATGGATCAGTTGGATTTTTCAGCTGATGCTATTTTCTGCATGGCTATGTCGCCTTGCCCAACTATCTCTCTGATAATGTGATAGTGCCTTTCTATGTGTTTGGATTTCTAGTGAGTCCAAGGTTCCTTATGAAGGAACGGAAGCGTGAAAAACACAAGTTTATACCATTGAATTCAAAAATTTTCACCTAGGGTCACATGCATCATGCAAGATTTATTTTTATCTATTTGATTTCAATGATAAACGACATATTAAAACTCTTTTAATATGTTTTTGGATCTGTATTTGACATTTAAGATTTTAAAATTAATCAGATTAATTTTAGAACCCTAGATTAAATCAAGAACGATTACACTAACCTCTTGATGCACTGCAGCGTGTCTGCGCCTTTGAGATTCGTCTTCAGGACACCAGATGTTGTCCCTCTAGCTTGTCCACACCAAGAACACCTATGGCAGCCCTTGAATAGCTTCTAAAGCTTTTTCTATTAATTAGAAAATCAAGTTCTGCCTTTTAAGAGATTAAAGATGTAAACATGACACTAGAAACAATTTCTAGTGTTCTTAATTCAAGAGATTGATGGCTAATCTCTTTGAATTGATGAGAGATGAAGAAGAAGAGAAGAAAACCCTCAAAGTGGCGTGACAATGGAGTGTGGCTGCTGGTTGTATTTTATTTTCTCATAACAACACTTAAATAGCTAGGTTAACACATTAAACCCTTGCCACATGTCACCCTTTGATTAGCTCTAGGTTTAAGTGACCCAATCACATTGTGCCAAGTGTCAAACCTATATTTAATCTTGATTTTAATCATCTTACATGATTAAAAAACATTTGGCAAGCTTATGTGTAATCCCATGTGTCACCATCTCATGATGCCACGTGTCACACTGTGAAATGACCAAAATGCCCCTGTGTCTTAATTTTGAGTTCTTAACCCAAAATAATCATTTTCTTCTTCTAATTAATTTATATCAAATATAAATTAATTAATTAATCTCTATTAATTAATTTCTCATTAATTAAATTCATATTTAAACACTTTAAATATAAATTTAATTTATACTACACATCCAATAATCTTGATTTGGTTTCAAGTCATGCTAGGGACTTTGCAATTTAATTGCAAACCAAACCAATTTAATTAATCAATTAAACTCTTTAATTAATTAATTAAATCATATTTAAATAGGTGATAACTTGTGTATGTGTGTGACTTACTAGGTTCATCACTAATTGGCAATGAGACATGATATCAACTCTTAATATCATCAGAACTCTTTCTTACCATAAATGATTTCTCTAAATCATTTTATAAACCTCATAGACCATGGTTAACACCTAGCATAGCATGCCATGGCCACCCAATTAGTAATAAGGTTTACCTTAAATGAACCTATAATCATATGTTACCATGCACTAGAATCTCTCTATTACAAAATCCCAACTCAAGCTAGAGTCATGGTTTATGTCAAACTCCATTTGCTATGAATATTATGTTCTCTTTTAATTCCAGTTCTTGATTAAAAAGATTTTCTCATCAGAAACTCTTTTCTGAATAAATCTATCTGTCCTGGCCAGGAACTTGAAACATCAAGAACAATTAAATGAACATAGGATTTTATCTCTATTTACTTAGAGGAACAGATTCCATCTTGATCAACACCTACCTCCATATATAACTAGTAGGAGCCAACAGATGCCCATATACCCATACACAGTACAAGTATGAAAGCAGTATCAAACTCAAACTACCTATATACAAGATAATCTGCTATCTCAGTCTAAAGATTATATGCACTGATATGATTTATGACAAAACATTGACAAGAGTAAACTCCATGTGCTTGTCATAAGTGTCACCGGGTTCGCCTACTTATCATTTATAAGTGCCTATCATGTTTGTTATATGGCATGAGACTCACCATTCCATCTTATTTATATCTCATATAAATAACTTGGGAACAAACATGAATACAATCTTTCTGGATAAGTCATGTCCTTATTATGAAGTATCCTTGATTATGAACCTATTTATGATACTTTGTGCTAGAAATATTGTCACTCATATTCTTAACAACTTAAGAATAATATTTCTAACAAAATATCAATGGACCTTTTCTATTACACATAAATATATTATATATAAATAGAAAAGTGGAAATGCCTTTTATTAATAAAAATATGTACAAGATACATACTAAATGATATGCTCTAGGGCATACTACTAACAATCTCCCATTAGCACTAGAGCCATTCATTACAATATCTTAGACCTATCTTCTCAAGATGTCGGTCTAACTGAGTTTGTGACATAGGCTTAGTGAATGAATCAGCTGGATTTTAAACTGATGCTATTTTTCTGCATGGCTATATCGCCTTTGCCCAACTATATGTCTGATAATGTGGTAGTGCCTTTCTATGTGTTTGGATTTTGGTGAGACCTTGGTTCCTTAGCCTGTATGACTGCTCCATTATTGTCACAGTGTAGTGGAACTGCTGACTCAATGGAAGGAACTACTGTAAGTTCTGTCACGAACTTCTTTATCCAAACAGCTTCCTTTGCAGCATCTGATGCGAGAATATACTCGACTTCGTAGTGGAATCTCTGATGCGTGCTCTGTTTGGAACTCTTCCAACTGACTGCACCTCCATTACAAATGAACACATATCCAGAGGTAGACTTTCTATCATCGATATCTGATTAGAAATCAGAATCAGTATAACCATCCAATTGCAAGTCTCCACCTCCATAAATCAAAAATAAATCCTTAGTTCTTCTCAAGTACTTAAGAATATTCTTGACAGCTATCCAGTGTTCCAAACCTAGATTGGATTGATACCTGCTAGTCAAACTAACAGCATATGCAATATCCGGCCTAGTACACAACATTGCATACATTAAACTTCCAATAGCCGAAGCATATGGAATCCTGGCCATCTTATCTCTTTCTTCAGGTGTCTTTGGAGACATCTCTTTAGAAAGATGGATACCATGTCTCACTGGTAACAATCCTCTCTTGGAATCAAGCATGTTAAACCTCTTTAACACATTTTCCAAGTATAGACTTTGGGATAAACTAATTATTCTTTTCACTCTATCTCTATAGATGCAAATCCCAAGAATATAGGTTGCCTCCCCTAAGTCTTTCATGGAGAATGTATTTGACAACCATACCTTTATAGTCGTCAACATACCTGTGTCATTACCCATCAATAGTATGTCATCCACATATAAGACAAAGAAAGTGATAGCACTGTCACTAACCTTCTTATATACACATGGCTCATCCTCATTTTTGATAAAGCCAAAGGATTTAATGGCTTCATCAAAACGAATGTTCCAACTCCTCGAAGCTTGTTTCAACCCATAAATGGATCACTTTAGCTTGCATACCTTGGAACCATCTTGGGATTCAAATCCCTTAGGTTGTTCCATGAAAATGTTTTCTTCAATGTATCCATTGAGAAAAGCTGTTTTGACATCCATCTGCCAAATCTCATAATCATAGTACGCAGCTATTGCTAATAAAATCCTAATTGATTTAAGCATGGCAACAGGCGAGAAATCTCCTCATAGTCGATTCCTTGCCTTTGGCGAAACCCTTTCGCTACTAGCCTTGCCTTATAGGTCTCTACCTTTCCATCAGAACCAATTTTCTTCTTGAAAAACCATTTGTTCCCTATAGGTATAATACCTTCAGGTGGGTCAACAAGATCCCAAACTTGATTCTTATACATGGAATCAATCTCGGATTTCATAGCATGAATCCATTTTGAAGAGTCTATATCTGATATAGCTTCTTCATAGGTAAGTGGATCATCTCCATGATCTACTTCTTCATGAGTAGACAACTCTTGTTCTTCTTCATGAAGAAAACCATATCTCACTGGTGGATGAGATACCCTGGTTGTTCTACGAGGAACAGCTGTAGATGTTTCATCAACGGGTATTGGTTGACTAGATGGATCTATATCCATCTAATCTGTTGGTTGGTCAGAATTCTCCAATTCTAACTCTATTTGCCTTCCTTTGCCTCCTTCTTGAACAAACTGTTGTTCAAGAAATGTGGCATCTCTACTTATCACAACCTTTTGTGAAGTAGGCAAATAAAAATAATATCCAAAACTATCTTTTGGATATCCAACAAATCGATCTTTTTCTGATCTGGTCTCTAATTTATCAGTGTTCAGCTTTTTGATATAAGCTGGACAACCCCAAATCTTAACATGCTTAAGACTTAGTTTTCTTCCATGCCATATCTCATAAGGTGTGAAAGAAACTGATTTTGATGGAATCCTATTCAGAATATACAAAGCTGATTCTAATGCAAATCCCCAAAAGGAGATTGGCATATCAGTATAGCTCATCATACCACGTACCATATCCAATAGAGTACAATTTCTCCTTTCAGATACACCATTCAGTTGTGGTGTTTCTGGAGGAGTCAGCTGAGAAACAATGCCATGCTCTCTCAAGTATTCATCAAATTCAGTACTTAAATATTCACCTCCACAATCTGATCGAAGAGCTTTAATACTCTTTCCTGTTTGATTTTCTACTTCAGATTTAAATTCTTTGAACTTTTCAAAAGATTCATGTTTGTATTTCATCAAATACAAATACCCAAACCTTGATTTATCATCAGTAAAGGTAATAAAATAATGAAAGCCCCTTCTAGCCATTTCTTTAAATGGACCACATACATCACTATGTATTAGCTCCAAAATATTTTCAGCTCTTAGCCCCTGTCCAACAAAGGGTGATCTAGTCATTTTGCCCTGAAGGCAAGATTCACAAGTTGGAGTAGGCTCAGAGTCCAATAAGGATAGAATCCCCATTTTCTCCAATTTTGTAATCCTATCTTCTGCAACATGACATAACCTTAAGTGCCAAATATATTTTGAACTTGAGTTGGTTTTCACCACGGCATTGCTTTCATTTAGATTGCTATACTCTGGCCAGTGGAAACACTTTCTTACTGGCAATGGAAACACTTTCTTATTGGCAATGGAAACACTTTCCTGTTGGCAGTGGAAACACTTTCCTTTGCCTTCATCAGCTTTAGTCTTCCTTTTCTGTTTAGCTATTTTCTTAGAAGGACCAGGAATCTGAGGTTTCTTTTTCTTATTGCCTTTCTTCTTATTGGACTTTCCAGCAGAAGAAGATGCAACCAAAGCTACCTTTTTTCCTTTATTGCCTGGCATATTCTTTTGGGCAATAACCAGCATGTTGAGTAAACCGGCTAAGGTGCATTCCTGTTGAGTCATATGGAAATTTGTCACAAAATTCCCAAAAGACTCAGGAAGGGACTGAAGGATCAAATTAAATGCAGTAGTTGGAAATCCATGTTGAAGTCAAGATATTCCAACTGCTCAATCAGCCGAATCATCTTGTGGACATGATCCCCAACATTCTGTCCCTCAGACATCCTCATGTGGAACAGCTGCCTAGATATCTCATACCTAGCATTCCTACTGTGCTCACCATACAACTCTTGTAGGTGAAGGAGGATCTCACTTGCACTCTGCAAGTTTTCATGCTGCTTCTGTAACTCATTACTCATGGAAGCAAACATGTAACACTTAGCTCTCATATCATGCTCCTTCCACTTGTCCAAAGTTTCATGTTCCTCTTAAGTGGCCTCTGGAGGTAAGGGACCAGGAACATTTGAATCTAGAACATATCCTATATGTTCAAGGTTCAAGACAAGTTTCAAATTTCTTAGCCAATCAGACAGATTAGGTCTTGTCAACCTATTGCGATCAAGTATGCTTGCAAGGATATTGGATGGTGGTGGTTGTTACGTGCTCATTATTATCGTAAAATTAATTGCAGAAATAACCAGATTAATTAGTAAATGTATCATGTAATTAACCAAATATGATTATGGTCTTTTAATCAAATTGGTCCTCCCACTAACGTAGCGAATCCTACACTTCCAAAGTAGAAAACGGAAATCCTAGTTGGATGGATTTCTAGTGGGTGATTGAATTCTTATAATTCTATTGATCATCCTCAGGTACATCCATTATTGGAATTACAATAAACTATAAGTGAGCAACTCCTTGCCCATCACATCTCATGTGAGGTTCAATCCTTTACCTAGCCCCTAATGCTCAAAATCTCAGGTACATCCATTATTGACTTATCTTGCATTAGTTAAGTTGATCCCATTGAGCCAGTAATTATGCAAATAATTTTAATGTCCTCAGGTACATCCAATATTGGCCACTAAACCATTTACATATTTACAACATCTCATGCTTTAACAATTATTCTTAAGAAAATCTCTTAAATTAATTGCATCTCATACAACTATTTAAAATTTCTTAAAATAATTGCCCCAATGGAGGGCCTATGTTATAATTACTTTAATTATAGCATTTCCAACTTAATCATTTGTTTGGAAGATTTTATGGTCATTCTAATTACTATTAAGGTCTCATTTTGCACATTATCCATTTAGCATGCATATATCATATAATTGCATACATTCCCATACATCTCATGCATTCATGGATAAGCAGTAAATATGGTATGATCATGGACTTTCTAAAGGATTCAATTCTGAGCCACCGAGAATTGAATCAGGGCATTCCTAGGTGCATTTCATTCATTCATTCATTTTACAAGAGTTGCTGAAGGAGTACATAATCAACACTTGATCTTAAATTCCTCCCACTGGTCCCACCAATGCTCTTGACCTCCTTGAACTTCTTGCAATCCAATATTACATGGTAATCCTTGGCATACCAAGGCGAATTTACAAGAACTTAAATAAATGAAATTACAACCCAAAAATTATTACAAACTTAATAATACATGCCCAAAATAAATTAAAATAAATTAATTAATTTACAATACCAAAGAAACATAAAAGAAATAAATCCAATCATATCGGTCTTTTATAGTCCATGATCATCCATCATGCATATCACTATTTAACAATTAAATAAAACATACATACTTAAATTAAATTGAATATCTCATATTCAACTTAAAAATCCAGATTTGAATATGATTCAAATAAATTTAAAAATTCATATTTGAATCTCATTCAAACAAATTTAAAAATTCAGATTTGAATCACATTCAAACAACTTTAAAAATTCAGATTTGAATCACATTCAAACATTTTTAAAAAAATCAGATTTGAATCACATTCAAATATTTTTTAAAAAATCAGATCTGAATTTTATTCAATCAATTTTAAAAAATCATATTTAAATATGATTCAAACAACTTTAAAAATTCAGATTTGAATCACATTCAAACAACTTTTAAAATTCAGATTTGAATCACATTCAAACAATTTTTAAAATTCTGATTTGAATCATAATTTAATTGTGTGATAAAAATTCTAATTAAACAATTTAATTAGACATAAAATGGATCTTAAATCATACAACAATTGCACATTCACCATCCATTTACCTTTGCACACCATTGTGATGCATCAACCATGCGCACCATGGTGTTCATCATTTGTGCCGCCACTTTGACTTTGCAACCAGCAATAAACTCTTGATCTCATATGATCAAACACACAATTAAATCATATAAACATCAATCTAAATGGCAAATATAGTGGCTCTGATACCAATTGAAGGAACGGAAGCGTGAAAAACACAAGTTTATACCATTGAATTCAAAAATTTTCACCTAGGGTCACATGCATCATGCAAGATTTATTTTTATCTATTTGATTTCAATGATAAACGACATATTAAAACTCTTTTAATATGTTTTTGGATCTGTATTTGCCATTTAAGATTTTAAAATTAATCAGATTAATTTTAGAACCCTAGATTAAATCAAGAACGATTACACTAACCTCTTGATGCACTGCAGCGTGTCTGCGCCTTTGAGATTTGTCTTCAGGACACCAGATGTTGTCCCTCTAGCTTGTCCACACCAAGAACACCTATGGCAGCCCTTGAATAGCTTCTAAAGCTTTTTCTATTAATTAGAAAATCAAGTTCTGCCTTTTAAGAGATTAAAGATGTAAACATGACACTAGAAACAATTTCTAGTGTTCTTAATTCAAGAGATTGATGGCTAATCTCTTTGAATTGATGAGAGATGAAGAAGAAGAGAAGAAAACACTCAAAGTGGCGTGACAAAGGAGTGTGGCTGCTGGTTGTATTTTATTTTCTCATAACAACACTTAAATAGCTAGGTTAACACATTAAACCCTTGCCACATGTCACCCTTTGATTAGCTCTAGGTTTAAGTGACCCAATCACATTGTGCCAAGTGTCAAACCTATATTTAATCTTGATTTTAATCATCTTACATGATTAAAAAACATTTGGCAAGCTTATGTGTAATCCCATGTGTCACCATCTCATGATGCCACGTGTCACACTGTGAAATGACCAAAATGCCCCTGTGTCTTAATTTTGAGTTCTTAACCCAAAATAATCATTTTCTTCTTCTAATTAATTTATATCAAATATAAATTAATTAATTAATCTCTATTAATTAATTTCTCATTAATTAAATTCATATTTAAACACTTTAAATATAAATTTAATTTATACTACACATCCAATAATCTTGATTTGGTTTCAAGTCATGCTAGGGACTTTGCAATTTAATTGCAAACTAAACCAATTTAATTAATCACTTAAACTCTTTAATTAATTAATTAAATCATATTTAAATAGGTGATAACTTGTGTATGTGTGTGACTTACTAGGCTCATCACTAATTGGCAATGAGACATGATATCAACTCTTAATATCATCAGAACTCTTTCTTACTATAAATGATTTCTCTAAATCATTTTATGAACCTCATAGACCATGGTTAACACCTAGCATAGCATGCCATGGCCACCCAATTAGTAATAAGGTTTACCTTAAATGAACCTATAATCATATGTTACCATGCACTAGAATCTCTCTGTTACAAAATCCCAACTCAAGCTAGAGTCATGGTTTATGTCAAACTCCATTTGCTATGAATATTATGTTCTCTTTTAATTCCAGTTCTTGATTAAAAAGATTTTCTCATCAGAAACTCTTTTCTAAATAAATCTATCTGTCCTGGCCAGGCACTTGAAACATCAAGAACAATTAAATGAACATAGGATTTTATCTCTATTTACTTAGAGGAACAGATTCCATCTTGATCAACACCTACCTCCATATATAACTAGTAGGAGCCAACAGATGCCCATATACCCATACACAGTACAAGTATGAAAGCAGTATCAAACTCAAACTACCTATATACACTATACGTTTGCTATCTCTTGTCTAAAGATTATATGCACTGATATGATTTATGACAAAACATTGACAAGAGTAAACTCCATGTGCTTGTCATAAGTGTCACTGGTTCGGCCTACTTATCATTTATAAGTGCCTATCATGTTTGTTATATGGCATGAGACTCACCATTCCATCTTATTTATATCTCATATAAATAACTTGGGAACAAACATGAATACAATCTTTCTGGATAAGTCATGTCCTTATTATGAAGTATCCTTGATTGTGAACCTATTTATGATACTTTGTGCTAGAAATATTGTCACTCATATTCTTAACAACTTAAGAATAATATTTCTAACAAAATATCAATGGACCTTTTTTATTACACATAAATATATTATATAAATAGAAAAGTGGAAATGCCTTTTATTAATAAAAATATGTACAAGATACATACTAAATGATATGCTCTAGGGCATACTACTAACACCTTATATCCAAACAACTTCTTTTACAGCATCTAATGCAGCAAAATACTCAACCTTGGTAGTAGAATCTGTAGTCATACCCTGTTTAGAACTGTTCCAACTGACTGCACTTCCAATACAAATGAACACATACCCAGAGGTAAACTTTCTATCATCGATATCTGATTGGAAATCAGAATCAGTATGATCATCGAATTACAAGTCACCACCTCCATATATTAAGAATAAATCTTTAGTTCTTCTCAAGTACTTAAGGATATTCTTGACAGCTATCCAGCGTTCTAAACCTAGATTGGATTGGTACTTGCTAGTCAAACTAATAGCATATGCGATATCCAGCCTAGTACACAGCATTGCATACTTCAAACTTCCAATAGCCGAAACATATGGAATCCTGGCCATTTTATCTCTTTCTTCAGGTGTCTTTAGAGACAACTCTTTAAAAAGGTGGATACCATGTCTCACTGGTAACAATCCTTTCTTGGAAACGAGCATGTTAAACCTCTTAACCCCCTTTCCAAGTACAGACTTTGGGATAAACCAATTATTCTTTTTGCTCTATCTCTATAGATGCGAATCCCAAGAATATATGTTGCCTTCCCTAAGTCTTTCATGGAGAATGTATTTGACAACCATACCTTTATAGTTGTCAACATACCTGCGTCATTACCCATCAACAGTATGTCATCCATATATAAGACAAGGAAAATGATAGCACTGTCACTAACCTTCTTATATGCATATGGCTCATCCTCATTTTTGATAAAATCAAATGACTTAATGGCTTCATCAAAACAGATATTCCAACTCTTCGAAGCTTGTTTCAAACCATAAATGGATCGCTTTAGCTTGCATACCTTGGAACTATCTTGGGATTCAAAACCCCTAAGTTATTCCATGAAAATGTTTTCTTCAATATATCCATTGAGAAAAGTTGTTTTGACATCCATCTGCCAAATCTCATAATCATAGTATGCAGTTATTGCCAATAAAATCCTAATTGATTTAAGCATCGCAACAGGCGAGAAAGTCTCCTCATAGTTGATTCGTTGCCTTTGGCGAAACCCTTTCGCTACTAGCCTTGCCTTATAGGTCTCTACCTTTCCATCAGAACCAATTTTCTTCTTGAAAACCCATTTGTTCCCTATAGGTACAATACCTTGAGGTGGGTCAACAAGATCCCAAACTTGATTCTTATACATGGAATCAATCTCGAATTTCATAGCATGAATCCATTTTGAAGAGTCTATATCTGATATAGCTTCTTCATAGGTAAGTGGATCATCTCCATGATCAACTTCTTTATGTGTAGACAACTCTTGTTCTTCTTCATGAAGGAAGTCATATCTCATTGGTGGGTGAGATACCCTAGTTGTTCTACGTGGAATGGCTGTAGATGTTTTATCAATGGGTGTTGGTTGACTAGATGGATCTATATCCATCTGAACTGTTGGTTGGTTAGAATTCTCCAATTCTAACTCTATTTTCCTTCCTTTGCCTCCTTCTTGAACAAACTATTGTTCAAGAAATGTGGCATCTCTACTTACCACAACCTTTTGTGAAGTAGGCAAATAAAAATAATATCCAAAACTATCTTTTGGATATCTAACAAATCGACCCTTTTCTGATCTGATTTCCAATTTATCAGTGTTCAACTTTTTTTTTTATAAGCTGGACAACCCCAAATCTTTACATGCTTAAGACTTGGTTTTCTTCCATGCCATATCTCATAAGGTGTGGAAGAAACTAATTTTGATGAAATCCTATTTAGAATATACAAAGCTGATTCTAATGCAAATCCCCAAAAGGAGATTGGTATATCAGTATAGCTCATCATACTACGTACCATATCCAATAGGGTACGATTTCTCCTTTCAGATACACCATTCAGCTGTGGTATTCTTGGAGGAGTTAGCTGGGAAACAATCCCGTGCTCTCTTAAGTATTCATCAAATTCAGTACTCAAATATTCTCCTCCACAATCTGATCGAAGAGCTTTAATACTCTTTCCTGTTTGATTTGCTACTTCAGATTTAAATTCTTTGAACTTTTCAAAGGATTCATGTTTGTATTTCATCAAATACAAATACCCAAACCTTGATTTATCATCAGTAAAGGTAATAAAGTGATGAAACCACCTCTAGCCATTTCCTTAAATGGACCACATACATCACTATGTATTAGCTCCAAAATATTTTCAGCCCTTAGCCCTTGTCCAACAAACGGTGATCTAGTCATTTTGCCCTGAAGGAAAGATTCACAAGTTGGAGTAGGCTCAGAGCCCAATGAGGAAAGAATCCCCATTTTCTCCAGTTTTGCAATCCTATCTTCTACAACATGATATAACCTTAAGTGCCAAATATATTTTGAACTTGAGTTGATCTTCACCATGGCATTGCATTCATTCAGATCACTTGCATTCATTTTGTGTTTGTCATTATTATCCAAATAATAAAGATCATCATTCATATAACCCGAACCAACATATTTATTTCTAAAATAAATATTGCAAACATCATCTGTGAACTGAAATTCATAGCCATTTTTAGTCAAACTAGATATGGAAATGATGTTCTTAAAAGCATCAGGTACATATAAAATATTATCCAAAAACAAAACATGTCCAAACATGTAAAAAGATTTAGATCCTATGGCTAAAGCTTCAATAGTTGAGCCATTGCCAATCCCGACTCTAACATCTTGAGAACGCAAGCTGCTACTATTTGCTAGTTCCTGCATATCATGAGAATTGTGAGAACTGGCATCAGTATCTAAAATCCAAGCTATAGATAAACTATGAGTATCATCAGAATCTAAATAACAAGATATGGACAAACCTTTCGAAGGTTTATCCTTCTTGTCCTTCAGAGAAGCAAGATACTCTGGGCAGTTTCTCTTCTAGTGCCCATCCTTCTGGCAGTGAAAACACTTTCCTTTGCCTCCATCAGCTTTAGTATTCCCTTTTTGTTTAGCTATTTTCTTGGAAGGACCAGGAATCTGAGGTTTCTTTTTCTTATTGCCCTTCTTCTTGTTGGACTTTTCAGCAGAAGAAGATGCAATTAAAGCTAACTCTTTTCCTTTATTGCTCGGTATATTCTTTTGGGCAATAACCAGCATGTTGAGTAAACCAGCCAAGGTGCATTCCTGTTTAGTCATATGAAAATTTGTCACAAAATTCCCAAAAGACTCAGGAAGGGACTGAAGGATCAAATTCATCTGTAGTTGGAAATCCATATTGACGTCAAGATGTTCTAGCTGCTCAATTAGCCGAATCATCTTGTGGACATAATCCCCAACATTCTGTCCCTCAGACATCTTCATGTGGAACAGCTGCCTAGATATCTCATACCTAGCATTCCTACTATGCTCACCATATAACTCTTGTAGGTGAAGGAGGATCTCACTCGCACTCTGCATGTTCTCATGTTGCTTCTGTAACTCATTTCTCATAGAAGCAAGCATGTAACACTTAGCTCTCATATCATGCTCCTTCACTTGTCCAAAGTTTCATGTTCCTCTTGGGTGGCCTCTAGAGGTAAGGGACCAGAAACATTTGAGTCTAGAATATATCCTATATGTTCAAGGTTCAGGACAAGTTTCAAATTTCTTAGCCAATCAGACAAATTAGGTCCTGTCAACCTATTGCGATCAAGTATGCTTGCAAGGATATTGGATAGTGGTGGTTGTTCTGTGCTCATTATTATCAGAAAATTAACAGCAGAAAATAACTAGATTAATTAGTAAATGTATCATGTAATTAACCAAAATGATTATGGTCTTTTAATCAAATTGGTCCTCCCACTAACGTAGCGAATCCTACACTTCCAAAGTAGAAAACGGAAATCAAAGTTGGATAGATTTCTAGTTGGTGATTGAATTCTTATAATTCTATTGATCATCCTCAGGTACATCCATTATTGGAATTACAATAAACTATAAGTGAGCAACTCCTTGCCCATCACATCTCATGTGAGGTTCAATCCTTTACCTAGCCCCTAATGCTCAAAATCTCAGGTACATCCATTATTGACTTATCTTGCATTAGTTAAGTTGATCCCATTGAGCCAGTAATTATACAAATAATTTTAATGTTCTCAGGTACATCCAATATTGGCTACCAAACCATTTACATATTTACAACATCTCATGTTTAACAATTATTCTTAAGAAAATCTCTTAAATTAATTGCATCTTATGCAAGTATTTAAAATTTCTTAAAATAATTGCCTCAATAGAGGGCCTATGTTATAATTACTTTAATTATAGCATATCCAACTTAATAATTTGTTTGGAAGATTTTATGGTCATCATAATTACTATTAAGGTCTCACTTTGCACATTATCCAATTAGCATGCATATATCATATACTTGCAAACATTCTCATACATCTCATGCATTCATGGACAATAAATAAATATGGTATGATCATGGACTTTCTAAGGGATTCAATTCTGAGCCACTAAGAATTGAATCAGGGCATTCCTAGGTGCATTTCATTTATTCATATTACAATAGTTGCTGAAGGAGTACATAATCAACACTTGATATTGAATTCCTCCCATTGGTCCCACCAATGCTTTTGACCTCCTTGTTTTTCTTGCAATCCAATTACATAGTAATCCTTGGCATACCAAGGCGAACTTACAAGAACTAAATAAATAAAATTACAACCATTATAATACATGTCCAAAATAAATTAAAATAAATTAATTAAATAACAACCCAAAGAAACATAAAAGAAATAAATCTAATCACATTTGTCTTTTAGAGTCCATGATCATCTATCATGCATATCACTATTTAACAATTAAATAAAACATACATACTTAAATTAAAATGAATATCTCATATTCAACTTAAAAATCCAGATTTGATTATGATTCAAATAAATTTAAAAATTCAGATTTGAATCACATTCAAACAACCTTAAGAAATTCAGATTTGAATCACATTCAAATAATTTTTAAAAATTCATATTTGAATATTATTCAAACAACTTAAAAAATTCAGATTTGAATATGATTCAAACAACTTTAAAAATTCATATTTGAATCACATTCAAACAACTTTTAAAATTCAGATTTGAATCATTTTCAAACAATTTTTAAAATTCTGATTTGAATTAAAATTTAATTATGTGATTAAAACTCTAATTAAACAATTTAATTAGACATATGATGAGCTTTTAGATTATACAACAATTGCAAATTAAAAACCAAACATTGCACCACCCATGAAGGCCAAAGATGGCGCACCAATGATGGTGTTCATCACCTAAGTCGCCACCTTTCTTGCAATCAGCAATGGATCTGTCATCTTATGATCATACCACACAATTAAATCATATAATCAACAATCTAAATGGCAAATATAGTGGCTCTGATACCAATTGAAGGAGCGGAAGCATGAAAAACACAAGTTTATACCATTGAATTCAAAAATTTTCATCTAGGGTCACATGCATCATGCAAGATTTATTTTTATCTATTTGATTTCAATAGTAAACAACATATTAAAACTCTTTTTATATGTTTTTGGATCTGTATTTGTCATTTAAGATTTTAAAATTAATCAGATTAATTTTTAAAACCTTAGATTAAATTAAGAACAAATACACTAACCTCTTGATGCACTGTAGCGTATTTGTACCTTTGGGATGTGTCTTTAGGACACCAGATGTTGTCCCTTTAGCTTGTCCACACCAAGTTCACCTATGGCAGCCCTTGAACAGCTTCTAAAGATTTCTCTATGAATTAGAAAATCAAGTTTTGCCTTTTGAGAGATTAAAGATGTAAACAGGACACTAAAAATGATTTCTAGTATTTTTAATTCAAGAGATTATTTGCTAATCTCTTGGAATAGATGAGAGATGAAGAAGAAGAGAAGGAACAAGCCTTTCAAGGTGGTAGCACAAAAAAGAGGCAGCAGCTTGTGTTATTTATTCTTTCATAACAACACTTATATAGTTAGGTCATCACTTAAAACCCTTGCCACATGTCACCTTCTGATTGGTTTTAGGTTTAATTGACCCAATCACTGATATGATTTATGACAATACATTGACAAGAGTAAACTCCATGTGCTTGTCATAAGTGTCACTGGTTCGACCTACTTATCATGTATAAGTACCTATCATGTTTGTCATATGGCATGAGACTCACCATTCCATCTTATTTATATCTCATATAAATAACTTGGGAACAAATATGAATACAATCTTTCTGGATAAGTCATGTCCTTATTGTGAAGTATCCTCGATTGTGAACCTATTTGTAATACTTTGTACTAGAAATACTGTCACTCATATTCTTAACAACTTAAAAATATAATTTTTAATAAAATATCAATGTACCTTTTCTATTACACATAAGTATATTATGTAAACGGAAAAGTGGAAATGCCTTTTATTAATAAAAGATGTACAAGATACATACTAAATGGTATACTCTAGGGCATACTACTAACAGTGTCACCATCTCATGGTGCCACATGTCATCCTGTGAAATGACCAAAATACCCTTGTGTCTTAATTTTGAGTTCTCAACCCAAAATAATTATTTTTCTTCTTCCAATCAATTTATATCAAATATAAATAAATTAATTAATTTCTATTAATTAATTTCTCATAATTAAATTCATATTTAAACACTTTAAATATAAATTTAACTTATACTATACACCCAATAACATAGATTTGGTTTCAAGCCATGCTAAAGACTTTGCAATCTAATTGCAAACCAAACCTATTTAATTAATCAATTAAACACTTTAACTAATTAATTAAATCACATTTAACTTGGTGATTACTTGTGTATGTGTGTGACTTACTACGCTCATCACTAATTGGCAATGAGATATGATATCAACTCTTAATATCATCAGAACTCTTTTTTTATTATAAATGATTTCTCTAAATTATTTTAGGCAGCTCATAGACTATGGTTAACACCTAGTATAGCATGCCATAGCCACCCAATTAGTAATAAGGTTTACCTTAAATGAATCTATAATCATATGTTACCATGCACTAGAATCTCTTTGTTACAAAATCCCAATTCGAGCTGGAGTCATGGTTATGTCAAACCCCAGTTGCTATGAATGGTATGTTCTCTTTTAATTCCAGTTCTTGATTAAAAAGATTTTCTCATCAGAAACTCTTTTCTGATTAAATCTATCTGTCCTAGCCAGGAACTTGAAACATCAAGAACAATTAAATGAACATAGGATTTTATCCCTATTTACTTAGGGTAACAGATTCCATCTTGATCAATACCTACCTCCATATATAACTAGTAGGAGCCATCACATGCCCATATACCCATACACAGTACAAGTATGAAAGTAGTATCAAACTCAAACCACCTATATACAAGATAACTATGCTATCTCATGTTTAAAGATTATATGCACTGATATGATTTATGACAATGCATTGACAAGAGTAAACTCCATGTGCTTGTCATAAATGTCACTGGTTCGATCTACTTATCATGTATAAGTACCTATCATGTTTGTTATATGGCATGAGACTCACCATTCCATCTTATTTATATCTCATATAAATATATTGGGAACTAACATGAATACAATCTTTATGGATAAGTCACGTCTTGTGTGAGGTATCCTCGATTGTGAACCAATTTATGATACTTTGTGCTAGAAATGCTGTCACTCATATTCTTAACTACTTAAGAATAAAATTTCTAACAAAATATCAATGGACCTTTTCTATTACACATAAATATATTATATAAACGGAAAAGTGAAAATGCTTTTTATTAATAAAAACATGTACAAGATACATACTAAATAATATGCTCTAAGGCACACTACTAACAATAAGATCCTGATAAGTAAATTATTTCCAAAGTGTAATAAAATATATAATTGACCTAGAAGTGCAAAATTATACATAGAGCTATTACTTTTAATTATTCAGTTATTATTCTTTTAAATTATGCACCACTAAGCAATTTGTTTAGTGCGTTGGTTTTTCCATCGCATAGGTATTGGAGATCAGCGGCCCAACAGCCACCATAGCAACAACCGCCACAATAGTATTCTGACTACAGTTAACCAGATCTGCATACAGTCCAGAGTTCATCTCATCAATCTTTTGTATTTTGGTAGGGCCTATGTATAGACTAGTATTTTGGTTCATTGTGTATAAATATGATGTAATTACTAGTTTGTGATGTAAATGAAAATTGTAATTATATATTTTGGATTGTAAATAAAGTTATGAATTTTTGTATATAAAATTTCATATGAATAAACTGAATTTCATTTTCTTTAAATGATATGATATGGTACATCGAAAAATGATACAGATATGAAATTGTTTTTGACAGGTAACTATTGAAACCCGCCAGATGCCAATAAAACAGAGGAAGCTCTGCCCAGATTTTCACAGAGATAAATTGTGATAAAAAAAAATATTACTACATGTTTTCTACAAAGTTTAAAATTAACAGTGAACATGACAGCATAAGATAGGGTGCTCCGGCACTGAATGTGGCACACCTTGCTTATCTACACTGTAGATGGGTAAAGGGTGTTACAAGGTTACATGGGCAGTGAAATTTATTGAAATGGCAGTGAAATTTATTGAAATAAGTTAAGAATATTAGCGATTAAAAATATTAAAAATTAAATAAATGAGTAAAAAGACCTGAAATAAATTAGATTAGCTCTATGGATTTATTTATTAGAAGGACCTGAAATAAACTAGATTAGTTATAAAAATTTTAATTATTATTAAATGATCTAAGACAACCTAGAAGGTATTGAGGAAGTGATAAAAGATTAGCAAAAGAATTATAACTTAAATAAACATTACAGATGTGCCTTACATAATAATATAAACATAAATTTAACATTTTTAGATTATTTTATATTGTATATTATTACTATAAATTTATGAACTAAGCACCTCCAAAGAGGACTAAATTAGGATAAAAGATATTTAATTTTAGAAACCTCATATGAAGTATAATTAAATCTTAATTATTAGAATTATGTTTTATTTCTATCTTTATTTGTATATTATTTCTTTATTATATTATTGCACCACTAAGTAGCAATGCTTAGTGTGATGGATTTGTTTCCTCACGTAGGTACTGAAGATAAAGCTCAGTAGATATTAAACTGAGATTTTAGAGTTCTAATCTGCAAGATGTCCAAGGTTGTCATCTCCTCAATAATGCATGTAGATAGGGCCCATATAAGTCATATTATGTATTTTATATGTCACAAATATTTCCTATGTTGTAATGTGACTACGAAAATGTAATTAATATGTATGTGATGTAAATTAATAAATTGGCTATTTTATATGTAATTAATTTGTATATCATGTAAATTATGAATTTATGTAATTAGTATGTAAATCATGTATCTTAATGAAATTTGAGAATTTTTATATATGAATTAAGCATAAATGGAATTGTATGGGAATGAGTATGTAATTGAAATACACAAATGATAGTTGAATTACTTAAATGATTATGATGTGTGTGAATGAGATTATTACTAGAAATTTTGTTGAAAATTTTAAACAAGTAAATAGTAAAACACGTCAAATGGTAATAAAATAGGGAAAACTCCGTCAGTTTCTCCTTAGATTATAATTTATTTTAAAATATAACGAGTTCAAAATTTTTAAAGGAATAAAGTAAGATAAGAAATGGTGTTTCGACACCGAATGTAGTACGCCTTGCTCAGCGACACTGTAGACCGAATAGGAGGTGTTACAATCAAAGAATGAATTATTCCAAACCGTTTTCATGAAAGAACCAGTGAAAGACTTTCAGTTGCAAATAATTAAAAAATGACTATTAGCTATAAGACAGAAGCCTTTATAGCTAATGGTGATTTTCTTTTAAAATCCTCCTTTGTTCTTGTACAAAATATTCATCATAGTGTGATTCTAAGATTGGTTTTGATTTGTAAAACAAGTGAATTTAAGATGTTTCTGTCACTTAGAGAAATAGTGAAATTTGAATAGCAATCAAGTCCATTACAAAGCTATGGTGTCTGCCTTCACTACAAAACACAAGTTCCAAAGTAAAAAAGGAGAGACATTACTCTTACGAACAGATCTTTTAAAAGCAAACACGATAATCCCTAGACCAATTCTATGGAAGGATATAACCAGTGGCGATTTTGTAATTTTTAGAAAGCTTTTCCTATGCGGTCTGTGATAACTGCTGAAGGAATTTGCCAGTTAGAAACTGCATTGAAAGTATCTACTTTCGTAAAGGTTCACATGAATGAGCTGTTTTGGAGTGTCTGCTTTTGAAAAAGGTTCACATGAATGAACTGTTTTGAAGTGTCAGGTTTTGAAAGAAATAGTAGAAACTGTTTTGCTATTAGAGTAATACAATAATTATAGGGACTCTTTTTTATTTTTGAAATATTCTCTTATGGGAATTTTGTAATAGGAGAGAAGATGCCATAACAGTCATCTTTGTTGTCATCACCAAGGTTGATGATAGGTTCTGAATCTGTGTTTTCTGCTATAGATGATTTAGATCTACTTGCAATAAATGTTTCATAATTGCAAAGTATTCTTCCTCGATTCTTGCTGCTACAAGTTGGGCCGTGGCATGAGGCTTTTGGGCTAAAAAGGTTGCCTCAGCTTTGGATAGTACTGGCAGAAGGTTCTGCTGTTTGAGCCAATCTTGAACAGCCAGTTTTGAAATTTTTTTTGGGACATTGAATGAGTCCCACCATTTTACCTTGAATTTTTCGGTGAGGATGATTACAGAGTCTTGGTACCTCTATTCAAAATACCATATGAATACCCAAGGCAAGAAGAATTTTGTACAAAAAAGGAAAAGAGGTGAGAATCTCTTTTCTCTTTCATTGGGTTTATAATTTTGTTTGAATAAGGTGAAACTTTCATGGACTTTAGGAGTTTTGGAATTGCCCCGAAGTAACTCCACCGTTGAACAAACCATGAAGAGAGTTTTGCAGGGTCTAAGATGTTTTTGAAGTAGAATAACCAAGAATGGCTACCCTTGTAGTTTTTGGATAAGAAAAGTATTAAACCAAGCTTGCTGATAATCCCAATAGGTGAAGGATGTGGAGGCTAGGAAGCATGGAATTTAAGGCATTAGAATCTTGAATTTCAAAAATTATTCTAGGGTTACATTTATAATGCTTAATGAATTATATGCCTAATCAATTTTCAATGCCCAATTGCATACCAAAATACATTTTAGCACGCATTAAACTTTCATTTGCCATCAAGAATTGAACCTTAGGAATTTAATTTATTAAACCCTAACTAAAAGAGGGATTTTGATCACTAACCTTCAATATTAACAATTGATCAATGTCCCTTCCTTTGGATGCTCTTAGGACCCTAATTGTAGTCCCTCTAGCTTGTCCACCATAAGCACACTAAGTAGCAACTGTGGCAGCCCCAAATTTTGCCTCTCAAGCCTTGCCAACCACTTGAAGATGGGGTTTAGTGTTTTAGTGAAGGTTAATGGGTATTTAGGACACTAGAAACCTTTTCGAGCAATTTCAACTCAAAGAAAACAAGTGATTCCTCTTTGAATCAAGTGAGAAAAGAAGAGAGGAGAAGGACACTTCAATTTGCCATCCAAAATGGAGAAGAAGAAGATACATTCTCTTTCTTACTTTTCCTTTATATACAAAAGTCAAACTTCATTTACTCCGTGCCACATGTCACCACAAGATCCCATCTTGCTTTTTGGTTGACTTAATCTTATGGAGCTAAGTGTTAAGCTCCATTTAAATCATAAAAGGTGGTCTTCCGTCATAGGAGGACAAGTAGCAAGCTTATATGGTGCCATGTGTCACCATCTCATGGTGTCACATGTCACCATGTGAAAAGACCAATTTACCCTTACTTTTAATTTGAGTTCTCAACCCAAAATTATAATTTCTCCTCTTCAAATTAATTTATATCAAATATAAAATAATTGATTAATTAATCTTTATTAATTAATTTCCCATAATTAAATTCATATTTAAAAAATTAAATATATATTTAATTTATGCTATACATCCAATAACCTACATTTGGTTTCAAGTCATGCTAGAGACCTTGCAATCTTATTGCAAACCAAACCAAATTAATTAATTAATTAATTAAAATCTTTAATTAATCAATTAAATCATATTTTACTTAGTGATTAACTTATGCAGATGTGTGACTTACTAGGCTCATTACTTATTGGTAATGAGAAATGATATTATCTCTTAGAACTCTTTCTTACCGTAAATGATTTCTCTAAATCATTTCAGGCATCTCATAGACCATGGTTGACATCTAGCATAGCATGCCATGGCCACCCAATCAGTAATAAGGAATACCTTAAATAAACCTTTAATCATATATTACCATGTACTAGAATCTCTTCGTTAGAAAATCTCAAATCCAGTTGGAGTCATAGTTAATGTCAAACTCTATTCACCATTAATATTATGTTCTCTTTTAATTCTAATTCTCGATTAATTAGATTTTTTTTTCAGAAACTCTTTTCTGACTAAATCTATCTATTCTGGTCTGGAACTTAAATCATCAAGAATAATTAAATGAACATAGGATTTTATCCCTATTTGCTTAAGATAATGGATTCATTCTTAATCAACACCTATCTCCATATATAACTAGTAGGAGCCAATACATGCCCATATACCCATACACAGTATGAGTATGAAAGTAGTATCATGAAGGAACGGAAGCGTGAAAAACACAAGATTATACCATTGAATTCAAAAATTTTCACCTAGGGTCACATGCACCATGCAAGATTTATTTTTATCTATTTGATTTCAATGATAAACAACATATTAAAACTCTTTTAATATGTTTTTGGATCTGTATTTGCCATTTAAGATTTTAAAATTAATCAGATTAATTTTAGAACCCTAGATTAAATCAAGAACGATTACACTAACCTCTTGATGTGCTGCAGCGTGTCTGCGCCTTTGAGATTCATCTTCAGGACACCAGATGTTGTCCCTCTAGCTTGTCCACACCAAGAACACCTATGGCAGCCCTTGAACAGCTTCTAAAGCCTTTTCTATTAATTAGAAATTCAAGTTACGCCTTTTAAGATTAGAGATGTAAACAGGACACTAGAAACAATTTCTAGTGTTCTTAATTCAAGAGATTGATGGCTAATCTCTTTGAATTGATGAGAGATGAAGAGAAATAGCTGGAGAGGCTCAAAGTGGCGTGACAATTGAGAGGAGAGGCTGCTGGTTATGTTTTCTTTTCATAACCACACTTAAATAGCTAGGTTAACACATTAAACCCTAGCCACATGTCACCTTTTGATTAGCTCTAGGTTTAAGTGACCCAATCACATTGTGCCAAGTGTCAAACCTATATTTAATCTTGATTTTAATCATCTTACATGATTAAAAAAATATTTGGCAAGCTTATGTGTTATGCCATGTGTCACCATCTCATGGTGCCACGTGTCACACTGTGAAATGACCAAAATGCCCCTGTGTCTTAATTTTGAGTTCTTAACCCAAAATAATTATTTTCTTCTTCTAATTAATTTATATCAAATATAAATTAATTAATTAATCTCTATTAATTAATTTCTCATCAATTAAATTCATATTTAAACACTTTAAATATAAATTTAATTTATACTACACATCCAATAATCTAGATTTGGTTTCAAGTCATGCTAGGGACTTTGCAATTTAATTGCAAACCAAATCTATTTAATTAATCAATTAAACTCTTTAATTAATTAATTAAATCATATTTAAATAGGTGATAACTTGTGTATGTGTGTGACTTACTAGGCTCATCACTAATTGGCAATGAGAAATGATATCAACTCTTAATATCATCAGAACTCTTTCTTACCATAAATGATTTCTCTAAATCATTTTATGAACCTCATAGACCATGGTTAACACCTAGCATAGCATGCCATGGCCACCCAATTAGTAATAAGGTTTACCTTAAATGAACCTATAATCATATGTTACCATGCACTAGAATCTCTTTGTTACAAAATCCCAACTCAAGCTGGAGTCATGGTTTATGTCAAACTCCATTTGCTATGAATATTATGTTCTCTTTTAATTCCAGTTCTTGATTAAAAGATTTTTCTCATCGAAACTCTTTTACGAATAAATCTATCTGTCTGGCCAGAACTTGAAACATCAAGAACAATTAAATGAACATAGGATTTTAACTCTATTTACTTAGAGGCAGATTCCATCTTGATCAACACCTACCTCCATATATAACTAGCAGAGCCAACACATGCCCATATACCCATACATAGTACAAGTATGAAAGCGATTATCAAACTCAAACTACCTATATACAAGATAAACTGTGCTATCTCGTGTCTAAAGATTATATGCATCGATATGATTTATGACAAAACATTGACAAGAGTAAACTCCATGTGCTTGTCATAAGTGTCACTGGTTCGGCCTACTTATCATTTATAAGTGCCTATCAAGTTTGTTATATGGCATGAGACTCACCATTCCATCTTATTTATATCTCATATAAATAACTTGGGAACAAACATGAATACAATCTTTCTGGATAAGTCATGTCCTTATTATGAAGTATCCTCGATTGTGAACCTATTTATGATACTTTGTGCTAGAAATATTGTCACTCATATTCTTAACAACTTAAGAATAATATTTCTAACAAAATATCAATGGACCTTTTCTATTACACATAAATATATTATGTAAACGGAAAAGTGGAAATGCCTTTTATTATTAAAATATGTACAAGATACATACTAAATGATATGCTCTAGGGCATACTACTAACAATCTCCCACTAGCACTAGAGCCATTCATTACAATACCTTAGACCTATCTTCTCAAGATGTCGGTCTAACTGAACTTGTGACAAAAGCTTAGTGAATGGATCAGCTGAATTTTTTAGCTGATGTTATTTTTCTGCATGGCTATATCGCCTTGCCCAACTATATCTCTGATAATGTGGTAGTGCCTTTCTATGTGTTTGGATTTTGGGTGAGACCTTGGTTCCTTAGCCTGTATGACTGCTCCATTGTTGTCACAGTGTAATGGAACTGCTGACTCAATGGAAGGAACTACTGTAAGTTCTGTCACGAACTTCTTCATCCAAACAGCTTCTTTTGCGAGATCGATGCAGAATATACTCGACCTCGATGAGTGGAATCTGCAGTCGTGCTCTGTTTGGAACTCTTCCAACTGACTGCACCTCCATTACAAATGAACACATATCCAGAGGTAGACTTTCTATCATCGATATCTGATTGGAAATCAGAATCAGTATAACCATCCAATTGCAAGTCTCCACCTCCATAAATCAAGAATAAATCCTTAGTTCTTCTCAAGTACTTAAGGATATTCTTGACAGCTATCCAGTGTTCCAAACCTGGATTGGATTGATACCTGCTAGTCAAACTAACAGCATATGCGATATCCGGCCTAGTACACAACATTGCATACATTAAACTTCCAATAGCCGAAGCATATGGAATCTTGGCCATCTTATCTCTTTCTTCAGGTGTCTTTGGAGACATCTCTTTAGAAAGGTGGATACCATGTCTCACTGGTAACAATCCTCTCTTGGAATCAAGCATGTTAAACCTCTTTAACACCTTTTCCAAGTATAGACTTTGGGATAAACCAAATATTCTTTTCGCTCTATCTCTATAGATGCGAATCCCAAGAATATAGGTTGCCTCCCCTAAGTCTTTCATGGAGAATGTATTTGACAACCATACCTTTATAGTTGTAAACATACCTGTATCATTACCCATCAATAGTATGTCATCCACATATAAGACAAGGAAAGTGATAGCACTGTCACTAACCTTCTTATATACACATGGCTCATCCTCATTTTTGATAAAACCAAAAGATTTAATGGCTTTATCAAAACGGATGTTCCAACTCCTCGAAGCTTGTTTCAACCCATAAATGGATCGCTTTAGCTTGCATACCTTGGAACCATCTTGGGATTCAAATCCCTTAGGTTGTTCCATGAAAATGTTTTCTTCAATGTATCCATTGAGAAAAGCTATTTTGACATCCATCTGCCAAATCTCATAATAATAGTAAGAATTTATTGCTAATAAAATCCTAATTGATTTAAGCATGGCAACAAAGTAGAAAGTCTCCTCATAGTAGATTCCTTGCCTTTGTCGAAAACATTTCGCTACTATCCTTGCCTTATAGGTCTCTACCTTTCCATCAGAACCAATTTTCTTCTTGAAAACCCATTTGTTCCCTATAGGTACAATACCTTCAGGTGGGTCAACAAGATCCCAAACTTGATTCTTATACATGGAATCAATCTCGGATTTCATAGCATCAATCTATTTTGAAGAGTCTATATCTGATATAGCTTCTTCATAGGTAAGTGGATCATCTCCATGATCTACTTCTTCATGAGTAGACAACTATTGTTCTTCTTCATGAAGAAAACCATATCTCACTGGTGGGTGAGATACCCTGGTTGTTCTACGAGGAACAGCTGTAGATGTTTCATCAATGGGTATAGGTTGACTAGATGGATCTATATCCATCTGATCTGTTGGTTGGTCAGAATTCTCCAATTCTAACTCTATTTGCCTTCCTTTGCCTCCTTCTTGAACAAACTGTTGTTGAAGAAATGTGGCATCTCTACTTATCACAACCTTTTGTGAAGTAGGCAAATAAAAATAATATCCAAAACTATCTTTTGGATATCCAACAAATCGACCTTTTCTGATCTGGTCTCCAATTTATCAGTGTTAAGATTTTTGATATAATCTGGACAACCCCAAATCTTAACATGCTTAAGACTTGGTTTTCTTCCATGCCATATCTCATAAGGTGTGGAAGAAACTGATTTTGATGGAATCCTATTCAGAATATACAAAGCTGATTCTAATGCAAATCCCCAAAAGGAGATTGGAATATCAGTATAGCTCATCATACTACGTATCATATCCAATAGGGTACGATTTCTCCTTTCAGATACACCATTCACCGTATGGCGTTCTGGAGGAGTCAGCTGAGAAACAATGCCATGCTCTCTCAAGTATTCATCAAATTCAGTACTCAAATATTCACCTCCACGATCTGATCGAAGAGCTTTAATACTTTTTCCTGTTTGATTTTCTACTTCAGATTTAAATTCCTTAAACTTTTCAAAGGATTCGTGTTTGTATTTCATCAAATACAAATACCCAAACCTTGATTTATCATCAGTAAAGGTAATAAAATAATGAAAGCCCCCTCTAACCATTTCTTTAAACGGACCACATACATCACTATGTATTAGTTCCAAAATATTTTCAGCTCTTAGCCCTTGTCCAACAAAAGGTGTTCTAGTCATTTTGCCTTGAAGGCATGATTCACAAGTTGGAGTAGGCTCAGAGCCCAATGAGGATAGAATCCCCATTTTCTCCAATTTTGTAATCCTATCTTCTGCAACATGACATAACCTTAAGTGCCAAATATATTTTGAACTTGAGTTGGTTTTCACCATGGCATTGCATTCATTTAGATTACTATACTCTGGCCAGTGGAAACACTTTCTTACTGGCAATGGAAACACTTTCCTATTGGCAATGGAAACACTTTCCTGTTGGCAGTGGAGACACTTTCCTTTGCCTTTATCAGCTTTAATCTTCCTTTTCTGTTTAGCTATTTTCTTGGAAGGACCAGGAATCTGAGATTTCTTTTTCTTATTGCGCTTCTTCTTGTTGGACTTTCCAGTAGAAGAAAATGCAATCAAAGCTACCTCTTTTCCTTTATTGCCTGGCATATTCTTTTGGGCAATAACCAGCATGTTGAGTAAACCAGCTAAGGTGCATTCCTGTTTAGTCATATAGAAATTTGTCACAAAATTTCCAAAAGACTCAGGAAGGGATGAAGGATCAAATCTGTTTGTAGTTGGAAATCCATGTTGAAGTCAAGATGTTCCAAGCGCTCAATCACCGAATCATCTTGTGGACATGATCCCCAACATTCATCCCTCGGACATCCTCATACGGAATAGGTCTAGATATCTCATACCTAGCATTCTGCTATGCTCACCATACAACTCTTATAGGTGAAGGAGGATCTCACTCGCACTCTGCATGTTTTCATGCTGCTTATATAACTCATTAGTCATGGAAGCAAGCATGTAACACTTAGCTCTCATATCATGCTCCTTTCACTTGTCCAAAGTTTCATGTTCCTCTGGAGTGGCCTCTGGAGGTAAGGAACCAAGAACATTTGAATCTAGAACATATCCTATATGTTCAAGGTTCAGACAAGTTACAAATTTCTTAGCCAATCGCATGATTAGGTCCTGTCAACTGTTGTGATCAAGTATGCTTGCAAGGATATTGGATGGTGGTGATTGTTCTGTGCTCATTATTATCATAAAATTAATTGCAGAAAATAACCAGATTAATTAGTAAATGTATCATGTAATTAACCAAAATGATTATGGTCTTTCAATCAAATTGGTCCTCCCACTAACTTAGCGAACCCTACACTTCCAAAGTAGAAAACTAAATCCTAGTTGGATGGATTTCTAGTGGGTGATTGAATTCTTATAATTCTATTGATCATCCTCAGGTACATCCATTATTGGAATTACAATAAACTATAAGTGAGCAACTATTTGCCCATCACATCTCATGTGAGGTTCAATCCTTTACCTAGCCCCTAATGCTCAAAATCTCAGGTACATCCATTATTGACTTATCTTGCATTAGTTAAGTTGATCCCATTGAGCCACTAATTATGCAAATAATTTTAATGTCCTCAGGTACATCCAATATTGGCCACCAAACCATTTACATATTTACAACATCTCATGCTTAACAATTATTCTTAAGAAAATCTCTTAAATTAATTGCATCTCATGCAACTATTTAAAATTTCTTAAAATAATTGGCCCAATGGAGGGCCTATGTTATAATTACTTTAATTATACCATTTCCAACTTAATCATTTGTTTGGAAGATTTTATAGCCATCCTAATTACTATTAAGGTCTCACTTTGCACATTATCCATTTAGCATGCATATATCATATAATTGCATACATTCCCATACATCTCATGCATTCATGGATAAGCAGTAAATATGGTATGATCATGGACTTTCTAAGGGATTCAATTCTGAGCCACCAAGAATTGAATCAGGGCATTCCTAGGTGCATTTCATTCATTCATTTTACAAGAGTTGCTGAAGGAGTACATAATCAACACTTGATATTGAATTCCTCCCACTGGTCCCACCAATGCTCTTGACCTCCTTGAACTTCTTGCAATCCAATATTACATAGTAATCCTTGGCATACCAAGGCGAATTTACAAGAACTTAAATAAATGAAATTACAACCCAAAAATATTACAAACTTAATAATACATGCCCAAAATAAATTAAAATAAATTAATTTACAATCCCAAAGAAACATAAAAGAAATAAATCCAATCACATTGGTCTTTTATAGTCCATGATCATCCATCATGCATATCACTATTTAACAATTAAATAAAATATACATACTTAAATTAAATTGAATATCTCATATTCAACTTAAAAATCCAGATTTGAATATGATTCAAATAAATTTAAAAATTCAGATTTGAATCTCATTCAAACAAATTTAAAAATTCAGATTTGAATCACATTCAAACAACTTCAAAAATTCAGATTTGAATCTCATTCAAACATTTTTTAAAAAATCAGATTTGAATCACATTCAAATATTTTTAAAAAATCAGATCTGAATTTTATTGAATCAATTTTAAAAAATCAGATTTAAATATGATTCAAACAACTTTAAAAATTCAGATTTGAATCACATTCAAACAACTTTTAAAATTCAAATTTGAATCACATTCAAACAATTTTTAAAATTCTGATTTGAATCATAATTTAATTGTGTGATAAAAATTCTAATTAAACAATTTAATTAGACATAAAATGGATCTTAAATCATACAACAATTGCACATTCACCATCCATTTACCTTTGCACACCATTGTGATGCATCAACCATGCACACCATGGTGTTCATCATTTGTGCCGCCACTTTGACTTTGCAACCAGCAATAAACTCTTGATCTCATGATCAAACACACAATTAAATCATATAAACATCAATCTAAATGGCACATATAGTGGCTCGATACCAATTGAAGGAACAGGCGTGAAAAACACAAGATTATACCATTGAATTCAAAAATTTTCACCTAGGGTCACATGCACCATGCAAGATTTATTTTTATCTATTTGATTTCAATGATAAACAACATATTAAAACTCTTTTAATATGTTTTTGGATCTGTATTTGCCATTTAAGATTTTAAAATTAATCAGATTAATTTTAGAACCCTAGATTAAATCAAGAACGATTACACTAACCTCTTGATGTGCTGCAGAGTGTCTGCGCCTTTGAGATTCATCTTCAGGACACCAGATGTTGTCCCTCTAGCTTGTCCACACCAAGAACACCTATGGCAGCCCTTGAACAGCTTCTAAAGCCTTTTCTATTAATTAGAAATTCAAGTTCTGCCTTTTAAGAGATTAGAGATGTAAACAGGACACTAGAAACAATTTCTAGTGTTCTTAATTCAAGAGATTGATGGCTAATCTCTTTGAATTGATGAGAGATGAAGAGAAATAGCTGGAGAGGCTCAAAGTGGCGTGACAATTGAGAGGAGAGGCTGCTGGTTATGTTTTCTGTTCATAACCACACTTAAATAGCTAGGTTAACACATTAAACCCTAGCCACATGTCACCTTTTGATTAGCTCTAGGTTTAAGTGACCCAATCACATTGTGCCAAGTGTCAAACCTATATTTAATCTTGATTTTAATCATCTTACATGATTAAAAAAATATTTGGCAAGCTTATGTGTTATGCCATGTGTCACCATCTCATGGTGCCACGTGTCACACTGTGAAATGACCAAAATGCCCCTGTGTCTTAATTTTGAGTTCTTAACCCAAAATAATTATTTTCTTCTTCTAATTAATTTATATCAAATATAAATTAATTAATTAATCTCTATTAATTAATTTTTCATCAATTAAATTCATATTTAAACACTTTAAATATAAATTTAATTTATACTACACATCCAATAATCTAGATTTGGTTTCAAGTCATGCTAGGGACTTTGCAATTTAATTGCAAACCAAATCTATTTAATTAATCAATTAAACTCTTTAATTAATTAATTAAATCATATTTAAATAGGTGATAACTTGTGTATGTGTGTGACTTACTAGGCTCATCACTAATTGGCAATGAGAAATGATATCAACTCTTAATATCATCAGAACTCTTTCTTACCATAAATGATTTCTCTAAATCATTTTATGAACCTCATAGACCATGGTTAACACCTAGCATAGCATGCCATGGCCACCCAATTAGTAATAAGGTTTACCTTAAATGAACCTATAATCATATGTTACCATGCACTAGAATCTCTCTGCTACAAAATCCCAACTCAAGCTGGAGTCATGGTTTATGTCAAACTCCATTTGCTATGAATATTATGTTCTCTTTTAATTCCAGTTCTTGATTAAAAGATTTTCTCATCAGAAACTCTTTTCTGAATAAATCTATCTGTCTGGCCAGAACTTGAAACATCAAGAACAATTAAATGAACATAGGATTTTAACTCTATTTACTTAGAGGAACAGATTCCATCTTGGTCAACACCTACCTCCATATATAACTAGCAAGAGCCAACACATGCCCATATACCCATACATAGTACAAGTATGAAAGCGAGATCAAACTCAAACTACCTATATATAAGATAAGCGTGCTATCTCAGTCTAAAGATTATATGCACTGATATGATTTATGACAAAACATTGACAAGAGTAAACTCCATGTGCTTGTCATAAGTGTCACTGGTTCGGCCTACTTATCATTTATAAGTGCCTATCAAGTTTGTTATATGGCATGAGACTCACCATTCCATCTTATTTATATCTCATATAAATAACTTGGGAACAAACATGAATACAATCTTTTTGGATAAGTCATGTCCTTATTATGAAGTATCCTCGATTGTGAACCTATTTATGATACTTTGTGCTAGAAATATTGTCACTCATATTCTTAACAACTTAAGAATAATATTTCTAACAAAATATCAATGGACCTTTTCTATTACACATAAATATATTATGTAAACGGAAAAGTGGAAATGCCTTTTATTATTAAAATATGTACAAGATACATACTAAATGATATGCTCTAGGGCATACTACTAACATATCAAACTCAAATCACTTATATACAAGATAACTGTGTTATCTCAGGTCTAAAGATTATATGTACTGATATAATGTATGACATTGCATTGACAAGAGTAAACTCCATGTGTTTGTCATAAGCGTCACTGGTTCGGCCTACTTATCATGTATAAGTGCCTATTATGTTTGTTATGTGGCATGAGACTCACCACTCTAACTTATTTATATCTCCTATTAATACTTTGGGAACAAATATGATTACAATCTTTCTGGATAAGTCATGTCCTTTGTGAAGTATCCTCAACTGTGAACCAATTTATGATACTTTGTACTAGAAATACTTCACTCATATTCTTAACAACTTAAGAATAAGATTTCTAACAAAATATCAATGGACCCTTTCAATTACACATAAATGGATTATGTAAATAGAAAAGTGAAATTGCCTTTTATTAATAAAATATGTACAAGATACATACAAAATGATATGCTCTAGGACATACTATTAACATTCTCCCACTAGCACTAGAGTCATTCATTACAATATCTCAGACCCATCTTCTTAAGATGTCGATCTAACTGAGTTTGTGACATAGGCTTTGTGAATGGATTAGCTGGATTTTCGGCTGATGCTATTTTCTGCGTGGTTACATTGCCTCGCTCAACTATCTTTCTAATAATATGGTAGCGCCTTTCTATGTGTTTGGATTTCTGGTGAGACCGGGGTTCCTTCGCCTGTATGACCGCTCCATTGTTGTCATAGTAGAGAGGAACTGTTGACTCAATGGAAGGAACTACTGCAAGTTCTGTCACGAACTTCTTTATCCAAACAGTCTCTTTTGCAGCATTTGATGCAGCAATGTACTCGGCCTCTGTAGTGGAATCAGCAGTCGTACTATGTTTGGAACTCTTCCAATTGACTGCACCTCTATTACAAATGAACACAAAATCAGAGGTAGACTTTCTATCATCGATATCTGATTAAAAATCAGAATCAGTATAACCATCCAATTGTAGGTCGCCACCTCCATAAATCAAGAATAAATCTGTAACACCCCTAAGTTCGGTAGTGCGTTCTGCTGCTCCAGTGACCAGTGCTGTCCGGACAGCTAGGATGCCTAGAACTACACTTCGATATGAGTGAGGAGACATAAAATAATGAAATACAAGAGGAGAAAATACAAGAAAAACAAAGGAAAAATAATAGCAAAGAAATGTAACCAAGTTAAGCGAGCCGGGAACCCTAGCGATGGGTGACCGCACCGGGAAGTCACGGCGTGGACCGTTGACTAGCCCTGGACTGCGGGGAACCCTGAAAAACATTTTTAGGACTTAAATAGACCCTTATTGAAGAATAAATATCATTAGAAAGATCAAAGAAAAATTAAATAATTAGTACAAAGAAAAGAGAGAAATCGAAAGCAGACAAAACCGATTATTCTTGAAAAATCGGGAAGGCAACCCGAATAGGGGCATTATGGTCATTTGACATCCCGAATTGTCTTTTGACCTAAATTTCCATTAAAAATAAATAATATTACACTTAGAAAATGAAATGAAAAATTCATTTGGTGGTACCTAAAGTAAATAGCTAAAATCATGGGTTAATGTGGGATAAATGAACAATTAACATATTATATGATTTAATCTTAGTTAGTGGACCACTAGGGATTTAATTAAACATAAAAATACTGATGTAAGTCCACTATACCCATTAGAATGTTCATCTTCTTCATTGCATTCAAACTTGCCGAATTGAAGGAAAGGAGAAAACCTCCATGGGCGTGTTCATGCAACCTTCATCCACTCCCTCATTTCAACTCTACACACTTAGATAGCTTCATGAAAAATTGTCTACACATCACAAGGAAGGGTTTGATACTAAAATCAAGAAGTTTGGTGAAGGTTTAGCAAGTTCCAACCATAAGGTAAGTTAGCATTTTTGAAGTTAGCTTTGTTAAACTTTGTGTTCATGTTATGGGTGTTGGTTTTGTGAAGAAAATTTTTAAGTTTGAAGAGTTATTGAGATATCCATTTTTGGGCAGCCATGTAGTCATGTATTTGATGAGATAATTGTGCATATATTTGATGGGAAATGATGTTGGTTATGGTGATTTAATAACTTAGTGAATTACTTCATATGTATATGGTGATTTTGCATTTTGAATGGAAATTGATGAATTGTAGGACACTTTGGTGTTGAGGGACATTTTCGGCAGCCTTGGAACTCTTGGATAAGTATATGTGTCCATGAAGATATGGGCAGAATTGTGGCATTAAGGATAGATGGATATGTATATGAAATTGTTGTGTAAAGTGTATGTAAAAACTAGTAATGTTTATGTATATGTGTAATTGTATTTGGACTTTGGAAATTAGAATTATATTTGGTGTGTTGAGGATAATTGTAATCTGCCCAAAGTGATGTTAATGTAAAGTGGAATATGTTTTTGGTAATGCATCAAAACATATTTGGTAGGGAAGTAAACATATTGCAAGGTAAGTGTGTGATTGATGTGTGTTTAAGCAAGGTAACTAAGGGCAGTGTACATTTTAGCCAATAAGTTTAAATGTGTAACCTCAATTGGTATGAGACCAATTGGAGGTGGAACTAGGCACAAAATGTGCCAACTTTCATTGAGAAAGCATACCAAAATTCTGCTTGCAAGGTGACCTAAGAAAATGACCAATTCGGATTAGGTGCAATTAGGACCTGAAAAATGACCAATTGGGCAGCAGTGAGTGTTTAGGCCATAACTCACTCAAAACAGGTCCAATTGACCTGAAATTTTAACCATGAATATTTAAGACCCATACCTACAAGTCTTATGAAGACAACAAAGCCCAGAAATGACCATAAGCAAGTCAAACAACTTGCACAAGTTCGGGTCCAAAAACTGGTCGAACCAGAGTTGACCAAATTGACCTAAAATTGACCTAATTTGATACCATTTGACCAGCAATAGTATAATGACCATAACTCGGTCTACTTAACTCGGAATGACCTAAAATTTTGTACCAAGGTCCATAAGACATAGATCTACAAGTTTGTAGTTTTGACCGAAACCCGAAAACTGAGGGAACTAGATCGTCCGGCTAGGTCAAACTAGTATCCCGAAATCCAGCAATTTGCAATGAAATGCAAGAAAACGCAATATACATAGAATTGAGTTTGGTAACACGTACCAACCCTAAAACCCTATCGAATGTGACATATAAAGGACACTAAAACCTAATTTACCTAGAAAACATCGAGGGTCGGTATATTAGGTGATTAAGCAAATAAAGGTATTCAGTGAATTGTTTATCGAACAGTATCGTTAGAGGCAAATTAATTTAGCACTGAAACACTTCAAATTGTGTTTCTCAGTTAATAAGGACTCAGCAAAAGGGAAAGAAATACTGAGTCAAGACCAGGAGACAAATATCAGAGGTTTGTGCACAATAACTATTTCTTTTGAATTATTTTCAATTGAAATAAATATTGACTATTTGTATATTATTGTTTTAAATTGTGGAAATGTATTTGAATGAATATTTATTGCTTGAAAAACATTGTAAATGATTTAAAACTGTGAGAAATTATTTGAATGACATTGATGGATACTTATTGATTTAAAAGCATTGGAAATGGTTTGAAACCACAGCTATCATGTATATTGATTGTATTCCTCATTATCTTGTCTAGTGGGACGAATTGAATTCCCTCTCTGGCTGAAGTGTTGAGGTGTGTGCCTGTTGAAGACGAATTGGATGAGTACTCATATTTTTGCTAGCTAGCTATGTTATTCTTCATTAGTCATCGACTTTTGGGACGAATTGAATACCTCATTAGCCATTGGCTTTTGGGACGAATTGAACTATGGATCATGATTAAGCTGTGTGTGATTTATTGATATGTATTGTGAGATTGTGAAATGGATTTAAACTCTCATTGACATATACTGTCTTTTGAATTCAAACATGATCTAACTTATGAAAATTATTGTGATATTGACAAATGGAGTTTAAATTCTTATGGAGAATTACTGTCTTGAAATTGACTATGGTTTTAAGTATCCACTATTGATATGATTTATGAATTGTGATTTAAATTGTATTTAGTTAATGTTGTGCACCACTGAGACATTGTCTCAGCGATAGCTTTTTATTGCTGTCGCAGGTAGAGAGACAGACAGGGCAGCAGACTAGGCTGCATATACCTCCAGCAAGAGATTTTCGGGTATAACGAGTATACCACTTTTTGCATTTTGTACTGTAATGTATGACCACTGTATGTACATATTGTTTTTTTTTGGTTTTGAGCAGTTGTAAATTCAAATTGTACCTTGAAGTTGTGAATTAATTATGAGTTATTTGACTTGTAAAAATTGTATTATATTTCCTTATCTCAGACTTTGAAAAATTTCTATGGAATTGAGTTGATAAATTGTTGTGTTGAGAAATGTATTGGAGTTGAGATTTGGAAAATTATTGAAGTGTCTTTTTATAGGTTTTTCTGAAGAACTGTTTTATCCAAAATACAGATGGCGCTCTGCCAAAATTTTTACAGAAATTCCAAATAAATCAAATGAGTTAATTGTTTCACTTCAGTTCACCAAAGTTTTTAACACCTGTAAATAGTGCTCACCACTGTAAAAGAAGTAAGAAAAGTTTTTAAAATCCCTTGTAGTGTATTTAATGGGTTATCAGTAGACGGAGTTGGTAATTCATTAAGTATACTACGGGATCATGTTATGCCTTACAGAGGGGTAGGGTGTGACAAAATCCTTAGTTCTTCTCAAGTACTTAAGGATATTCTTGATAGTTATCTAGTATTCCAAACTTGGATTGGATTGAAACCTGCTAGTCAAACTAACAGCATACGCGATATCCGGCCTAGTACACAATATTGCATACATCAAACTTCCAATAGCCAATTCATATAGAATCCTAGCCATCTTGTCTCTTTCTTCAGGTGTTTTCGGAGACATCTCCTTAGAAAGATGGATACCATGTCTTACTGGTAACAATCCTCTCTTGGAATCAAGCATGTTAAACCTCTTTAACACCTTTTCCAAGTATAGACTTTAGGATAAACCAATTATTCTTTTTGCTCTATCTTTATATATGCGAATTCCAAGAATATAGGTTGCTTCCCCTAAGTCTTTTATGGAGAATGAATTTGACAACCATACCTTGACTTTATTAACATACCTATGTCATTGCCTATTAACAAAATGTCATCTACATATAAGACAAGGAAAGTGACAACACTTTCACTAATCTTCTTATATACACATGGCTCATACACATTTTTGATGAAACCAAATGATTTAATGGCTTCATCAAAACGAATGTTCTAACTCCTTGAAGCTTGTTTCAACCCATAAATGGATCATTTTAGCTTGCACACCTTGGAACTATCTTGGGAGTCAAAACCCCTAGGTTGTTCCATGAAAATGTTTTCATCAATGTTTCTATTGAGAAAAGCTATTTTGACATCCATTTACCTGAAGGAACGGAAGCGTAAAAAACACAAGTTTATACCATTGAATTCAAAAATTTTCATCTAGGGTCACATGCATCATGCAAGATTTATTTTTATCTATTTGATTTCAATGATAAACAACATATTAAAACTCTTTTAATATGTTTTTGGATCTGTATTTGCTATTTAAGATTTTAAAATTAATCAGATTAATTTTAGAACCCTAGATTAAATCAAGAACGATTACACTAACCTCTTGATGCACTGCAGCGTGTCTGCGCCTTTGAGATTTGTCTTCAGGACAACAAATGTTGTCCCTCTAGTTTGTCCACACCAAGAACACTTATGGCAGCCCTTGAACAGCTTCTAAAGCTTTTTCTATTAATTAGAAATTCAAGTTCTGCCTTTTAAGAGATTAGAGATGTAAACAAGACACTAGAAACAATTTCTAATGTTCTTAATTCAAGAGATTGATGGCTAATCTCTTTGAATTGATGAGAGATGAAGAAGAATAGATGGAGAGCCTCAAAATGGTGTGACAAAGGAGAGGAGTGGCTACTAGTTTCTTTTCTTGTTCATAACAACACTTATATAGCTAGGTTAATACATTAAACCCTTGTCACATGTCACCCTTTGATTAGCTCTAGGTTTAAGTGACCCAATCACATTGTGCCAAGTGTCAAACCTATATTTAATCTTGATTTTAATCATCTTACATGATTAAAAAAAAACATTTGGCGAGCTTATGTGTAATCTCATGTGTCACCATCTCATGGTGCCACGTGTTACACTGTGAAATGACCAAAATGCCCCTGTGTCTTAATTTTGAGTTCTTAACCCAAAATAATTATTTTTCTTCTTTTAATTTATATCAAATATAAATAAATTAATTAATCTCTATAAATTAATTTCTTATTAATTAAATTCATATTTAAACACTTTAAATATAAATTTAACTTTTACTATACATCCAATAATCTAGATTTGGTTTCAAGTCATGCTAGGGACTTTGCAATTTAATTGCAAACCAAACCTATTTAATTAATCAATTAAACTCTTTAATTAATTAATTAAATCATATTTAAATAAGTGATAACTTGTGTATGTGTGTGACTTATTAGGCTCATCACTAATTGGCAATGAGACATGATATCAACTCTTAATATCATCAGAACTCTTTCTTACCATAAATGATTTCTCTAAATCATTTTATGAACCTCATAGACCATGGTTAACACCTAGCATAGCATGCCATGGCCACCCAATTAGTAATAAGGTTTACCTTAAATGAACCTATAATCATATGTTACCATGCACTAGAATCTCTGTTACAAAATCCCAACTCAAGTGAGTCATGGTTTATGTCAAACTCCATTTGCTATGAATATTATGTTCTCTTTTAATTCCAGTTCTTGATTAAAAGATTTTCTCATCGAAACTCTTTTACGAATAAATCTATCTGTCCTGGCCAGGAACTTGAAACATCAAGAACAATTAAATGAACATAGGATTTTATCTCTATTTACTTAGAGGAACATATTCCATCTTGATCAACACCTACCTCCATATATAACTAGTAGGAGCCAACAGATGCTCATATACCCATACATAGTACAAGTATGAAAGCAGTATCAAACTCAAACTACCTATATACAAGATAACTGTGTTATCTCAGGTCTAAAGATTATATGCACTGATATGATTTATGACAAAACATTGACAAGAGTAAACTCCATGTGCTTGTCATAAGTGTCACTGGTTCGACCTACTTATCATTTATAAGTGCCCATCATGTTTGTTATATGGCATGAGACTCACCATTCCATCTTATTTATATCTCATATAAATAAGTTGGGAACAAATATGAATACAATCTTTCTGGATAAGTCATGTCCTTATTATGAAGTATCCTCGATTGTGAACCTATTTATGATACTTTGTGCTAGAAATATTGTCACTCATATTCTTAACAACTTGAGAATAATATTTCTAACAAAATATCAATGGACCTTTTCTATTACACATAAATATATTATGTAAACGGAAAAGTGAAAATGCCTTTTATTAATAAAAATATGTACAAGATACATAGTAAATGATATGCTCTAGGGCATACTACTAACATTACCAAATCTCATGATCATTGTATGTAGCTATTGCTAATGAAATCCTAATTGATTTAAACATGGCAATAGGTGAGAAAGTCTCCTCATAGTCGATTCCTTGCCTTTAGCGAAACCCTTTCGCAACTAGCCTTGCCTTATAGGTCTCTACCTTTCCATCAGAACCAATCTTTTTCTTGAAAACCCATTTATTTCCTATAGGTACAATACCTTCAGGTGGATCAACAAGATCCCAAACTTGGTTCTTATGCATGGAATCAATTTCAGATTTCATAGCTTCAATCCATTTAAAAGAGTCTATATCTGATATAGCTTCTTCATAGGTAAAAGGATCATCTCCGTAATCTATTTCTTCATGAGCAAACAACTCTTATTCATCTGCATGAAGAAAACCATATCTCTCTGGTGGATGAGATATCCTGGTTGATCTACGAGGAATTATTGTAGATGTTTCATCAATAGGCATAGGTTGATTAGATGGATCTATATCCAACTGATTTATTGGTTGGTCAGAATTCTCTAATTCTAACTCTATTTGCCTTCCTTTGCCACCTTCTTGGATAAAATGTTGTTCAAGAAATATAGTATCTTTACTTACCACAACCTTTTGTGATGTAGGCAAACAAAAATAATATCCAAAACTTTCTTTTGGATACCCAACAAATCGACCCCTTTCTGATTTAGTTTTCAATTTATCAGTCTTCAGCTTTTTAATGCAAGTTAGACAACCCTAAATCTTAACATGTTTAAGACTTGGTTTTCTTCCATGCCATATCTCATAAGGTGTGGAAGAGACTGACTTTGATGGAATCCTATTCAGGATATGCAAAGCTGATTCTAATACAAATCCCCAAAAGGAGACTGGCATATCAGTATAGTTTATCATACTGTGTGCCATATCTAATAGGATACGATTTCTCCTTTCAGACACACCATTTAATTGTGGCATTCCTAGAGGAGTCAGCTGGGCCAATCAGAAAGATTAGGCCCTGTCAACTTATTATGATCAAGTATACTCACAAGGATATTGGATGGTGGTGGTTGCTGTGTGCTCATTATTATCAGAAAATAAACTACAGAAATAACAAGATTAATTAGTAAATGTATCAAGTAATTAACCAAAATGATTATGATCTTTTAATCAAATTGGTCCTCCTACTAACTTGGCGAATCCTACACTTCCAAAGTAGGAAACTGAAATTCTAGTTGGATGGATTTCTAGTGGGTGATTGAATTCTTATAGTCTTATTGATCATCCTCAGGCACATCCATTATTGGAATTACAACAAACTATAAGTGAGCAACTCCTTGCTCATCACATCTCATATGAGATTCAATCATTTATTTAGCCCCTAATGCTCAAAATCTCAGGCACATCCATTATTGATTTATCTTGCATTAGTTAAGTTAATCCCATTGAGCTAGTAGGCATGCAAATAATTTTAATGACCTCAAGCATATCCATTATTGGCCACCAACCATTTACATACTTACAATATCTTATGCTTAACAATTATTCTTAAGAAAATCTCTTAAACAAATGCATCATTTTCAAGCTCATATAGCTAATAATGCAAGGATTTAAAATTTCTTAAAATAATTACCTCAATGGAGAGCCATGATATAATTACCATAATTATACCATTTCCAACTTAATCATTTGTTTGGAAGATTTTGTGGTCGGCTTAATTAATATGATGGTCTCACTTTGCACATTATCGAGTTGGCATGCATATATCATATACTTGCATACATTCACACACATCTCATGCATACATTGATAAACAAATAATATGGTATGATCATGGACTTTCTAAGGGATTCAATTCTGAGCCACCAAGAATTGAATCAGGGTAATCCTAGGTGTATTTCATTCATTCGTTGTACAAGAGTTGCTGAAGGAGTATATAATCAACCCTTGATCTTAATTTCCTCCCACTGATCCCACCAATGCTCTTGACCTCCTTGTTCTTCTTGCAATCCAATTACATTGTAACCCTTGGCATACCAAAGTGAATATACAAGATTATGGACTTTAAAGTCCTTAAATAAATGAAATTACATTCTAAGTTATCATAACATTTATGATACATGCATCTAAAATAAATTAATTATTTTACATCCCAAAGAAAAATTAAAATTAATAAATAAATCCAATCACATTGGTCTTTTATTGTCCATGATCATCCATCATGCATATTTAAAATTTAACAATTAAATAAAATATACATGCTTAAAATTAAATTGAATATCACATATTCAAAATAAATTTAAATTTGAATCTTATTCAAATAAATTTAAATTTAGAAACTTTTTCCAAATTTAATTCCATGAAAATAATTTTCATAAATTAATTGTGTGATTGAAATTCCTAATTAAACCATTTAATTAGATTTGGGCTTAATTATGGGCCATAAATTATACAAAAATTGCATAATGGGCCCAAAAACAATCCCAACATGCCCCTTTAATGAAAAACACGGCTCGTGTAACGTTTACATAGCCTGAGGCGCATAAAAACACGGGCACCCCATGTAAATGCAGTCTTTGGCACAGGTTGAGGCGTGTGAGGGATATGTCATTGAACGACATGCCCCTGGGCGTGCGTTAACACGCCTTGTGTGCACTGAAACACACCCTGAGCCGTGTAAAAACCCAGAACACGGTCTAAGCCGTGTTTCTTGAGGCAGTTTGGCAATTATAGGGTTTTCTTGGTACGAACCAACTTCAAATCAACCCAAACTCAACCCAATCACACATTTAAGCCTCAAAATCAATTCTAATGGAAAATATAGTGGCTCTGATACCAATTGAAGGCTAAGAAGCATGGAATTTAGGGCATTAGAACCTTGAATTTCAAAAATTATTCTAGGGTTACATTTATCATGCTTAATGAATTATGTGCCTAATCAATTTTCAATGCCCAATTGCATACCAAAACACATTTTAGCATGCATTAAACTTTTATTTGCCATTAAGAATTGAACCTTATGAATTTAATTTATTAAACCCTAACTAAAAGAGGGGTTTTGATCACTAACCTTCAAGATGAACAATTGATCAATGTCCCTTCCTTTGGATGCACTTACGACCCCAATTGTAGTCCCTCTAGCTTGTCCACCACAAGCACACCAAGTAGCAATTATGGCAGCCCCAAACTTTGCCTCTCAAGCCTTGCTAACCACTTGAAGATGGGGTTTAGTGCTTTAGTGAAGGTTAATGGGTATTTAGGACACTAGAAACCTTTTTTAGCAATTTTAACTCAAAGAAAACAAGTGATTTCTCTTTAAATCCAAGTGAGAAAAGAAGAGAGGAGAATGACACTTCAAGTTGCCATCCAAAATGGACAAGAAGAAGAAGATATATTCTCTTTCTTCCTTTTCCTTTATCTACAAAAGTCAAACTTCACTTACTCCTTGCCACATGTCACCACAAGATCTCATCTTGCTTTTTGGTTGACTTAATCTTATGGAGCCAAGTGTCAAGCTCCATTTAAATCATAAAAGGTGGTCTTCCATCATAGGAAGACAAGTGGCAAGCTTGTATGGTGCCATGTATTGCCATCTCATGGTCCCATGTGTCACCATCTTATGGTGCCACGTGTCACCATATGACCAATTTACCCTTACTTTTAATTTGAGTTCTCAACCCAAAATTATAATTTCTTCTCTTCAAATTAATTTATATCAAATATAAATTAATTGATTAATTAATCTTCATTAACTAATTTCCCACAATTAAATTCATATTTAAACAATTAAATATAAATTTAATTTATGCTATACATCCAACAACTTATATTTGGTTTCAAGTCATGCTAGGGATCTTGCAATCCTATTGCAAACCAAACCTATTTAATTAATTAATTAAACTCTTTAATTAATCAATTAAATTATATTTTACTTGGTGATTAACTTGTGTAGATGTGTGACTTACTAGGCTCATTACTTATAGGCAATGAGAAATGATATTATCTCTTAATATCATTAGAACTCTTTCTTACTGTAAATAATTTCTCTAAATCATTTTAGGCATCTCATAGACCATGGTTGACACCTAGCATAGCATGCCATGGCCACTCAATCAGTAATAAGGAATACCTTAAATGAACCTTTAATCATATGTTACCATGCATTAGAATCTCTCTGTTAGAAAATTTCAATTCCAGCTGGAGTCATGGTTAATGTCAAACTCCATTCACTATGAACATTATGTTCTCTTTTAATTCCAATTCTTGATTGATTAGATTTTCTTGTCAGAAACTCTTTTCTCACTAAATCTATCTCTCCTGGCCAGGAACTTAAATCATCAAGAATAATTAAATGAACATAGGATTTTATCCCTATTTACTTAGGATAATAACTAGCAGGAGTCAACACATGCCCATATATCCATACACAGTACGAGTATGAAAGTAGTATCAAACTCAAACCATCTATATACAAGATAACTATGTTATCTCAGGTCTAAAGATTATATGCACTGATATGATGTATGACAATGCATTGACAAGAGTAAACTCCATGTGCTTGTCATAAGCGTTACTGGTTCGGCCTACTTATCATGTATAAGTGCGTATCATGTTTGTTATGTGGCATGAGACTCACCACTCTAACTTATTTATATCTCATATTAATACTTTGGGAACAAACATAATTACAATCTTTCTAGATAAGTCATGTCCTTTGTGAAGTATCCTCGACTATAAATCAATTTATGATACTTTGTACTAGAAATGCTATCACTTATATTCTTAACAACGTAAGAATAGAATTTCTAACAAAATATCAATGAATCCTTTCAATTGCACATAAATGGATTATGTAAACAGAAAAGTGAAATTGCCTTTTATTAATAAAGTATGTAAAAGATACATACAAAATGATATGCTCTACGGCATACTACTAACAGGATGTACAGTGGTTTAGTTTGATTTTGAAACTGGCAGGAAAGGTTTTGGGGTTTGAAAGGTCCTGTCCCCAATCTGAAGGTTTGAGGATATTTTGGATATGGCAAGTTGAATAGGCTGCGTCAGCATGGGTTTTTTCAAGGAAAAAGTGTTTGAATTTTGCTAACTCCATCAATTCTAATATTGCCATGTAATAAGGCTAGGGTTTTGATAAATCCCATGGTTTGAAATACCAGTCTTTTGGAAAGATTTTTAAAGTTGCTACGAAAGGATCTTTGTGAAAAAATTTATCTTCTATAGTCAATACATTTTGAAAATTGGGTTTTATAAACCATTCAGAAAGCTTTTTTTTGTATTTGTTGCTTGTGACAAAACAATTTGAGTAGAATTTTGAGAAACATTTTCAAAAAAGATTTTTTGTGAAGAACTTTCTCCTTTTTCAAGGGTTTTGGAAATAGGTTAAGAAATTATACCTTTCTGTTCATGCGTGATGTTTTGTAGTGCCAGGAGAATTTCTGGAGACTTGGATAGTGATTCTATCCATTCTTTAATTTGTAATTATTTCTCAGGAGTTTGGATGTTTGTAAGGGTTTCATCATTTACCACATCAATGTATGATCGAATAGGTTGAGCTAAAGAAACTGGTTTTATAGATTGTTTTGAGTCTGGGTTTTGTACGACAGCTTTGCTCTTCTTTCGAGGCATCAGGTTCTGTTTTGAAGGAATTCTCTGGTTAGAAAGTCTGGAATAGAATTTGTATTGATAGTCATGCCATTTAGTTTAAAAAATGATCGTTCGGAATTTCAAAGGATTATGAATAAAATTTTCAATCCCTACTCCAAATTCTGCATTGTTTACATAGATGATGTGCTCATTTTCTCTGAATCAATTGAACAACATTTCAAACTCTTGAGAACATTTTTCTATGTTACAAAAAAGAATGGATTGGTAGTTTCAAAATCAAAGATTTCTCTATTTCAAACTAGAATTAGGTTCTAGGTCATTATATTTCCCAAGGAACCATTACTCCCATTGAGAGATCTTTAGAATTTGCAAATAAATTTCTCGATAAAATCTTAGACAAAACTTAGGACGCTATAAAAAACCTTCCCACAAATACAAAAAATTTTCTAAACCCAAATAAGATTCCTATTACCAAAAACCCAGTCAAGGGAAGTCTTCTAGAAAACCCTCGAGGACTAGCAAACTAGTTATAAGTTCAAAACCAACCTCCAGGATATTACTTGTTATAGGTGTGGTAAGAAAGGCCATACTTCCAAGTACTGTAGGTTGAATAGAAAACTCCAGGAACTCTAATTAGAAGAAAAAGTTATTAGTAAGATAACCACTCTTTTAGTTGACTCCTCTGAAGGTGAACCTAGTTCTTCAGGATTATCTGAGGATAACGAGCCTTTACAGATAGATGAATTAGCCATAAGCTCTTTGTCTAGTACTAGCTCTAGTTTAGAAACTGAAGAAGATACAAAACAAGTCAACATGCTTTCAAAGGACCAAGAATTCATCTTAGAAACTCTCCAGAGGAAAATTTCTTATTCTAGACTTAGGAAGCTCATATGCCGAGCATGAAGGAGCGGAAGCATGAAAATTGTTCATTAGAGCATTGAATTTTAAAAATTTTCTTCTAGGGTTATATGCATCATACCACATCTCTTATGTGCCTAATTAATTTCAATGCTCAATTGCATATTAAAGCACTTTTAATATATATTAGGATCTATGTTTTCCATTCAAGATTGTGAATTAACAAATTAATTCATTTAAACCCTAGTTTAAAAGAGAAGTTAGAGCATTAATCTCTTTGATGCAATATGGATGTGATTGGCACCTTTAGGAAGCACCTAGGATACCAAGTGTTGTCCCTCTAGCTTATCCACACCAAAATCACCAATGGGCAGCCCCCAATTTGCTTCACAAGCCTTTTCCAACCAATTATAAATTGGGTTCTTACCTTTAGAGAGATTATATGTATGTATAGGACACTAAAAACAATTTCTAGCAATTTTAATTAAAAGGGAATAGAGTGATTCTCTTTGAATTGATGAGAAAAAGATGAAGAGATGAGAGGGAGAAAGAGGTGCTGCCACCTTGAGGAAAAGAATGAGAGTGTTATGTTTCTTCTTTTCTTTTCCCTTTTATATAATTAGGTCATTAAGTCACTTAAACCTTATGCCACATGTCATCACCTCATTGCATCTTATTTTTAGTTGACTCAATTACATTAAGCCAAGTGTCAAAGCTAGACTAAATCTTGACTTTGATCATCTTACTTAATAGGAAGATAAATGGCAAGCTTATATGATTCCATGTGTCACCATCTCATGGTGCCACATGTCACCATGTGAAATGACCAAATTACCCTTATGTTGTAATTTTGAGTTCTCAACCCAAAATCATTATTTCTCCTCTTCTAATCAATTTATATCAAATATAAATCAATTAATTAATCTCCATTAATGAATTTCTCATAATTAAATTCATATGTAAACACTTTAAATATAAATTTAACTTATACTATACATCTAATAACCTAGATTTGGTTTCAAGCCATGCTAGGGGCTTTGCAATCTTATTGCAAACCAAACCTATTTAATTAATTAAGTAAACTCTTTAATTAATCAATTAAATCACATTTTACTTGATGATTATCTTGTGCATGTGTGTGACTTACTAGGCTCATCACTAATTGGCAATGAGATATGATATTAACTCTTAATATCATCAGAACTCTTTCTTACCATAAATGATTTTTCTAAATTATTTTAGGCATTTCATAGACCATAGGTGACATCTAGCATAGTGTGCCATGGCCACCCAATCAGTAACAAGGAATACCTTAAATGAACCTATAATCATATGTTACAATGCATTAGAATCTCTCTATTACAAAATCCCAATTCGAGATGGAGTCATGGTTTATGTGAAACCCCATTTGCTATGAATGTTATGTTTTCTTTTAATTCCAATTCTTGATTAATTAGATTTTCTTATCAGAAACTCTTTTATGACTAAATCTGTCTGTCCTGGCCAGGAACTTGAAACATCAAGAATAATTAAATGAACATAGGACTTTATCCCTATTTACTTAGGGTAAAAAATTCCATCTTGATCAACACCTACCTCCATATATAACTAGTAGGAGCCAACACATGCCTATATACCCATACACAGTACAAGTATGAAAGTAGTATCAAACTCAAACCACCTATATATAAGATAACTGTGTTATCTCAGGTCTAAAGATTATATACACAGATATGATATATGATAATGCATTGATAAGAGTAAACTCTATGTGCTTGTCATATGCGTCATTGGTTCGGCCTACTTATTATGTATAAGTGCCTATCATGTTTATTATATGGCATAAGACTCACCATTCCATCTTATTTATATCTCATATAAATACCTTGGGAACAAATATGAATACAATCTTTCTGGATAAGTCATGTCCTGTGTGAAGTATCATCGATTGTGAACCAATTTATGATACTTTGTGCTAGAAATACTGTCACTCATATTCTTAACAACTTCAGAATAGAATTTCTAATAAAATATCAATGGACCTTTTCTATTACACATAAATGTATTACGTAAACGGAAAAGTAAAATTGCCTTTTATTAATAAAATTTGTACAAGATACATATTAAATGATATACTCTAGGGCATACTACTAACAATCTCCCATTAGCACTAGAGCCATTCATTACAATATCATAGACCCATCTTCTCAAGATGTCGGTCTAATTGAGCTTGTGACATAGGCTTCGTGAATGGATCAGTTGGATTTTCAGCTGATGCTATTTTCTACATGGCTACATCGCCTCAGCCAATTATTTCTCTGATAATGTGGTAGCGCCTTTCTATGTGTTTGGATTTCTGGTGAGACCGGGGTTCGTTAGCTTGTATGACCGCTCCATTGTTATCACAGTAGAGTAGAACTGCTGACTTAATGGAAGGAACTACTGCAAGTTCTGTCACAAACTTCTTTATCCAAATAGTTTCTTTTGCAACATCTGATGCAGCAATATACTCAGCCTTTGTAGTGGAATTAACAGTCGTACTCTGTTTGGAACTCTTCCAACTAACTGCACCTCCATTACAAATGAACACAAACCCAGAGGTAGACTTTCTATCATCGATATCTGATTGGAAATCAGAATCAGTATAACCATCCAACTGCAAGTCACCACCTCCATAAATCAAGAATAAATCCTTAGTTCTTTCTCAAGTACTTAAGGATATTCTTGACAGCTATCCAGTATTCCAAACTTGGATTGAATTGAAACCTACTAGTCAAACTAATAGCATGTGCAATATTCGGCCTAGTACATATCATTGCATACATCAAACTTCCAAAGGCCAAAGCATATGAAATCCTAGCCATTTTATCTCTTTCTTCAGGTGTCTTTGTAGACATCTCTTTAGATAGGTGAATACCATGTCTCATTGGTAACAATCCTCTCTTGGAATTAAGCATGTTAAACCTCTTTAACACCTTTTCTAAGTATAAACTTTGGGATAAACCAATTATTCTTTTCGCTCTATCTCTATAGATGCGAATTCCAAGAATATAGGTTGCCTCTCCTAAGTCTTTCATGGAGAATGTATTTGACAACCATACCTTTACAGCTGTCAATATACCTATGTCATTACCCATCAACAGAATATCATCCACATATAAGACAAGGAAAGTGATAGCACTATTACTAATCTTTTTATATGCACATGGCTCATCCACATTTTTGATAAAACCAAATGACTTAATGGCTTCATCAAAATGGATGTTCTAACTCGTTGAAGCTTGTTTTAACCCATAAATGGATCGCTTTAGCTTGCATAACTTAGAACCATCTTGGGATTCAAAACCCCTAGGTTGTTCCATGAAAATGTTTTCTTCAATGTTTCCATTGAGAAAGGCTATTTTGACATCCATCTGCCAAATCTCATAATCATAATATGTAGCTATTGCTAATAGAATCCTAATTAATTTAAGCATGGCAATAGGCGAGAAAGTCTCCTCATTGTTAATTCCTTGCCTTTGGCAAAACCCTTTAGCTACTAGTCTTGCTTTATAGGTCTCTACCTTTCCATCAGAACTAATTTTCTTCTTGAAAACCCATTTATTCCCTACAAGTACAATACCTTCAGGTGGGTCAACAAGATCCCAAACTTGATTCTTATAAATGGAATTAATTTCAAATTTCATAGCTTTAATCCATTTTGAAGAGTCTATATTTGATATAGCTTCTTCGTAGGTAAGTGGATTATCTCCATGATCTACTTCTTCATGAGTAAACAACTCTTGTTCATCTTCATGAAGAAAACCATATCTCACTGGTGGGTGAGATATCCTAGTTAATCTGCGAGGAATTACTATAGATGTTTCATCAATAGGTGTAGATTGACTAGATGGATCTATATCCATTTGATCTATCGGTTGGTCAGAATTCTCCAATTTTAACTCTATTTACCTTCCTTTGCCTGCTTATTGAATAAACTGTTATTTAAGAAATGTGGCATCTCTACTTACCACAACCTTTTGTGATGTAGGCAAATAAAAATAATATCCAAAACTCTCTTTTGGATATCCAACAAATTGACCTTTTTCTGATTTAGTCTCCAATTTATCAGTGTTCAGCTTTTTTATATAAGCTTGACAACCCCAAATCTTAACATGCTTAAGACTTGGTTTTCTTCCATGCCATATCTCATAAGGTGTGGAAGAAACTGATTTTGATGGAATCTTATTCATAATATGCAAAGCTGATTCTAATGCAAATCCCCAAAAGGAGATTGGCATATCAGTATAGCTCATCATACTTCGTACCATATCTAAAAGGGTACGATTTCTCCTTTTAGATACACCATTCAGCTATGGCATTCCTAGAGGAGTTAGCTGGGAAACAATGCAATGCTCTTTCAAGTATTCATCAAATTCAGTACTTAAGTATTCACCTCCACAATCTAATCGAAGAGTTTTAATACTTTTTTCTATTTGATTTTCTGCTTCATATTTAAACTCTTTGAACTTTTCAAAAGATTCATGTTTGTATTTCATCAAATACAAATACCCAAACCTTGATTTATCATCAGTAAAGGTAATAAAGTAATAAAAACTGCCTCTAGCCATTTCCTTAAATGGACCACATACATCACTATGTATTAGCTCCAAAATATTTTCAGCTCTTAGTCCTTGTCCAACAAAGGGTAATTTAGTCATTTTGCCCTAAAGGCAGGATTCACAAGTTGGAGTAGGTTCAAAACCTAATGAGGATAAAAATCCCATTTTCTCCAGTTTTGCAATCCTATCTTCTGCAACATGACCTAATCTTAAGTGCCAAATATATTTTGAATTTGAGTTGATTTTCATCATGGCATTGCATTCTTTTAGATTACTTGCATTCAATTTGTGTTTATCATTATTATCTAAATAATAAAGACCATCATGCATATAACCCGAGCCAACATATTTATTTCCAAAATAAATATTGCAAACATCATTTGTGAATTGAAATTCATAACAGTTTCTAGTCAAACTAGATATAGAAATGATATTCTTAAAAGCATCAGGCACATACAAAATTGTAACACCCTCTCGGTAGCAACTCCGTACATTCTACTGTTACGGTGACCGGTGTCAGTTCGGACAGCTAAAACGTCCAGAAAAATATTTAAACTAAAGTCAGGAACCATAATTAACTCAAATATTAATAAGAAAAATTTAGAAAAAATTTTTGAAATAAAATACAACCAAGTTAAACGAGCCGGTGCCCAAGCGATGGGTAACCAGAGTGAAGTTGCGGTTCTCGCAACGAGGAGCCCTAGACCCGAGGAAAAATTCATAAAATAATTTTTGGGACTCCAGAGAAGGGTCATTGAGGTTCCTATGGCATTAGAATGCCAAGAAAATATTTAGAAAAATTTTTCAATCGGTACAGACAATTTTGACCCGTTAAGCCAAACGAAGGGCATTTTGGTCATTTCGCCTTCAGAGACGATTTTTGGCCGACTTGTCCAGTTGAGTAAATAATTATTATGACATAAAATATGAATTAAGGTTGATGAAAAATTAATTTAAAGTTAGTAGAAAAGAAAAGAAAAGAAAAATAAAGAAAATTAGGGATAATGACATCACATGATGTCATTATCTTACTCCCAACCAATCACAAGTTAACAAGCATTCTTAAAACATTTAAAAGATACAAAATGGACCAAAAATTCTGGTCATCTTCTTCTTCTTCTTCCTCAAAACGTGACCTCTCTTCCATAGCCCTCCATAAAAATTTCTTGCATCACTTCCATTTTCCCATGAATTTCCACTATAAAACCCTAGACACCTTTCATTAAAACTTGTCCATACCTCTTGGGGAAGTGTTTGGTAGCCTAGAAAAGGAAGGAAAGTGAAGTTTGAGCTTGGAAAATTCTGCCCTACAAGAGGTTAGTGCACTTATACACCTTAAGCTCTTTATTTCCATGTTAGTGACTTGAATTGAGTAAGAATTTGTGCATTAAATGAACCAAATATATGTGTATGTCCACCATGAATTTCGGCAGCCCTAAGGAAGGAACAATGATGGAGTGTTTTTGATGGTTTTAATGGACTTAAAATGAATTAGAGATTATGTTTAAGGTGTATATACACACATAGAATGAATGAAAGTGCTTAACTAGGTGTATGGGTGAATTGAAAGGGAAAATTAGGGTTTTGGGAGTGAAAAATTGGACTTGGCTTATGAAATGATTAATGGACATTCTAATGGTCAATTAGTGACCATTTGAGGCAAGTTAATCATAATTTGAAGTGAGCTAATGTATGGCAAATTGAAATGGGAAGGCTGCCTAGAGACAGCAACAATGAGTCTGTGATTCCAGCCCATTTAGACAGCCATAACTTTGGCTGTGTAGGTCCAATTTGTGTTTGGCCAATTTGACATGAAACTAGACTTATAATGGCACATTTTTTCTGAAGAAACCATGCCCAAAAGACCAACGTAAGTGGACCAAAAGTTGGCCCCAATCCGGATACCCTGCAACAGCACCTGCAGAAATGACCAAATGAACAGTAACTATTCATTTGGCCATAACTCACTGTAGATATGGTCAATTGACCTGAAATTTTTACAGAAACAATTTAAGACATAGACAAACAACTTTCATGAAGAAACCTACCCCAAATTATGACCAGAACCTATCCAACAAGACAGTGGCAGTCACTGTTCATGGTATTGTAGATTTGGTAATTCTGCAGTTTTTCCAATCCGGCCAGCTGTGGTTTTTGGACCATAACTGGAGCTACAAAACTCCAAATGGAGTGATTTAAAAAAAGAAATTCAACTAGACAAAATAAGAAACAACTTTCATGTTTATCATTTCCTTAAATTCCCACTGCAACAGTGCTTAATGGAACAGTAAAGTTAGGCTTCAAAAACTGAAAATTTTGCTTCCCTTGGTTTAAGTTTAGAAATGGTATTAATGCTTAATGCCAACAAGTTTTCAATGCAAAATGTGGTATGTTGGGTGTGTTAAAACCAATGTACCTATTTTCTATCCAAAAGTCAACATTTTTGTTGACCAATAAGGTGAATAGTGACACCAAAACTTGAAAATTCAAAATTTGAAATTAGAAATGCATCTAGGGGACTTTAAATTGCAATTGGCAATTAATACTAGCAAATGTAAAACTAAAAATGTGGGATCTTGGTGTAATTAGAATTAATATATCCATTAAGTATAAAAAGGTCAACATTTTGGGTTGACTAGTAAGGTGAATAGTAATCAAAATGATTAGTAAATTAAGATGAAGACCTAGAACCAATTCTAAGCTTAAATGCTTAGAATTGTATGACAAATGTGGACTATGCATCCTAGTCAAAATTGATAAAAAGAAATTAAGGCCATAAATTTGAAATCCATGAAATATTTATGGATTACTTGAAACATAAAAAATAAGTCACCAAATTAATGTGAATAATTAGTTAGGGCTTATATGCCCATCACAAATGGAATTCATAACATATTAATAACTCAACTTGAAATATAAAAATTGTAATTACATGAGTAGATTCTTGAATGTATAAATGAGAAAAGAAAAATGTTTTGAGTACAATGGTATAAAAGGATAATTGATGTGAATTGTGATCATATAAATGATCAAATGAATGTATGAATTATAATCGAAATTTATCATGAAATAATGAAGTAATAAAATACAATATATTAATATTTAATGATATTATGTGCCCTTGTATTGCCTAGACATGTGTATCAGAATGGATAGTTTGGCATGCCAATAGGGTATTGTTTTAGCAGTACTGCAAAAGGCTTTATGCCTATATTCATAGCTCTATGCCCGTATTCATGGCTCTTATGCCCGTATTCATGGCTTTTATGCCCGATTATGTGATATCATGGCTTTTTAGCCATACTGACTGCATACGTGGTTGACGTTCTGCGTCCCATGGTATGACGGCCTGAGGCACCGTGGTGTCCAGAGCCAACGACCCATTATCCAGTTTAGTCAGCCTGTCGTAGGTTACTTGGGTAGTGTAATTTATTAAAATAAATTAAGACTATTAGTAATTAAAAATATTAGAAATCAAATAAATGAGTTAATAAGACTTCAAAAGAATTAGTTACAATTATGAAATGATCCAAACCACATAAAAATTGTTAAGTAAAATGATAAAAGAGTTGCAAAAATAGGTATAACTTAACTAAATATTTTAAATGTACCTTCTATTGCCATATAAATATAAACTGAGTATTTTTATTAATTCTGTATGTTGTACATTATCCCTGTGAATTTCGGAATTAAACGCTTTCAAAGGGAAACAAATGAGAACAAAAGATAATTAATATTAGGCACATTGTATTAAATTAAATTGATTCTTAAATATTCAAATTATGCTTCGTTCTTTCTTTATTTGTATATTTTATTTTCTTGTTCTATTATTGCACCACTAAGCAGCAATGCTTAGCGCGATGGATTTGTTTCCTCGCGCAGGTACTTTGACTAAGATTTTTGGAGTCCAGATCTGCAGAAGTGGCTGGAGTATTCAAGGTTGTCACCTCCTCAGCAATGCATGTAGATAGGGCCCATATAGATCATATTTTGTATTTAGTATAAAATGCTAGATATTGTATTATAATGTAGATTATGAGCAGGTAATTAATAGAAATGTAATGTAATTTAATAAATTAGCTTTTTCATATATAATTAATTTATATATCATGTAAATTATGAAATTATGTAAATTAAAGAAATTTGAAAATTTTACTTATGTGATTTGAGCATGAATGAGATTGTATGGATTCGAAGACAGATTTGAAATATATAGATAATGCATGGAAATGAATATGAAATTGAGATATATGAATGAGATGTGAATTATGAGATGGTTATGAAAATAATTGATGAGATTTTATTTGTAAAATATTATTGAAACTTTCAAACAGGTAAATAGTAAAATACGTCAACTGGTAATAAAATAGGGGAAACTCCGCTGGTTTCTCCATCGAAAAATTTATTAATATTAAAATATATCGAGATCAAAATATGAAAGGAATAAAGTAAGATAAGATAGGGTGCTCCGGCACCGAATGTAGCACACTTTGCTCGGCTACACTGTAGTCGGGTGAGGGGTGTTACAAAAATATTATTCAAACACAAAACATATCCACACATGTAAAAAGATTTAGATCCTAGGGTTAAAGCTTCAATAGTTGAGCTATCGCCAATCCAGAGTTTAAAATCTCGGGCATGCAAGCTGCTACTGTTTGCTAGTTCCTGCATATCATAATAAATGTGAGAACTGGCACCAGTATCTAAAACCCATGCTGTAGATGAACTATGAGCATCATCAGCATCTTAATAACAAGATATAGACATACCTTCTGAAGGTGTATCCTTCTTATCTTTCAAAGAAGCAAGATACTCTGAGCAGTTCCTTTTTTAGTGCCTATCCTTCTGGCAGTGGAAACACTTTCCTTTGCCTCCATCAGCTTTGGTCTTCCCTTTCTGTTTGGCTATCTTCTTGGAAGGTCTTGGAACTTGAGGTTTCTTTTTTTTTTTATTGCCCTTCTTCTTGTTAGACTTTCCAGCAGAAGAAGATGTAATCAAAGCTACCTCTTTTCCTTTATTGCCCAGCATATTCTTTTGGGCAATAACAAGCATGTTAAGTAAACCAGCCAAGGTGTATTCCTGCTTATTCATATAGTAATTTATCTCAAAATTCCCAAATGACTCAGGTAGGGACTGAAGTATCAAATTTGTCTACAGTTGGAAATCCATGTTAAAGTCAAGATGTTCTAGCTGCTCCATAAGTCGAATCATCTTGTGGACATGATCCCCAACATTCTGTCCCTCAGACATCCTCATGCGAAATAGTTGCCTAGATATCTCATACCTAGCATTCCTACTATGCTCACCATTCAACTCTTTTAGGTGAAGGAGGATCTCACTAGCACTTTGCATATTTTCATGCTACTTCTGTAACTCATTACTCATAGAAGCAAGCATGTAACACTTGGCTCTCATATCATACTCCTTCCACTTATCCAAAGTGTCATGTTTCTCTTGAGTGGCCTCTGGAGGTAAGGGACCAGGAACATTTGAGTCTAGAACATATCCAATATGTTCTAGGTTTAGGACAAGTTTTAAATTTATTAGCCAATCAGAAAGATTAGGTCCTGTCAACCTATTGTGATGAAGTACGCTCACAAGGATATTGGATGGTGGTGGTTGTTGTGTGCTCATTATTATCAGAAGAATAACTGCAAAAAATAACTAGATTAATTAGTAAATGTATAAAGTAATTAACTAAAATGATTATGGTCTTTTAATCAAATTGGTCCTCCCACTAATTTGGCGAATCCTACACTTCCAAAGTAGGAAATGGAAATCCTAGTTGGATGGATTTCAAGTGGTTCATTGAATTCTTATAGTCTTATCGATCATCCTTAGGCACATCCATTATTGGAATTACAATAAACTATAATTGAGCAACTCCTTGCGCATCACATCTCATGTGAGGTTCAATCATTTATCTAGCCCCTAATGCTCAAAATCTCAGGCACATCCATTATTGATTCATCTTGCATTTAGTTAAGTTGATCCCATTAAGCCAGTAAACATGCAAATAATTTTAATGTCCTCAGGCACATCTATTATTGGCCATCATCTTATTTACATTTTTATAATATCTCATGCTTAACAATTATTTTTAAGAAAATCTTTTAAATTAAATGCATTACATGCAAGTATTTAAAACTTCTTAAAATAATTGCCTCAATAGAGGGCCCATGATATAATTACTTTAATTATATCATTTTCAACTTAATCATTTGTTTGGAAGATTTAGTTGTCGGCTTAATTACTATTATGGTATCACTTTGCACATTATCTAATTAGCTTGCATATATCATATACTTGCACACATTCCCATACATCTCATGATACATGGATAAACAATAAATATGGTATGATCATGAACTTTCTAAGGGATTCAATTCTGAGCCACCAAGAATTAAATCAGGGTATTCCTAGGTGCATTTCATTCATTCATTTTACAAGAGTTGCTGAAGGAGTATATAATCAACACTTGATCTTGAATTCCTTCCACTGGTCCCACCAATGCTCTTGACCTCCTTGATCTTCTTGCAATCCAATTATATAGAAATCCTTGGCATACCAAGGCGAATTTACAAGAATATGGACTTTAAAGTCCTTAAATAAATGAAATTACAACCCAAATTATTACAACACTTATAATACATGCCACTAAAAATAAAATTAATTATTTTACAACCCAAAGAAAAATAAAAGAAATAAATCCAATCACATTGGTCTTTTATTGTCCATGATCATCCATAATGCATATTACCATTTAACAATTAAATAAAACATACATACTAAAATTAAATTGAATATCTCATATTCAACTAAAAAATTCAGATTTGAATCTCATTCAAACAAATTTAAAAATTCAGATTTGAATCTCATTCAAACAAATTTAAAAATTTAGATTTGAATCTCATTCAAACAATTGAATCAAAATTTAATTGTGTGATTAAAATTCTTAATCAAACAATTTAATTAAGTATGGGCCTAATTATGGGCCTTAGATCATACAACAATTGCACAATGAAACCCATAACCACGCGCACACTTGGAAGGGCCAAAGCCATGCGCACCCATGGAGCATATAAACATGCTGATACACTTAAATTGTATAAATGTTTTTAAGCACATTTTTATACTATCTCATAGCATTTTGGTAAGTAATCTCATGCATAGTAGTTGATTTCATTAGTTTTTATAATTTCTATTGTCAAGCCCTTAATTCCATATTTTCTGCATCATTTCAGGTGTTTGGGTGAAGCCCTAGAGTATAGGAGTGCAAAGGAAAGCTTGGAGAGGTCAAGAGACAGAGAATTGCTACTGATACAAAGTACATGGGTCATGTAAGCAGAGCTACAGGCCTATGTAACTCTCTGCCAGAAGAAAGCCAAGAGAATCAATGGAGAAACACAAGTACACAAGTCATGTAATTGGACCCGTGTAATCTGCAGGGACCCGTGTAAGTCTCTACCAGGCACAAGCTTGAAGAACTTTCTGAGAACAAAAGTATACGGTCCATGTAACCAGGCCCGAGTAGCCAGCGCAGACCCATGTAAGTCTCTGTGCCAATGCAAAACTTTGCAATTCCACTCTAGTAAGTTACACGGCCTAGGTCCGTGTAGTGACACACGGGCTGTGTACCATATGGCAGCCAGTTTTTAAACCCGAGTTCTCGCTCTTGTTTACACATTGAAATCAGACTCCTAAGGCCTTTTGGAATCAAAATGACCTAGCTCTAGAACAGCTATTATAAATAGAAGCAGAAAACATCAAATTGATGATCGATCCTTTGACAACACTTTTTAGGAGTTTTAAAGAGATTCGCATTCTACACTCTCTCCAGCCGTCTTGAGGAGAAGAATATCAGTATCAAGAGGAGTTTTCCAGCTGAATTTCCACAAGATCAAAGTCACAAACTCTCTTCGGTTCCTTCATTCCATCTCCTTAAATAGATTTTTATTGTTTTATTTCTTCTATATGATTTCTTTTTATTGTCTTTACCTTTTTATCATGATGTTTACTGAACTCATGAGTGAGTAGTTTTCATATTCTGGAATTGGGAAAATAATGCTTGTAATCATTGTTATGGATAAACATTAAGTTTTATTTATTGGATTTGGGATTTGTTCCTTGATTTAATTTCTTGTGATCTTAATGCATGCTATGTGCCGGTACCCACTTAATATTGATTGTAGATATTAATTGAAGGACTAAAAGGTGAAGATTAATATTAGAAATCAAGATCTTGAACCTAGGAATTCTGGCCTAGACATAGGTATATACCTTTATGGAATTTCAAAATTGGTCAAAGACCTTAAAGGATTTTAATTAATTTGATTGCCACGAAAGTCGGATTTAAGTTAATTAGAATAGACCCTAGGTGCCTTGAGAGAGGACTTAGGATACCTTAGGATTGATTTCCATCAAGGCAAACGATTCTCAATCCAGTAAATAAACAAGATAACATCCATAGTAAGATTCAAGTGTGAAATCTTAATTCCGGAATTATTTCAAAATAGATTACTTCATATTAAGTTTATCATTTTAGTGTTTTAAAATAAGCAACTTTCATTACCTCATTGCTCGATAGCCTAAACAGTCAAAAATTACTGTACACATTAATACTTACTAATTAAATTCCTCGTGGAAATGATACTTTACTCATCACTTTATTACTTGTTAGCGATCTGTGCACTTGCGGGGTTAAAACCAGCAAAACAAGTTTTTGGCGCCATTGCTAGGGATTTTGGCTTTAGTAATATCAAGCGATAGGCTATTTAGCTGATTTAGGTAATTATATTTATTATCTAATTTTATTTGATTTGTTTTATTTTTTTTCTTTTCTCTCAGGTGCTCGATCTGGTCTATGACCAGAACAAGGCCAGAATAAGAAATTTTGGACTATGATCCGAAGATAGATAGAACTCTAAGAGCTATCAGAAGGGAAAGGAAATATCAAGAGCACAATCAAGAAGATCCTAAAATTCCAACCATGGCCTATAATATTGACAGACCAAGACTCTTGAGAGACTACGGAGCTCCATCTGTCTAAGGATTTTAGCCCAGTGTCACTAGACCTATAGTGGAAGCCAACAACTTTGAGTTAAAACCAACGTGGCTTCAAATGATTCAACAAACCTAGTTTGGAGGTTCACTAACAGAAGATCCACACTATCACCTCCAGTGCTTTCTTGCCCTATGTGACACATTCAAGATGAATGGAGTTTCTGATCAAGCCATAAGACTCAGAGCATTCCCATTCTCCCTTCAAGATGGAGCAAGGAAGTGGTTACTTTCTCAACCAGCTGGAACATTCACCACTTGGGAAAACCTCTCACAAGCTTTTCTAGTAAGGTATTTCCCACCTGCAAAGACTGCAAGACTGAGGCTTGAGCTTAACACCTTCAGACAAAAGGAAGGTGAATCACTCTATAATGCATGGGAAAGATATAAAGACCTGCAGAGGGAATGTCTACACCATGGCATAGAGGATTGGCTACTAGTGCAAAATTTCTATAATGGGTTACTACCCTCTACAAGGAGCACAGTTGATTTAGCTGCAGAAGGTGACCTAATGGGGAAAACAGTGACATAAGCACTTGAACTTCTAAATAGGGTTGCATACCATAATTATGAATGGTCAAATGAAAGAGGAATCGCAAGGAGAACAGTAAGGGTCCTGAAAGTCGATGCCCTAAGCATGATAAATGCTTAATTTGATCAGCTCACAGGGAGACTCGACAGAATGCAAGCCAATGCAGCTGGTATAAACAGTCAACATGAGGACAGCTATGGAGGAGGATACATGTGTTCAGAATATAACAGTTTCAATGAATCTCCTACAGAACAGATGAACTATGTGAATAATGGAAGAAACTTCAACCAGAGATAGCCCAACAATCCATATTCAAATACTTACAACCCTAGATGGAGGAACCACCCAAATTTCTCATGGTCCAATTAGCAGAATCAGCCAATAAACAAGCAACAGGGGTACAAACCACCAGCACCCCCTGGATTTTAGAATAGAGGCCAAAACTTTGCACAGCCACCACTGCTTCCTCAACCTCAGCAACCTGAACCGAAGATGACCATGGAATCCATGATGGAAGGGTTCCTAGTAGCTCAACAACAATAGAATGAATTGATTAAACAGATGGCTTCCAGAATGGACCAACTTGCTACCCATAACAAGATGCAAAAAAATCAAATTACTCAGCAAGCAAGTTCTTCAAGTAAGGCTACTGGTAAACTACCTAGTCAACTAGAGATGAACTCAAGGGAGCATTGTAAGGCAGTTACATTGAGGAGTGGGAGAACTCTACTACAACCAGAGGAAGAACCGACAGAGGAAACCTTAGAAAAAACTGAAAGCCAAGCAGAGAAAAAAAAGGAAGAAGCCAAAGAAAGATTAGGAAGAGGAAGCAGGGAAGAAAAAGAAGATACCAGGGCCATACCAGCCTCCCCTATCTTTTCCTCAGAGATTTCAAAAAGCCAAATTGGACAAGTAGTTTGGGAAGTTTTTAGAAGTTTTACAGAAACTTTATATCAACATTCCCTTCACTGAAGCACTCTCTCAGATGCCATCCTATGCCAAATTTCTTAAGGAAATTCTGTCAAAGAAAAGAAAGCTGGAATACTATGGGACAGTAGCTCTAACAGAGGAATGCAGTGCCATGCAGCAAAACAAATTGCCTCCAAAGTTGAAAGATCCAGGAAGCTTCTCCATACCCTGCCTCATTGGCAATAAGAAAATAGACAAGGCCCTCTAAGATCATGGGGCAAGTGTGAGTTTAATGCCTCTATCAATATGTAAAAAGTTGGAGATGTAACACCCCTCACCCGACTACAGTGTAGCTGAGCAAGGCGTACTACATTCGGTGCCAGAGCACCCTATCTTATCTTACTTTATTCCTTTAATCATTTTCAAGTTATTATCTTTTAATATTAATTATTTTTCGACGGAGAAACTAATGGAGTTTTCCCTATTTTATTAAACTTTGACGTATTTTACTATTCACCTATTTGAAATTTTAACAATATTTTACAAATAAAAATCTCATCAATAATTCTCATAATCATCTCATATGTCAAATCTCATCCATATATCTCAATTTTATATTCATTTCCATGCATTTCAATTCATGCACCATTTATGTATAGAAATTCTCAAGTTTCATTAATTTACATGATTTACAAATTAATTACAATTCCATAATCTATATTTCAACATACAATTCATAGTTTAGATTATAAATAATAACTAATTATAATGTATAAAATACATAATATAACCTATATGGGCCCTATCTACATGCATTGCTGAGGAAGTGACAACCTTGAATACTTCAGACACTTCTACAGATCAGAACTCTAAAATCTCTATTTAATATTCGCTGGGCTTTACCTTCAGTACCTGCGCAAGGAAACAAATCCATCGCGTTAAGCATTTCTGCTTAGTGGTGCAATAATATAATAAAAAAAATAATATACAAAATACATATAGAAATAAAACATGGTTCAGATAATTTAGATATAATTATGCTTCAATAAGGTTTCTAAAATTTAATATCCTTTTTTTTATAATCATCAGTCCAGTTCATTTCAATTCTTTCTAGCATTTTATTAATCGTTTTCTTTGATGATTTTAAGCCTCATTTTATTGTAATCATTCTTCTTCTTTATTTTGATATTTAATTTCCTTACTTCCTTTAATAATCAATTCAATTACATTTATACTTTTCCATGCCCAAGTAACCTATACAAATTGATCGAACTGGATAAACGGGTAAACTAGCACTGGGTACCAGGTACCTCCGACCGTCACACCATCGGTCACAATGTGTCTCCCGGTGTGCGGACAGAATGGCTAATAAGCTAAAAGCAATAAGGCATAAAGCCAAGTATAACATCATAATCAGTATAGCCATAGGCTATCATATCACAGAATGGCATGAAGCCATACGTAGTACTGCTATCAAAACCCTATTGGCATGCCAACCTATCCAAACCAATAACACTAGGCCTACTAGGGCATTTAACACTTTTAATTATGCAATTTTTTTTGAAATTGAAATTTAATTGTTATTATTCATTCCATTAGTCAACTAAAATGTTGACTTTTTCATAGATAATAGGTATATTGGTTCTAATATCCCTAACATACCACATTTTGCATTTTAGAATTGTTGGCATTGGTTGCCAATACCATTATAAAGCTTAGTGTTGGTTATTTTAAAATATTCAGATTTTAAGCACTAAGTTTATTATTCCATTGGTCATTTGTACAATAAGAATTTGACAAAATTCTCTTCATGAAAGTTATTTCTTTATGTGTTTTCTTTAATTTCCCTTTTGAATCACTCCATTTGGAGTTTTCTAGCTCAAGTTATAGCCATTTTACCATAACTGGTCGAATGGACTTTTACCCAGAATTTCTGGGCAATTCTGGTTCTACTAGATTTGGTAGCTCAACTTTGGTTAGCAATTTCATTTGGTTAAGTTCAGAATTGGAGTTTGTATTCTACATGAAAGTTGTTGTAAATTGTCTAAGCTTTTCATTGATAAAAATTTCAGATCAATTGGACCTTTCTACACTGAGTTATGACCAAATGAATAAATACTGTTCATTTGGTCATTTTGCCCAGGCAGAATGTGAGTTACCCGGATTTGGTTAATTTTTAGGTTAGTCTATTATGGTTTTATGGGCAGGGTTCCTTCATCAAAGTTGTGCCATTATGTGTCTAATTTCATGTCCAATTGGCCTTGCACCAATTGAACCTACACAACCCAAGTTATAGCTGCCCAAACATGCTGGACTCACATATAGACCTGCAGGGCACTCAAGGCAGCACACCACTTTCAATTTCAAGGCCACAATTACTTCCAATTTAGGGTCAAACTTCGTAAAATGGTCACTAATTGACCATTAGAACTCCAATTAACCATTCAAACACAATATCTCCAATTTTCATACTAACCCTAATTGATCAAATCTCATTCTCATGCAAACTCAAAAAGATTCAACTCCATTCAACTCCAATTCATATGTATACATTAATTGACATTAATATACAAACTTAATTGCAACTAAACCATCCAAACCCTAACCCTCTCTTGGCTGCCACAATTTATACATACTCCTACATAAGTGTTATATTCAATTTCTTAACAATTTCTCATTCACTTTAACTTCCTAACATGGAACAAAAAGGAGAGATGTAAGAGTTAGCACTAACCTTTTTGAAACCAAACTTGAGCTTGTTATTCTTCAAGATTTCTCCTAGAACCATAATAATCATAATCAATTATAACTTCACTTTCCCAAATTAAATATCCAATAAAAATTCAACAGTATTTCCCCTTAAATTGGACTAAACTCCTATCATAAATCTCAAATCCACAAACCATTAATACCTAATCTGGTAGCTTGTGCATTCAAATTTATATATAATGATTTAACCATCAGATAAATCCCAAATTTTAACCATATATTCAAGACATCCCTATACAATATCAGTAAAAATTTTAACATCAAATCATCCCTATATCATGAGATATCAAAATATTCATTCAACCCTTTAAAATCTGAATTTTTGCAGACAGCTCATGCAAAACAATTTATATCTCATAAACCACAAGTTTAAAATTCACCAAATTTTAACACAACAGCCTCAACATCTCAAATATCATTTTTACCAAATTTCATAATTTTATAAGCATCCTAACTATTTATTTTTCTCAAATTTCAGTCGCCAAAATTCAAAATTCAACCTGCAGACAGCCTCTGTTCAATAATATAATTCTCCAAATCCAACCGTTGAACAATCACCAAATTTTAAACATAACTTCTACACATACATACCTCAAACATATCCAAAAATCAATGGTATAAGTTGAGTCAAACTCACCTGGACGGAAGAGAAACATGCTGCCCCTTCTAAACCCCTATTTCTGCTACTGTTCATCTCCTTCTCCTTCTTCCTTTCTTTCTTTCTTTTCCTTTTCTCTCTCTCTCTCTCTCTCTCTCTCTCTCTCTCTCTCTTGATTCGGCTGAAGAAGAAGAAGAAACCAGAATTTTTCTTTCCAATTTTCCCTCATTTAACTCTTTTTAATTGGCTTGGTGAGTTGTGATTGGTGGAGACATATCTAATGACATCATGTGATGTCATATTTTCCTTTTAATTCATTTTCTTTTTCTTTTCTTTTCTACTCATTTTCAATTCAATTTTTAGCAATATTTATTCACATTTTATGTCATAATAATTATTTACTTAACTGGACAAGGCGGCCAAAAATAATCTTTGAAGACGAAATGACCAAAATGCCTTCCGTTTGGCTTATTTAGCCAAAATCGTCTATACCGATCTAAAAATTTTTCTAAGCCTTTTCTTGGCATTCTAATGCCATAGAAACCTCAATGACTCTTCTCTGAAGTCTCAAAAATTATTTCATAAATTTTCTCTTGGGTTTAGGGCTCCTAGCTGCGAGAACTGCAACTTCCCACTGGGTTACCCATTGCTAGGGCACCGGCTCATTTAACTTAGTTGTATTTTATTTCTAAAATTTTTCCTAAATTTTTCTTACTAATATTTAAGTCATTTATGATTCCTTACTCTAGTCTAAATATTTTTTTGGACGTTTTAGCTGTCTGGACCGACACCGGTCACCGAAACAGTAGAATGTACAGACTATCTAAAGTAAGGGCATTACAAGAGATTAGAGAACTGAGGCCCACGACAATCTCATTGCAATTGGCTGATCGATCTGTTAAATATCCTGTGGGCATGCTTAAGAACATCCCCATTAAAGTGGGCAAATTCTTCATTTCAGTAGACTTTGCTGTCCTTGAGATGGAAGGTGTTCAAATCCCTATCATCTTGGGAAGACCATTCTTGGCAACAACCAGAACCATTATAGACGTAAAAAATGGGTGACTAACCCTCAAGGTAGGAGAAGAAGAAGTGGAATTCAACTTATTCAACACAATAAAACACAAATTCGAACCTGATAAATGCTTCAAGGTTGACATAATTGACAAACAAGTTGAAGAGGAATTTCATAAGATACATCCTAAAGATCCTCTTGAAGCATGTATTGTGCACAATCACACAGCAAATGATGAAAACACAGAAATAGCAGCCTGTGCACAACAGTTAGCAGCTCATCCACCCCTACCCTTAGCTAAGGCTTCTGAGATGGAGAAGTTGAAGGAAGAACAAACCAAGGGTAAGCTCTAGGAAAACGCCAAACAGGTAGAGCTTAAACCTCTCCCATCCTTGCTAAGGTATTCATTTCTGGACTCAAACTCCAAATATCCTATTATAATCAATGCTAGCCTGTCTAAGATAGAAAAAGAAAAATTGCTAGGAGAACTTAGGACCCATAACAAAGCCATAGGGTATAAAATAGAAGACCTGAAAGGGATCAACCCCTCAATTTGTATGCATAGGATACCCATGAATGAAAACAGTAAACCCACTATAGAGCACTAAAGAAGACTTAACCCAAACATGAAAGAAGTGGTCAAGAAGGAAATTTTGAAACTATTAGATGCAGGTATCATGTACCCAATTTCTGATAGTAAATGGGTTAGTCCAATACATATAGTTCCTAAGAAGGGTGGGACAACTGTTATCTAAAATGCAAACAATGAACTGATCCCTACTAGGGTAGTCACTGATTGGAAAATGTGTATATCTATAGGAAATTGAACAGTGCCACCAGAAAAAACCATTTTCCTCTCCCTTTCGTTGACCAAATGTTAGAGAGATTAGCAAAACACTCTTACTTCTGTTATCTAGATGGGTATTCAGGATTCTTCCAAATTCTCATTCACCCAGAAGACCAAGAAAATACCACATTCACTTGCCCTCATGGAATATTTACATATAGGAGAATACCTTTTGGTCTTTGTAATGCCCTTGCTACCTTTCAAAAATGCATGATGGCTATTTTTTCTGATTATATTAAAAATATCATGGAAGTTTTTATGGACGATTTTTCTGTCTGTGGAACTACTTTTGATGATTGCCTAGCTAATTTATCTAAGGTGTTGCAAAGATGTGAAGAATCAAACCTAGTCCTAAATTGGGAAAAATGCCACTTCATGGTAAGGGAAGGTATAATTCTGGGACATTTGATATCAGAAAGAGGAATTGAGGCTGATAAGGCAAAAATTGAGATCATTGAAAACATGCCACCACCAACATTAGTCAAGGGAGTGCGAAGCCTTTTGGGACATGCATGGTTTTACAGAAGATTCATTAAAGACTTTTCCAAAATAGCTAAGCCACTTACCAACCTGTTAAGTCAAGATATTCCCTTTAATTTTGATGAAAATTGCCTTGTCTCCTTTAATAGGATCAAAGAAGCCCTGATATCAGCACCAATAATGCAACCACTAGATTGGGAACTACCATTCGAGGTGATGTGCGATGCGAGTGACTTTGCAGTTGGAGCGGTGCTCGGGTAAAGAAAAGATAAAAAGCTCCATGCCATTTATTATGCCAGTAAGACACTTGATGACGCGTAAATCAATTATGCTACCACAGAGATGAAATTCCTAGCAGTGGTGTTTGCAATGGACAAATTCAGATCTTACCTAATTGGGTCAAAGTCATTGTATTCACAGATCATGCTGCAATCCGATACCTTTTGAACAAGAAGGAAGCAAAACCAAGGCTGATTTGATGGATTTTACTCCTGCAAGATTTTGACCTTGAAATCAAGGACAAAAGGGGGTCCGAAAATGTAGTAGCTGACCATCTTTCTAGGTTGAAATTGAAATACACAGGAGACTTTGAGGATTTGCCAATTGATGACTCATTTTCTGATGAGCAATTATTAGCATTCTCCCAAGCTCCATGGTATGCTGACTGTGTTAATTTTCTTGTATGTAGGGTATTGCCTCGAAACGTAACTTATCAGCAAAGGAAGAAATTCCTACATGATGTGAGATGCTACACATGGGAGAAACCTCTACTATACAAAATATGCAATGATGGACTAATAAGAAGATGCATATCGGAGGAGGATATGAAAAGCATCCTCTAGCACTGTCATTCATCACTATATAGAGGACACTTTGGCACCACAAAAACAGTACAAAAATTTTACATGCTAGATTTTACTGGCCACATTTGTTTAAGGATGTAAAATCCTTTGTGTTAGCTTGTGACCAATGCCAAAGAACAGGTAACACTTCAAGAAGGAATGAAATGCCACTGCATGGTGTACTTGAGGTAGAATTGTTTGATGTATGGGGGATAGACTTCATGGGCCCATTCCCCTATTCCAATGGAAACAACTATATTCTGGTTAGTGTTGATTATGTGTCAAAATGGGTAAAAGCAATAGCCACACCAACCAACGATGCTAGAGTGGTTATAAGGTTTCTTAAGAAGAATATCTTCACAAGGTTTGGCATACCGCGAGCAATAATCAGCGATGGAGGAAGTCACTTCTACACCCAATAATTCGAAACACTACTGAAAAAGTATGGAGTGACTCACAAAGTGGCCACACCTTATCATCCTTAAACCAGCGGCCAAGTAGAAATCTCAAACAGGGAACTGAAGTGGATTCTAGAGAAAACTGTAAGCAGATCCAGGAAAGATTGGTGCATGAAGTTAGATGATGCACTGTGGGCATACCGTACTACATATAAAACCCCAATTGGCACAACACCCTTCCAACTGGTTTATGGAAAATCATGCCATCTCCCTGTCAAATTTGAACATAAAGCTTACTGGGCAATTCAGATCCTAAACTTTGACCTCAAAGCTGCTGGTAAAAAAAGGCTCTTACAACTAAATGAGTTGGAAGAAATCAGATAGGGTGCGTATGAAAATGTTAAAATCTTCAAAGATAAAACCAAAAGATGGCATGACAGGTGCATAGTAAGGAAAGAAATAAAAGAAGGAGATCTTGTCCTGTTATTCAATTCTAGATTGAAACTCTTTCCAGGAAAGCTGAAATCAAGATGGTCTGGACCTTTTAAGGTCACTCAAGTCTTCCCGCATGGAGCAGTTGAAGTGTGGAGTGAAACCTCAGGTGCATTCAAGGTCAATGGGCAGAGGCTGAAGTTTTACTTTCAAGGAGAACGCATAGAGATGGGAGTCAATTGCACCCTCGACCATCCTACTGACAGACCATAAATAAGTAAAGTCCAGCTAAAGACTATAAACAAGCGCTTTTTGGGAGGCAACCCAAAATTTTTCTGAACTTTTCTTCTTTCCCTTTTTCATATTGATTTTTGTTTCATATTCATTAGTATTTCATTTTGTAGGACCTTCTGGAAAAGCAAAGGGGAGTAAAGAATAAGAAAGGAGAGGAATCATCAAGTTAAAACCACAAAAGAGAAAATTAGACAAAACCGGGGAAGTAGCTCTGTTGCTAACCTTTGCATCCATTTCATGTGTTGTGATGATGAAAATTTTCATTTGAGAAAAATTTGGAAAATCAAAAAATTACACAAGTCGTGTACTGGTTTCACACGCCCGTGTAACTTTCTAGAAGTCCGTAAATTTCTTGCAATTTTTAATTCTGAGGGAGACAGAAAGTTACACGGGTCCATAGCCCAATTTACACGGGGCGTGTAATGTTACTAGTAGAATAACTTGAGGACAGAAAGTTACACAGGTCCTCTTTGTACTTGACACGGGCCGTGTAACATGTCCAGCAAAGCAACTTGAGAAACAGTAAGTTGCGTGGGTGCCAGAGCTCATTTAGACAGGCCGTGTACTATGACAAAATTTGAAATTTTCGGGCAGAAATTTACGCGATCCTACATGTCGGGACCCGTGTAGTGATACACGTGAAGGAACGGAAGCGTGAAAAACACAAGATTATACCATTGAATTCAAAAATTTTCACCTAGGGTCACATGCACCATGCAAGATTTATTTTTATCTATTTAATTTCAATGATAAACAACATATTAAAACTCTTTTAATATGTTTTTGGATCTGTATTTTACATTTAAGATTTTAAAATTAATTAGATTAATTTTAGAACCCTAGATTAAATCAAGAACGATTACACTAACCTCTTGATGTGCTGCAGCGTGACTGCGCCTTTGAGATTCGTCTTGAGACACGGATGTTGTCGCTCTAGCTTGTCCACACCAAGAACACCTATGGCAGCCCTTGAACAGCTTCTAAAGCCTTTTCTATTAATTAGAAATTCAAGTTCTGCCTTTTAAGAGATTAGAGATGTAAACAGGACACTAGAAACAATTTCTAGTGTTCTTAATTCAAGAGATTGATGGCTAATCTCTTTGAATTGATGAGAGATGAAGAGAAATAGCTGGAGAGGCTCAAAGTGGCGTGACAATTGAGAGGAGAGGCTGCTGGTTGTGTTTTCTTTTCATAACCCCACTTAAATAGCTAGGTTAACACATTAAACCCTAGCCACATGTCACCTTTTGATTAGCTCTAGGTTTAAGTGACTCAATCACATTGTGCCAAGTGTCAAACCTATATTTAATCTTGATTTTAATCATCTTACATGATTAAAAATATTTGGCAAGCTTATGTGTTATGCCATGTGTCACCATCTCATGGTGCCACGTGTCACACTGCAAAATGACCAAAATGCCCCTGTGTCTTAATTTTGAGTTCTTAACCCAAAATAATTATTTTCTTCTTCTAATTAATTTATATCAAATATAAATTAATTAATTAATCTCTATTAATTAATTTCTCATCAATTAAATTCATATTTAAACACTTTAAATATAAATTTAATTTATACTACACATCCAATAATCTATATTTGGTTTCAAGTCATGCTAGGGACTTTGCAATTTTATTGCAAACCAAATCTATTTAATTAATCAATTAAACTCTTTAATTAATTAATTAAATCATATTTAAATAGGTGATAACTTGTGTATGTGTGTGACTTACTAGGCTCATCACTAATTGGCAATGAGACATGATATCAACTCTTAATATCATCAGAACTCTTTCTTACCATAAATGATTTCTCTAAATCATTTTATGAACCTCATAGACCATGGTTAACACCTAGCATAGCATGCCATGGCCACCCAATTAGTAATAAGATTTACCTTAAATGAACCTATAATCATATGTTACCATGCACTAGAATCTCTCTGTTACAAAATCCCAACTCAAGCTGGAGTCATGGTTTATGTCAAACTCCATTTGCTATAAATATTATGTTCTCTTTTAATTCCAGTTCTTGATTAAAAAGATTTTCTCATCAGAAACTCTTTTCTGAATAAATCTATCTGTCCTGGCCAGGAACTTGAAACATCAAGAACAATTAAATGAACATAGGATTTTATCTCTATTTACTTAGAGGAACAGATTCCTTCTTGATCAACACTTACCTCCATATATAACTAGCAGGAGCCAACACATGCCCATATACCCATACATAGTACAAGTATGAAAGCAGTATCAAACTCAAACTACCTATATACAAGATAACTGTGCTATCTCAGGTCTAAAGATTATATGCATCGATATGATTTATGACAAAACATTGACAAGAGTAAACTCCATGTGCTTGTCATAAGTGTCAACCGGTTCGGCCTACTTATCATTTATAAGTGCCTATCAAGTTTGTTATATGGCATGAGACTCACCATTCCATCTTATTTATATCTCATATAAATAACTTGGGAACAAACATGAATACAATCTTTCTGGATAAGTCATGTCCTTATTATGAAGTATCCTCGATTGTGAACCTATTTATGATACTTTGTGCTAGAAATATTGTCACTCATATTCTTAACAACTTAAGAATAATATTTCTAACAAAATATCAATGGACCTTTTCTATTACACATAAATATATTATGTAAACGGAAAAGTGGAAATGCCTTTTATTATTAAAAATATGTACAAGATACATACTAAATGATATGCTCTAGGGCATACTACTAAAAATCTCCCACTAGCACAAGAGCCATTCATTACAATATCTTAGACCTATCTTCTCAAGATATCGATCTAACACAGCTTTGACATAGGCATAGTGAATGGATCAATTGGATTTTCACCGATGCTATTTTCTGCATGGCTACATCGCCTCGCCCAACTATTTCTCCGATAATGTGGTAGCACCTTTCTATGTGTTTGGATTTCGTGAGACCTTGGTTCCTTAGCTCAGATGATCGCTCCATTATTGTCACGATGTAATGGAACTAGCGACTCAATGGAAGGAACTCATGTAAGTTCTCACGAACTTCTTTATCCAAACGACTTCCTTTGCGACATCGATGCGAGAATATACTCAACCTCGATGAGTGGAATCTGCAATGCGTGCTCGCTTGGAACTCTTCCAACCGATCGCACCTCCATTACAAATGTACACATATCCCGAGGTAGACATTCTATCATCGATATCTGATTGGAAAACAGAATCAGTATAACCATCCAATTGCAATTCTCCACCTCCATAAAACAAGAATAAATCATTATTTCTAATTAAGTAATTAAGAATATTCTTGTGACTATCGATGTTCCAAACTGGATTGGATTGATACCGCTAGTCAAACTAACGAGATATGCGATATCCGCCTAGTACACAACATTGCATACATTAAACTTCCAATAGCCAAGCATATGGAATCTGGCCATCTTATCTCTTTCTTGGTGTCTTTGGAGACATCTCTTTAGAAAGGTGGATACCATGTCTCACTTGGTAACAATCCTCTCTTGGAATCAAGCATGTTAAACCTCTTTAACACCTTTTCCAAGTATAGACTTTGGGATAAACCAATTATTCTTTTTGCTCTATCTCTATAGATGCGAATCCCAAGAATATAGGTTGCCTCCCCTAAGTCTTTCATGGAGAATGTATTTGACAACCATACCTTTATAGTCGTCAACATACCTGTATCATTACCCATCACCAGTATGTCATCCACATATAAGACAAGGAAAGTGATAGCACTGTCACTAACCTTCTTATATACACATGCCTCATCCTCATTTTTGATAAAACCAAAAGATTTAATGGCTTCATCAAAACGGATGTTCCAACTCCTCGAAGCTTGTTTCAACCCATAAATGGATCGCTTTAGCTTGCATACCTTGGAACCATCTTGGGATTCAAATCCCTTAGGTTATTCCATGAAAATGTTTTCTTCAATGTATCCATTGAGAAAAGTCATTTTGACATCCATCGCCAAATCTCATAATCATAGTATGCACTATTGCTAATAAAATCCTAATTGATTTAAGCATGGCAACAAAGTAGATAGTCTCCTCATAGTCTATTCCTTGCCTTTGGCGAAACCCTTTCGCTACTAGCCTTGCCTTATAGGTCTCTACCTTTCCATCAGAACCAATTTTCTTCTTGAAAACCCATTTGTTCCCTATAGGTACAATACCTTTAGGTGGGTCAACAAGATCCCAAACTTGATTCTTATACATGGAATCAATCTCGGATTTCATAACATCAATCCATTTTGAAGAGTCTATATCTGATATAGCTTCTTCATAGGTAAGTGGATCATCTCCATGATCTACTTCTTCATGAGTAGACAACTCTTGTTCTTCTTCACGAAGAAAACCATATCTCACTGGTAGGTGAGATACCACTGTTGTTCTACGAGGAACAATTGTAGATGTTTCATCAATGGGTATAGGTTGACTAGATGGATCTATATCCATCTGATCTGTTGGTTGGTCAGAATTCTCCAATTCTAACTCTATTTGGCTTCCTTTGCCTCCTTCTTGAACAAACTGTTGTTCAAGAAATGTGGCATCTCTACTTATCACAACCTTTTGTGAAGTAGGCAAATAAAAATAATATCCAAAACTATCTTTTGGATATCCAACAAATCGACCTTTTTCTGATCTGGTCTCCAATTTATCGTTGTTCACTTTTTGATATAATTTGGACAACCCCAAATCTTAACATGCTTAAGACTTGGTTTTCTTCCATGCCATATCTCATAAGGTGTGGAAGAAACCGATTTTGATGGAATCCTATTCGAATATATAAAGTCGATTCTAATGCAAATCCCCAAAGGAGATTGGCATATCAAGATAGCTCATCATACTACGTACCATATCCAATAGGGTACGATTTCTCCTTCGGATACACCATTCAGGTGTGGCGTTCTGGAGGAGTCGGTGAGAAACAATGCCATGCTCTCTCAAGTATTCATCAAATTCGATTACTCAAATATTCACCTCCACGATCCGATCAAGAGCTTTAATATTTTTTCTGTTTGATTTTCTACTTGACTTAAATTCTTTGAACTTTTCAAAGGATTCATGTTTGTATTTCATCAAATACAAATACCCAAACCTTGATTTATCATCGATAAAGGTAATAAAATAATGAAAGCCCCTCTAGCCATTTCTTTAAACGGACCACATACATCACTATGTATTAGTTCCAAAATATTTTCAGCTCTTAGCCCTTGTCCAACAAAGGGTGATCTAGTCATTTTGCCTTGAAGGCAAGATTCACAAGTTGGAGTAGGCTCAGAGCACAATGAGGATAGAATCCCCATATTCTCCAATTTAGCAATCCTATCTTCTGCAACATGACATAACCTTAAGTGCCAAATATATTTTGAACTTGAGTTGGTTTTCACCATGGCATTGTATTCTTTTATATCACTTGGATTCATTTTGTTTTTGTCATTATTATCCAAATAATAAAGACCATCATTCATATAACCCTAACCAACATATTTATTTCCAAAATAAATACTGCAAACATCATCTGTGAACTGAAATTCATAGCCATTTCTAGTCAAACTAGATATAGAAATGAAGTTCTTAAAAGCATCAGGTACATATAAAATATTATCCAGACACAAAACATGTCCAGTCATGTGAAAAGATTTAGATCCTATGGCTAAAGCTTCACAGTTGAGCCATTGCCAATCAGGACTCTAATATCTTGAGAATGCAAGTCGCATCGCTTGCTAGTTCTGCATATCAGAAGAAATGTGAGAACTGGCACCAGTATCTAAAACCCAAGCTGTAGATGAACCATGAGTATCATCTGAATCTAAATAACAAGATATGGACATACCTTCCGAAGGTGTATCCTTCTTGCCCTTCAGAGAAGCAAGATATTCTGGGCAGTTCCTTTTCCAGTGCCCATCCTTCTGGCAGTGGAAACACTTTCCTTTGCCTCCATCAGCTTTTGTCTTCCCTTTCTATTTAGCTATTTTCTTAGAATGACCAGGAATCTGAGGTTTCTTTTTCTTATTGCCCTTCTTCTTGTTGGACCTTCCAGTGAGAAGAAGATGCAACCAAAGCTACCTCTTTTCCTTTATTGCACAGCATATTCTTTTGGGCAATAACCAGCATGTTGAGTAATTCAGCTAAGGTGCATTCTGTTTAGTCATATGGAAATTTGTCACAAAATTCCCAAAAGATTCAGAAGGGAGAAGGATCAAATCCGTTTGTAGTTGGAAATCCATGTTGAAGTCAAGATATTCCAAGCTGCTCAATTAGCGAATCATCTTGTGGACATGATCCCCAACATTACATCCCTCGGACATCCTTATACGGAATAACTGTCTAGATATCTCATACCTAGCATTCCTGCTGTGCTCACCATACAACTCTTGTAGGTGAAGGAGGATCTCACTAGCACTCTGCATGTTCTCATGTTGCTTCTGTAACTCATTACTCATGGAAGCAAGCATGTAACACTTAGCTCTCATATCATGCTCCTTCCACTTGTCCAAAGTATCATGTTCCTCTTGTGTGGCCTCTGGAGGTCAGGGACCAGAACATTTGAATCTAGAACATATCCTATATGTTCAAGGTTCAGACAAGTTTCAAATTTCTTAGCCAATCGCATGATTAGGTCCTGTCAACCTATTGTGATCAAGTATGCTTGCAAGGATATTGGATGGTGGTGGTTGTTTTGTGCTCATTTTTATCAGAAAATTAATTGCAGAAAATAACCAGATTAATTAATAAATGTATCATGTAATTAACCAAAATGATTATGGTCTTTTAATCAAATTGGTCCTCCCACTAACTTAGCGAATCCTACACTTCCAAAGTAGAAAACGGAAATCCTAGTTGGATGGATTTCTAGTGGGTGATTGAATTCTTATAATTCTATTGATCATCCTCAGTACATCCATTATTGGAATTACAATAAACTATAAGTGAGCAACTCCTTGCCCATCACATCTCATGTGAGGTTCAATCCTTTTACTAGCCCCTAATGCTCAAAATCTCAGGTACATCCAATATTGACTTATCTTGCATTAGTTAAGTTGATCCCATTGAGCCAGTAATTATGTAAATAATTTTAATGTCCTCAGGTACATCCAATATTGGCCACCAAACCATTTACATATTTACAACATCTCATGCTTAACAATTATTCTTAAGAAAATCTCTTAAATTAATTGCATCTCATGCAACTATTTAAAATTTCTTAAAATAATTGCCCCAATGGAGGGCTTATGTTATAATTACTTTAATTATAGCATTTCCAACTTAATCATTTGTTTGGAAGATTTTATAGCCAACCTAATTACTATTAAGGTCTCACTTTGCACATTATCCATTTAGCATGCATATATCATATAATTGCATACATTCCCATACATCTCATGCATTCATGGATAAGCGATAAATATGGTATGATCATGGACTTTCTAAGGATTCAATTGAGCCACCAAGAATTGAATCGGGGCATTCCTAGGTGCATTTCATTCATTCATTTTACAAGAGTTGCTGAAGGAGTACATAATCAACACTTGATATTGAATTCCTCCCACTGGTCCCACCAATGCTCTTGACCTCCTTGAACTTCTTGCAATCCAATATTACATAGTAATCCTTGGCATACCAAGGCGAATTTACAAGAACTTAAATAAATGAAATTACAACCCAAAAATATTACAAACTTAATAATACATGCCCAAAATAAATTAAAATAAATTAATTAATTTACAATCCCAAAGAAATATAAAAGAAATAAATCCAATCACATTGGTCTTTTATAGTCCATGATCATCCATCATGCATATCACTATTTAACAATTAAATAAAACATACATTCTTAAATTAAATTGAATATCTCATATTCAACTTAAAATTCCAGATTTGAATATGATTCAAATAAATTTAAAAATTCAGATTTGAATCTCATTCAAACAAATTTAAAAATTCAGATTTGAATCACATTCAAACAACTTCAAAAATTCAGATTTGAATCACATTCAAACATTTTTTAAAAAATCAGATTTGAATCACATTCAAATATTTTTTAAAAAATCAGATCTGAATTTTGTTGAATCAATTTTAAAAAATCAGATTTAAATATGATTCAAACAACTTTGAAAATTCAGATTTGAATCACATTCAAACAACTTTTAAAATTCAGATTTGAATCACATTCAAACAATTTTTAAAATTCTGATTTGAATCATAATTTAATTGTGTGATTAAAACAACTAATTAAACACTTTAATTAGTCAAAGAATAGGCCTTAGATCATACAACAATTGCAGAATTAAAAGCCAAACCTTGAATCACCCAAGGAACCATTGTTGCCGCCACCAATGGTGGCTTCTCCATGTGTGACGCCACATCTCATGATCCAACCAGCAATGAATCTCTTGATCTCATGATCAAACACACAATTAAATTATATAATCAACAATCTAAATGGCAAATATAGTGGCTCTGATACCAATTGAAGGAACAGGCGTGAAAAACACAAGATTATATCATTGAATTCAAAAATTTTCACCTAGGGTCACATGCACCATGCAAGATTTATTTTTATCTATTTGATTTCAATGATAAACAACATATTAAAACTCTTTTAATATGTTTTTGGATCTGTATTTTCCATTTAAGATTTTAAAATTAATCAGATTAATTTTAGAACCCTAGATTAAATCAAGAACGATTACACTAACCTCTTGATGTCTTTGCAGCGTGTCTGCGCCTTTGAGATTCGTCTTCAGGACACCAGATGTTGTCCCTCTAGCTTGTCCACACCAAGAACACCTATGGCAGCCCTTGAACAGCTTCTAAAGCCTTTTCTATTAATTAGAAATTCAAGTTCTGCCTTTTAAGAGATTAGAGATGTAAACAGGACACTAGAAACAATTTCTAGTGTTCTTAATTCAAGAGATTGATGGCTAATCTCTTTGAATTGATGAGAGATGAAGAGAAATAGCTGGAGAGGCTCAAAGTGGCGTGACAATTGAGAGGAGAGGCTGCTGGTTGTGTTTTCTTTTCATAACCCCACTTAAATAGCTAGGTTAACACATTAAACCCTAGCCACATGTCACCTTTTGATTAGCTCTAGGTTTAAGTGACTCAATCACATTGTGCCAAATGTCAAACCTATATTTAATCTTGATTTTAATCATCTTACATGATTAAAAATATTTGGCAAGCTTATGTGTTATGCCATGTGTCACCATCTCATGGTGCCATGTGTCACCATCTCATGGTGCCACGTGTCACACTGCAAAATGACCAAAATGCCCCTGTGTCTTAATTTTGAGTTCTTAACCCAAAATAATTATTTTCTTCTTCTAATTAATTTATATCAAATATAAATTAATTAATTAATCTCTATTAATTAATTTCTCATCAATTAAATTCATATTTAAACACTTTAAATATAAATTTAATTTATACTACACATCCAATAATCTATATTTGGTTTCAAGTCATGCTAGGGACTTTGCAATTTTATTGCAAACCAAATCTATTTAATTAATCAATTAAACTCTTTAATTAATTAATTAAATCATATTTAAATAGGTGATAACTTGTGTATGTGTGTGACTTACTAGGCTCATCACTAATTGGCAATGAGACATGATATCAACTCTTAATATCATCAGAACTCTTTCTTACCATAAATGATTTCTCTAAATCATTTTATGAACCTCATAGACCATGGTTAACACCTAGCATAGCATGCCATGGCCACCCAATTAGTAATAAGATTTACCTTAAATGAACCTATAATCATATGTTACCATGCACTAGAATCTCTCTGTTACAAAATCCCAACTCAAAGTGAGTCATGGTTTATGTCAAACTCCATTTGCTATAAATATTATGTTCTCTTTTAATTCCAGTTCTTGATTAAAAGATTTTCTCATCGAAACTCTTTTACGAATAAATCTATCTGTCTGGCAGAACTTGAAACATCAAGAACAATTAAATGAACATAGGATTTTATCTCTAGTTACTTAGAGGAACAGATTCCTTCTTGATCAACACTTACCTCCATATATAACTCGCAGGAGCCAACACATGCCCATATACCCATACCTAGTACAAGAATGAAAGCGAGATCAAACTCAAACTACCTATATACAAGATAATCTGTGCTATCTCAGTCTAAAGATTATATGCAATGATATGATTTATGACAAAACATTGACAAGAGTAAACTCCATGTGCTTGTCATAAGTGTCACTGGTTCGGCCTACTTATCATTTATAAGTGCCTATCAAGTTTGTTATATGGCATGAGACTCACCATTCCATCTTATTTATATCTCATATAAATAACTTGGGAACAAACATGAATACAATCTTTCTGGATAAGTCATGTCCTTATTATGAAGTATCCTCGATTGTGAACCTATTTATGATACTTTGTGCTAGAAATATTGTCACTCATATTCTTAACAACTTAAGAATAATATTTCTAACAAAATATCAATGGACCTTTTCTATTACACATAAATATATTATGTAAACGGAAAAGTGGAAATGCCTTTTATTATTAAAAATATGTACAAGATACATACTAAATGATATGCTCTAGGGCATACTACTAACAACACGGCCCGCGTATCATGTCGCGGACGCGACTCCTGGGGTGCAAAACGAAGAGTCCTAATGGCTCTTTAAATGTTCCCCTCACCTTAAACCCGTTTATAAAGGCAAAACCCTTCATCTCCACCCCTCATAGTCTATAAAAACCCCTCAAATCTCTTCTCCCTTCACCAAACCCTACTCTTCTCCTTCCCAAAAATTGATCAATGGCTCCTGCAAAGCGATATGCGCGAAGAATGGGCTCTTCCTCAAGGCAAGGAGGAGAATCCTCACCTTCTCCCCCTGAGCCGACACCCCAATACCTAAGAATAAAAACAGCCTCTCCTCAACCTTCTCAACCAGCCCATCCTCCACCATAACCCATCCATTCCTTAGGGATTCCGTGATGATGCCCACAAGGCAATGTGCAGCCGGCTTCACACTCGGAAAATAAGCTTCACAAAATACATGGATTTTACGCTGCTAGAGCAAATCGGGTTGCAGGATGAGATCAACGGACTACTCGATAGCATTGGGTGTACAAGGTTTGCCTAACTCCAATTCCCTGCATACTGGGACACCACACTGGAGTTTTGAGCAGTTTCAAGGCCACCTTATGGCCTACTAATAGGGAAGATAGAGGAAGAATTGAATTTCACCTCCTTGGTGTCGACCGGGTGATGAATATAGATGAGTTCAATGCCATCTTCAGCTTCGACAGCGCTGGCTACCAAGAGATCCCTAGGAACCACATGCTATACAATAGCATTAACTTATGGAGTTCCATTACCCCAAACATGGAGCCGTATAACTCCAGCAAGTCCAAATCCACGGGTATCACAAGTCCAGCCCTGCACTACATGCATTGATTAGCTGCCCACACCATCATGGGCCATGGTGATAGCTTTGGCATAGTAAACGCCAGCGAGCTATTCTTCTTGTGGTGTATGGTCACGGGGCAGCACTGTAGCACCAGCTTCTTTCTGTGCAACCACCTCCGCTGCCTCTATCATCAGCCTATCAAGCACATCATGCCTGGTGGCCTTGTCATAACCATCGCCCTCCACTTCAGATTTGTTTCAGGACATCACAGGCTGCGCTTTACCAATGGAACATTAAGAATAAATCAAACCATCTGCATATCCATGGGGATATGTAAGAAGGTAGGCAACACCTGCTACCTGCTAGATGCCGAAGGGAATGCCATCCCTCGGAGAGATGAAGCACAAGAAGGACCTGGTAAGACTTCGCAGCCATAGGAGAAAGCCCAAGAGCAAATGTTTCAGGGGTCTCCCGCTCGAGTTCCTCTATACACACCACCACCCACAGACCCGGTACTCACATACCTACAGAGCATGGAGACCACAATCAATAATAGGATGTGAGCAATCGAGGACAGCCTCCAGGAAGCCCACAACAAGTTGGACTTGCTAATGGAGAGGCTCGATGAAGAGGAGCCAGCATCGCCATCATCACCATCAGAGACCTTTAGAGTTAGGACTATAGGATAGGTTCTTTATTATAAAATCATGTATACCTTAGTCCTTAATTGCAATCATAGGTCTCTTTTATTTGCTTTATATCCAAACTTTTCAATGCTTAATAAATAATATGCTTTCTTATAATCTTTATACGTTTTCTCTAATTTTGCATATTATGTTAACATTGAGGACAATGTTCGGTTTGAGTTTGGGGGGGTGGGGGGGGGGTACAAGTGCATTTCATGTCTTGCATATTATTACATGCATATCATTACATTGTTTAAATTCAGCTATATTATTCTTATGTATCAAAATTCTAGAAAAATATTGAAAAATATTGAAAATTTTGAACTTTGAATTGTGAAACTTAGAACTATAACCAATTTCTAGTAAGCTAATAATTGGACTCCACGAGATAGAGGAATAAACATATCTGGACAGGCAAAAAGGGATTCTAACATGTTGTTTGTGAAAAACCTAATCTCTTTAGTGGAACTAGACTAGTTAAACCCCTTCATAGCCATTAATCTGTCACATTGAACTTGTAAAATTAGGAGAAAATTTTTGAAATACAAGCAAACCTAAAAATGCCTCAGCAGCTCTAGAACGTATCTCTTGGACCTATCAAGGTGAAATCCTAGCATATACTTGATGAAGAAATGATTAAGGCATTCTTTGCTATAGCCTCACTAAGCCTTAGCTGCCCCTAATTAAAATGTATATCCCTTGTAGCCAACTTAAAGCCTATATTTATCCCTTAAATTTTCCTTGCTTACCCATATTATTTACCTAGCCTCTAGCCTAAACACATACCTACCCTTTTGAGGAAGCTAAACGCATAAGTAAAAAGTATATTAAAGTGCAAAAAGAAAATGGAGAGAGGATGAAGAACTTGAGAAAGAGTGCAAGTGTGAAATTGAAACCAAAGAAAAGTTTGCCTTCCTAACCCAACAAAAGCAATGAGTTTGGGAGAGAAGACAAAAGGGACTTAAATAAAAAAAAAAAAAAAGGAGAAGAGAAAAAGGAAGTATCAAGAATCATGGAAGCATGCTTAGCACTATAACTAAAAGCCCTTTCTCTCCAAACAAAATCAATAGAATAAACTTAGTATACTTGGTATTTTATGCATAAAATGCTATCCTCATATTTGCATTCCCTATAAACCTTTCATTGGCAACCAAGTCATTATCCTTTTAGCCTCATTACAACCATTTTAAAGACCTTTTGATCTTTTGAAAAGTGTATGCTGCATTAGTGGAGATAGAAAATTGAGATATGCCTATGGTGTTGAAATTGAGTTACTTCATTATAATTATCTATAATAGAGGCAAAGTTGTGGGAGTAAGTGTTTCTTAAGTCTATCCTAATAAAACAGGTTATTTGTGACTTATTAATGGCATTGTATAGAGGAATAATTAGTTGAAACACCATAAAAGGAGGTGAAGTTCCAAATAGGCAGCTATTAGAACCCTTATGCCTTGAAAGAGGGTAATTGGTATGAAGGTTGGAGGAGTTCAATTTTGTGCTTATTAAATTGTTAGTTATATTCCTAAGTTATCCCTTGAAATGTATTTTAAAACAGAGTTTTATTTTGCTTGAGGACAAGCAAAAGTTTGAGTTTGGGGGTATTTATACACTTGAATTGTATAGATATTTTTAAGCACATTTGTATACTATCTCATAGCATTTAGGTAAGTAATCTCATGCATAGTAGTTGATTTCAATAGTTTTTGTAATTTCTATTGTCAAGCCCTTAATTTCATATTTTCTGCATCATTTCAGGTGTTTGGGTGAAGCCTCAGAGTATAAAAGTGCAAAGGAAAGCTTGGAGAGATCAACAGACTGAGAATTGCTGCTGATACAAAGTACACGGGTCGTGTAAGCAAAGCCACAAACCCGTGCAACTCTGTGCCAGAAGAAAGCCAAGAGAATCAATGGAGAAACACAAGTACACTGGTCGTGTAATTGGACTCGTAGGGACCCGTGTAAGTCTCTGCTAGGCACAAGCTTGAAGAACTTTCTAAGAACAAAAGTACACGGCCCGTGTAGCCAGCGTAGACCCGTGTAAGTCTCTGTGCCAATGCAAGACTCCGTAATTCCACTCCAGTAAGTTACACGGCCCGGGTCCGTGTAGTGACACACGAGCTGTGTACCATGCGACAGCCAGTTTTTAAACCTGAGTTGCCACTCTTGTTTACACATTCAAATCAAACTCCAAAGGCTTTTTGGACTCAAAATGACCTAATCCTAGAACAACTATTATAAATAGAAGCAGAAAACATCAAATTGATGATCGATCCTTTGACAAAACTTTTTAGGAGTTTTAAAGAGATTCGCATTCTGCACTCTCTCCAACCATCTTGAGGAGAAGAATATTAGTATCAAGAGGAGTTTTCTAGCTGAAGTTCCACAAGATCAAAGCTACGAACTCTCTTCGGTTCCTTCATTCCATCTCCTTAAACGAATTTTTATTGTTTTATTTCTTCTATATGATTTCTTTTTACTGTCTTTACCTTTTTATCACGATGTTAGATGAAATCATGAGTGAGTAGTTTTTATATTCTGGAATTGGGAGAGTAATGCTTGTAATCATTGTTATGGATAAGTATTAAGTTTTATTTATTGGATTTGAGATTTGTTCCTTTATTTAATTTCTTGTGATCTTAATGCATGCTATGTGCTAGTACCCTCTTAGTATTGATTGTAGATATTAATTGAAAGACTGAAAGGTAAAGATTAATATCAGAAAATCAAGATCTTGAACCTAAGAATTCTGACCTAGACATAGGCTGATACCTTTGTGGAATTTCAAAATTGGTCAAAGACCTTAAAGGATTTTAATTAATTTGATCGCTATGAAAGTCGGGTTTAAGTTAATTAAAATACACACTAGGTGCCTTGAAAGAGGACTTAGGATACCTTAGGACTGATTTCCATCAAGGCAAACGATTCTCAATCCAGTAAATAAACAAGATAACATCCATAGTAAGATTCAAGTGTGAAATCTTAATTCTGGAATTGTTTCAAAATAGATTACTTCATATTAAGTTTATCATTTTAGTGTTTTAAAATAAATAACTTTCATTGCCTTATTGTTCGATAGCCTAAATAGTCAAAATTACTATGTAGATTGATACTTACTAATCAAATTCCTCATAGGAACGATACTTTACTCATCACTTTATTACTTATTAGCGATCTGTACACTTGCGGGGTTAAAACTAGCGAAACACATGCCGCCACCTATGGTGATCCAACTAGCCTTAAATCAATCAAATTTTGATTAAATCACACAATTAAATCTCATATTAAATCTTTAATGGCAAATATAGTGGCTCTGATACCAATTGAAGGAACGAAAGCATGAAAATTATTAATTAGAGCATTGAATTTCAAAAATTTTCTTCTAGAGTTACATGCATAATACCATATCTCTTATATGCCTAATTAATTTCAATGCTAAATTGCATATTAAAACACTTTTAATATGTATTAGGATATATGTTTGCCATTCAAGATTGTGAATTAACAAATTAATTCATTTAAACCCCAGTTTAAAAGAGAAGTTAGAGTACTAACCTCTTTGATGCAATATGGATGTGATTGGCACCTTTAGAAAGTACCTAGGACCTCAAGTGTTGTCCCTAAAGCTTGTTCACACCAAGATCACCAATGGGCAGCCCCCAATTTGATTCATAAGCCTTTGCCAACCAATTATAAATTGGGTTCTTACCTTTAGAGAGGTTGCATGTGTGTGTAGGACACTAGAAATCATTTCTAGCAATTTTAATTCAAAGGGAATAGAGTGATTCTCTTTGAATTGATGAGAAAAGATGAAGAGAGGAGAGGGAGAAAGAGGTGTCGCCACCTTGAGGAAGAGAATGAGAGTATTATGTTTCTTCTTTTCTTTTCCCTTTTATATAATTAGATCAATAAGTCACTTAAACCCTATGCCACATGTCATCACCTCATTGCATCTTATTTTTAATTGACTCAATCACATTACACCAAGTGTCAAAGCTAGACTTAATCTTGACTTTGATCATCTTACATGATAGGAAGACAAATAGCAAGCTTATATGATGCCATGTGTCACCATCTCCTCTTCTAATCAATTTATATAAAATATAAATCAATTAATTAATCTCCATTAATTAATTTTTCACAATTAAATTTATATTTAAATATTTTAAATATAAATTTAACTTATACTATACATCCAATAACCTAGATTTGGTTTCAATCCATGCTAGGGACTTTTTAATCTTATTTCAAACCAAACCTAATTAATTAATTAATTAAACTCTTTAATTAATCAATTAAATCACATTATACTTGGTGGTTATCTTGTGTATGTGTGTGACTTACTAGGTTTATCACTAATTGGCAATGAGATATGATATTAACTTTTAATATTATCAGAACTCTTTCTTACCATAAATGATTTCTCTAAATCATTTTAGGTATCTCATAGACCATGGTTGATACCTAGCATAGTGTAACATGGCCACCCAATCAGTAACAAGGAATACCTTAAATGAACCTATATTCATGTGTTACCATGCACTATAATCTCTCTGTTACAAAATCCCAATTCGAGCTGGAGTCATGGTTTATGTCAAATCCCATTTTCTATGAATGTTATGTTCTCTTTTAATTTCAGTTCTTGATTAATTAGATTTTCTTGTTGTTGACACCATATTTTGGCCGATCCCCGAAATCAATAGACTTTGAAATTGATCCCCAACACCAAGTCTCCATGTCGTTCAATTCATTACCGTTCTCTCAAACCAATTATCAAGTCTCCTTGCCAGTCAATCACATTTCCAATCTCTCGTCAAACAAAATCAAACCAACATTAGGTCTTCGTGCCATCCAGTCTTATTTTCGATCTCCCTTTTATAAATATTGGGATAATCATTTAATAAAGTTAAGGTTTCAATCTGGCTTAATGGTGCTTCCGATCTTAAGTGTTCAAATCGGGTTTCCAATTTTAATAATCTTAAGTTCCGTTCGGTGTTTGTTCTCGGCTTAGGCTGATCTCATGCTTACAATGTTTTTCTGACCTCTCATATAGAGATTAATAATCACTTTCAAGTTTGATGTTCTAACATGTTCAAACAATCAGGCACTTGTACAACTTAGATACTTTCCGATCTCATCAAGTCATTGAACAAAAGAGAAAATTTCATTTCATTTCAAAGTAAAAAATACAAGTCATTCGGCTGGAGGATCACCCCCAGCCAGTTCTACATTTCGCTCACCCTCTTTATCTCCCTCAGCTTCCTCCTCGCTCTCCTCTTCATCTTGGGGAGCTAGGTCCACTATTCAAGAAAAGTCCTCCTCAGGATAATGCCTCTTGAGCTCGGCCAAAAGGTCCCCGTGGGCGTTCACGTAAGCACTGGCCTCCCTCGTCACTGCCTCTTCTTCTTTCGCTCTAAGTTCTTCAGTGAGGTGAGCGACATTAGCAGCTCGGAGCCCCGAGCTTCTTCAAGATCATGAGCCTGCTCGGCCAATTTATCCTTATAGAATTTCATCCGCCCCTCAATTTTAGCTATATAGTGCCGGGCGGATGAAAGTTGGGCTTGGGCGGAAGCTGCATCCTGGCTCACCTTCTGGATCTCCTGCCTCAAATGATGAGCCTTTTCCCTGATAATATGCTGGTTCACCAAGCTCTCCACACTCAAGCTCATCGTCTGGGCCAGGAGATCATCGATGTTGCCCTAGGTCAGCCTGTGCCGATCCTCCTGGAGGCATATGGAAGCTCCCAGAACCTTTGCCAAACCCGGATTCTCCCGTACAGATCGGTTCTTCTCCAAGGAATGAATGAGGACCTGGGCGCTGCTGGAAAGGGTCCTCGTAGTAGGTTGGGAAGGACCACCTTTCGCACTCGAAGGAGCAGGTGGAGGCGGTGGTTCTTCTTGTCGAGGAGGAGACCAGACTACTTCTATTTCAGGGATCGGTGGTCCTGAGGGTCAGGGACGAGCCTCCCAGCACCTCTCCTGAATCATGCCTTAGCGTCTGTGAGGCCTCGGCACGCTTCATCTCCCGCACTTTCTTAAAGACCTCCCTCTTACGCTTTCGGCTCTCTTTGGAAGCCTCGCTGCCTGCCATACCTGCACAAAGAAAATTCAGTGAGTTCATTAAGGCCCAGAGATCAGAGATGTAGAAAGTACCCGGGCTAAGGTCAGAGAGCTGAAGCCCACGTTCTTCACTGGTAACCAGCCGCATCATCCAATGGTGCAGTTCGGCCATCACCGCATCTAAGCAGGAGAACTTCTGAGTGGCCACCTGATCCTTTAGCTCCATTACCATTGTGCCCTCTTCCCTACTCAGGGCGACATGCTTCGGCATTGATGGGCCCAGATGCAGCCAGCTACGTGGGAAACCCTCAAAACCGTTCGGAATCTTGCTCCTCAGAATAAAGAAGTGATTCTTCCAATTTTTCAGTGAAGAGGGGAGATCGGTAAAAAGCCCACAGTGCGGTTTGGCTTAGAAAAACCAATACTCGTCATCCTTTCGACAAGTAAGTCTATACAGCTCGGCAAAAACCTTTGCTGTGGGCTCGAGCTTCTTGGGTCGGCATAAGCCTCTGAAAGCCACTAGAATTCGCCATGAGTTCGGATGTACTTGGGCTATACATATTTGGTGGAATTTCATAACGTCCTTGAAGAAGTTATCAAGAGGAAACCGCAGCCCGGCTTTTAATTGCTCTTCATATATCATGATCGTATCATTTCTTCAAAGAAGTGATCGGCTTGGAGATCGCCATGGCATCTGATAAGCTCGTATGAGTCGGTCCGAAGGTTGTTTTTTGGCTAATCGATTGCAGATCAGTTTCTTGGAGGATTGACAGCAACTCATCCACGGAAAGGTTTTCTCTCCCTGAGGAATGCGTTTGTCTTGATGGTGTCGCTTGACCACAGGTTGAAATGGAGGTCGTAGGAGGTTTAGATCGCCCACTTGGTCCGACCACTTCAGCTTCATCCAATGACCACGAGACATGGACGGAAGGGGGGCTCGCCGCTCTCTGACCTTCGACGCCACTCATTTTCAAAGAAATGGAAGAAGTTTAACTAAGAGAAAGATCAAAACCCTTACCGAAGTGTGATCAGCGTCGGAAGAACTTGAAGAAACGAGAGAGTTTTGGAATCGCTCGCAGAAGGTTGAAAATAACATAAAGGAGCAACTGACTGACCCTTCCCCTATTTATACCCGTTTGAGCATTCAATGCTCACAGTGTCCCAAGCGGCACATCGATTAGTGGAATTTGCCTGCTTTTCTGACACGTCGCAAGAACATTCCAGAAACAAAATAAAATAAGAGGAGATCGGCTGGTTAAAAATTGGCGGATTAAGGCACATGTTCGGAGTTACAGATCGGATATGGGTGATTCAGTTAGGAATCAGATCGGATAAACACATTAAAGATCGAAAAATAACCAATGCAATAATAAAATGATAACTGTCAAAATAAAATTTCATTTCATTTTCAAAAGGGCAGATTACATCATTTGGGTGATCTTAAGAGATAGGATTACATCATTAAGAACCTTTAAAGGTCAGATTACATCATTTGGGCGATCTCTAAAGATCTAGCAGGGACCTATGTCAAAGCCTGGTCTAGTGGGTGAATCAAAAGATGTGTGATCAGAAAGCCAGCCATGGCCATCGGATAGATGTACAGCTCAGAGGGGTGACTATGACTCTCATGATGATGAGGAGTCATTGCCGATGTCATCAACCAGAACCGAGCTACAGTCGGGACGCCCGATGTAGTGAGGAGCCAAATGAACTTTAAAAGGCAGTCACCGGTGTTAAGAGGAAAATTAGCAGTATTCTCGCTCGAAATCGGCTCACCGATTATATCGGTAGACGACCCGAGATCAGTATGATCGATATTTTTTATCTTGATCGGTAAATTAGTCCGATTCTTTCAGTGTCATCAGATGTGGTTATCATGATTTTCCGATCACCAGGGTCGTAAATTTTCAGTCGGGGAGCTAAGAGAATAGTCAGAAAAAGATCAAAAGCAGTCACCATGGCTAAAATGTTACCAGAGAAATTAGAGTAGCAGAAGAGAGAAATGGAAGGAGGAGAAATGGAATGTGGGAGAAATTCCCCGCTGAGGCATATATATAGGGGGTTTGAGCATTTATTACTAGCGGAAATCGAAGCGAATGCATCGGTAACTAAAGGATTAAATGCTTTCACTAAAGTAGCTCGGATAGAGGGGAAGATTCTGGAATCGGAGAGATCGAGAGAAGGGCCCGGTATGAGAAATCGAAAAAGGTCATGATGAAAGATCGAAATGGATGGGAGATCGGAAAGCAAGGAGAGGATGAGACAACATTCAATAACTATCGTTATAATCAGAGTCGAGGTAGTTAAAGCGTTACAGACGAGATCAAATCTCCACTGCACGCCTCATTTGCAGAATTGCCCACATTGCTGACAGGTGCCAGGACATGTCATGACAGTCCTGTACATCTCGATCTCCACCGTTGATCTTACTTGTAAGGACAAGCCCGGAGCCCTTGGATCAAAGAGAAGATGATAAGACCGGCGCCTTTTATTCCCGGCCCTCGGATCTCCCTTGACAAGAAAATTTGGAGCCGTTGGATTAGAAAAGAGAAAGGACAAATATTCAGAATAGGATCTCAGTCGTTCGTTTTGATTCTCTTCAATTCTCAGGCATCAGATCATGTCCTTTAAAATTCAAACTTTCCATCTCCCTCAGGGGAAATCCTGACCCTTCATTGGGAGCACTCGTTCCCTATAAATACCTGCATGAAAAAACTGTAAGGGGGATGAAAAAAAGGGGTGGTGATTATAGTGGAAAGGCTCTGAAACTTGATTCAGTCTTGCTACTCTGCTATTTTTAAGCTTTCAAAATAGAAAAACTTCAGAAACCAGTTTTCTAAAGTATTTCGATTGAAGGAGTGTTGGACACTAAAACTCTTCTTTTTCAGTTTGTTCATTACTCTGCGATACCATCTCTCAGTTTCAGTTTTGTCTTCATCATCTTTATATCCACTTTTGATTTTCCAAGCTCAATCACATTCCAACCCGGTTACTGTTACTTCGGCTCGACTGCATTCTAACTTGGTATTCTTCATTTCAAGGCAAGCATTAGTCCCCAGACTATTAGCACATAGGTCCACAATATTTAGTTCAATATATTCAACTCCCTACAGGTGAGCGTCTAGACCGTTGCTTTATCAAGTGCTCGTTTTTATTTTCTTTGTTTTCATCCTCGTAATTTTCGTCAAGTTTATGTTATATTAAAGACCCCCACGAAGGTGGTTATTCTCTTGAGTCTACCTTTTTGTTCATCAGTTCATGTTATTTATTTGTTCTTAGCCTTTATTACCTTCAAATGTAGTTGTTCTGGTTACGGGTAATGTGTAGGTAGTTTGATAAAATGTTGGTAGCTGTATCTTAACACGAGAATTTCTTTAAAATAATAAAAGTTTGGATAATAAATTGGAGGAAAAGTTATGAAGTTGAACCACTAAACAAGTTCAGGAGATAGCCTGGTATAGTGGGGGATCGAGGTAAGATCGAATCCCAGACTAGTAAGCGAAAGAGATTGAACATTGTCTATCAAAAGGTACTGGTAAGGCGATCACAAAGGAGATCGGTAAAAATTCAATTAGGCATCCCCTACCTAGTTATAGGGTGTCAATGGGTTAAGAGAAGCCTTATTCGGGTTCCCAGCATTTTCAGATGCCAGAACCCTTAGTCTAAGATTCTTATGATATACGATCGTAATTAAATTCTAAGAGGTCAGGGGAGAGTTCTTACCTGATCCTCATTCAAACAAAAACAGGAGATCGGAGGAGAGTTCTTATCCGATTCTTAATCAAAAATTTTAATAAATACTTAAAGAGATCGGAGGAGAGTTCTTATCCGATTCTCAATCAAAATTTTAATAAATACTTAAAGAGATCAGAGGAGTGTTCTTATCCGATTCTCAAATCAAATTTTAATAAATATGCGGAGATCGGAGGAGAGTTCTTGTCCGAGATTCTTCATGCTTAAGTCTAAATTAAAATTTAAAGAGATCGGAGGAGAGTTCTTATCCGATTCTCAACCAAAATTTTTAATAAATGTGTGGAGATCGGAGGAGAGTTCTTATCCGAGATTCCTCACTCAAACTTTAAACATATTACCCCTAGAGATCGGGAGAGGTTTTTACCCGGATTCTCTCAAATCCAAACTAAATAGCACAATACACAAAGTAACCCTCTAAACCAAAACCGCTGCGCAACACCAACTCACTAAGGGTCATCTCATGTACTTATGTATCTGGGTAACCTGAAACAGTGACAAATCAAATATTCCCTTTTATCAAAGGGATTAACACCATCATTCTAACCCCCCCTAACTTCCAATTTTAATTTGTAAAGAGCATAATGTTAAATCTGTTTACTCTCATAGAGGGACGAGGTGGGGTGCCTAACACCTTCCTCGCCCATATATGGACGTCGAACCTAAAATCCCTGTTTTTGAAGTGGTTTCTTTTAATTTATCTTTTTTTTGTGTAAAAATGATTTCCTTTAATTTCCCTCAAAATTAAAGTGGCGACTCCTCACTTTTTCCCACTTCGGTGAGTATTTGTCCAAGCGATAGCAGAATACCATGCGACAGCCTGGCGACTCCACTAGGGACTTGTTTTTTTTAACTCATCATTTAGAGGTCCAAGAATAGATCTAGTTTTATGCTCATATAAATTGAAATCGTAATTAGGGGGTTTTTATTCGCCAAATTCGAAAAGTCTTGATATATCATTTTGTTATTATTCTAACCCTTTTTGCTTGTCTTGTTCCTACAGCAAATTTTTTCAAAACGAAAAATATGCAAAAAAAAAACTCCCCCCCACGAAGGGAAGAGATAAATGTGTCCCTGCACACACTGAGTACTTACACAAGGTCCTCACACACTTCAGCCCTATACTCGAGCTTTCTCACCCTCTAGGAAAGTAGGAGGGAGTCATGTAGCGGTACCCGTGGGTTTTACCCCATTAGTATCCGTGAAGACTTCTGCTCAGATTGAAACTCATTTTATTTACTGTGATACCCGTGGAACTCTCCCGTTTGTATCATGGTGATAGAATGGGGCTCTACTGTTTACAGTAGGGGCAATTTGGGAACCTGTGGCTTTTAGAAAATTAGACCTTGAGCTAAACCATCATAATAGCTGGAAGCCGTAGCAAACTACCTCATAAGATAGAACTATCCAATCAGGTAGCACCTACCCAGTACTAGGATTTTCCCTATTATAGGACAAAAGGGACATACTTGCTCTCACCCTATTCTATTTGTATGTTCTTATATTTTTATTTTTGAGGGTAATCTTGGATCATACTGTTAGGAGGATCTACACATTTTCCTAGTTTGACAAATGTGTGGGTGTCACCCTGCCAACAATTAATTCAAAATTACCTGAATTTATCTTACTAACAAGTTTTCTACACAGGCATCACAGGAATTAAGGTATGTAAAAGAATAAGCATCATTTTTTTAAACATGGCATCCTCGAGTCAGTCGGTGGAAGAGGTTCCAAGACAAGAACCAAATGCTAAACCGTGGTCCAAACCACCTCATAGTTCAGCACCCCCGCGAAGTGATATCGCCAGGGCAGATACTAGCCCGTTACCTCCATTGGACCTAAGCAAAGTTGAGGTCCGAATGACCGGTCTCGAGGGTCTATCTAATGGTTGGAGGTCGCTTCTAGATCACGTCAAGGCACAATTTGAGGAAAAATATGGGAGGATTGTGACCTTAATACGAGTCAAAGTCCAAGTTTCGACATTAAAGGCCATGCTGTCGGTTTGGAATCCCAAGTATGGGTTGTTCTCCTTCAACGACATCAATACTACCCCCACTATGGAAGAATATCAAGCGTTGTTAGAAATTCCCTATGGGGCATAGAATCGGATCTACCTACACCTCAAGCAGAGGCAGACCTGGAAACGGTTCGCACATATGTTGGGAATTCCCTTGGAAGAAGCGAAGGCAAGAGAAACTACCAAAGGGAACACACACGGTTGGTATTGGACCTATCTTCAAAAGCAGTTAGACCTGTACATCCGAGATAAATAATGGAAGCGAGCTTCATTAGCACTAGCCTTAGGGATGTATGGCTTGATCTTATTCCCTGGGCCTTTGGGAATTATAACCTACAGTGTCACAGAGATATTCTAGGCAGTAGAAAAGTAGAATGTTAACCCAATACTGGGAATCCTTGTAGAAACTCTATTAACTCTCACTTACTGTCGACAACAAGGTAGGGGGTCTATCAAGTGTTGTTCTCAATTTTTGCATCTCTGGATCATCAGTCACATGTGTCTTGTAGAGACAAAGGGGTTAACTTGGTATCTTGACCAGCCTCTTATTGAGAAGATGACCAGATTAGTAATCAGCCCAAAGGACGAGCTGCAGTGGCAAGAATGGATTCTGAGCTTCAACAGCCACGACTACTGTTGGAAGAAATTGTGGATGTCGGGTCAACCCATTTTGTTCAGCACAGGGGGTAATCATTCAGTTTCTCTAATCGGAGTGACCGGATACACAAGTTACGTCCCAGCATTGGTAATGAGGCAGTTCGATTCAACCCAGTCCACAATCAGTAATGAAGAATACCACAAAAGTCATTTCTATCATGAGCTCGATAATGAAGAAGAATTAAAAATAGCTCGCAAATCCTGGGAAAACATCACTATGATGGAAAGGTCACCTAAAGGTCCGAGTGCCATGGGCGATTATCTTAAATGGAGAGCCAGTAGGGATCAAGGACACCTAACTACCGATCCTACCGAACTCGAAGGTAGCAGCCCCCGTCGGAACATCCTTTCAGAAGAAACTAGCACTCATTTCGCCAACTCTCTACAAAAGGCGGATACAGAAAACCAGAAATTATAGGAACGAATAAGGCAGTTGGAGGACCAACAGCACATTCTCGAAAGAGAGGTAAAAAGGCTGAGGGAAGAAGTAATGGCCGAAAAGATAGAGTTTGAGGAACAAGAAACGAGGTGGGAAAAGGAAAAGATCTCTCTTCAAGCTACAATAAAAGAGGTAGAAGTTTGGAATGGCAAGCTCTAAGAGAGAATGGAATACCAGGAGATACTCATGGAAGAGTATAAACAAGAAAGCAAAAAGAAGAAGCTCGAACTGAAAGAGCAAGCACAGCTTATCAATGATATTATGAGAGAATGTGCTAAAGAAAGAAAGGAAAAAGAAAGACAAGCCACTCTGTATCAAGAGCTAAAAGAAAATATTGACCAGCTGGAAAGAATGATAGCACAGGGGAAACAAGAACTCTTGCTCGAATCCGAATATGCCTTGAAAATGTTTGACCCTGCTAGACAAGAAGAAAGGCTTTACGATTATCTTAGAAAATGTCATTACATTATAAAGAGTCTCTCAGAGCCCAGGCTAATGTAAAGAGTGCTATGTATGAACTATTTGACTAATGAAATAACTTTGGGCCATTGTTTAGCAAAATTGTGAATGAATAGTATGACTCTCGTAGGAACTATCCTCGTTAGGGTTATGCGAAAAGTTGAATGCGCCATATGGAAAAGTATCATAGACACGCATTCGATCCAGTCATTCACCGTCAGACTATTGAGTGATGCCATGATAAAATGGATGCAATTATTCTTCTACAGATCCCATTCTTGGCTTTTAGATGCCACCGTATCCTTTGTCCAAAATAGGACCTTTAAAATTGTACGAAATACGAAATTCATTTTAAAGCCTTCTTCTTTTTTTTTCCCCCTACAAAAAATCAACATTGCTTCAAGCAAAGCAAGTCTGACCAAACAAGCAGTTCAACCAAGACGAGTGTACTTAACAAGATCGCGAACAAAGAAGATAATGGAAGACCAGGAACAAGTCCAGAACCTACAAGGACAAGTGTCCGAGTTGAAAGACCAAGTCTCAGAGCTCATGAGATTAACGAGGGAGATGTCCCAAGATAAGCCTGCATCGGAGCCCAACTTACCAATACCTCCCCCACCTCCTACAATGGTTGATTCTCATCATGCTTCAACCTCTTTCACTTTCAGCCACCTATCCCGAATCCAACAATCACCATCAACCTAGCTCTGCTAAATAATGACCTACCCTTCCCCTACTACCCAGCTGTCCCAAATGCCGAGACACACACTTCAATCCCTCCGGTTCCCCCTGCCCCTTATTTCCCAGCTGCGGGAATAGCTCATCTAGGAGGAGAGAGCAGAGCCAAAGAAAATGAAAAGCTGTCTGCTCTAAAAGAAAGATTAAGAGTAATAGAGGGCCTAAACATGTATGGTTCAGTTGATGTGGCATCACTGAGATTGGTGCCAGACGTGGTGGTGCCACCCAAGTTCAAAGTCCCGGACTTCGGCAAATATACTGGGAATTCAAATCCCCGCATTCATCTAGCTACTTACATTGCCAAAATGTCTGCCCTGACAGAAGACGATAGACTTTTAGTCCACTTCTTCCACGAGAGTCTCTCCGGGGCAGCCCTGAGATGGTGTATTCAGTTGGACAGGAGCAAATTGCGCTCCTAAAAAGATTTGGCTGACGCTTTCCTGAAACAATATAAGTTCAACTGTGACGTAGCCCCCATAAGGAGAGACCTCCAAAACCTGGTGCAGAGAGAAAGAGAAAGCTTCAAGGAGTATGCCCAGAGGTGGAGAGAGAAAGCGGCAGAAGTATATCCTCCAATTACTGACAATGAATTATGCTCATTGTTCATTGAGACCTTGAAGGCGTCGTATTTCAATCTAATGATTGAAAATACCTCCAACAGCTTCTCAGACATTATTCAAGCTAGCGAGAGGATTGAAGCTAATCTCAAGTTAGGACGATTGCAGGAGGTGACTGAAAATCCTGCGAAGAAAACTGCCAGTTTTGGCAAAAAGAAAGAGGGTGATGTGCATTCTATCACCCGACAGAACAACCACTCCCCATTTCCTCAGAACAATTACCGGCCATATCCTCCCCCTCATGGCCCAACAATTGCCAACATTCCACCCCCTTTCCCAAATTATCCTCATCCGCGCTCACAGTATCCACCACCAATAACTCACCAACCAAGACCACCTCCTCAACCTACTCAACCAAGACCACCCCAAAATAATTCTAGACCGCAGAGGCATCCTGATCCACCCCTTCCCCTTCCACTCAGCGAAATATACTGATACCTCGTCAGTATAAATCAAATAGTGCCAATCCCCCTTGACCCAATTCAGCCACCATACCCCAGTGGCGTGATGCCAGTGCTCGATGCGAGTATCATAGAGGGGCACTCGGAAACTCAACTGACAACTGCGGGGCCCTTAGAGGAAGGGTACAGGCCCTGATTAGAAATGGGTGGCTGAAGATTGAAGGGAATGGCTCCCTCCCCAATGTCACTTCAAACCCTCTGACCAATCATGGTACAGGCGATGGTATGAACATGGTAGAGTCTGGGGATGAGAAGTTAACTGCGGAGAGGGATCAATTGATTCCTTACTTTGAAGAAATCTTTGTTATGGCTGTAAGGGAGGGCTACCTTTTTCCCCAAGCATCAGGAGCAGAAAGGGGCATGGGATGTCTTTATCATGGAGGGGCAGTTGACCACGAGCTGCGAGACTGTGAAGAATTTCGATAAGAGGTCCAGAACTTGCTGTCCTTCAAAATCTTAAGATGCCAAGAAAGGTTGAAAATGGAGGGCAAAGTAAATACAACCAGATTCGGCCAGAATGCCTCCACCTCTAGTCCTAGAATGACTTTCTCCACCCCCAATGCACCAATAACACCACCACCAGTGACAATCATCCGAACCCCGCCTCAGCTCCCTATCACAAACACTCATGCTGTGCCTTGGAACTATAATTTTCAAGTCTACACTCAAAGAGCATCAAGCAGTACATCAACTTCTAGCCTTACCCATGCCCCACCCTCAGCAACTCCTAAACCATGCTTCGCTCCTCATAAGCACTTCAAGATGACTTACACCAAACCCTCCGGTGATGCTACTCCCCAATCAAACTCCGAGCTTGCCACTACCAATAACTCCTCCCCACCTGAGCTAGAGGTAGAATTTATAACCCGAAGTGGGAGATGTTACAGGGATGATAAGAAGGAAAAGAGGAAAGGGAAAGTAAAAATGGGAAAGCCACGAGAGAATACGGAAGAGGAGGTTGAGAAAGTGGAGAGAGGAGAACCTGCGCGACCAAGTAGGGAAGAGGAATTGTTGCTTCAAATAATGAAGCAAAGTGAATATGACGTTGTTGAGCAACTGAGGAAGATGCTTGCCCGGATTTTGTTATTGTCATTGATCTTAAGCTCGGAAGTGCACCGTCAAGCCCTATAGAAAATTCTGGATCAGGCCTTCGCAAACCCCGATATCTGTTAGTAATATGCCCTAGAGCATATCATTTAGTATGTATCTTGTACATATTTTTATTAATAAAGGCATTTCCACTTTTCCGTTTACATAATATATTTATGTGTAATAGAAAAGGTCCATTGATATTTTGTTAGAAATATTATTCTTAAGTTGTTAAGAATATGAGTGACAATATTTCTAGCACAAAGTATCATAAATAGGTTCACAATCGAGGATACTTCATAATAAGGACATGACTTATCCAGAAAGATTGTATTCATGTTTGTTCCCAAGTTATTTATATGAGATATAAATAAGATGGAATGGTGAGTCTCATGCCATATAACAAACATGATAGGCACTTATAAATGATAAGTAGGTCAACCGGTGACACTTATGACAAGCACATGGAGTTTACTCTTGTCAATGTTTTGTCATAAATCATATCAGTGCATATAATCTTTAGACCTGAGATAGCACAGTTATCTTGTATATAGGTAGTTTGAGTTTGATACTACTTTCATACTTGTACTATGTATGGGTATATGGGCATGTGTTGGCTCCTGCTAGTTATATATGGAGGTAGGTGTTGATCAAGAAGGAATCTGTTCCTCTAAGTAAATAGAGATAAAATCCTATGTTCATTTAATTGTTCTTGATGTTTCAAGTTCCTGCCAGACAGATAGATTTATTCAAAAGAGTTTCGATGAGAAAAATCTTTTAATCAAGAACTGGAATTAAAAGAGAACATAATATTCATAGCAAATGGAGTTTGACATAAACCATGACTCGGCTTGAGTTGGGATTTTGTAATGAGAGATTCTAGTGCATGGTAACATATGATTATAGGTTCATTTAAGGTAAATCTTATTACTAATTGGGTGGCCATGGCATGCTATGCTAGGTGTTAACCATGGTCTATGAGGTTCATAAAATGATTTAGAGAAATCATTTATGGTAAGAAAGAGTTCTGATGATATTAAGAGTTGATATCATGTCTCATTGCCAATTAGTGATGAGCCTAGTAAGTCACACACATACACAAGTTATCACCTATTTAAATATGATTTAATTAATTAATTAAAGAGTTTAATTGATTAATTAAATAGATTTGGTTTGCAATAAAATTGCAAAGTCCCTAGCATGACTTGAAACCAAATCTAGATTATTGGATGTAGTATAAATTAAATTTATATTTAAAGTGTTTAAATATGAATTTAATTGATGAGAAATTAATTAATAGAGATTAATTAATTAATTTATATTTGATATAAATTAATTAGAAGAAGAAAATAATTATTTTGGGTTAAGAACTCAAAATTAAGACACAGGGGCATTTTGGTCATTTTGCAGTGTGACACGTGGCACCATGAGATGGTGACACATGGCATAACACATAAGCTTACCAAATATTTTTAATCATGTAAGATGATTAAAATCAAGATTAAATATAGGTTTGACACTTGGCACAATGTGATTGGGTCACTTAAACCTAGAGCTAATCAAAAGGTGACATGTGGCTAGGGTTTAATGTGTTAACCTAGCTATTTAAGTGGGGTTATGAAAAGAAAACACAACCAGCAGCCTCTCCTCTCATATGTCACGCCACTTTGAGCCTCTCCAGCTATTTCTCTTCATCTCTCATCAATTCAAAGAGATTAGCCATCAATCTCTTGAATTAAGAACACTAGAAATTGTTTCTAGTGTCCTGTTTGCATCTCTAATCTCTTAAAAGGCAGAACTTGAATTTCTAATTAATAGAAAAGGCTTTAGAAGCTGTTCAAGGGCTGCCATAGGTGTTCTTGGTGTGGACAAGCTAGAGGGACAACATCTGGTGTCCTGAAGACGAATCTCAAAGGCGCAGACACGCTGCAGCACATCAAGAGGTTAGTGTAATCGTTCTTGATTTAATCTAGGGTTCTAAAATTAATCTGATTAATTTTAAAATCTTAAATGGCAAATACAGATCCAAAAACATATTAAAAGAGTTTTAATATGTTGTTTATCATTGAAATCAAATAGATAAAAATAAATCTTGCATGGTGCTTGTGACCCTAGGTGAAAATTTTTGAATTCAATGGTATAATCTTGTGTTTTTCACGCTTCCGTTCCTTCAATATCACGCCGGGGCAATTTGAGAAGATAGTGGGACAAATTCAGGCATCCAGTTTTGTCACCTTCTCCGAATAAGAGATAGACCCAGCTGTCTTGAAGCACACCAAGGTTTTACATGTGACAGTAAAATGCAAAGGCTGCATAATTGCTAAGGTCCTAATTGACAATGGGTCTGTGCTTAACGTCTTGCCCAATGCCACCTTGGCTAGGCTGCTGGTCGATCGGTCAAACATGCATCAAAGTGCCATGGTAGTAAGAGCCTTTGACGATACAAGGAGGGAAGTACTGGGAGACATTGATCTGCCACTCCAAATCGGGGCATGCACTTTCAACATCACGTTCCAAGTGATGGATATTGAATCGATATACACTATGCTGTTAGGAAGACCCTAGATCCATTCAGCGAATGCAGTCCCTTCCACCATGCACCAGAGGATCAAATACATCATGGGTGACAAGATCATAATAGTAAGGGGGGAGGAAGCCATGATGGTCACAAAGCCGCAGTCAATTCCTTATGCGAAAATGACCGAGGAATCATTGGAAAGCTCTTTCCAGGCTCTTGAATTGCAAGAAACCACCTCGAGAAATGAAAGGGCCACGGCTATGGTGGCAAAGGTAATGCTGAAAAGCAGTTATGAAAAGGGCAAGGGGTTAAGCGCCACATTACAGGGGATTATCGAACCTATACCAGCTATCCAGAAGGTTGGCCGTTGTGGCCTGGGTTATGAGGAAGATGCCCTCATAGATGGACGATTCTGGATGAGAAATATGCTTTGGGTTCAGAGATTCGATTAGAAAGTCGGGAAAATGAAGGTCGTTCCGAAAATCACATAGGTCTTCACTAAGCCGGTCATTGAAAATCCAGTGGAAGCTAAAGAATCACCCAACGAACCATCCGTTGATGTCATCCATCTTGATTCCTTGTATGAAGCCCTGATCTTGCCAATGGCTGAAGGGCAAGAATTGGACAACTGGACAGCAGAGGACATTCCTGTACTCAATTTCGAGTAAAGTACCTTTGGTTATCTATACTTGATCATTTCGTCCATGGTGACAAGTATAATACTGTAAATGGACCCTTTTCTTATGATACAAATATTAATGAATTAATAGTACATTTTACATCCAATTCTCTTTTCCTTTTTCTTGAAATCCATTCTTATGATATATTCCACTTTCGTTTCTTCAGGACCATTCATCAATTAACACCTAATAATTCAATAGACTCAGAAATTCTTCTAGTTAATTTTGAAATCTGCATAACTGCCATTACTTCAAGTGATTCTGAGTGGGAACTCGTAGAAGAAAGGGATGAAAGAGATGAACCTTTCCTAGTGCCTTGTGGGGATGAAACGCACACCATAAATTTAGGCACAGAAGAAATAAAAAGGGAACTTAAGGTTGTGGGGAGTGGAGAATTAGAAGATATGGTCAGTTTACTCAAAGAATTCTTGGAGGTATTTTCATGGAGCTATGACGATATGACCGGCTTAGACCCTCGCATAGTGACGCACAAAATTCCCCTAATTCCCGAGATGATACCAGTAAAGCAGAAGCTAAGAAGAATGAACCCTGACATGCTACTCAAAGTTAGGGATGAAGTCAAAAAGTAGTATGATGCTGGGTTTCTGGAAGTAGTCAAATATCCTCAATGGATAGCTAACATTGTCCCGGTAATGAAGAAGGACGGGAGAGTCAGGGTGTGTGTTGATTACAGGGATCTTAATAAAGCAAGCTTGAAAGATGATTTCCCTCTCTCACACATTGACGTGCTAGTAGACAATGCTGCAAGATTGGGCAGATGTTCATGTATCGATGGGGCATCTGGGTACAATCAAATCCCCATGGATGAACAAGATAAGGACAAAACTGCTTTTATCACTCAGTGGGGGGTATTCTGTTATCCGGTCATGCCATTTGGCTTAAAGAATGCTAGCGCTACCTACCAATGCCCTATGATCATGTTATTCCATGATATGATGCACAAAGAAGTGGAGGTGTACGTGGATGATACGATCATCAAATCCAGGGAAGGAGAAAGCCATGTGCAGGTGCTGAGAAAAGTATTCGAGAGACTCAGGAAGTATCAGCTAAAATTGAACCCTGCCAAATGCATGTTCGGAGCTAGATCTAGGAAGTTATTGGGATTCATAGTAAGTGAGAAGGGAATAGAAGTAGATCCAGACAAAGTTCAAGCCATTCAAGAAATGCCATCCCTAAAAACAGAGAGGGAGGTGCGTAGTTTCCTGGGGAAGCTGAACTACATTTCGAGATTTATTTCCAACCTCACTGCTAAAGCTGAGCCTATCTGTAGACTACTCCAAAAGAACAACACCACTCAATGGGATCCAGTTTGTAAAGAGGCTTTCGAGAAAATTAAGCAGTACCTGTCAAACCCGCCGATATTGGTTCCTCCGGTGGTAGGAAGATCGTTGATTCTATACATGGCAGTCCAACAGAATTCAATGGGATGTGTTTTGGGGCAGCATGATGATACTGGTCAGAAGGAGAGGGCCATTTATTACCTGAGCAAGAAGTTCAATGATTGCGAGTCAAGGTACTCTTTCCTAGAGAAAACTTGTTACGTGTTGGTTGGAGGCAAATCGGCTTAAACACTACATGTTGAATCATAAGATATGGCTCATCTCCAGGATGGATCCTATTAAGTATGTGTTTGAAAGCCTTTTCATGCGAGGGAGGATAGTGAAATGGCAAGTCATACTCTCTCAATATGACATTGTCTACATGACCCGAAAGGTAGTAAAGGGTAGCATAATCGCTGATCTCCTAGCAGAAAACCCTATACAGGATTATGAAGCCTTGGATTTTGAGTTCCCTGATGAGCATGTTAATTAAGTCGACGACGAGGAAAAAGAGCCTGCTAATGTATGGGAAATGTATTTTGACGGAGCTGTTGGAGCTGTGCTGATATCCCCTGACGAAAAACACTTCTCGATAGCTATCAAATTAAGGTTTGAATGCACCAACAATGTCGCAGAATACGAAGCTTGTGTGATGGGTTTACAGGCTGCCATCGAAATGAAAGTCAGGAAGTTGGAGGTATATGGAGATTCAGCCTTGATCATTTACCAAGTCAAGGGAAAATGGCAAACCAAGGATCTGAAGTTAATCCCATATCAGAAGTACCTATTGGAGTTGATTAAGAAATTTGAAGAAATTTCTTTCACTCACCTCAGTCGGGACAAAAATCAATTTGCAGATGCCTTAGCCACCCTGGCTGTCATGGCTCAAATGGAAGAAGGGCAGACGACTCAGGTATTGCAGATCAAAGTAAGGAGTGAGCCGGCGTACTGCTTCATGATCGAGGAAGAAACACGACATCCAGGTCTACATCAAAACCAGAGAATTCCCTCCAGAGGCAAGTAGAAACGAAAGAAGAATGATCCGTAGATTAGCTTTGGGATACTTCCCCAGTGGCGAAATTTTATATAAAAGGAGCTCCAACGGCGAATTGTTGAGATGCGTAGATGCAAAAGAAGCAAGGAGGATCCTTTTCGAGACTCATGAGGGGAATTGTGCAACCCATGCTAATGGGCATATGATGGCTAAGCAAATCATGAGACGGGGATACTTCTGGACTACTATGGAGAAGGATTGCATCGAGTACTTTCAGAAGTGTCATAAATGTCAGATCTACGCGGATCCGATAAATGTTTTGCCTCACCAATTGTTCAACCTCGTCTCACCATGGCCTTTTGCAATGTGGGGCATCGATGTGATTGGTCCCATCAACCCCAAGGCATCCAATGGGCATAGATTTATCCTGGTAGCTATTGACTATTTTTCAAAATGGGTCGAAGCGACATCATACACCCACATCATGCAGAACACATTCCTCAAATTCCTCAGAAATAATATCATCTGCCAACACGGCCTCCCCAGTGAAATCATCACTGACAACGCCAAGAATCTGAATGGTCCGAAGGTTCAAAGTTTATGTGACCAATACAAGATTCGACATCTCAATTCCTCACTATATCGTCCCCAGATGAATGGAACGGTGGAAGCCGCAAACAAAAATCTGAAGAGAATCATCCGAAAAATGATAGTCACCTATAGGGATTGGCATGATATGCTTCCCTACGCTCTTCATGCATACCGGACCTCTATAAGAACGTCAACTGGGGTAACTCCATACTCATTGGTTTACGGGATGGAAGCTGTTCTGCCTATTGAAGTAGAAATTCCTTCCCTAAGAATTTTGAAGGAATCAGGAATTGATGAGTCAGAATAGATCCAGTCGAAGTTAGACCAATTGAATTTGCTAGACGAGAACAGGCTAGCGGCGGTATGTCATGGGCAGTTATACCAGAGAAGAATGGCTAGGGCATTCAACAAAAGCGTTCATCCGCGTGTATTTCAACCAGGAGACCTGGTCCTGAAAAAGGTGTTTCTGAATCAAAATGATGTCCGAGGTAAATGGTCACCAACCTATGAGAGACCCTACGTGGTCAAAAGGGCATTTTCTGGTGGGGCCCTGATCTTGACCCATATGGATGACGAAGAATTTCCAAGACTCGTGAATACCGACACTGTCAAAAGGTATTATGCCGAAAAAAAAAGGGGTGAAAATCCGAAAGGACGCCCCTAACAAAATGTGTGAAAGAAGGGGAAAACCCGAAAGGGCGCTTTCTATAAAATGAGCAAAGGGTGAAAACCCGAAAAGGCACCCTGAAAAAGAAAAGAAAAGAAAAAGAAAAAAGAAAATAAAATCTAAGGGCGAAAACCCGAAAGGGTGCCCTTAGAACCAGAAAATGGAGAAATAAGGAAGGGAACACGGGACTAGGAATGGAAATAAACCATCACAGCATGAACCTTCGTCAATAGAGTACTTGAAATAATGGCAGTTGAGAGACTTCAAAGTCAACTACAAGGAATCTGTGAGATCTATCCTTGTACCCTTTTTCTTTGAAACTGTACCTTTTTCTCTCAAGCTATAATAAAGTCATCCTCTCACTTTAATCTATCTTCTCTGCACGTTTGCCTTTTAATTTATCTTTTTGCTTTATCTTTCCTGTATACTCACACTCTAATACTGTCTTTTTCTACATTGTTATTTTATGCGCTATTAATCTATTAGAATTTTGTCATAAGATTAGGATTTGGATATTGATAACCTCGTGTACTTTGCTAAGAGATTTGCAGGGAATGGTCGATAGCTATGACACCAAAAAAAAAAAAAACTAGGGGTGAAAACCCAGAAGGGCGCTTCTAGTCAAATGGGCAAAATGGAAAGTGAAAACCCGCAAGGGCGCTATCCGCAAAACAAGAAGAAAGTCAAAAACAAAAGGGATATCCGGGGAAGTGAGTAAGGGAAGGGGAGTTGTAGGTCAAGTCTTGTAACTCATCCTCCATTAATCGTTTATCCTCGGGATCCTGTTAAGTACATTTCGTCGCAGAAGAACTTCTCATGTTAGGTTTAGCTTGCTTTATTAGTTGATTTTAATTTTTTGCATTTAAATTTCATGTCATCAACCTCTGGTTCCTTGATCCAAGTTGATTTTAATTTCCAGCATTTAAATTTCCTGTCATCAACCTCTGGTTCCTTGATCTAAGTTAATTTTAATTTTTCGCATTTAAATTCCTGCTATCAACCTCTGGTTCCTTGATCTAAGTTGATTTTAATTTTTCGCATTTAAATTTCCCGTCATCAACCTCTAGTTCCTTGATCTAAGTTGATTTTAATTTTCAGCATTTAAATTCCTGCCATCAACCTCTGGTTCTTTGATCTAAGTTAATTTTAATTTCCAGCATTTAAATTCCTGCCATCAACCTCTAGTTCCTTGATCCAAGTTGATTTTAATTTCTAGCTTTTAAATTTCCTGTCATCAACCTCTGGTTCCTTGATCCAAGTTGATTTTAATTTCCAGCATTTAAATTTCTGTTATCAACCTCTGGTTCCTTGATCCAAGTTGATTTTAATTTCCAGTATTTAAATTTCTATTATCAACCTCTGGTTCCTTGATCCAAGTTATTTTAATTTTCAGCATTTAAATCCCTGCTATCAACCTCTGGTTCCTTGATCTAAGTTGATTTTAATTTTTCACATTTAAATCCCTGCTATCAACCTCTGGTTCCTTGATCTAAGTTAATTTTAATTTTTCGCATTTAAATTCCTGCTATCAACGTCGGGTTCCTTGGTCTAAGTTTATTTTAATTTTTCGCATTTAAATTCCTGCTATCAACCTCTGGTTCCTTGATCTAAGTTGATTTTAATTTTCAGCATTTAATTCCTGTTATCAACCTCTGGGTCGTTGACCTAAGTTGGTTTTAGTTTCCTAACTTTAATTTTGAGTTTCAACGTTTTAATACCCAATCGCCCAAAATATGGGTCTGAATCTTTACATAATTCCTACATGGGAAAATTTTATTCCCTTCAATAGAAATTATGTAAAGAGGGGCAGCTGTCGACACCATATTTTGGCCGATCTCCGAAATCAGTAGACTTTGAAATCGATCCCCAACACCAAGTCTCCATGTCGTTCAATTCATTACCGTTCTCTCAAACCAATTATCAAGTCTCCTTGCCAGTCAATCCCATTTCCGATCTCTCGTCAAACGAAATCAAACCAACATTAGGTCTTCGTGCCATCCAGTCTTATTTTCGATCTCCCTTTTATAAATATTGTGGATAATCGTTTAATAAAGTTAAGGTTTCAATCCAGCTTAATGGTGCTTCCGATCTTAAGTGTTCAAATCGGGTTTCCAATTTTAATAATCTTAAATTCCGTTCGGTGTTTGTTCTCGGCTTAGGCCGATCTCATGCTTACAATGTTTTTCCGACCTCTCATACATAGATTAATAATCGCTTTCAAGTTTGATGTTCTAACATGTTCAAACAATCAGGCGCTTGTACAACTTAGATACTTTCCGATCTCATCAAGTCATTGAACAAAAGTGAAAATTTCATTTCATTTCAAAGTAAAAATACAAGTCATTTGGCTGGAGGATCACCCCCAGCCTGTTCTATATTTCGCTCACCCTCTCTATCTCCCTCAGCTTCCTCCTCGCTCTCCTCTTCGTCTTGGGGAGCCAGGTCCACCATCCAAGAAAAGTTCTCTTCAGGTTAACGCCTCTTGAGCTCGGCCATAAGGTCCCCGTGGGGGTTCACGTAAGCACCGGCCTCCCTCATCACTGCCTCTTCTTCTTTCGCTCTAAGTTCTTCAGTGAGGCGAGCGACATCAGCAGCTCGGAGCGCTCGAGCTTCTTCAAGATCATGAGCTTACTCGACCAATTTATCCTCATAGAATTTCATTCGCCCCTCAATTTCAGCTATATAGTCCCGGGCGAATGAAAGTTGGGCTCGGGCGGAAGCTGCATCCTGGCCCGCCTTCTGGATCTCCTGCCTCAAATGATGAGCCTTTTGCCTGATGATATGCTAGTTTACCAAGCTCTCCACACTCAAGCTCATCGTCTGGGCCGGGAGATCATTGATGTTGCCTTGGGTCAGCCTGTGCCGATCCTCCTGGAGGCATATGGAAGCTCCCAGGACCTTTGCCAAACTCGGATTCTCCCGTACAGATCGATTCTTCTCCAAAGAATGAATGAGGACCTGGGAGCCGCGGGAAAGGGTCCTCGTAGTAGGTTGGGAAAGACCACCTTCCGCACTCGAAGGAGCAGGTGGAGGCGGTGGTTCTTCTTGTCAAGGAGGAGACCGGACTACTTCTATTTCAGGGATCGGTGGTCCCTAGGGTCGGGACAAGCCTCCCAGCACCTCTCCTGAATCATGCCTTGGCGTCTGTGAGGCCTCGGTGTGCTTCATCTCCTGCACTTTCTTGGAGACCTCCCTCTTACGCTTTCGGCTCTCTTTGGAAGCCTCGCTACCCGCCATACTTGCACAAAGAAAAGTTAGCGAGTTCGTTAAGGCCTAGAGATCAGAGATGTAGAAAGTACCCGGGCTGAGGTCAGAGACCTGAAGTCCGCGTTCTTCGCCGGTAACCAGCCGCATCATCCAATGGTGCAGTTCGGCCATCACCGCATCTAAACAGGAGAACTTCTGAGTGGCCGCCTGATCCTTTAGCCGTAACACCCCTATGTTCGGTAGTGCGTTCTACTGTTCCGGTGACCAATGTTTCCCGGACAGCTAGGATGTCTAGAACTACACTTCGATATGAGTGAGGAGACATAAAATAATGAAATACAAGAAAAGAAAATACAAGAAAAATAAAGTAAAAATAATAGCAAAGAAATGTAACCAAGTTAAGCGAGCCGAGAACCCTAGCGATGGGTGACCGCACCGGGAAGTCACGGCGTGGACCGTTGACTAGCTACGGACATGAGGAACCCTGGAAAATATTTTTAGGACTTAAAGAGACATCAATTGAAGTATAAATACCATTAGAAATATCAAAGAAAAATTAATTAATTAGTACAAAGAAAAGTGAGAAATCGAAAAACGGACAAAACCCGGTGTTACCGAAAATCGGGAATGCAACCCGAACAAGGGTATTGTGGTCATTTGACATCCCGAGTTTTCTTTTGACCTAAATGTCTATTAAAAATAAATGATATTACACTTGGAAAATGTCATAAAAAAATAAATTAGTGGTACCTAATGTAAATAGCAAAAATGGAGAGTTAAAGGTGGGAAAATGAAAGTTAAGATTAAATTAATATTAGATTAAGGTTAGTGCTCCACTCACCCATCAAAGTGGACCATTATCTCTTTATTTGGACAGCAGATCCCCTTCTTCCTCACTTCTTAAAATTCCAGCTGAAATTCTCTTCCATGGAAGCATCCATGGTGTCCACCTTGCAAGGGCAAAAACACCGCCTTCAAGCCATGATCTTCACAAGTTGTCTTCATTAAAGTTGCTCTACATAGCTTGGGTAGTAGATAGGCAGCAAGAAGACCAAGTTTTGGAGAGATTTTGAAGAGTTTCCAAAGTGGTAAGTTTGAGTTTTTGGTTAGTGCTTCATTAAAGTTAGTAAGGAGGTTATGGGTACTTGAATTGTGAGAAGAATTTTGGAGTTTGATGTTCTAAGGGAGATGTTTATTTTTGGCAGCCATGAAAACTCTTTAAGGGCAGTTTATTTTTGCTTGTATATGGTGGATGAAAGGATTGATTAAATGTTTATGTGTGTAGGAAATTATTTGGGTGATGTATACTTAGTATATGTGAATGTGTATTGAAATTTGAATGCTTGGAAATTATGGGAATGTAATGCATGAATCGGCAGCCTGGTTAGGCGAACCATAAGGATGTTAATTCATGTTTGGATTATGGAATATTAATGTTGAATTGTGTTAGTTGTGATGGCAGTTTGGATATATGTGTGATGGTGTGAAGTTGGACATGTAAATGAGCATGAATAGGTGACTAAATTGTTGTAATTGATTTTGACAAATTCTGCACTTAATGGTGTATGTTGAATGTGATTGCAAGCTGCCAAAATGATCAATAAAATGTTGTGAAATATGTTTAGGTAAGGGTACAAACCAGAAATGGCATAAAGGTGAAGTTTGGTAAGGGTTAAAGGTGATCTTGATGAGTATAAATAAAATGCAATAGGGCAGTTTGTGTTTTGAGCTTAGAACCTTAAGTGTGTGGCTCCAATTGGTATGAGAACAATTGGAGGTGAAACTAGGCACAAAATGTACCAACTTACATGAAGGAAGCTTGCCAAAATTCTGCTTACAAGGTAGCTTGAAAAATGACCAAATCCGGATTAAGTGCAAATAAGGCCTGAAAATTTACCATTTGGGCAGCAGTTAGTGCTTAGGCCATAACTCACTCAAAACAGGTTCAATTGACCTGAAATTTTAACCATGAATAGTTAAGACCCATATCTACAAGTCTTATGAAGACAGCAAAGCCCATAAATGACCATAAGCAAGTCAAATAGCTTGCACAATTTCAGGTCCAAAAAATGGCCGAACCTAGAATGACCTAAAATGACCTAAAGTGACCAATTTTGATTCATTTTGACCAGCAATAGTAAAATGACCATAACTTAGTCTACATAACTCAGAATGACCTGAAATTTTGCTCTGCGTGAAATAAGACATAGATCTACAAGTTTGTAGTTTTGACCGAAACCCGAAAACCAAGGGAACTAGGTTGTCCAACTAGGTCAAACTAGTATCCCGGAATCCAGCTAATTGCAAGAAAATGCAATATACAAGGAAATGAATTTGGTAACATGTACCAACCCTAAAAGAATATTGAATGTGACATATTAGTAACATTAAAACCTAATTTACCTAGAATGCATTGAGGGTCAACATATTAGGTTGACTAAGCAAATAATAGAATTCAGTGAATTAATTATCGAGCATTATCGTTAGAGACAGTTTAAATGAATACTGAAACACTTCAAATTGTGTTTTTCAGTTAGCAAAGACTCAGGGAAGGGAAGGAAACACTGAGTCAGAGCCAAGAGACAGTTATCAGAGGTTTGTGCACAATAAGTATTTCTTTTGAATTTTTCAATTGAAATAAATTACGATTATTTATATGTTATTATTTTAAATTGTGTTTGTGCACAATAGCTATTCCTTTTGAAAATTTCAATTGAAATAAATTATGATTATTTGTGTGTTATTGTTTTAAATTATGTTTGTGCACAATAGTTATTTCTTTTGAATTTTTCAATTGAAATAAATTATGATTATTTGTATGTCATTGTTTTAAATTATGTTTGTGCACAATAATTTTGACTTCTCATTTTCTACTTAAAAATTTAATTGAACATTATAGTTTTAAATTGTGTTTGTGCACAATAATTTTGATATTTACTGCTTTTACTAGCAAATTTATTTGGAAAATGAGTTATGAATAATTTTTTATTGCTTTGGTTTTGGGAATATTATTTGGAACTTATTGTGTTGCCAACTTTGCAAATGGAAATTTTGAGATAAAATGTGATTTATGGTTTGTATGAAATATTGTGATTTGAAATTATTTTAATTCACACTTGGCATGACACTGTTATATATTCCTCCCTCTTTGACTTATCAGTCTGGGGTGAGTGTGATTATGTTCCTCCCTCTTTGACTTGCCAGTCTGAGGTGAGTGTGGATGAGTACTCATTATTCAGCTAGCTTCCTCCCTCATTGATTTCGATTATTGGGATGAGTATGTCTTGTCGTGGTGTACAACACGGCATGTGTGGAAAAATTGTTTCATGGCCTAAATTGTGTTATCGATCGGCAACACTGTATTATTTAGTTATTGAAGGAACGGAAGCGTAAAAAATACAAGTTTATACCATTGAATTCAAAAATTTTCACCTAGGGTCACATGCATCATGCAAGATTTATTTTTATCTATTTGATTTCAATGATAAAAAACATATTAAAACTCTTTTAATATGTTTTTTGGATTTGTATTTGCCATTTAAGATTTTAAAATTAATCAGATTAATTTTAGAACCCTAGATTAAATCAAGAACGATTACACTAACCTCTTGATGTACTGCAGCGTGTCTGCGCCTTTGAGATTCGTATTCAGGACACCAGATGTTGTCCCTCTAGCTTGTCCACACCAAGAACACCTATGGCAGCCCTTGAACAGCTTCTAAAGCCTTTTCTATTAATTAGAAATTCAAGTTCTGCCTTTTAAGAGATTAGAGATGTAAACAGGACACTAGAAATAATTTCTAGTGTTCTTAATTCAAGAGATTGATGGCTAATCTCTTTTAATTGATGAGAGATGAAGAAGAATAGATGAAAAGCCTCAAAGTGGCATGAAAAAGGAGAGGAGTGGCTGCTGGTTGCTTTTTCTTTTCATAACAACACTTAAATAGCTAGGTTAACACATTAAACCCTTGCCACATGTCACCCTTTGATTAGCTCTAGGTTTAAGTGACCCAATCACATTGTGCTAAGTGTCAAACCTATATTTAATCTTGATTTTAATCATCTTACATGATTAAAAAATATTTGACAAGCTTATGTGTAATCTCATGTGTCACCATCTCATGGTGCCATGTGTCACACTGTGAAAGAACCAAAATGCCCCTGTGTCTTAATTTTGAGTTCTTAATCCAAAATAATTATTTTTCTTCTTCTAATCAATTTATATCAAATATAAATTAATTAATTAAGCTCTATTAATTAATTTCTCATTAATTAAATTCATATTTAAACACTTTAAATATAAATTTAATTTATACTACACATCCAATAATCTAGATTTGGTTTCAAGTCATGCTAGGGACTTTGCAATTTAATTGCAAACCAAACCTATTTAATTAATCAATTAAACTCTTTAATTAATTAATTAAATCATATTTAAATAGGTGATAACTTGTGTATGTGTGTGACTTACTAGGCTCATCACTAATTGGCAATGAGACATGATATCAACTCTTAATATCATCAGAACTCTTTCTTACCATAAATGATTTCTCTAAATCATTTTATGAACCTCATAGACCATGGTTAACACCTAGCATAGCATGCCATGGCCACCCAATTAGTAATAAGGTTTACCTTAAATGAACCTATAATCATATGTTACCATGCACTAGAATCTCTCTGTTACAAAATCCCAACTCAAGCTGGAGTCATGGTTTATGTCAAACTCCATTTGCTATGAATATTATGTTCTCTTTTAATTCCAGTTCTTGATTAAAAAGATTTTCTCATCAGAAACTCTTTTCTAAATAAATCTATCTGTCCTCACCAGGAACTTGAAACATCAAGAACAATTAAATGAACATAGGATTTTATCTCTATTTACTTAGAGGAACAGATTCCATCTTGATCAACACCTACCTCCATATATAACTAGTAGGAGCCAACACATGCCCATATACCCATACATAGTACAAGTATGAAAGCAGTATCAAACTCAACTACCTATATACAAGATAACTGTTCTATCTCAGGTCTAAAGATTATATGCACTGATATGATTTGTGACAAAACATTGACAAGAGTAAACTCCATGTGCTTGTCATAAGTGTCACTGGTTCGGCCTACTTATCATTTATAAGTGCCAATCATGTTTGTTATATGGCATGAGACTCACCATTCCATCTTATTTATATCTCATATAAATAACTTGGGAACAAACATGAATACAATCTTTCTGGATAAATTATGTCCTTATTATGAAGTATCCTCGATTGTGAACCTATTTATGGTACTTTGTGCTAGAAATATTGTCACTCATATTCTTAACAATGTAAGAATAATATTTCTAACAAAATATCAATGGACCTTTTCTATTACACATAAATATATTATGTAAATGGAAAAGTGGAAATGCCTCTTATTAATAAAATTATGTACAAGATACATACTAAATGATATGCTCTAGGGCATACTACTAACAATCTCCCACTAGCACTAGAGCCATTCATTACAATATCTTAGACCTATCTTCTCAAGATGTCGGTCTAACTGAGTCTGTGACATAGGCTTAGTGAATGGATCAGCTGAATTTTTCAGCTGATGCTATTTTCTGCATGGCTCTATCGCCTTGCCCAACTATATCTCTGATAATGTGGTAGTGCCTTTCTATGTGTATGGATTTTGGGTGAGACCTTAGTTCCTTAGCCTGTATGACTGCTCCATTGTTGTCACAATGTAGTGGAACTGCTGACTCAATGGAAGGAACTACTGTAAGTTCTGTCACGAACTTTTTTATCCAAACAACTTCCTTTGCGAGAATCGATGCAGAAGTATACTCAGCCTCTGTAGTGGAATCTGCAGTCGTGCTCTGTTTGGAACTCTTCCAACTGACTGCACCTCCATTACAAATGAACACATATCCAGAGGTAGACTTTCTATCATCGATATCTGATTGGAAATCAGAATCAGTATAACCATCCAATTGCAAGTCTCCACCTCTATAAATCAAGAATAAATCCTTAGTTCTTCTCAAGTACTTAAGGATATTCTTGACAGCTATCCAGTGTTCCAAACCTGGATTAGATTGATACCTGCTAGTCAAACTAACAGCATATGCGAAATCCGGCCTAGTACACAACATTGCATACATTAAACTTCCAATAACCGAAGCATATGGAATCCTGGCCATCTTATCTCTTTCTTCAGGTGTCTTTGGAGACATCTCTTTAGAAAGGTGGATACCATGTCTCATTGGTAACAATTCTGTCTTGGAATCAAGCATGTTAAACCTCTTTAACACCTTTTCCAAGTATAGACTTTGAGATAAACCAATTATTCTTTTTCGCTCTATCTCTATAGATGCGAATCCCAAGAATATAGGTTGCCTCCCCTAAGTCTTTCATGGAGAATGTATTTGACAACCATACCTTTATAGTCATCAACATACCTGTGTCATTACCCATCAACAGTATGTCATCCACATATAAGACAAGGAAAGTGATAGCACTGTCACTAACCTTCTTATATACACATGGCTCATCCTCATTTTTGATAAAACCAAAGGATTTAATGGCTTCATCAAAACGGATGTTCCAACTCCTCGAAGCTTGTTTCAACCCATTAATGGATCGCTTTAGCTTGCATACCTTGGAACCATCTTGGGATTCAAAACCCCTAGGTTGTTCCATGAAAATGTTTTCTTCAATGTATCCATTGAGAAAAGCTGTTTTGACATCCATCTGCCAAATTTCATAATCATAGTATGCAGCTATTGCTAATAAAATCCTAATTGATTTAAGCATGGCAACAGGCGAGAAAGTCTCCTCATAGTCGATTCCTTGCCTTTGGCGAAACCCTTTCACTACTAGCCTTGCCTTATAGGTATCTACCTTTCCATCAGAACCAATTTTCTTCTTGAAAACCTATTTGTTCCCTATAGGTACAATACCTTCAGGTGGGTCAATAAGATCCCAAACTTGATTCTTATATATGGAATCAATTTCGGATTTTATAGCATCAATCCATTTTGAAAAGTCTATATCTGATGTAGCTTCTTCATAGGTAAGTGGATCATCTTCATGATCTACTTCTTCATGAGTAGACAACTCTTGTTCTTCTTCATGAAGAAAACAATATCTCACTGGTGGATGAGATACCCTGGTTGTTCTACGAGGAACAGCTGTAGATGTTTCATCAACGGGTATAGATTGACTAGATGGATCTATATCCATCTGATCTGTTGGTTGGACAGAATTCTCCGATTCTAACTCTATTTGCCTTCCTTTGCCTCCTTCTTGAACAAACTGTTGTTCAAGAAATGTGGCATCTCTACTTATCACAACCTTTTGTGAAGTAGGCAAATAAAAATAATATCCAAAACTATCTTTTGGATATCCAACAAATCGACCTTTTTCTGATTTGGTCTCCAATTTATCAATGTTCAGCTTTTTGATATAAGCTGGACAACCCCAAATCCTAACATGCTTAAGACTTGGTTTTCTTCCATGCCATATCTCATAAGATGTGGAAGAAACTGATTTTGATGGAATCCTATTCAGAATATAGAAAGCTGATTCTAATGCAAATCCCCAAAAGAAGATTGGCATATCAGTATAGCTCATCATACTATGTACCATATCCAATACGGTACGATTTCTCTTTTCAGATACACCATTCAGCTGTGGCATTCTTAAAGGAGTCAGCTGAGAAACAATGCCATGCTCTCTCAAGTATTCATCAAATTCAGTACTCAAATATTCACCTCCATGATCTGATAGAAGAGCTTTAATACTCTTTCCTATTTGATTTTCTACTTCAGATTTAAATTCCTTAAACTTTTCAAAGGATTCATGTTTGTATTTCATCAAATACAAATAACCAAACCTTGATTTATCATCAGTAAAGGTAATAAAATAATGAAAACCCCCTCTAGCCATTTCTTTAAATGGACCACATACATCACTATGTATTAGCTCCAAAATATTTTCAGCTCTTAGCCCTTGTCCAACAAAGGGTGATCTAGTCATTTTGCCCTGAAGGCAAGATTCACAAGTTGGAGTAGGCTCAGAGCCCAATGAGGATAGAATCCCCATTTTCTCCAGTTTTGCAATCCTATCTTCTGCAACATGACATAACCTTAAGTGCCAAATATATTTTGAACTTGAGTTGGTTTTCACCATGGCATTGCATTCTTTTAGATCACTTGCATTCAATTTGTGTTTGTCATTATTATCCAAATAATAAAGACCATTATTCATATAACCTGAACCAACATATTTATTTCCAAAATAAATATTGCAAACATCATCTGTGAACTGAATTCATAGCCATTTCTAGTCAAACTAGATATAGAAATGATGTTCTTAAAAGCATCAGGTACATATAAAATATTATCCAAACACAAAACATGTCCAAACATGTAAAAAGATTTAGATCCTATGGCTAAAGCTTCAACAGTTAAACCATTACCAATCCGGACTCTAATATCTTGAGAACGCAAGCTGCTACTGTTTGCTAGTTCCTGCATATCATTAGAAATGTGAGAACTAGTACTAGTATCTAAAACCCAAGCTGTAGATGAACTATGAGTATCATCAGAATCTAAATAACAAGATATGGACATACCTTCCGAAGGCGTATCCTTCTTGTCCTTCAGAGAAGCAAGATACTCTGGGCAGTTCCTTTTCCAGTGCCCATCCTTTTGGCAGTGGAAACACTTTCCTTTGCCTCCATCAGCTTTAGTCTTCCTTTTCTGTTTAGCTATTTTCTTGGAAGGACTAGGAATCTGAGGTTTCTTTTCCTTATTGCCCTTCTTCTTGTTGGACTTTCCAGCAGAAGAAGATGCAACCAAAGCTACCTCTTTTTTTTTATTGCCTGGCATATTCTTTTGGGCAATAACCAGCATATTGAGTAAACCAGCTAAGGTGCATTCTTGTTTAGTCATATGGAAATTTGTCACAAAATTCCCAAAAGACTCAGGAAGGGACTGAAGGATCAAATCCGTCTGTAGTTGGAAATCCATGTTGAAGTCAAGATGTTCCAACTGCTCAATCAGCCGAATCATCTTGTGGACATGATCCCCAACATTCTGTCCCTCAGACATCCTCATACGGAATAGCTGTCTAGATATCTCATACCTAGAATTCCTGCTGTGCTCACCATACAACTCTTGTAGGTGAAGGAGGATCTCACTCGCACTCTGCATGTTCTCATATTGCTTCTGTAACTTATTACTCATGGAAGCAAGCATGTAACACTTAGCTCTCATATCATGCTCCTTCCACTTGTCCAAAGTTTCATGTTCCTCTTGTGTGGCCTCTGGAGGTAAGGGACCAGGAACATTTGAATCTAGAACATATCCTATATGTTCAAGGTTCAGGACAAGTTTCAAATTTCTTAGCCAATCAGACAGATTAGGTCCTGTCAACCTATTGTGATGAAGTATGCTTGCAAGGACATTAGATGGTGGTGGTTGTTTTGTGCTCATTTTAATCAGAAAATTAACTGCAGAAAATAACCAGATTAATTAGTAAATGTATCATGTAATTAACCAAAATGATTATGGTCTTTTAATCAAATTGGTCCTCCCACTAACTTAGCGAATCCTACACTTCCAAAGTAGAAAACGGAAATCCTAGTTGGATGGATTTCTAGTGGGTGATTGAATTCTTATAATTCTATTGATCATCCTCAGGTACATCCATTATTGGAATTACAATAAACTATAAGTGAGCAACTCCTTGCCCATCACATCTCATGTGAGGTTCAATCCTTTACCTAGCCCCTAATGCTCAAAATCTCAGGTACATCCATTATTGACTTATCTTGCATTAGTTAAGTTGATCCCATTGAGCCAGTAATTATGCAAATAATTTTAATGTCCTCAGGTACATCCAATATTGGCCACTAAACTATTTACATATTTACAACATCTCATGCTTAACAATTATTCTTAAGAAAATCTCTTAAATTAATTGCATCTTATGCAACTATTTAAAATTTCTTAAAATAATTACCCCAATGAAGGGTCTATGTTATAATTACTTTAATTATAGCATTTCCAACTTAATCATTTATTTGGAAGATTTTATGGTCATTCTAATTACTATTAAGGTCTCACTTTGTACATTATCGAATTAGCATGCATATATCATATAATAGCATACATTCCCATACATCTCATGCATTCATGGATAAGCAATAAATATGGTATAATCATGGACTTTCTAAGGGATTCAATTCTGAGCCACCAAGAATTGAATCAGGGCATTCCTAGGTGCATTTCATTCATTCATTCATTTTACAAGAGTTGCTGAAGGAGTACATAATCAACACTTGATCTTGAATTCCTCCCACTGGTCCCACCAATGCTCTTGATCTCCTTGAACTTCTTGCAATCCAATATTACATAGTAATCCTTGGCAAACCAAGGCGAATTTACAAGAACTTAAATAAATGAAATTACAACCCAAAAATTATTAAAAACTTAATAATACATGCCCAAAATAAATTAAAATAAATTAATTAATTTACAATCCCAAAGAAATATAAAAGAAATAAATCCAATCACATTGGTATTTTATAGTCCATGATCATCCATCATGCATATCACTATTTAACAATTAAATAAAACATACATACTTAAATTAAATTGAATATCTCATATTCAACTTAAAAATCTAGATTTGAATATGATTCAAATAAATTTAAAAATTCAGATTTGAATCTCATTCAAACAAATTTAAAAATTCAGATTTGAATCACATTCAAACAACTTTAAAAATTCAGATTTGAATCACATTCAAACATTTTTTAAAAAATCAGATTTGAATCACATTCAAACATTTTTTAAAAAATCAGATCTGAATTTTATTCAATCAATTTTAAAAAATCAGATTTAAATATGATTCAAACAACTTTAAAAATTCATATTTGAATCACATTCAAACAACTTTTAAAATTCAGATTTGAATCACATTCAAACAATTTTTAAAATTCTGATTTGAATCATAATTTAATTGTGTGATTAAAAATCCTAATTAAACATTTTAATTAGTCATATGATGAACCTTTCATCATGCAACAATTGCAGAATTTAATAACAACCATGCGCACCATGATTTTCCCAAGCCATGCGCACCATGTTGGAGTTCATCAAGCATGCCGCCACACCTCTTGATCCAACCAGCAATGGATCAATCATCTCATGATCAAATCACACAATTAAATCATATAATCAACAATCTAAATGGCAAATATAGTGGCTCTGATACCAATTGAAGGAACCGAAGCGTGAAAAACACAAGTTTATATCATTGAATTCAAAAATTTTCACCTAGGGTCACATGCATAATGCAAGATTTATTTTTATCTATTTGATTTCAATGATGAACAACATATTAAAACTCTTTTAATATATTTTTTGGATTTGTATTTGCCATTTAAGATTTTAAAATTAATCAGATTAATTTTAGAACCCTAGATTAAATAAAAAACGATTACACTAACCTCTTGATGCACTGTAGCGTGTCTGCGCCTTTGAGATTCATCTTCAGGACACCAGATGTTGTCCCTCTAGCTTGTCCACACCAAGAACACCTATGGCAGCCCTTGAACAGCTTCTAAAGCCTTTTCTATTAATTAGAAATTCAAGTTCTACCTTTTAAGAGATTAGAGATGTAAACAGGACACTAGAAACAATTTCTAGTGTTCTTAATTCAAGAGATTGATGGCTAATCTCTTTTAATTGATGAGAGATGAAGAATAATAGATGAAAAGCCTCAAAGTGGTGTGACAAAGGAGAGGAGTGGCTGCTGGTTGCTTTTTCTTTTCATAACAACACTTAAATAGCTAGGTTAACACATTAAACCCTTGCCACATGTCACCCTTTGATTAGCTATAGGTTTAAGTGACCCAATCACATTGTGCCAAGTGTCAAACCTATATTTAATCTTGATTTTAATCATCTTACATGATTAAAAAACATTTGGCAAGCTTATGTGTAATCCCATGGGTCACCATCTCATGATGCCACGTGTCACACTGTGAAATGACCAAAATGCCCCTGTGTCTTAATTTTGAGCTCTTAACCCAAAATAATTATTTTTCTTCTTCTAATCAATTTATATCAAATATAAATTAATTAATTAATCTCTATTAATTAATTTCTCATTAATTAAATTCATATTTAAACACTTTAAATATAAATTTAATTTATACTACACATCCAATAATCTAGATTTGGTTTCTAGTCATGCTAGGAACTTTGCAATTTAATTGCAAACCAAACCTATTTAATTAATCAATTAAAATCTTTAATTAATTAATTAAATCATATTTAAATAGGTGATAACTTGTGTATGTGTGTGACTTACTAGGCTCATCACTAATTGGCAATGAGACATGATATCAACTCTTAATATCATCAGAACTCTTTCTTACCATAAATGATTTCTCTAAATCATTTTATGAACCTCATAGACCATGGTTAACACCTAGCATAGCATGCCATGGCCACCCAATTAGTAATAAGGTTTACCTTAAATGAACCTATAATCATATGTTACCATACACTAGAATCTCTCTGTTACAAAATCCCAACTCAAGCTGGAGTCATAGTTTATGTCAAACTCCATTTGCTATGAATATTATGTTCTCTTTTAATTCCAGTTCTTGATTAAAAAGATTTTCTCATCAGAAACTCTTTTCTGAATAAATCTATCTGTCCTCGCCAGGAACTTGAAACATCAAGAACAATTAAATGAACATAGGATTTTATCTCTATTTACTTAGAGGAACAGATTCCATCTTGATCAACACTTACCTCCATATATAACTAGTAGGAGCCAACACATGCCCATATACCCATACATAGTACAAGTATGAAAGTAGTATCAAACTCAAACTACCTATATACAAGATAAGCTGTATATCTCAGTCTAAAGATTATATGCATCGATATGATTTATGACAAAACATTGACAAGAGTAAACTCTATGTGCTTGTCATAAGTGTCACTGGTTCGGCCTACTTATCATTTATAAGTGCCTATCATGTTTGTTATATGGCATGAGACTCACCATTCTATCTTATTTATATCTCATATAACTAACTTGGGAACAAATATGAATACAATCTTTCTGGATAAGTCATGTCCTTATTATGAAGTATCCTCGATTGTGAACCTATTTATGATACTTTGTGCTAGAAATATTGTCACTCATATTCTTAACAACTTAAGAATAATATTTCTAACAAAATATCAATGGACCTTTTCTATTACACATAAATATATTATGTAAACGGAAAAGTGGAAATGCTTTTTATTAATAAAATTATGTATAAGATACATACTAAATGATGTGCTCTAGGGCATACTACTAACAGTTATTTGATCAAATTGTGTTAATTCAATTATTTGATCAAATTGTGATATTGATTGGCAACACTGTATTCTTCAGTTATTTGATCAAATGGTGTTATTGATTGGCAAAACTGTATTATTTAGTTTTTTGATCAAATGGTGTTATTGATTGGAAAAACTGTATTATTCAGTTATTTGATCAAATTGTGTTATGGATTGGCAAAACCGTGTTATTCAGTTATTTGATCAAATTGTGTTATTGATTGGCAAAACTGTGTTACTCCGTTATCTGATCAAATTTATGTTATATGAACTTTGTAAATTGTGAAATGGAATTGTGAACTATTTGATTTGTGAATTGTCAATAAAAGATTTATGTATCGCATTTCAAATTGTTATTGTGCACCACTGAGTAAATTTTACTCAGCGATAGCTTTCATTGCCGCCGCAGTGTATGTGATCGACAGCGCAGACTAGGCTGCTAGTACTACATTGAGAGATCATCGGGTATATTGAGTATACTACATTTTGCATTTTGTACTGTAATGTATGTTCACTGTATGTATATATTGTTCTTGGTTTTGAGCAGTTGTAAATTAAAATTGGACATTGAAGTTGTAAAGTAAATTATGAGTTATTTTGGCTTGTAAAATTTGTACTGTATTTCTTTTATCTCAGTCTTTGAAAAATTATTGTGGATTTGAGTTGAAAAACATATTGTGTTGAATTATGTTGGAGTTTGAGATTGAGAAAAATATTAAAGTGCTTTTTACAGGTTTTTGAAGAACTGTTTTGTCCAAAATACAGATGACACTCTGCCAAAATTTTTACAGAAATTATTAATAGTCCGAGTGTGTTAGCTGTTTCACTTCAGTTCAAAAAGGTTTTTAACACCTGTAAATAGTGCTAACCACTATAAAAAGAAGTAAGAAAAGTTTTAAAATCCCTTGTAGTATATTTAATGGGTTATCAGTAGACGAAGTTGGTAATTCATTAGGTATACTACGGGATCATGTTATGCCTTACAGAGGGTAGGGTGTGACATGTTTTAGTGGTATCAGAGCTAGTTTTTAAATTCTGTTTTCACAGGTTATTTGAATATTCTTTCTTCACACATGTTATTTGAATATTCTTTCTTCATAGTACAACTGCTCAATATCATTGTTTGATACATACAGTACATTACATTATAAATATGCACTAACAGGAGTAAATCTCCTTGTGTTATCTGCTTAGGAGGTCTAAGATCCTCGCATTGACCATGGAAGAGGGTGATCGTTCAGTCGATCAATCTATAGAGGCTGAGGTGCAAGGTGATGCCCCAGCCCTACATAATGTCAGTGGTTCAGCAGCACCAGCCCTCGCAGTACCGCAGTTTTCTGCTCAATTCGCTCAGTAGATGGCTGCAATGTTCCAACAAATGGCTGGTAATGTGCCTACTCAAGCCCCAATACAGACACCAGTGGTACAACTACAGTCTTCTGCTAGACAATATGACAAATTGATGAAATATGGGGCTACAGAGTTCAAGGGGACAGTAGACCCTCTAGAGGCTGAACAGTGGTTAGAGAGGATGGATAGGGTGTTCAAGAAGCTACATTGTATAGAGGAGCTCAGATTTGAATACTCAATATCTTTGCCACAAGGGGATGCTTATGACTAGTGGAAAACCATTCCCCATAGTCTGGTAGAACCTGCAGTGCTAACATGGAATGACTTTCTCAGGGAATTCAGATAAAAATATGTCCCTAATGCTTATGTAGACCAGGAGCATGTTTTAATTGTGGAGAGACTGGTCATTTTGCTAGGGATTATGTAAATCCATGTTGTTCTGGATCATTTACTACACCAAAGGGATCAACCTAAGTTTCTACCCCAAAGAGTTCACCATCAGTTAGTAGAGGCAGAGGTAGAGGTAGGGGTAGTACACCTAGAAGTCAGAGTACTGTGAATAAGCTAGAACAAGGTGATGCTTCAGCTAGAGTATACGCTATACGGCAGAGAGAAGAGGCTGAGACTTTTGACATTATTGCTGATACTTTCTCAATTAGTAACTAAGACATATATATGTATTGTTTAACCTGGAGTTTGCATACTTTTATGTTAGTGTTAGAACTATATATTCTGTTGTTATTCCTTTACAGGGGAATAAATTTTGATGCATTAGTGATTAGTCCTTTAAGATAAGGATTGTGATAATAAGTGAAATTAGTTTTGAAAGAGTTTATCGACGAAAAGTATTTTCTAACACGCCATAAATTATAAAGCTAAACGGCAAGCCTACTTAATGTAAGGCAAGAGGATGTAAAAGTAAGTTATAGTACTAGAATTGCTCTAGATGAGGGCAAGGATGTTACTGTTAGTAATTTTTAATGGATATTGTAATCATAATAAGTTCGGGTAATTAGTGAATTCAAAAAGGATAAAAGAAAGGAAAGTTTGATCTATTGGGATGTATCGTAGTAACTATGCAATGTTCTTGATGTTTATACTGTAAGCTGCAGATTACAGTACTGACTTGAGATTATTGTATAGAGCTACATACTACTCGATAACACACCAAGATGAGAATAGTTGCCAACGGCATATGTTTTGGTATAATTATGCTAGAACAGAATTTAATTGTTGGAAATAAGTTTGAAAACCCTACTTAGGGAGTTAAAACTCAAAAGTTAGAATATCGAAAGGTTATAATTTAGTACAAAAGGGAAGTAAGTTATAGAATATTGACAGATAAAAAGAGTTATGGAAGTAAAAATTCGAATAGTTAGTTCAGATATAACAAAAAAAATGTTACAAATGTGAGGAAGACTATTGACTAGAATGGTCAGAGGACCAACGACTAGATAAATCATTCTAACATGACCTCAAGGGTCATTCAAGAAGGAACATGAATCGAAATATTAGACAAGATAATAGTAAGAGAAGATTGGTGTTATACAAACAAATTAAATGTTGTATTAGATTGTTAAAAGTCTTATACAAATTTGAGGTAAAGAAGATTATACGATCATATAGAAAGGAGAAAATAAACGTATGACTATTGTAAGATGGCTATTGGGTAAAATTTCGAGGACAAAATTTATTTAAGGGGGGGGAGAATTGTAACACCCCTATGTTCGGTAGTGCGTTCTACTGTTCCGATGCCTAGAACTACACTTCGATATGAGTGAGGAGACATAAAATAATGAAATACAAGAAAAGAAAATACAAGAAAAATAAAGGAAAAATAATAGCAAAGAAATGTAACCAAGTAAAGCGAGCCGAGAATGTGACACCCCTTACCCGTCTACAGTATATCCGGGTAAGATATGTCACACGGTATACCGGCACACTCTATTTTTTTCCTTAATTAATTTTTTTGTCATAGTTTTGAATATAGTTTATGGAATATAAATTATTTAAGCCATTTATCAAAATTATTATTTATTTGAGGTTCCGAAAATTTTAAAGAAAATCCGGCGGAGTACCGGCTAAAAATGGAGAAAACAGTTCTTCGGAACCTGTGAAAAACACTTCCAATATTTATATCTCATCACTCTCAAACTCCAATATCAAATCTCAACATTTTTCAATTTCATTTCTCAATCATTCATCTCATAATTCACATCTCATTCATATAACTCAATTTCATAATCATTTCCATACATTTCCATTCGTACTCAATTCATATGTAAACATTCTAAATTTACATAAGCAAAATTTTCAAATTTCCTTAATTTACATAATTTACAAAATAATTACAAAATTTCATAATTTACATGATATACAAATTAATTACAATTTGCTAATTTATATTACAATATAAGAAATAATTAACATACACAAAATACATGATATGCTTAATGTGAGCCCTATCTACATGCATTCCGAGGAGGTGACAACCTTTGACACTCTGCAGATCCGAACTCTCAAAATTTCCATCAAACGTCCCTGGGTTCTAGCTTGATTACTGCGAGGAAACAATTCCATCGCGCTAAGCATTGCTGCTTAGTGGTGCAATAATATAACAAGGAAATAATATACAAATAAAGATAGAAATAAAACATCATTCAAATAATTAAGATCTATTTATACTTCACATGCGGTTTTTAAAATTTAATATGTTTTATCATAATTTAGTCTTCTTTGGAAGCGTTTATTTCGCCAATGTACAATAATAATGTACAAGAAAAAAAAATGATCTGAAAATAATAAATTTATGCTTATATTATTATATAAGTCTCATTTGCAATATTTATTTATTTTATAATTTTCTTTGCTAATCTTTTAGCATTTTTCCAATACTTGCTAGGTTGTCTCAGATTATCTCATAATAAGTAAATTTTAATATCTCATTCCTTCATTTCGATTCTTTCTAATAAATAACTATTCTAATTTATTTTAGGTTATCTTACTCATTTATTTTATTTAATTTCTAATATTTTAAATTGCTAATATTCTTAACTTATCTCAATAAATTTCACTGCCCAAGTAACCTATGACAGGCTGACTAAACTGGATAACGGGTCGTTGGCACTGGACACCTTGGTGCCTCGGGCCGTCATACCATGGGACGCAGAACGTCAACCACGTATGCAGTCAGTATGGCTAGAAAGCCATAATAACACATAATCGGGCGTAGAAGCCATGAATGTTGGCATAATGCCATGAATGCGGGCATAATGCCATGAATACGGGCATAAAGCCATGAATACAGGCATAAAGCCTTTCACAGTACTGCTAAAACAATACCCTATTGGCATGCCAAACTATCCAATCTGACACACATGTCTAGGCAATACAAGGGCACATAATATCATTAAACATTAATATATTGTGTTTTATGACTTCATTATTTCATAATAAATTTCAATTATAATTCATACATTCATTTGATCATTTATATGATCACAATTCACATCAATTATCCTTTTTATATCATTGTACTCAAAATACTTCTCCTTTCTACAATAATGAGAACTAATGACTCATTCATACATTAATATGGTTCATTTATTCATTCTTTATGTTATTCATATTAATCACAATTCTAAACAATGGTTCACATGTACCATTGTATTCAAAACATTTTTCATTTTCTCATTTATACATTCAAGAATCTACTTATGTAATTGCAAATTTTATATTTCAAGTTGAGTTATTAATATTTTATGAATTCCATTTGTGATGGGCATATAAGCCCTAACTATCTATTCATATCAATTAGGTGACTTATTTTTCATGTTTCAAGTAATCCATAAATATTTCATGGATTTCAAATTTATGGCCTTAATTTCTTTTTAACAATTTTGACTAGGATGCATAGTCCACATTTGTCATACAATTCTAAGCATTTAAGCTTAGAATTGGTTCTAGGTCTTCATATTAATTTACTAATCATTTTGATTACTATTCACTTTACTAGTCAACCAAAATGTTGACTTTTTTATACTTAATGGATATATTAATTCTAATTACACCAAGATCCCACATTTTGAGTTTTACATTTGCTAGTATTAATTGCCAATTGCAATTTAAAGTCCCCTAAATGCATTTCTAATTTCACATTTGAATTTCAAGTTTTGGTGTCACTATTCACCTCATTGGTCAACAAAAATGTTGACTTTTGGATAGAAAATAGGTATATTGGTTTTGACATTCCAAACATACCACATTTTGCATTTAAAACTTGTTGGAAGTGATCACCATTACCATTTCTAAGCCTAACACTAAGTGGTAGAATTTTCAGTTTTTGTACCATAAGTTTACTGTTCTATTAGGGACTGTTACAGTGGAAATTTGAGGAAATGGTAAACATGAAAGTTGTTCCTTATTTTTTCTAGTTGAATTTCCTTTTTTGAATCACTCCATTTGGAGTTTTGTAGCTCCAGATATGGTCCAAAAACCACAGCTGGCCAGATTTCAATTCTGCAAAATTTACCAAATCTACAGTACCATGAACAGTGATTGTGACTGCCATTTTGATTACGTTCTGGTCATAATTTGGGGTAGGTTTCTATGAAAGTTGTTTGTCTATGTCTTAACTTATTGCTATAAAAATTTCAGGTCAATTGACCATTTCTACAGTGAGTTATGGCCAAATGAACAGTCTGTTCATTTGGTCATTTTGCAGTTTCTGGGTGCAGGGTATCCGGATTGGGGCTAACTTTTGGTCTTCTTGCTTTGGTCTTTTGGGCATGGTTTCTTCAGAAAAAAATGTGCCATTATAAGTCTAGTTTCATGTCCAATTGGCCAAACACCAATTGGACCTACACAGCCAAAGTTATGGCTGTCTAAGTGGGCTGAAATCTACCACCACCTGCTGACTCACTAGGCAGCATACTCATTCACTTTGCCATGCATTAATTCACTTCAAATTATAATTAACTTGCCTCAAATGGTCACTAATTGACCATTAGAATGTCCATTAATCATTTCATAAGCCAAGTCCAATTTTTCACTCCCAAAACCCTAATTTTCCCTTTCAATTCACCCATACACCTAGTTAAGCACTTTCATTCATTCTATATGTGTACATACACCTTAAACATAATCTCTAATTCATTTTAAGTCCATTAAAACCATCAAAAACACTCCATCATTGTTCCTTCCTTAGGGCTGCCGAAATTCATGGTGGACATACACATATATTTGGTTCATTTAATTCACAAATTCTTACTCAATTCAAGTCACTAACATGGAAATAAAGAGCTTAAGGTGTATAAGTGCACTAACCTCTTGTAGGGCAGAATTTTCCAAGCTCAAACTTCACTTTCCTTCCTTTTCTAGGCTGCCAAACACTTCCCCAAGAGGTATGGACAAGTTTTAATGAAAGGTGTCTAGGGTTTTATAGTGGAAATTCATGGGAAAATGGAAGTGATGCAAGAAATTTTTATGGAGGGCTATGGAAGAGAGGTCACGTTTTGAGGAAGAAGAAGAAGAAGATGACCAGAATTTTTTGGTCCATTTTGTATCTTTTAAATGTTTTAAGAATGCTTGTTAACTTATGATTGGTTGGGAGTAAGTGAGTGACATCATGTGATGTCATTATCTTTACTTTTCTTTATTTTCTTTTCCTTTCTTTTCTACTAACTTCAAATTAATTTTTCATCAACATTAATTCATATTTTATGTCATAATAATTATTTACTCAACTGGACAAGTCGGCTAAAAATCGTCTTTGAAGGCGAAATGACCAAAATGCCCTCCGTTTGGGTTAACGGGTCAAAATTGTCTGTACCGATTGAAAATTTTTTCTAAATATTTTCTTGGCATTCTAATGCCATAGGAACCTCAATGACCCTTCTCTGGAGTCCCAAAAATTATTTTATGAATTTTTCCCCGGGTCTAGGGCTCCTCGTTGCGAGAACCGCAACTTCACTCTTGTTACCCATCACTTGGGCACCGGCTCGTTTAACTTGGTTGTATTTTTTTTCTAAAATTTTTCCTAAATTTTTCTTATTAATATTTGAGTTAATTATGGTTCCTGACTTTAGTTTAAATATTTTTTCGGACGTTCTAGCTGTCCGGACCGACACCGGTCACCGGAACAGTAGAATGTACGGAGTTGCTACCGGGAGGGTGTTACAACTCTTCCCCTCTAATTTAAATTTCGTCCTCGAAATTTACTGGGTGTTTTGGGTTCTGAGATAATTCTTTTACCTTTCTATTACTCCATTTGTCTACTTCTTTTGTATATATGGTACTATTTAGTTTTTTCGAATCTATCATTATACACTTAGGCATATCATAAAGGAAATACTTTACCTCAAATTCACATCTAGGGCTTCTTGTTCCTCTCCGACTTGGGTAACATTTGGAAGTGGTGTTACTGTTGTACTTGGTCCTTCCACGACCTCTGTTTGGGTTCGTGGTAAATTCCTCTTAGGACAATCTTTCAGACGTGGTCAATGGCCCCACATCTATAACAGGCTCCAGTCAATCCCCTACATTCACCTTTATGCCACTTGTTACAATGGCCACATTTTCTTGCTAATCCTGGCGCACTCACTACTAGTGTTTCTGGTTGATCTCTTACGGTATAGGCACAGGTTTGGATCTCCTACTTTGATCAGATGTCTGACTTAACTGTTCTCTCGGCCTCTTATTACTAGACTGTCTAAATTTCCTCTTTTGCTGATCACCACTCCTTTTCTGTTCCTCTTCATAAACACAACTAATATATTTCTTTCTGAACTCTATCAGAAAGAATTCCCAAGTTACGTTGGCTGGTGGCACTACCTTGGTTATGACATCCCACCATCGATATGCAGCTTCTTGTAACAATGAAACTGCACACTCCAAACTCTGTTCTGGTGTGCAATGGAGCTGCTGCAAGACTCTTTCAGTCCTTTCTAACCAATACTCAGCCGCTGCAGAATCATCTTCCTTTCTACCATTGAAATCTACAGCTCCATATTTTCTAATTTTTCCTAGAGGTGATTTCCGCTGAAGCAGTGGTGGAATAACCCCAGTCATCTGTCCGAAGAATTCAGTCATCTGCTCAAACAAGGCCTGTTGGGGTTGTATAGGCACCTCTTGCACTGGTGGAGCAGGATCTCCCTGATTTCCAATATCACTCCCAGTTGGGATACGACTTACTACTTCTTCTTCTACTGCCCTCTGCGATTCTGAGTCCATACCTTAACCTAAAATAACCAAGAAAACATATCAGCATTAGTGTCACCTCAACTCATATAAATGCAATGCATGTTATGCACACAATCTTATTCTATCTATCTATGCCTAGGAACGCCTAAACCACGCTCTGATACCAATAAATGTGACACCCCTTACCCGTCTACAGTATATCCGGGTAAGATATGTCACACGGTGTACCGGCACACTCTATTTTTTTCCTTAATTAATTTTTTTGTCATAGTTTTGAATATAGTTTATGGAATATAATTTATTTAAGCCATTTATCAAAATTATTATTTATTTGAGGTTCCGAAAATTTTAAAGAAAACATGGAGAAAACAGTTCTTCGGAACCTGTGAAAAATACTTCCAATATTTATATCTCATCACTCTCAAACTCCAATATCAAATCTCAACATTTTTCAATTTCATTTCTCAATCATTCATCTCATAATTCACATCTCATTCATGTAACTCAATTTCATAATCATTTCCATACATTTCCATTCGTACTCAATTCATATGTAAACATTCTCAATTTACATAAGCAAAATTTTCAAATTTCCTTAATTTACATAATTTACAAAATAATTACAAAATTTCATAATTTACATGATATACAAATTAATTACAATTTGCTAATTTATATTACAATATAAGAAATAATTAACATACACAAAATACATGATATGCTTAATGTGAGCCCTATCTGTTAGTAGTATGCCCTAGAGCATATCATTTAGTATGTATCTTGTATATATTTTTATTAATAAAAGGCATTTCCACTTTTCCGTTTACATAATATATTAATGTGTAATAGAAAAGGTCCATTGATATTTTGTTAGAAATATTATTCTTAAGTTGTTAAGAATATGAGTGACAATATTTCTAGCACAAAGTATCATAAATAGGTTCACAATCGAGGATATTTCATAATAAGGACATGACTTATCCAGAAAGATTGTATTCATGTTTGTTCCCAAGTTATTTATATGAGATATAAATAAGATGGAATGGTGAGTCTCATGCCATATGACAAACATGATAGGCACTTATAAATGATAAGTAGGCCGAACCAGTGACACTTATGACAAGCACATGGAGTTTACTCTTGTCAATGTTTTGTCATAAATCATATCAGTGCATATAATCTTTAGACCTGAGATAGCACAGTTATCTTGTATATAGGAAGTTTGAGTTTGATACTGTTTTCATACTTGTACTGTGTATGGGTATATGGGCATGTGTTGGCTCCTACTAGTTAGATATGGAGGTAGGTGTTGATCAAGATGGAATCTGTTCCTCTAAGTAAATAGAGATAAAATCCTATGTTTATTTAATTGTTCTTGATGTTTCAAGTTCTGGCCAGACAGATAGATTTATTCGAAAGAGTTTCGATGAGAAAATCTTTTAATCAAGAACTGGAATTAAAAGAGAACATAATATTCATAGCAAATGGAGTTTGACATAAACCATGACTCCGGCTTGAGTTGGGATTTTGTATGTAAGAGAGATTCTAGTGCATGGTAACATATGATTATAGGTTCATTTAAGGTAAACCTTATTACTAATTGGGTGGCCATGGCATACTATGCTAGGTGTTAACCATGGTCTATGAGGTTCATAAAATGATTTAGAGAAATCATTTATGGTAAGAAAGAGTTCTGATGATATTAAGAGTTGATATCATGTCTCATTGCCAATTAGTGATGAGCCTAGTAAGTCACACACATACACAAGTTATCACCTATTTAAATATGATTTAATTAATTAATTAAAGAGTTTAATTGATTAATTAAATAGGTTTGGTTTGCAATTAATTTGCAAAGTCCCCAGCATGACTTGAAACCAAATCAAGATTATTGGATGTGTAGTATAAATTAAATTTATATTTAAAGTGTTTAAATATGAATTTAATTAATGAGAAATTAATTAATAGAGATTAATTAATTAATTTATATTTGATATAAATTAATTAGAAGAAGAAAAATAATTATTTTGAGTTGAGAACTCAAAATTAAGACACAGGGGCATTTTGGTCATTTTGCAGTGTGACACGTGGCACCATGAGATGGTGACACATGGGATTACACATAAGCTTGCCAAATTTTTTTTTAATCATGTAAGATGATTAAAATCCAGATTAAATATAGGTTTGACACTTGGCACAATGTGATTGGGTCACTTAAACCTAGAGCTAATCAAAGGGTGACATGTGGCAAGGGTTTAATGTGTTAACCTAGCTATTTAAGTGTTGTTATGAAAAGAAAAAGCAACTAGCAGCCACACTCCTTTGTCATGCCACTTTGAGGGTTTTCATCTCTTCTTCTTCATCTCTTATCAATTCAAAGAGATTAGCCATCAATCTCTTGAATTAAGAACACTAGAAATTGTTTCTAGTGTCCTGTTTACATCTTTAATCTCTTAAAAGGTAGAACTTAATTTTCTAATTAATAGAAAAAGATTTAGAAGCTATTCAAGGGCTGCCATAGGTGTTCTTGGTGTGGACAAGCTAGAGGGACAACATCTGGTGTCCTGAAGACGAATCTCAAAGGCGCAGACACGCTACAGTGCATCAAGAGGTTAGTGTAATCGTTCTTGATTTAATCTAGGGTTCTAAAATTAATCTGATTAATTTTAAAAGATTATATGGCAAATACAGATCGAAAAACATATTAATAGTGTTTTAATATGTTGTTTATCATTGAAATCAAATAGATAAAAATAAATCTTGCATGATGCATGTGACCCTAGGTGAAAATTTTTGAATTCAATGGTATAAACTTGTGTTTTTCACGCTTTCGTTCCTTCAATTGGTATCAGAGCCACTATATTTGCCATTTAGATTGATGTTTATATGATTTAATTGTGTGTTTGATCATGAGATCAAGAGTTTATTGCTGGTTGCAAAGTCAAAGTGGCGGCACAAATGATGAACACCATGGTGTGCATGGTTGATGCATCACAATGGTGTGCAAAGGTAAATGGATGGTGAATGTGCAATTGTTGTATGATTTAAGATCCATTTTATGTCTAATTAAATTGTTTAATTAGAATTTTTATCACACAATTAAATTATGATTCAAATCAGAATTTTAAAAATTGTTTGAATGTGATTCAAATCTGAATTTTAAAAGTTGTTTGAATGTGATTCAAATCTGAATTTTTAAAGTTGTTTGAATCATATTTAAATCTGATTTTTTAAAATTGATTGAATAAAATTCAGATCTGATTTTTTAAAAAATATTTGAATGTGATTCAAATCTGATTTTTTTAAAAATGTTTGAATGTGATTCAAACCTGAATTTTTAAAGTTGTTTGAATGTGATTCAAATCTGAATTTTTAAATTTGTTTGAATGAGATTCAAATCTGAATTTTTAAATTTATTTGAATCATATTCAAATCTGAATTTTTAAGTTGAATATGAGATATTCAATTTAATTTAAGTATGTATGTTTTATTTAATTGTTAAATAGTGATATGCATGATGGATGATCATGGACTATAAAAGACCAATGTGATTGGATTTATTTCTTTTATGTTTCTTTGGGATTGTAAATTAATTAATTTATTTTAATTTATTTTGGGCATGTATTATTAAGTTTGTAATAATTTTTGGGTTGTAATTTCATTTATTTAAGTTCTTGTAAATTCGCCTTGGTATGCTAAGGATTACTATGTAATATTGGATTGCAAGAAGTTCAAGGAGGTCAAGAGCATTGGTGGGACTAGTGGGAGGAATTCAAGATCAAGTATTGATTATGTACTCCTTCAGCAACTCTTGTAAAATGAATGAATGAAATGCACCTAGGAATGCCCTGATTCAATTCTTGGTGGCTCAGGATTGAATCCCTTAGAAAGTCCATGATCATACCATATTTACTGCTTATCCATGAATGCATGAGATGTATGGGAATGTATGCAATTATATGATATATGCATGCTAAATGGATAATGTGCAAAGTGAGACCTTAATAGTAAATAGAATGACCATAAAATCTTCCAAACAAATGATTAAGTTGGAAATGCTATAATTAAAGTAATTATAACATAGGCCCTCCATTGGGGCAATTATTTTAAGAAATTTTAAATAGTTGCATAAGATGCAATTTATTTAAGAGATTTTCTTAAGAATAATTGTTAAGCATGAGATGTTGTAAATATGTAAATGGTTTAGTGGCCAATATTGGATGTACCTGAGGACATTAAAATTATTTGCATAATTACTGGCTCAATGGGATCAACTTAACTAATGCAAGATAAGTCAATAATGGATGTACCTGAAATTTTGAGCATTAGGGGCTAGGTAAAGGATTGAACCTAACATGAGATGTGATGGGCAAAGAGTTGCTAACTTATAGTTTATTGTAATTCCAATAATGGATGTACCTGAGGATGATCAATAGAATTATAAGAATTCAATCACCCACTAGAAATCCATCCAACTAGGATTTCCGTTTTCTACTTTGGAAGTGTAGGATTCGCTAAGTTAGTGGGAGGACCAATTTGATTAAAAGACCATAATCATTTTGGTTAATTACATGATACATTTACTAATTAATCTGGTTATTTTCTGCAGTTAATTTTCTGATAAAAATGATCACAAAACAACCACCACCATCCAATATCCTTGCAAGCATACTTGATCACAATAGGTTGACAGGACCTAATCATGCGATTGGCTAAGAAATTTGAAACTTGTCCTGAACCTTGAACATATAGGATATGTTCTAGATTCAAATGTTCCTAGTCCTTTACCTCCAGAGGCCACACAAGAGGAACATGAAACTTTGGATAAGTGGAAGGAGCATGATATGAGAGCTAAGTGTTACATGCTTGCTTCCATGAGTAATGGGTTACAGAAGCAACATGAGAACATGCAGAGTGCGAGTGAGATCCTCCTTCACCTACAAGAGTTGTATGGTGAGCACAGCAGGAATGCTAGGTATGAGATATCTAGGCAGCTGTTCCGCATGAGGATGTCTGAGGGACAGAATGTTGGGGATCATGTCCACAAGATGATTCAGCTGATTGAGCAGTTGGAATATCTTGACTTCAACATGGATTTCCAACTACAGACGGATTTGATCCTTCAGTCCCTTCCTAGGTCTTTTGGGAAATTTTGTGACAAATTTCCATATGACTCAACAGGAATGCACCTTAGCTGGTTTACTCAACATGCTGGTTATTGCCCAAAAGAATATGCCAGGCAATAAAGGAAAAGAGCTAGCTTTGGTTGCATCTTCTTCTGCTGGAAAGTCCAACAAGAAGAAGGGCAATAAGAAAAAGAAACCTCAGATTCCTGGTCCTTCTAAGAAAATAGCTAAACAGAAAAGGAAGACTAAAGCTGATGAAGGCAAAGGAAAGTGTTTCAATTGACAATAAGAAAGTGTTTCAATTGCCAGTAAGAAAGTGTTTCCATTACCGAAGAAAGTGTTTCCACCGCGAGTATAGCAATCTAAATGAAAGCAATGCCGTGGTGAAAAACAACTTAAGTTCAAAATATATTTGGCACTTAAGGTTATGTCATGTTGCAGAAGATAGGATTACAAAATTGGAGAAAATGGGGATTCTATCCTTATTGGACTCTGAGCCTACTCCAACTTTTGAATCTTGCCTTCAGGGCAAAATGACTAGATCACCCTTTGTTGGACAGGGGCTAAGAGCTGAAAATATTTTGGTGCTAATACATAGTGATGTATGTGGTCCATTTAAAGAAATGGCTAGAGGGGGCTTTCATTATTTTATTACCTTTACTGATGATAAATCAAGGTTTGGGTATTTGTATTTGATGAAATACAAACATGAATCTTTTGAAAAGTTCAAAGAATTTAAATTTGAAGTAGAAAATCAAACAGGAAAGAGTATTAAAGCTCTTCGATCAGATCATGGAGGTGAATATTTGAGTACTGAATTTGATGAATACTTGAGAGAACACGGCATTGTTTCTCGGTGACTCCTCCAGGAACACCACAACTGAATGGTGTATCTGAAAAGAGAAATCGTACCCTATTGGATATGGTACGTAGTATGATGAGCTATACTGATATGCCAATCTCCTTTTGGGGATTTGCATTAGAATCAGCTTTGTATATTCTGAATAGGATTCCATCAAAATCAGTTTCTTCCACACCTTATGAGATATGGCATGGAAGAAAACCAAGTCTTAAGCATGTTAAGATTTGGGGTTGTCTAGCTTATATCAAAAAGCTAAACACTGATAAATTTGAAACCGGATCAGAAAAGGGTCGATTTGTTGGATATCCAAAAGATTGTTTTGGATATTATTTTCATTTGCCTACTTCACAAAAGGTTGTGGTAAGTAGAGATGCCATATTTCTTGAACAATAGTTTGTTCAAGAAGGAGGCAAAGGAAGGCAAATAGAGTTAGAATTGGAGAATTCTGACCAACCAACATATCAGATGGATATAGATCCATCTAGTCAACCTATACCCGTTGATGAAACATCTACAGCTGTTCCTCGTAGAACAACCAGGGTATCTCACCCACTAGTGAGATATGGTTTTCTTCATGAAGAAGAACAAGAGTTGTCTACTCATGAAGAAGTAGATCATGGAGATGATCCACTTACCTATGAAGAAGCTATATCAGATATAGACTCTTCAAAATGGATTGATGCTATGAAATCCGAGATTGATTCCATGTATAAGAATCAAGTTTGGGATCTTGTTGACCCACATGAAGGTATTGTACCTATAGGGAACAAATGGGTTTTCAAGAAGAAAATTGGTTCTGATGGAAAGGTAGAGACCTATAAGGCAAGGCTAGTAGCGAAAGGGTTTCGCCAAAGGCAAGGAATCGACTATGAGGAGATTTTCTCACCTGTTGCCATGCTTAAATCAATTAGGATTTAATTAGCAATAGCTGCGTACTATGATTATGAGATTTGGCAGATGGATGTCAAAACAGCTTTTCTCAATGGATACATTGAAGAAAACATTTTCATGGAACAACCTAGGGGATTTGAATCCCAAGATGGTTCCAAGGTATGCAAGCTAAAGCGATCCATTTATGGGTTGAAACAAGCTTCGAGGAGTTGGAACATCCGTTTTGATGAAGCCATTAAATCCTTTGGTTTTATCAAAAATGAGGATGAGCCATGTGTATATAAGAAGGTTAGTGACAGTACTATCACTTTCCTTGTCTTATATGTGAATGACATACTATTGATGGGTGATGACACAGGTATGTTGACAACTATAAAGGTATGGTTGTCAAATACATTCTCCATGAAAGACTTAGGGGATGCAACCTATATTCTTGGGATTCGCATCTATAGAGATAAAGCAAAAAGAACAATTGGTTTATCCCAAAGTCTATACTTGGAAAAGGTGTTAAAGAGGTTTAACATGCTTGATTCCAAGAGAGGATTGTTACCAGTGAGACATGGTATCCATCTTTCTAAAGAGATATCTCCAAAGACACCTGAAGAAAGAGATAAGATGGCCAGGATTCCATATGCTTCGGCTATTGGAAGTATAATGTATGCAATGTTGTGTACTAGGCCGGATATCGCATATGCTATTAGTTTGACTAGCAGGTATCAATCCAATCCAGGTTTGGAACACTGGATAGCTGTCAAGAATATCCTTAAGTACTTGAGAAGAACTAAGGATTTATTCTTGATTTATGGAGGTGGAGACTTGCAATTGGATGGTTATATCGATTCGATTTCCAATCGATATTGATGATAGAAAGTCTACCTCTAGATATGTGTTCATTTGTAATGGAGGTGCGATCGGTTGGAAGAGTTCCAAGCGAGCACGATTGCAGATTCCACTACGTAGGTCGAGTATATTCTTTGCATCGAGATCTTTGCCAAAGGAAGCTGTTTGGATAAAGAAGTTCATGACAGAACTTATAGTAGTTCCTTCCATTGAGTCAGCAGTTCCACTACACTGTGACAACAATGGAGCAGTCATACAGGCTAAGGAACTAAGGTCTCACCCAAAATCCAAACACATAGAAAGGCACTACCAAATTATCAGACATATAGTTGGGCAAAGGCGATATAGCCATGCAGAAAAATAACATCAGCTGAAAAAATTCAACTGATCCATGCACTAAGCCTTTGTCACAAGCTCAGTTAGACTGACATCTTGAGAAGATGGGCCTAAGGTATTGTAATGAATGGCTCTAGTGCTAGTGGGACATTGTTAGTAGTATGCCCTAGAGCATATCATTTAGTATGTATCTTGTATATATTTTTATTAATAAAAGGCATTTTCACTTTTCCGTTTACATAATATATTTATGTGTAATAGAAAAGGTCCATTAATATTTTGTTAGAAAAATTATTCTTAAGTTGTTAAGAATATGAGTGACAATATTTCTAGCACAAAGTATCATAAATAGGTTCACAATCGAGGATACTTCATAATAAGGACATGACTTATCCAGAAAGATTGTATTCATGTTTATTCCCAAGTTATTTATATGAGATATAAATAAGATGGAATGGTGAGTCTCATGCCATATGACAAACATGATAGGCACTTATAAATGATAAGTAGGCCGAACCAGTGACACTTATGACAAGCACATGGAGTTTACTCTTGTCAATGTTTTGTCATAAATCATATCGAGGCATATAATCTTTAGACACGAGATAGCAGTTATCTTGTATATAGGTAGTTTGAGTTTGATACTGTTTTCATACTTGTACTGTGTATGGGTATATGGGCATGTGTTGGCTCCTACTAGTTATATATGGAGGTAGGTGTTGATCAAGATGGAATCTGTTCCTCTAAGTAAATAGAGATAAAATCCTATGTTCATTTAATTGTTCTTGATGTTTCAAGTTCTGGCCAGACAGATAGATTTATTCAGAAAAGAGTTTCTGATGAGAAAATCTTTTTAATCAAGAACTGGAATTAAAAGAGAACATAATATTCATAGCAAATGGAGTTTGACATAAACCATGACTCCAGCTTGAGTTGGGATTTTGTAACTGAGAGATTCTAGTGCATGGTAACATATGATTATAGGTTCATTTAAGGTAAACCTTATTACTAATTGGGTGGCCATGGCATGCTATGATAGGTGTTAACCATAGTCTATGAGGTTCATAAAATGATTTAGAGAAATCATTTATGGTAAGAAAGAGTTCTGATGATATTAAGAGTTGATATCATGTCTCATTGCCAATTAGTGATGAGCCTAGTAAGTCACACACATACACAAGTTATCACCTATTTAAATATGATTTAATTAATTAATTAAAGAGTTTAATTGATTAATTAAATAGGTTTGGTTTGCAATTAATTTGCAAAGTCCCCAGCATGACTTGAAACCAAATCAAGATTATTGGATGTGTAGTATAAATTAAATTTATATTTAAAGTGTTTAAATATGAATTTAATTAATGAGAAATTAATTAATAGAGATTAATTAATTAATTTATATTTGATATAAATTAATTAGAAGAAGAAAAATAATTATTTTGAGTTGAGAACTCAAAATTAAGACACAGGGGCATTTTGGTCATTTTGCAGTGTGACACGTGGCACCATGAGATGGTGACACATGGGATTACACATAAGCTTGTCAATTGTTTTTTTAATCATGTAAGATGATTAAAATCAAGATTAAATATAGGTTTGACACTTGGCACAATGTGATTGGGTCACTTAAACCTAGAGCTAATCAAAGGGTGACATGTGGCAAGGGTTTAATGTGTTAACCTAGCTATTTAAGTGTTGTTATGAAAAGAAAAAGCAACCAGCAGTCACACTCCTTTGTCACGCCACTTTGAGGGTTTTCATCTCTTCTTCTTCATCTCTTATCAATTCAAAGAGATTAGCCATCAATCTCTTGAATTAAGAATACTAGAAATTATTTCTAGTGTCCTGTTTACATCTTTAATCTCTTAAAAGGCAGAACTTGATTTTCTAATTAATAAAAAAAGCTTTAGAAGCTATTCAAGGGCTGCCATAGGTGTTCTTGGTGTGGACAAGCTAGAGGGACAACATCTGGTGTCCTGAAGGCAAATCTCAAAGGCGCAGACACGCTGCAGTGCATCAAGAGGTTAGTGTAATCATTCTTGATTTAATCTAGGGTTCTAAAATTAATCTGATTAATTTTAAAATCTTAAATGGCAAATACAGATCCAAAAACATATTAAAAGAGTTTTAATATGTTGTTTATCATTGAAATCAAATAGATAAAAATAAATCTTGCATGATGCATGTGACCCTAGGTGAAAATTTTTGAATTCAATGGTATAAACTTGTGTTTTTCACGCTTCCGTTCCTTCACTATCTACATGCATTGCTGAGGAGGTGACATCCTTTGACACTCTGCAGATCTGAACTCTCAAAATTTCCAGTCAAACGTCCAGTGGGTTCTAGCTTCAGTACCTGCGCGAGGAAACAATTCCATCGCGCTAAGCATTGCTGCTTAGTGGTGCAATAATATAACAAGGAAATAATATACAAATAAATAGAAATAAAACATCATTCAAATAATTAAGATCTATTTATACTTCACATGCGGTTTTTAAAATTTAATATGTTTTATCCTAATTTAGTCTTCTTTGGAAGCGTTTATTTCGCCAATGTACAGTAATAATGTACAAGAAAAAAAAATGATCTGAAAATAATAAATTTATGCTTATATTATTATATAAGTCTCATTTGCAATATTTATTTATTTTATAATTTTCTTTGCTAATCTTTTAGCATTTTCCCAATACTTGCTAGGTTGTCTCAGATTATCTCATAATAAGTAAATTTTAATATCTGTCCAGTTCATTTCGATTCTTTCTAATAAATAACTATTCTAATTTATTTTAGGTCATCTTACTCATTTATTTTATTTAATTTCTAATATTTTAAATTGCTAATATTCTTAACTTATCTCAATAAATTTCACTGCCCAAGTAACCTATGACAAAGTTGACTAAATCGATAACGGGTCGTTGGCACCGACACCTTGGTGCCTCGGGCGTCATACCATGGGACGCAGAACGCCAACCACGATATCTGATCGGTATGGCTAGAAAGCCATGATAACACATAATCGGGCGTAGAAGCCATGAATGTTGGCATAATGCCATGAATGCGAGCATAAAGCCATGAATACGGGCATAAAGCCATGAATACAGGCATAAAGCCTTTCGCAGTACTGCTAAAACAATACCCTATTGGCATGCCAAACTATCCAATCTGACACACATGTCTAGGCAATACAAGGGCACATAATATCATTAAACATTAATATATTGTGTTTTATGACTTCATTATTTCATAATAAATTTCAATTATAATTCATACATTCATTTGATCATTTATATGATCACAATTCACATCAATTATCCTTTTTATACCATTGTACTCAAAATACTTCTCCTTTCTACAATAATGAGAACTAATGTCTCATTCATACATTAATATGGTTCATTTATTCATTCTTTATGTTATTCATATTAATCACAATTCTAAACAATGGTTCACATGTACCATTGTATTCAAAACATTTTTCCTTTTCTCATTTATACATTCAAGAATCTACTTATATAATTGCAAATTTTATATTTCAAGTTGAGTTATTAATATTTTATGAATTCCATTTGTGATGGGCATATAAGCCCTAACTATCTATTCATATCAATTAGGTGACTTATTTTTCATGTTTCAAGTAATCCATAAATATTTCATGGATTTCAAATTTATGGCCTTAATTTCTTTTTAACAATTTTGACTAGGATGCATAGTCCACATTTGTCATACAATTCTAAGCATTTAAGCTTAGAATTGGTTCTAGGTCTTCATCTTAATTTACTAATCATTTTGATTACTATTCACTTTACTAGTCAACCAAAATGTTGACTTTTTTATACTTAATGGATATATTAATTCTAATTACACCAAGATCCCACATTTTGAGTTTTACATTTGCTAGTATTAATTGCCAATTGCAATTTAAAGTCCCCTAAATGCATTTCTAATTTCACATTTGAATTTCAAGTTTTGGTGTCACTATTTACCTCATTGGTTAACAAAAATGTTGACTTTTGGATAGAAAATAGGTACATTGGTTTTGAAACTCCAAACATACCACATTTTGCATTTAAAACTTGTTGGAAGTGATCACCATTACCATTTCTAAGCCTAACACTAAGTGGCAGAATTTTCAGTTTTTGTACCATAAGTTTACTGTTCTATTAGGGACTGTTACAGTGGAAATTTGAGGAAATGGTAAACATGAAAGTTGTTCCTTATTTTGTCTAGTTGAATTTCCTTTTTTGAATCACTCCATTTGGAGTTTTGTAGCTCCAGATATGGTCCAAAAACCACAGCTGGCCAGATTTCAATTCTGCAGAATTTACCAAATCTACAGTACCATGAACAATGACTGTGACTGCCATTTTGATTAAGTTCTGGTCATAATTTGGGGTAGGTTTCTTCATGAAAGTTGTTTTTCTATATCTTAACTTGTTGCTGTAAAAATTTCAGGTCAATTGACCATTTCTACAGTGAGTTATGGCCAAATGAACAGTCTGTTCATTTGGTCATTTTGCAGTTTCTGGGTGCAGGGTATCCGAATTGGGGCTAACTTTTGGTCCTCTTGCTTTGGTCTTTTGGGCATGGTTTCTTTAGAAAAAATGTGCCATTATAAGTCTAGTTTCATTTCCAATTGGCCAAACACAAATTGGACATACACAGCCAAAGTTATGGCTGTCTAAGTGGGCTGAAATCTCAGCCACCCTGCTGCACTCACTAGGCAGCATACTCATTCACTTTGCCATGCATTAATTCACTTCAAATTATAATTAACTTGCCTCAAATGGTCACTAATTGACCATTAGAATGTCCATTAATCATTTCATAAGCCAAGTCCAATTTTTCACTCCCAAAACCCTAATTTTCCCTTTCAATTCACCCATACACCTAGTTAAGCACTTTCATTCATTCTATATGCGTACATACACCTTAAACATAATCTCTAATTCATTTTAAGTCCATTAAAACCATCAAAAACACTCCATCATTTTTCCTTCCTTAGGGCTGCCGAAATTCATGGTGGACATACACATATATTTGGTTCATTTAATTCACAAATTCTTACTCAATTCAAGTCACTAACATGGAAATAAAGAGCTTAAGGTGTATAAGTGCACTAACCTCTTGTAGGGAAGAATTTTCCAAGCTCAAACTTCACTTTCCTTCCTTTTCTAGGCTGCCAAACACTTCCCCAAGAGGTATGGACAAGTTTTAATGAAAGGTGTCTAGGGTTTTATAGTGGAAATTCATGGGAAAATGGAAGTGATGCAAGAAATTTTTATGGAGGGCTATGGAAGAGAGGTCACATTTTGAGGAAGAAGAAGAAGAAGATGACCAGAATTTTTTTGTGCATTTTGTATCTTTTAAATGTTTTAAGAATGCTTGTTAACTTATGATTGGTTAGGAGTAAGTGAGTGACATCATGTGATGTCATTATCTTTAATTTTCTTTATTTTCTTTTCTTTTCTTTTCTACTAACTTCAAATTAATTTTTCATCAACATTAATTCATATTTTATGTCATAATAATTATTTACTCAACTGGACAAGTCGGCCAAAAATCATCTCTGAAGGCGAAATGACCAAAATGCCCTCCGTTTGGGTTAACGGGTCAAAATTGTCTGTACCGATTGAAAATTTTTTCTAAATATTTTCTTGGCATTCTAATGCCATAGGAACCTCAATGACCCTTCTCTGGAGTCCCAAAAATTATTTTATGAATTTTTCCCCCGGTCTAGGGCTCCTCGTTGCAAGAACCGCAACTTCACTCTGGTTACCCATCGCTTGGGCACCGACTCGTTTAACTTGGTTGTATTTTTTTTCTAAAATTTTTCCTAAATTTTTCTTATTAATATTTGAGTTAATTATGGTTCCTGACTTTAGTTTAAATATTTTTTCCGGACGTTCTAGCTGTCCAGACCGACACCGGTCACCGGAACAGTAGAATGTGCGGAGTTGCTACCGAGAGGGTGTTACAGAGAACCCTAGCGATGGGTGACCACACCGAGAAGTCACGGTGTGGACCGTTGACTAGCCCTGGACCGCGGGGAACCCTGGAAAATATATTTAGGACTTAAAGAGACATCAATTGAAGTACAAATACCATTAGAAATATCAAAGAAAAATTAATTAATTAGTACAAAGAAAAGTGAGAAATCGAAAAACGGACAAAACCCGGTGTTACCGAAAAATCGGGAATGTAACCCGAACAGGGGCATTGTAGTCATTTGACATCCTAAGTTGTCTTTTGACCTAAATGTCCATTAAAAATAAATGATATTACACTTGGAAAATGTCATAAAAAAAATAAATTAGTGGTACCTAATGTAGATAGAAAAAATGGAGAGTTAAAGGTGGGAAAATGAAAGTTAAGATTAAATTAATATTAGATTAAGGTTAGTGCTCCACTCACCCATCAAAGTGGACCATTATCTCTTTATTTGGACAGCAGATCACCTTCTTCCTCACTTCTTAAAATTCCAGTCGAAATTCTCTTCCATGGAAGCATCCATGGTGTCCACCATGCAAGGGCAAAAACACCGCCTTCAAGCCATTATCTTCACAAGTTGTCTTCATTAAAGTTGCTCTACATAGCTTGGGTAGTAGATAGGCAGCAAGAAGGCCAAGTTTTGGAGAGATTTTGAAGAGTTTCCAAAGTGGTAAGTTTGAGTTTTTGGTTAGTGCTTCATTAAAGTTAGTAAGGAGGTTATGGGTACTTGAATTGTGAGAAGAATTTTGGAGTTTGATGTTCTAAGGGAGATGTTTATTTTTGGCAGCCATGAAAACTCTTTAAGGGCAGTTTATTTTTGCTTGTATATGGTGGATTAAAGGATTGATTAAATGTTTATGTGTGTAGGAAATTATTTGGGTGATGTATACTTAGTATATGTGAATGTGTATTGAAATTTGAATGCTTGGAAATTATGGGAATGTAATGCATGAATCGGCAGCCTGGTTAGGCGAACCATAAGGATGTTAATTCATGTTTAGATTATGGAATATTAATGTTGAATTGTGTTAGTTGTGATGGCAGTTTGGGTATATGTGTGATGGTGTGAAGTTGGACATGTAAATGAGCATGAATAGGTGACTAAATTATTGTAATTGATTTTGACAAATTCTGCACTTAATGGTGTATGTTGAATATGATTGTAAGCTGCCAAAATGATCAATAAAATGTTTTGAAATATGTTTAGGTTAGGGTACAAACAAGAAATGGCATAAAGGTGAAGTTTGGTAAAGGTTAAAGGTGATCTTGATGAGTATAAATAAAATGCAATAGAGCAGTTTGTGTTTTGAGCTTAGAACCTTAAGTGTGAGGCTCCAATTGGTATGAGACCAATTGGAGGTGAAACTAGGCATAAAATGTACCAACTTTCATGAAGGAAGCTTGCCAAAATTCTGCTTACAAGGTAGCTTGAAAAATGACCAAATCCGGATTAAGTGCAAATAAGGCCTGAAAATTTACTATTTGGGTAGCAGTTAGTTTTTAAGCCATAACTCACTCAAAACAGGTCCAATTGACCTGAAATTTTAACCATTAATAGTTAAGATCCATATCTACAAGTCTTATGAAGACACCAAAGCCCAGAAATGACCATAAGCAAGTCAAATAGCTTGCACGAGTTTGGGTCCAAAAACTGGCTGAACCTAAAATGATGTAAAATGACCTAAAGTGACCAATTTTGATGCATTTTGATCAGCAATAGTAAAATGACCATAACTTGTTCTACATAACTCAGAATGACCTGAAATTTTTCTCCGCGTGCAATAAGACATAGATCTATAAGTTTGTAGTTTTGACCGAAACCCGAAAACCAAGGGAACTAGGTCGTCCGGCTAGGTCAAACTAGTATCCCGGAATCCAGCTAATTGCAAGAAAATGCAATATACAAGGAAATGAATTTGGTAACATGTACCAACCCTAAAAGACTATTGAATGTGACACATTAGTAACATTAAAACCTAATTTACCTAGAATGCATTGAGGGTTAACATATTAGGTTGACTAAGCAAATAATAGAATTCACTGAATTAATTATCGAGCATTATCGTTAGAGACAATTTAAATGAATACTGAAACACTTCAAATTGTGTTTCTCAATTAGCAAAGACTCAGGGAAGGGAAGGAAATACTGAGTCAGAGCCAAGAGACAGTTATCAGAGGTTTGTGCACAATAAGTATTTCTTTTGAATTTTTCAATTGAAATAAATTACGATTATTTATATGTTATTGTTTTAAATTGTGTTTGTGCACAATAGCTATTCCTTTTGAAATTTTCAATTGAAATAAATTATGATTATTTGTGTGTTATTGTTTTAAATTATGTTTGTACACAATAGTTATTTCTTTTGAATTTTTCAATTGAAATAAATTATGATTATTTGTATGTCATTGTTTTAAATTATGTTTGTGCACAATAATTTTGACTTCTCATTTTCTACTTAAAAATTTAATTGAACATTATAGTTTTAAATTATGTTTGTGCACAATAATTTTGATATTTACTGCTTTTACTAGCAAATTTATTTGGAGAAATGAGTTATGAATAATTTTTTATTGCTTTGGTTTTGGGAATATTATTTGGAACTTATTGTGTTGCCAACTTTGCAAATGGAAATTTTGAGATAAAATGTGATTTATGGTTTGTATGAAATATTGTGATTTGAAATTGTTTTGATTCACACTTTGCATGACACTGTTATATATTCCTCCCTCTTTGACTTATCAGTCTGGGGTGAGTGTGATTATGTTCCTCCCTCCTTGACTTGCCAGTCTGAGGTGAGTGTGGATGAGTACTCATTATTCAGCTAGCTTCCTCCCTCATTGATTTCGATTATTGGGGTGAGTATGTCTTGTCGTGGTGTACAACACGGCATGTGTGGAAAAATTGTGTCATGGCCTAAATTGTGTTATCGATCGGCAACACTGTATTATTCAGTTATTTGATCAAATTGTGTTAATTCAATTATTTGATCAAATTGTGATATTGATTGGCAACACTATATTCTTCAGTTATTTGATCAAATGGTGTTATTGATTGGCAAAACTGTATTATTCAGTTATTTGATCAAATGGTGTTATTGATTGGCAAAACTGTATTATTCAGTCATTTGATCAAATTGTGTTATGGATTGGCAAAACCGTGTTATTCAATTATTTGATCAAATTGTGTTATTGATTGGAAAAACTGTGTTACTCAGTTATTTGATCAAATTTATGTTATATGAACTTTATAAATTGTGAAATGAAATTGTGAACTATTTGATTTGTGAATTGTCAATAAAAGATTTATGTATCGCATTTCAAATTGTTATTGTGCACCACTGAGTAAATTTTACTCAGCGATAGCTTTTCATTGCTGTCGCAGGTAGACAGACTGACAGGGCAGCAGACTAGGCTGCTAGTACTACATTGAGAGATCATCGGGTATATTGAGTATACCACATTTTGCATTTTGTACTGTAATGTATGTTCACTGTATGTATATATTGTTCTTGGTTTTGAGCAGTTGTAAATTAAAATTGTACATTGAAGTTGTAAAGTAAATTATGAGTTATTTTGGCTTGTAAAATTTGTACTGTATTTCTTTTATCTCAGTCTTTGAAAAATTATTGTGGATTTGAGTTGAAAAACATATTGTGTTGAATTATGTTGGAGTTTGAGATTGAGAAAAATATTGAAGTGCTTTTTACAGGTTTTTGAAGAACTGTTTTGTCCAAAATACAGATGGCACTCTGCCAAAATTTTTACAGAAATTATTAATAGTCCAAGTGTGTTAGCTGTTTCACTTCAGTTCAAAAAGGTTTTTAACACCTGTAAATAGTGCTCACCACTATAAAAAGAAGTAAGAAAAGTTTTAAAATCCCTTGTAGTATATTTAATGGGTTATCAGTAGACGAAATTGGTAATTCATTAGGTATACTACGGGATCATGTTATGCCTTACAGAGGGGTAGGCTGTGACATTAGCTCCATTACCATTGTGCACTTTTCCCTACTCAGGATGACATGCTTCAGAATTGGTGGACCCAGATGCAGCCAGCTACGTGGGAAACCCTCAAAACCATTCGTAATCTTGCTCATCAGAATAAAGAAGCGATTCTTCCAATTTTTCAGTGAAGAGGGGAGATCGGTAAAAAGCCCACAGTGCGGTTTGGCTTGGAAAAACCAATACTCGTCATCCTTTCGACGAGTAAGTCTATGCAGCTCGGTAAAAACCTTTACTGTGGGCTCGAGCTTCTTGGCTCGGCATAAGCCTCTGAAAGCCACTAAAATTTGCCATGAGTTCAGATGTACTTGGGCTATACATACTTGGTGGAATTTCAGAACGTCCTTAAAGAAGTTATCAAGAGGAAACCGCAGCCCAGCTTTTAATTGCTCTTCATATATCATGACCGCATCATTTTCTTCAAAGAAGTGATCGGTTCGGAGATCGCCATGGCATCTGATAAGCTCGTATGAGTCAGCCCGAAGGTTGTATTCTTGGCTAATCGATTGTAGATCGGTTTCTTGGAGGATTAACGGCAACTCATCCACAGGAAGATTTTCTCTCCCTGAGGAATGCGTTTGTCTTGATGGTGCCGCTTGACCACGGGTTGAAATAGAGGTCGTAGGAGGTTCAAATCGCCCACTTAGTCCGACCACTTCAGCTTCATCCGATGACCACGAGACATGGACGGAAGGGGGGCTCGCTGCTCTCTGACCTTCAGCGCCGTTCATTTTCAAAGAAATGGAAGATGTTTAACTAAGAAAAAGATCAAAACCCTTACCAGAGTGTGATCGGTGTCGGAAGAACTTGAAGAAACGAGAGGGTTTTGGAATCGCTCGCGGAAGGATGAAAATAACATAAAGGAGCAACTGACTGACCCTTCCCCTATTTATACCCGTCTGAGCATTCAATGCTCACAGTGTCCCAAGCGGCACATCGGTTAGCGGAATTTGCCCGCTTTTCTGACACGTCGCAAGAACATTCCAGAAACAAAATAAAATAAGAGGAGATTGGCTAGTTAAAAATTGGTGGATTAAGGCACATGTTCGGAGTTACAGATCGGATATGGGTGATTCAGTTAGGAATCAGATCGGATAAACACATTAGAGATCGGAAAATAACCAATGCAATAATAAAATGATAACTGTCAAAATAAAATTTCATTTCATTTCCAAAAGGGCAGATTTCATCATTTGGGCGATCTCAAGAGATCGGATTACATCATTAAGAACCTTTAAAGGTCAGATTACATTATTTGGGCGATCTCTAAAGATTGGCAGTACATCCTACCTAGCAGGGACCTATGTCAAAGCCTAGTCTCGTGGCTGAATAAAAAAATGTGTGATTAGAAAGCCAGCCATGGGCATCGGATAGATGTATAGCTCAGTGGGGGTGACTATGACTCTCATAATGATGAGGAGTCATCGCCAATGTCATTAACCAGAATCGAGCTGCAGTCGGAACACCCAATGTAGTGAGGAGCCAAATGAACTTCAAAAGGCAGTCACCGATGTTAAGAGGAAAATTAGCAGTCTTCTCGCCCAAAATCGGCTCACCGATTATATCAGTAGATCAACCCGAGATCAGTATGATCGATATTTTCGATCTTGATCGGTAAATTAGTCCGATTCTCTCACTGTCATCAGATGTGGTTATCATGATTTTCCAATCACTAGGGTCATAAATTTTCAGTCAGGGAGCTAAGAGAATAGTCGAAAAAAGTTCAAAAACAGTCACCATGGCCAGAATGTTACTGGAGAAATTAGAATAGAAGAAGAGAGAAATGGAAGGAGGAGAAATGGAATGTGGGAGAAATTCCCTGCTGAGGCATATATATAGGGGGTTTGAGCATTTTTTACTAACGAAAATCGAAGCGAATGCATCGATAACCGAAGGATTAAATGCTTTGACTAAAGCGGCTCGGATAGAGGGGAAGATTCTGGAATCGGAGAGAGCGGGAGAAGGGCCCGGTATGAGAAATTAGAAAAGGTCATGATGAAAGATCGGAAGGGATGGGAGATCAGAAAGCAAGGAGAGGATGAGACAACTTTCAATAACTGTCGTCATAATTAGAGCCGAGGTAGTTAAAGCATTGCAGATGAGATCAAATCTCCACTGCACGCCTCATTTGCAGAATCGCCCACATTACTGACAGGTGCTAGGACATGTCATGATAGTCCTGTACATCTCGATCTCCACCATTGATCTTATTTGTAAGGACAAGCCCGGAGCCTTTGGATCAAAGAGAAGACGACAAGACCGGCGCCTTTTATTCCTGGCCCTCGGATCTCCCTTGACAAGAAAATTTGGAGCCGTTGGATTAGAAAAGAGAAAGGACAAATATTTTGAATAGGATATCAGCAGTTCGTTTTGATTCTCTTCAATTCTCAGGCATCAGATCATGTCCTTTAAAATCTAAACCTTCCATCTCCCTCAGGGGAAATCCTGACCCTTCATTGGGAGCACCCGTTCCCTATAAATACCTACATGAAAAAACTGTAAGGGGGACGAAAAAAAGGGGTGGTGATTATAATGGAAAGGCTCTGAAACTTGATTCAGTCTTGCTACTCTGCTATTTTTAAGCTTTCAAAATAGAAAAACTTCAGAAACTAGTTTTCTAAAGTATTTCCATTGAAGGAGTGTTAGACACTGAAACTCTTCATTTTCAGTTTGTTCATTACTCTGCGATATCATCTCTCAGTTTCAATTTTGTCTTCATCATCTTTATATCCACTTTTTATTTTCCAAGCTTAATCTCATTCCAACCCAGTTACTGTTACTTCGACTCGACTGCATTCTAACTTGGTATTCTTCATTTCAAGGCAAGTATTAGTCCCCAGACTATTAGCACTTAGCTCCACAATATTTAGTTCAACAGATTCAACCCCCTACAGGTGAGCGTCTAGACAGTTGCTTTATCAAGTGCTCATTTTTATTTTCTTTGTTTTCATCCTCATAATTTTCGTCAAGTTTATGTTATGTTAAAGACCCCCACGAAGGTGGTTATTCTCTTGAGTCTACCTTTTTGTTCATCAGTTCATGTTATTTATTTGTTCTTAGCCTTTATTACCTTCAAATGTAGTTGTTCTGGTTACGGGTAATGTGTAGGTAGTTTGATAAAATGTTGGTAGCTGTATCTTAACACGAGAGTTTCTTTAAAATAATAAAAGTTTGGATAATAAATCGGAGGAAAAGTTATGAAGTCAAACCACTAAACAAGCTCAGGAGATAGCCTGGTATAGTGGGGGATCGAGGTAAGATAGGTGTTAGTAGTATGCCCTAGAGCATATCATTTAGTATGTATCTTGCACATATTTTATTAATAAATGGCATTTCCACTTTTCTGTTTATATAATATATTTATGTGTAATAGAAAAGGTCCATTGATATTTTGTTAGAAATATTATTCTTAAGTTGTTAAGAATATGAGTGACAATATTTCTAGCACAAAGTATCATAAATAGGTTCACAATCGAGGATACTTCATAATAAGGACATGACTTATCCAGAAAGATTGTATTCATGTTTGTTCCCAAGTTATTTATATGAGATATAAATAAGATGGAATGGTGAGTCTCATGCCATATAACAAACATGATAGGCACTTATAAATGATAAGTAGGCCGAACCAGTGACACTTATGACAAGCACATGGAGTTTACTCTTGTCAATGTTTTGTCATAAATCATATCAGTGCATATAATCTTTAGACCTGAGATAGCACAGTTATCTTGTATATAGGTAGTTTGAGTTTGATACTGCTTTCATACTTGTACTATGTATGGGTATATGGGCATGTGTTGGCTCTTGCTAGTTATATATGGAGGTAGGTGTTGATCAAGATGGAAACTGTTCCTCTAAGTAAATAGAGATAAAATCCTATGTTCATTTAATTGTTCTTGATGTTTTAAGTTCCTGGCCAAGACAGATAGATTTATTCAGAAAAGAGTTTCTGATGAGAAAAATCTTTTTAATCAAGAACTGGAATTAAAAGAGAACATAATATTCATAGCAAATGGAGTTTGACATAAACCATGACTCCAGCTTGAGTTGGGATTTTGTAACTGAGAGATTCTAGTGCATGGTAACATATGATTATAGGTTCATTTAAGGTAAACCTTATTACTAATTGGGTGGCCATGGCATGCTATGATAGGTGTTAACCATAGTCTATGAGGTTCATAAAATGATTTAGAGAAATCATTTATGGTAAGAAAGAGTTCTGATGATATTAAGAGTTGATATCATGTCTCATTGCCAATTAGTGATGAGCCTAGTAAGTCACACACATACACAAGTTATCACCTATTTAAATATGATTTAATTAATTAATTAAAGAGTTTAATTGATTAATTAAATAGGTTTGGTTTGCAATTAAATTGCAAAGTCCCTAGCATGGCTTGAAACCAAATCTAGATTATTGGATGTGTAGTATAAATTAAATTTATATTTAAAGTGTTTAAATATGAATTTAATTGATGAGAAATTAATTAATAGAGATTAATTAATTAATTTATATTTGATATAAATTAATTTGAAGAAGAAAATAATTATTTTGGGTTAAGAACTCAAAATTAAGACACAGGGGCATTTTGGTCATTTCACAGTGTGACACGTGGCACCATGAGATGGTGACACATGGGATTACACATAAGCTTGCCAAATGTTTTTTTTTTTAATCATGTAAGGTGATTAAAATCAAGATTAAATATAGGTTTGACACTTGGCACAATGTGATTGGGTCACTTAAACCTAGAGGTAATCAAAAGGTGACATGTGGCTAGGGTTTAATGTGTTAACCTAGCTATTTAAGTGTGGTTATGAAAAGAAAAAATAACTAGCAGCCTCTCCTCTCATTTGTCATGCCACTTTGAGCCTCTCCAGCCATTTTTCTTCATCTGTCATCAATTCAAAGAGATTAGCCATCAATCTCTTGATTTAAGAACACTAGAAATTGTTTCTAGTGTCCTGTTTACATCTCTAATCTCTTAAAAGGCAGAACTTGAATTTCTAATTAATAGAAAAAGCTTTAGAGGCTGTTCAAGGGCTGCCATAGGTGTTCTTGGTGTGGACAAGCTAGAGGGACAACATTTGGTGTCCTGAAGACGAATCTCAAAGGCGCAAACACGCTGCAATGCATCAAGAGGTTAGTGTAATCGTTCTTGATTTAATCTAGGGTTCTAAAATTAATCTGATTAATTTTAAAATCTTAAATGACAAATACAGATCCAAAAACATATTAAAAGAGTTTTAATATGTTGTTTATCATTAAAATCAAATAGATAAAAATAAATCTTGCATGGTGCATGTGACCCTAGGCGAAATTTTTTTTTGAATTCAATGGTATAATCTTGTGTTTTTCACGCTTCCGTTCCTTCAATAGGATCCCATACTAGTAAGTGAAGGAGATCGAACATTGTCTATCAAAAGGTACTGGTAAGGCGATCACAAAGGAGATTGGTAAAAATTCAGTCAGGCATCCCCTACCTAGTTATAGAGTGTCAATGGGTTAAGAGAAGCCTTATTCGGGTTCCCAGCGTTTTCGGATGCCAGAACCCTTAGTCTAAGGTTCTTACGATATACGATCGTAATTAAATTCTATCCTCGGGGGAGAGTTCTTACTCGATCCTCATTCAAACAAAAACAGGAGATCGGAGGAGAGTTTTTATCCGAGATCCTTCATTAAAACTCTAAAATTGCATATTTAAAGAGATCAAATGAGAGTTCTTATCCGATTCTCAATCAAAAATTTTAATAAATACTTAAAGAGATTAGAGGAGAGTTCTTATCCGATTCTCAATCAAAATTTTAATAAATACTTAAAGAGATCAGAGGAGAGTTCTTATCTGATTCTTAAATCAAATTTTAATAAATATGCGGAGATCAGAGGAGAGTTCTTATCTGAGATTCTTCAGGCTTAAGTCTTTCATGCTTTAGTCTAAATTAAAATTTAAAGAGATCGGAGGAAAGTTCTTATCCGATTCTCAACCAAAATTTTTAATAAATGTGTAGAGATCAAAGGAGAGTTCTTATCCGAGATTCTTCACTCAAACTTTAAATAGATTACCCCCAAAGATCGGGAGAGGTTTTTACTCGGATTCTCTCAAATCCAAACTAAATAGCACTATACGCAAAGTAACCCTCTAAATCAAAACCGCTACGCAACACAAACTCACTAAGGGTCGTCTCATGTACTTATGTATCTGGGTAACCTGAAACAGTGAAAAATCAAATATGCCCTTTTACCAAAGGGATTAACACCATCATTCTAACACCCCCCCCCCCCCCAACTTCCGATTTTAATTTGTAAAGAGCATAATGTTAAATCTTTTTACCCTCATAGAGGGACGAGGTGGGGTGCCTAACACCTTCCTCACTCGTATATGGACCCCGAACCTAGAATCTCTGTTTTTGAAGTGGTTTCTTTTAATTTATCTTTTTTTTTGTGTACAAATGGTTTCCTTTAATTTCTCTCAAAATTAAAGTGGCGACTCCTCACTCTTTCCCACTTCGGTGAGTGTTCGTCCAGGCGACCGTAAAATACCATGTGTCACTTGTCAGAAACTCTTTTTTGACTAAATCTATCTGTCCTAGCCAGGAACTTGAAACATCAAGAATAATTAAATGAATATAGGACTTTATCCCTATTTACTTAGGGTAATAGATTCCATCTTAATCAACACCTACCTCTATATATAACTAGTAGGAGCTAACACATGCCCATATACCCATACACAGTACAAGTATGAAAGCAGTATCAAACTCAAACCACCTATATAAAAGAAAATTGTGTTATCTCTGGTCTAAAGATTATATGCACTGATATGATATATGACAATGCATTGACAAGAGTAAACTCCATGTGCTTGTCATATACGTCACTGGTTTGGCCTACTTATCATGTATAAGTGCCTATCTTGTTTATTATATGACATGAGACTCACCATTGCATCTTATTTATATCTTATATAAATACCTTGGAAACAAACATGAATACAATCTTTCTGGATAAGTCATGTCCTGTGTGAAGTATCCTCGATTGTGAACCAATTTATGATACTTTGTGCTAGAAATACTGTCACTCATATTCTTAACAACTTAAGAATAAAATTTCTAACAAAATATCAATTGACCTTTTCTATTACACATAAATGCATTATATAAATGGAAAAATGAAATTGCCTTTTATTAATAAAATATGTACAAGATACATACTAAATGATATACTCTAGGGCATACTACTAACAGAGCAACCCTTGTATCAAACCATCAATAGCCATCTATATCTCTTAAAATCATTTTGTATTTTTGCAAAATTTGAAATAAAATTTCCAAAGTTTCAAAAGTAAGTATTATCTGATATTATCTTATGTTTTGCATATCATTAATGGCTGGTTCTGTCACACCCTACCCCTCTGTAAGGCATAACATGATCCCGTAGTATACCTAATGAATTACCAACTTCGTCTACTGATAACCCATTAAATACACTACAAGGGATTTTAAAACTTTTCTTACTTCTTTTTACAGTGGTGAGCACTATTTACATGTGTTAAAAATTTTTTTGAACTTAAATGAAAGAGAAAACACATTTAAATTATTAGGAATTTCTGTAAAAATTTTGGCGGAGTTTCTTCTGTATTTTGAATAAAACAGTTCTTCAGAAAACCTGTAAAAGCACTTCAATATAATTCTCAATCTCCACTTCAACAGTTAAACAACACAATATCTTTTTCAACTCAAATCCACAATAATTTTTCAAAGACTGAGATAAAAGAAATACAGTACAAATTTTACAACTTCAATGTACAATTTTAATTTATAACTGCTCAAAACCAAGAACAATATATACATACAGTGAACATACATTACAATATAAAAGGCAAAATGTGGTATACTCAATATACCCGATGGTCTCTCGCTGAATGTACTAGCAAATTCTAGTCACGCTCATCAATCTGTCTACCTGCGACAGCGATGAAAAGCTATCGCTGAGACAATGTCTCAGTGGTGCACAACATTTACCAAATATAACTTTAAATCACAATTCATAAATCATATAAATGATGGATACATAAAACCATAGTTAAATTCAAGACAATGAATGTCATAAGGAATTTAACACAATATCACATTAAATCTCAGTAATCAAAACATAATTAAATTCAAAAGTCAGTGAATGTCAATAAGAATTTAAACTCCATTTCACAAATTATCAAATCGCATAATAACACAATTTAGTCGAATAATTTAAGAATACAGTGTTGCCAATTCATTCACAACTTAAGCCATGACACAAAATTTCCGATCAATGACGCGTTGTACACGACGACAAAGCAATCACAACCCCACTAATCAAAATCAATGAGGAAGGGAGCTAGCTATATAATGAGTACTCATCAAAGCACCTGCAGTGTAACACCCTCCCGGTAACTACTCCGTACATCCTACTGTTCCGGTGACCGGTGTCGGTCCGGACAGCTAGAACGTCCGGAAAAATATTTAAACTAAAGTGAGGGACCATAATTAACTCAAATATTAATAAGAAAAATTTGGTAAAAATTTTAGAAATAAAATACAACCGAGTTAAATGAGCCGGTGCCCAAGCGATGGGTAACCAGAGGGAAGTTGCGGTTCTCGCAACGAGGAGCCCTAGACCCGGGGGAAAAATTATAAAATAATTTTTGGGACTCCAGAGAAGGGTTATTAAGGTTCCCATGGCATTAGAATGCCAAGAAAATACCTAGAAAAATTTTTCAATCGGTATAGACAATTTTGACCCGTTAAGCCAAACGGAGGGCATTTTGGTCATTTCGCCTTCAGAGGTGATTTTTGGCCGACTTGTCCAGTTAAGTAAATAATTATTATGACATAAAATATGAATTAATATTGATAAAAAAATTAATTGAAAGTGAATAGAGAAGAAGAGAAAAGAAAATACAATAAAATGCCAATTATGACATATTATGAGGTCATTTAAAATTGTCCACCAATCACAATTAAGTAACCATCAAATTAACTAATAAAAAGAGTCAAAAGAGACCAAAGAATTAAAAAGCAAACAGCAGCCCTTCTTCTCCTTCAAAAACGTTTTTCACCTCCTCCCTTACTCCTCCATTAACAAACTTTCTAAAGCTTCAATTTCCATGCTTTCCTCACCCCAAAACCCTAAGTCCCTTCACTAAAAACTTATCTCTACCTCTTGGGAAGTGTTTGGCAGCCTAGAAAGGGAAAGAAAGTGAAGATTAACTTGGGAAAATTCTGCCCTATTCAAGGTTAGTGCATTAGATACTTAAAACTCTTTATTTTTTTTGATTTGTAACTTGAATTGAGTAAGAATTGTAACTAAAATGAACAAGAATTATGTGTATACATACTATGAATTTTCGGCAGCCCTTGTGAAGGAATTATTTTGATTGTTTTGATGGACTTAGAGTGAACTAGAGCTTATGTTTAAAGTGTATACATATACATATACAAAGAATGAAAGAGTTGAATAAGGAATTTGTGAAAACTCATATGGGAATTAGGGTTTTGAGAAGTGAAAAATTGACTTGGCTTAGGAAATTGTTAGAGAACATTTTAATGGTCAATTAGTGACCATTTTAGGTAAGTTGACCACAATTTGGACTGAAAAATAGTATGGCAAAGTGAATGTGTAGGCTGCCCTAGGACAAAGAAAGCAGTGGTGATCAAATTTCAGTCCACTTGGACCGCCATAACTTGGGCTGTGTTGGTCCAATTGGTATTTGGCCAATTGTACATGAAACTAGGCTTATAATGGCACATTTTTGCTGAAGAAACCATGCCCAAAAGACCAAAGCAAGAGGACCAAAAGTTGGCCCCAATCCGGACACCCTGCAACTGATTCTGCAGAATGACCTAACTACTATTCATTTGGCCATAAATCACTGTAGATTTGGTCAATTGACCTGAACTTTTTACAGAAATAAGTTAAGACATAGACAAACAACTTTCATGAAGAAACCTACCCCAAATTATGGCCAGAACCAATTCAAAAATGCAATCACAGTCACTGTTCATGTTACTGTAGATATGGTCAATTCTGCAAATTGGCAATCCGGCCAGCTGTGGTTTTTGAGCCATGTCTGGAGCTACAAAACTCCAAATAGAGTGATTCAAAAAGGGAAATTCAACTACACAAAATAAGGAACAACTTTCATGTTTGTCATTTCTTCAAATTCCCACTGCAATAAAGGCTTAATGGAACAAAGAAACTTATGCTACAAAAACTGAAATTTTCTGCCCTCTTGGTTTTAAGTTAGAAATAGTAATGGTGACCAATTCTAACAAGTTTTAAACATGAAATGTGGTATGTTGGGAGTGCCAAAGTCAATGTACATATTTTCTATCCAAAAGTCAACATTTTTGTTGACCAATGAGGTGAATAGTAACACCAAAACATGAAATTCACAAATTGAAGAATTTAAAAGTTTCAAATGCCCTAGTATACCTAACAAGATTGGGTTGGATAGTTTGGCATGCCAATAGGGTTCAGTTAGCAGTACTACACATGGAAATATGCCATTCTGTGATTTTATGGCTTTTAGCCATTCTGACCTTGTATTGAGCTTTGACCTTGTATTGAGCTTTGGCCTTGTGCCTGATGTTATCACAGCTTGTTAGCTGTTTTGTTGCACACCGGGAGATGCATATGTGACCGATGGTGTGATGGCCCGAGGTACTAGGTACCCAGTGCCAGTTTACCCGTTTATCCAGTCCAGTCGTCTAGTGTAGGTTACTTGGGCAACCAAATGAATGAGGGTGAACAAAGTTAATGAAATGATGGATATACCAATACCAAACAAACAAATCATACACATTCTATACATATTTATTTTATGCTATTTTCTTTTATTATATTATTGCACCACTAAGCATTATTGCTTAGCGCGTTGCTTTTGCCACGCGTAGGTACTGGAGATACGGATCGTGAGCCCAGTAGACCGCAGACTGGGTGAGTCCATCCTGCAGTTCTGCACAGTGTCCGTGTCACCTCAACTTCTGCAGTGCATTGGTAGGACACTTGGCGTCATTTTGATATTTTGTAGCTAATTTTTACTTCCTCATATGTATTTGAACTTATGTAATGTATTTTGATGTTCATGTAAATAATGAAAGTTATGGTTATGAATGCAAAATTTGAGCATTTATTTATTGTTGTATATGAGCATTATGAGAAATGGATGTTTGAGAAATGAAAAGGTTGTTGAGAATCGAAATTGAAAATTGTTGAGATTTTGGATATTGGAGTTTGAGATGATTGAATACAAATATTGGAAGTGTTTTTAACAGGTTCCGAAGAACTGTTTTCTCCATTTTTAGCCAGATCACAGATTTTTTTAAAATTTTCGGAACCTCAAATAAATGACAATTTCGATAAATGGCTTAAATAAATTATATTTCACAAATTATATTCAAAAGCATGATAAAAATTAAATAAGGCATATTAGAGTGTGCCGGTACACCGTGTGACATTGCTTACTCGGGTATACCGCACTGTAAGGGTGTCACATGCAGCATTACGACGCCGCCCTCGCAAGCCCTTAGGTGGTACCTATCGAGCACTTGCAGCGCATGACGCGCCCCTGCAAGCTCCTGAGTTCACTCGTGAGAGTTCCCAAGAATCGTAGGCGTTACGTATCGCCGTCCCTACTTTGCTCTGATAACACTAAACACATTTTATCTCAAAATTTCCAAAGTCATAATTTCATTCACAAAATGGCAACACAATTCATAAGTAACTTCAATTTTCACAAATCACACTAAATAATTTTTTTCCATAGTTTCAAACCATTTACAATGCTTTTCAAGCTATAAGTATCCATTCAAATACATTTCCATAATTAAAAACAATAATATACAAATAGTCATAATTTATTTCAATTGAAAAATTCAAAAGAATTAGCTATTGTGCACAAACACAATTTAAAACAATAACACACAAATAGTCATAATTTATTTCAATTGAAAAATTCAAAAGAAATAAATATTGTGCATAAACACAATTTAAAACAATAACATACAAATAATTATAATTTATTTCAATTGAAAAATTCAAAAGAAATAGCCGTTGTGCACAAACCTTTGATAACTGTCTCCTGGCCTTGACTCAGTGTTTCCTTCCCTTTCCCTGAGTCTTTGCTAACTGAGAAACACAATTTGAAGTGTTTCAGTACTCATTTAAACTGTCTCTAACGATAATGCTTGATAATTAATTCACTGAATTCTAATATTTGCTTAATCAACCTAAGATGTCGACCCTTGATGCATTCTAGGTAAAATAGGTTTTAATGTTACTAATATGTCACATTCGATAGTCATTTAGGGTTGGTACATGTTACCAAATTCATTCCCATGTATACTGCGTTTTATTGCAACTTGCTGGATTCCGGGATACTAGTTTGACCTAGCAGGACGACCTAGTTCCCTGGGTTTCCGGGTTTCGATCAAAACTACAAACTTGTAGATCTATGTCTTATTGCACGCAGGGCAAAATTTCAGGTCATTCTGAGTTATGTAGACCAAGTTATGGTCATTTTACTATTGCTGGTCAAATTGCATCAAAATTGGTCACTTTAGGCCATTTTAGGTCAATTTTGTTTCGGCCAGTTTTTGGACCTGAACTTGTGTAAGCTGTTTGACTTTCTTATGGTCATTTCTGGGCTTTGGTGTCTTCATAGGACTTGTAGATATGGGTCTTAACTATTCATGGTCAAAATTTCAGGTCAATTGGACCTGTTTTGAGTGAGTTATGGCCTAAACACTAATTGCTGCGCAAATGGTCAATTTTCAGGCATCAATTGCACTTAATCCGGATTTGGTCATTTTTCAAGTTACCTTATAAGAAGAATTTTGGAAAGCTTCCTTCATGAAAGTTGGCACATTTTGTGCCTAGTTTCACCTCCAATTGGTCTCATACTAATTGGAGCCACACACTTAAAGTTCTAGGCCAAAATGCATACTGCCCTATTGCACTTTCTTTATTACTCATCAAAGCTCACTTTTAGCATTTACCAATTCACACATTCTTACCCAATCTGGTTTGTACCATAACCTAAACATATTTTACCACATATTGTTGATCATTTTGGCAGCTTACAATCACATTCAATATGCACATTATAGTCTAGAATTTACTAACTTCAATTTACACACAATTTAACTACATAACAAGCTCATTTACATGCCTAAACTCAAACCCTTGTACACATATACAATCTGCCATAGCAAGCACCATAATTCAACCATGTAATTTCATAAACCAACCCATGAAATAACATTTTTTTGGTTCACAATGCAAGCTGCCAATTCACACATCACACTCCATTAATTTCCAAGCTTCCAAATTCAAATACACATCCACAATATACTTAGTATACATCACTCAATTTATTTCTACACATATAAACACATAATCAACCCTTTAATCTACCATTTACAAGCAAGAATAAACTGTCTTCAAGGAGTTTCCATGGCTGCCAAAAATACAGCTCTCCCTTTAAACATCAAACCTCAAAATTCTTTCCAAAATTCAAGTACCCATAACCTCCTTACTAACTTTAATGAAGCACTAACCAAAAACATAAACTTACCACTTTGGAAACTCTTCAAAATCTCTCCAAAACTTGGTCTTCTTGCTGCCTATCTACTGCCCAAGTGATGTAGAGCAATTTTAGTGAAGGAAGCTTGAGGTTTCCATGGTTGGATCATGGGTAGATGAAGGTGGAAAAATGGGGCGGCCATGGGAGCTTCAATGGGAGTTATTTTCGGCTGGTGTTGAAATGAGGTTGAAGATGAAGTTTAAATCTGTCCAAATGCATTATAAAGGTGTCCCACAATGTGAGTTAGTGGACCACTAACTTTAGGAAATTATTTATTTAATTAAAGTTACCAAATTTGCAAAATTTACCTCATTATTTCCACTTTTATATTATGTACCATATTTTTATTTTTCATTGCATTTTCAAAGTCTAATATCATTTATTTTTAATAGACATTTAGGTCAAAAGACAACTTGGGGTGTCAAATGACCACAATGCCCCTGTTCGGGTTGCATTCCCGATTTTTCGGTAACACCGAGTTTTGTTCGTTTTTCGATTTCTCACTTTTCTTTGTAGTAATTAATTAATTTTTCTTTGATATTTCTAATGGCATTTATACTTCAATTGATGTCTCTATAAGTCTTAAAAATATTTTCCAGGGTTCCTCGCGGTCCAGGGCTAGTCAACGGTCCACGCCGTGACTTCCCGGTGCGGTCACCCATCGCTAGGGTTCTCGACTCGCTTAACTTGGTTACATTTCTTTGCTATTATTTTTCCTTTGTTTTTCATATATTCTCTTTTCTTCTATTTCATTAATTTATTTCTCCTCACTCATATCGAAGTGTAGTTCTAGGCATCCTAGCTGTTCGGACAACACTGGCCACCGGAATAGTAGAACGCACTACCGAACATTGGGGTGTTACAGGTTCTACTGCCTACTTATTTATATTTAATGGCTGGTTCTACCACCTACTTATTTATGTGTAAATTTCTCTTTATGTTTCTTTTTATTATTAATTTTCTCTTAATATTTTGTGTTTATTTCTCATATATTATTGTATTTCTCATATATTATTGTATTTCTCTTAATAACCTTGCTCATTATCTATCCCTCTGTGATCCTAGAGAAAAGCTAGTGTGTGTATATATATATATACACATGCTCTGAATATATTTTAACTAACTATATATTATGCCTGTCGACGCCATATTTTGGCCGATCACCAAAGTCAATGAATTTTGAAAATTGACCCCCAACCGACATTCTTCGGTTACAAATGACTCGATCAGGAAATAAACCGATCCCGCATCTAGTCTAATCATTTTCGATCTCTCGTCAAAGGAGATCAAACCAATATCAGGTCTCCATGCCATCCAGTCTTATTTCTAATCTCTCCTTTATAAATATTGTGGAAAATCGTTTAATAAAGTTAAGGTTTCAGTCCAACTTAATGGTGTTTCCAATCTGAAGTATTCAAATCAAGTTTCCAATTTTAATGATCTAAAGTTCTATCCGGTGTTTGGTCTCGGCTTAGGCCAATCTCATGGTTACAATATTTTTCTGACCTCTTATACTTAGATTAATAATCGCTTTTAAGTTTGATGTCCTAATACGTTCAAACAATCAAGCACTTATACAATTTGGATACTTTCCGATCTCATCAAGAAATTGAACAAAGGGGATTTCATTTCATCTCAAAATAAAAAGTCATTCAGCTGGAGGGTCACCCCTAGCCTGTTCTACATTAACATTTCGCTCATCCTCTCTCTCTCTCTCTCGGTTTCCTCCTCGCTCCCCTCTTTGTCTCTGGGAGCAAGATCCACCATCCAGGAGAAGTCTTCCCTAGGATAACGCCTCTCGAGCTCAGCTAGAAGATCGCTGTGTGCATTCACATAAGCACCAGCTTCCCTCGTCACAGCCTCTTCCTCTTTTGCTTTGAGCTCCTTAGTAAGGCGAGCGATGTCGGCAGTTCAGAGTGACCGAGCTTCCCCAAGTTCACGAGCCTGTTCAGCCAGCTTATCCTCGTAGGATTTCATCCGACCTTCGATTTCAGCAATATAGTCTTGGGTGGATGAAAGTCAGGCTCGGGCGGAAGCTACGTCCTGGACCGCTTTCAGAATCTCCTGCCTCAGAAGATCAGCCTGTTCCAGTCCTCCTGGAGGCATATGGTAGCACCCAGAACTTTGGCCAAGCCCGGATTCTCCTGAACGGATCAATTCTTCTCCAGAGAATGAATGAGGACTTGGGCACCATGAGAAAGGGTCCTCATAGTAGGTTTGGAAGACCCCCCTTGTCATGACCTAGGGATGGGGTTGGGATGTGCTTGTTCAACTAGCTACGCATTGGAGTGAGCTTCGTGTCCCACATCAGAAACGGGAAGAAAAGATTTAGGCCATATATGTGGTGACCTTCCTCACCTGGTCAGCGCGTTTTTGGGAATGAAACCTCCCAAGGGACAAATCCGTGAGGCCCATGGGCCAAAGTGGACAATACTAACTGGAGAAGGATCGAGCTGTTACAATTTGGTATCAGAGCTGGACTCCCTCTAGTACGATGTGCGGTGCGAGGACGCACCAAGCGGAAGATTTGGGCCATATATGTGGTGACCTTCCTCACCTGGTCAGCGCGCTTTTGGGAATGAAACCTCCCAAGGGACAAATCTGTGAGGCCCATGGCCCAAAGCGGACAATACTAAATGGAGAAGGATCGGGCTGTTACACCCCTTTCGCACTTGAAGGAACAGGTGGAGGTGGTGGCTCTTCTTGTCGAAGGGGAGAAGGAGCTACCTCTACTTCTGAGACCGGTTGCCTCGAAGGTCGGGACGAGTCTCCCGGCACTTCTCCTGAATCCCGCCTTAGTGTCTGTGATGCCACGGCAATCTTCATTTCTCATACCTTTCGGGAGACTTCTCTTTTCCGCTTGCGGCTCTCCTTTGCGCCTTTGCCTCTAGCCATTTCTGCACAGAAAAACAGTTAGTGAGATTACCTAAATCAGGAGACTAAAGATTTAGGTTATACCGGTCTCGGGTTCGAGGTCAGAGAGCTGCAGTTCATAGTTTCATTGGTGATCATCCGCATCAGCCACCATCTTAGTTCAGCCATAACAGCGTATAAGCACGAATACTTGTGAGTGGCCGCCTGATCCTTTAATTCCATTACCATGGCACCCTCGTCCCTACTCAGGGCGATCTTCTTTGGAATTGATGGGCCCAGATACTGCCAGCTACGTGGGAAACCTTCAAAACCATTCGGAATCTTGCTCCTCAACATAAAGAAGCGATTCTTCCAATTTTTCAATGAAGAGGGGAGATCGGTAAAAAGCCCACAGTGCAGTTTGGCTTGGAAGAACTAATACTCATTGTCCTTTCAACGAGTAAGTCTATGCAGCTCAGCAAAAACCTTTGTTGTAGGCTCGAGCTTCTTGGCTCGGCATAAGCCTCTGAAAACCACCAGAATTCGCCATGAGTTCGGATGTACTTGGGCTATACATACGTGGTGGAACTTCAGAACGTCCTTAAAGAAGTTATCAAGAGGAAACCGGAGCCAGGCTTTTAATTGCTCTTCATATATCATGATCACATCATTTTCTTCAAAGAAGTGTTCGGCTCGGAGATCGCCATGGCATCTGATAAGCTCGTACGAGTCAGTTCGAAGGTTGTACTCTTGACTAATCAATTGTAGATCAGTTTCTTGGAGGACTGATGGCAACTCATCAATGGGAAGATTTTCTCTCCCAGAGGAAGGTGTCCGTCTTGATTATGCTGCTTGACCTAGGACTAAAACAGAGGTCATAGGAGGCTCAGGTCGCCCACTTGGCCTGACCACCTCAACTTTGTCTGACGTCCAAGAAGTATGGACGGAAGGGGGGCTCGCCACTCTCTGACCCTCGGCGCCGCTCATTTTCAAAAAATAAAAGAAGTTTAACTAAGAGAAGGATTAAAACCCTTACCGGAATGTGATCGGTGCCGAAAAAAATTCAAGAAACGAGAGAATTTTAAAGTTGCTAGCAAAGTGCTGAAAGTGACATAAGAGAGCAACTGACTGACCCTCCCCCTATTTATACCCATCTGAGCATTTAATGCTCACGAAGTCTTAAGCAGCACTTCGGTTAGCGGAATCGACCAGCTTTCTTGACACGTCGTGGGAAAGTTCCAGAAACACAATAATAAAATCGAATAAAATGAGATCAGCTAGCTGAGGTTATCAGGTTGTGTGAATTTTAATGACGATTTAGTTAGAGATCAGATCGGATATGCACATCAGAGATTGGAAAATAACCAATGCAATAATTAAATAATAACCGTCAAATAAAATTTCATTTCATTTCCAAAAGGTCAGATTACATCATTTGGGCGATCTCAAGAGATCGGATTACATCATTAAGAGAACCTTTAAAGGTCAGATTACATCATTTGAGCGATCTCTAAAGATCGGCACTACATCCTACCTAGTAAAGACCTATGTCAAAGCCTAGTCTTGTGGCTGAATCAAAAGATGTGGCATAGGTATTGGATAGATGTGCAGCTCAGATGGGGTGACTATGACTCTCATGATGGTGAGTGGAGTCATCATCGATGTCATCGACCAGAACCGAACTGCAGTCGGGAAGCCCAATGTGGTGAGGAGCCAAATGAACTTCAAGAGGTGTTCACCGATATTAAGATTGAAATTAGCAGTCCTCTTGCTCGAGATCGGTTCACCGATTATATCGGTAGACTGATTCGAGATCGGCACGATCGATATTTTCGATCTTGATCAGTAAATTAGTCCGGTTCCCTCACTGTCATCAGATGTGGTTCTCATGATTCTCCGATCACCGGGATTATAAATTTTCAGTCGAGGACCAAAGAGAACAGTCGAAAAAATATCAAAAGCGGTCACCATGGCCGAAATTGTTACCGGAGAAACTAAAATAGGAGAAATGGAAAATGGAAGGAGGAAAAATGAAATGTGGAAGAGTTTCCCTACTGAGGCATATATATATATAGGGCCTAAGCATTTATTGCCTACAGAAACCAAAGCGGATGCATCGGTAATCGAAGAATTAATTGCTTTGACTAAGGCAGGTCGAATAGAGGGGAAGGTTCTAGAATGGGAAAGATCGGGAAGAGATGAGGGGCCCGATGTGAGACAGATTAGAAAAGAAGAGGGTCATAATAGAGAGATCGGAAAGCACGAGAGGACGAGATGACTTCCAATAACTCTCTACATAATCAGAGCCGAGGTAGTTAAAGCATTGCAGGCATGATCAAATCTTCACCGCACACCCCATTTGCAAAATCGCCCACATTGCAGACAGGCGCTAAAACAGTTATGGCAGTTTTGTACATCTCAATCTCCACCATTGATCATACTTGCAAGGACGAACCCGGAGCCCTTGGATCAAAAGGTAGATGACAGGTCTGGCGCCTTTTATTCTCAGCCTTTGGATCTGTCCTGACAGGTAAGATCCCGAGCCGTTGGATTAAGAAGAGAAAGGACAGATATTCTGGATAGGATCCTAGCCATCCATTTTGATTCTCTTTAATTCTCAGACATCGGATCATGTCCTTTGAAATCCAGACCTTCCATCTCCATAGGAGAGATCCTGACCCTTCATTAGGAGCACCCATTCCCTATAAATACCTGCGTGCAATACTGTAGAGGGGTGGACAAAAAAGGTGGTGGTGATTATAGTGGAAAGGCTCTGAAATTTAATTCAGTCTTACTACTTTGCCATTCTAAGCTTGCATAAAAATTGAGAAACTTCAGAAACTAGTTTTCTCGAGTATCTCCATTGATAGAGTTTTCGAACCCTGAAATCCTTTATTTTCAGTTCGTTCATCACTCTGCTATACCATTTTCGTCACCCCAACATCAACATATTATTCTCTCAGCTTGATCTCATTCTAACCCGATTTCCATCGCTTCGGCACAACTGCATTTTAACCTGGTTCTCGCAATCTCGAAGTAAGCATTGGTCCCTATACCACCAGCTTTCAACTCTACAATATTTGTGATTTTGAGAGTCGGTTTGATAGCCTCGACCTCACACAGGTAAGTATCTAGACTGTCACCTTGTCAAACGCTCGCGTTTTACTTTCTCTGTTTTTATTCTCAAAATTTTCATTAAGTTCAGTTATACTAAAAATCCCCACGTAGATCCTTCAGGCCGATAGTTATTCTCTTGACTTTACTTTTTCTATTCTTCAGTTCACGTTATTTATTTGTTCTTAGTTTTTATTTCCTTCGAACATAGGTGTTCCGATTACGACTAACTTGTAGGCAATTTAATAAAATGTTGGAAGTAGTATCTTAACGTGAAAGTTTCTTTGAATAAACAAAAATAACCAAAGAATGAATAGGGAATCTGAGGAAAAGTTATGAGGTCGGGCTACTAAACGAGTTTAAGAAATAGCATAATAGAGCGGGAACCTAGATAAGATTGGACCCCAGACTAGTAACTGAATGAGATCGGATATAGCCAGCCAAAGAGTTCGGACAAGAGATTCATATTCGAGATCGGTGAAAGGCTCGATCTTAAACTGAACACTTTAAGAGGTCGGGGGAGAGTTCTTACCTGATTCTCATTCAAATTAAAAACATGGAGATCGAAGGAGAGTTCTTATCCGAGATCCTTCATTAAAATTTTAAACCAAACACTTTAAGAGATCGGGGGAGAGTTCATACTCGATCCTCGTTCAAACAAAAGACATGGAGATCGGAGGAGAGTTCTTATCCTAGATCCTCCATTTAAAACTTTGAACCGAACACTTTAAAAGATCAGGGGAGAGTTCTTACCTGATCCTCATTCAAATAAAAACACAGAGATCAGAGGAGAGTTCTTATCCGAGATGCTTCTTTTAAAATTTTTGAACCAAACACTTTAAGAGATCAGGGGAGAGTTCTTACCCGATCCTCGTTCAAACAAAAGACACGGAGATCGGAGGATAGTTCTTATCCGAGATCCTTCATCAAATTTTAAACCAAACACTTTAAGAGATTGGGGGAGAGTTCTTACCTGATACTCGTTTAAATCAAATATGAGGAGACTGGAGGAGAGTTCTTATCCGAAATCTCCAGCTTAAAATTTTAAAACATACCTAGGGATCGAGAGATGCTCCACCCCGAGCTCTCTTAACAAAATTCAAATTTAACAAAACTCCAATACACAAGGCTACTTTAATTCAAACATCTATTCACTAAAGGGCCATCTCATGAACTCGTGTTCTTGGGCAACCCAAAATGAGTGAAATATCAAACATTCCTTATTTTTGCACAAAGGATTAACATCATCACTATCCCAACCCCCCTAATTACCCTTTTTAATTTATGAAAGAGCATAACATTAAATCTGTTTACCTTCATTGAGGGACGAGGTGGGGTGCCTAACACCTTCCCCGCTCGTATGTGGACCCCGAACCTAGAATCTCTGTTTTTAAAGTGGTTTCTTTTTAATTTATTTTCACAAATGGTTTTCGTTAATTTCCCTCAAAATTAAAGTGGCGACTCCTCACTCTTTACCACTTCGGTGAGCGTTCGTCCAGGAGACTGCGAAATACGTTGCGACAGCTTGGCGACTCCACTGGGGACTTGGAATTTTCAATTGTTTAGAGGTCCAAGAATAGATTTAGTTTTATGTTCTTATAAATTGAAATCGTAATTAGGAAGGGTTTTTATTCGCAAAATTCAAAAATCTTGATATATCAATTTGTTATTATTCTAACCATTTTTGCTTGTCTTATTCCCCACAGCAACTCTTGTCAAAATAAAAAAATGCAAAAAAAACTCCCCCACGAAGGGAAGAGGTAAATGTATCCCTTCACACACTGAGTACTTACACAATGTTCTCACACACTTCAGCCCTATACCCGGGTTTTCTTACCCTTTAGGAAAGTAAGAGAGAGTCATGTAGCAGTACTCGTGGGTTTTACCCCGTTAGTATCCGTGAAGGCTTCTGCTCAGATTGAAACTCGTTCCATTTACCGCGATACCCATGGAATTCTCCCATTAGTATCATGGTGATAGAATGGGGCTCTACTGTTTATAGTAGGGGCAATTTGGGAACCTGTGGCTTTTAGAAAATTAGACCTTGAGTTAAACTATCACAACAGCTAGAAGCCATAGCAAGCTACCTCATAAGATAGAACTATTCAATTAGATAGCACTTACTCGGTACTAGGATTCTCCCTATTTTAGGACAAAAGGGACATACTTACTCTTACCCTACTCTGTTTATGTTTTCTTATGTTTCTATTTTTGAGGGTAATCTTGGATTGTACCGTTAGGAGGATCTACACATTTTCCTACTTTGATAAATGTGTAGGTATCACTCTACCAACGGTATAATTCAAAATTACCTGAATTTATCCTACTAACAAGTTTTCTCCATAGGCATCACTAAATTAGAGTCTGCAGAAGAATAAACATCAATTTTAACATGGCATCCTCGAGTCAGTCGGCAGAAGAAGTTCCTAGACCAAAACAAAATGCTAAACCATGGTCTAGACTGCCTCATAGTTTAGTGTCCCTACAAAGTGATGTCACCAGGGCAGGTACTAGCCTGTTACCTCCATTAGACATAAGCAAAGTCGAGGTCAGAATGACCCGTCTCGAGGGTCTATCTAGTAGTTGGAGGTCGTTTTCCGATCACGTCAAGGCAAAGTTCGAGGAAAAATATGGAAGGATTGCAACCTTGATATGGGTCAAAGTTCAAGTTCATGCACTAAAGGCCATGCTGTCAGTTTGGAACCCCAAGTATGGGGTGTTCTCCTTCAACGACATCGATACGACCCCTACTATGGAAGAATATCAGGCGCTGCTAGAGATTCCTTATGTGGCACATAATCGGATATACCTATACCTCGAGCATAGGCAGACTTGGAAACAGTTCGAGCATATGTTAGAGATTCCCCTTGAAGAAGCAAAGGCGAGAGAAACTATCAAAGGGAACACATACGAATGGTATTGGACCTACCTCAAGAAATGGTTAGACTTGTACATCCAGGATGAACAATGGGAACGAGCTTCATTAGCACTAGCTTTGGGGATCTATGGCTTGATCTTATTCCCTGGGACTTTGGGAATTATAACCTGCAGTGTCACGGAGATGTTTTGGGCAGTAGAAAAGCAGAAGGTCAACCCAATACCAGCAATCCTTGCAGAGAGTCTATTGACTCTTACTTACTATAGACAACAAGGCAAGGGATCTATTAAGTACTATTCTCAATTGTTGCACCTCTGGATCATCAGTCACATGTGCCCTATAGAGACAAAGGGGTTAACTTGGTACCCCGACCAACCTCTTATTGAGAAAATGACCAGATTAGTAATCAGCCCAAAGAACGAGCTATAGTGGCAAGAGCAGATTCTAAGCTTCAACAGCCACAACTACTACTGGAGGAAATTATGGACGTCAGGTCAACCCATTTTGTTCAGCACAGGGGGTAATTATTCAGTATCTCTAATCGGAATGACCAGATACACGAGTTATATCCCAGCATTGGTAATGAGGCAGTTCGGCTCAACTCAGTCCGCACTCAGTATTGAAGAATACCATCAAGGTCATTTTTATCATGAGCTCGGTAGTGAGGAGGAATTGAAAGTAGGCCGCAAATCTTAGGAGAGCATCACTATGATGGAAAGAGCGCTTAAAGGTCCGAGTGCCACGAAAGATTATCTTAAATGGAGGGCTAGCAGGGATCAAGGACACCCAATAGCGGATCCTCAAAAGAAAGGTAAGAAGGCTCAAGGAAGAGGCAATGACTGAAAAAACAGAGTTTACGGAACAAGAAACGCCGTGGGAAAGGGAAAAGACCTCCCTCTAAGCTGCAATAAAAGAGGTGAAAGTTCCAAATGGCAAGCTCCGAGAGAAAATGGAATACTAGGAGATACTCATGGAAGAGTATAAACAAGAGGGAAAAAAGACGAAGCTCGAACTAAAAGAGCAAGCATAGCTTATCAATGATATTTTAAAAGAGTGTGCTAAAGAAAGAAAGGAAAAAGAAAGACAAGCTACTCTCCATCAAGAGCTAAGAGAAAATGTTGACCAGCTGGAGAAAATGATGGCACAAGGGAAACAAGAGCTCTTGCCAGAATCTTAATATGCCTTGAAAACATTCAATCCCACTAGACAGGAAGAAAGACTCTATGAGTATCTAAAAAATGTCATTACATTATTAAAGGTCTCCCTGAGCTTAGGCCAATGTAAGGAGTGCTATGTATGAACTATTCGATTAATAAAATCACTTTGTACCATTGTTTAGCAAAACTGTGAATGAATAGTATGACTCCCGTAGGAACTATCCTCGCTAGGGTTATGCGAAAAGACGAGTGCACCATATGGACAAGTATCATAGAAACACATTCGATCCAGTCATTCACCGTCAGAATATCGAGCTATGCCATGATAAAATTAATGCAATTATCCTTCTGCAGATCCCATTCCTGGCTTTCAGATGCCACTGTATCCTTTGTCCAAATTAGGACCTTTAATTTAATGAAATTTGAAATTCATTTAATGATTTTTCACACAAGAAATCAACATTGTTTCAAACAAAGAAACCTGACCGAGCAAGCAGTTCAACCAAGACGAGTGTACTTAACAAGATCACGAACGAAGAAACTAATAGAAGATCAGGAACAAGTCCAGAACCTACAGGGACAAGTTTTTGAATTAAGAGACCAAGTCTCAGAGCTCATGAAACTAATGAGGGAGATGTCCCAAAATAAGCCTGCATCAGAGCCAAACTTGCCACAACCTCCCCCAGCTCTTACGACGGTTGATTCTCACCAAGCATCAACCTCTTTTACTTTTCAACCACCTATTCCGAATCTGACAATCACTGTCAATCCGACCCCCCTGAATAATGACCTACCCTTCCCCTATTACTCGGCTGTCCCAAATACCCAGCCACACCCTACAATCCTGATCCCTCCGGTTCACCTTGCCCCTTATTTCCCAACTGGGGGAATAGTTCATGCAGTAGGAGGAGAAAATAAAACAAGAGAGAATGAGAAATTATCTGCTCTAGAAGAGAGATTAAGAGCAATAGAAGGACTGAATATGTACGGTTCAGTTTATGTATCATCATTGAGACTGGTACCAGATGTGGTGGTACCACCCAAATTCAAAGTTCCGGACTTCGATAAATACATCGGGAACTCAGACCCTTGTATTCACCTAGCTACTTACATTGCCAAGATGTCCACCCTGATGAAAGATGATAGACTCCTAGTCCATTTCTTCCATGAAAGTCTCTCGGGGCAGCCCTGAGATGGTGCATTCAGTTAGACAGGAGCAAGCTGCGCTCTTGAAAAGATTTGGCTGACGACTTTCTAAAACAGTATAAATTCAATTGTGACGTCGCCCCCATAAGGAGAGACCTCCAAAGTCTGTGCAGAGAGAAAGGGAAAGCTTCAAGGAGTATGCTCAGAGGTGGAGAGAGAAAGCAGCGGAGGTGTATCCTCCAGTTACTTACAATGAAATCTGCTCCTTATTCATTGAAACATTAAAGGCTTCGTATTTCAATTTGATGATTGAAAACACCTCCAACAGCTTCTCAAACATCATTCAAGCTGGCGAGAGAATTGAAGCTAACCTCAGGTTAGGACGATTGCAGGAGTTGACTGAGAATCCTGCAAGGAAGACTGCTAGTTTTGGCAAAAAGAAAGAAGGCGATATGCACTCCATCACCCGACAAACCCAACCTTCATTCCCTCAAAATAATTTCCGACCATATCCTCCTTCTCATGGCCTGACAATTATAAACATTCCACCCCCTTTCCCAAATTATCCTCATCCATGACCACAATATCCACCACAAATAGCTTACCAACCCCGACCACCTCCTCAACCTATTCAATCAAGACCACCCAAAAATAATTCTAGACCACAGAGAAATCTTGATCCACCTCTTCCCCTCCCACTCTGTGAAATATACCGATACCTCATCAGTATAAATCAAATAGTGTCAATCCCCCTTGATTCAATTCAGCCACCATACCCCAGGTGGTATGATGCCAGTGCACGATGTGAGTATCATGGAGGGGCACTCGGGCATGCTACTGATAACTGCAGGGCCTTTAGGGGAAGGGTATAGGCCCTGATCAGAAATGGGTGGTTGAAGATTGAAGGGAATGGTTCTTTTCCCAATGTCACATTAAACCCATTGCCCAATCATGGTGCAGGCAATAGTGTGAACATGATAGAATCCGGGAATGAAAAGTCAACTGCAGAAATAGATCGACTGATTCTTCACTTTGAAGAAATTTTTATTATGGCAGTAAAGGAAGGCTACCTTTTCCCTCAGACAATAAGATTAGAAAGGAATACGGGATGTCCCTACCATGGAGGAGCAGCTGATCATGAGCTGCGCGACTGTGAGGGATTCAGGTAAGAGGTCCAGAACTTGTTGTTCCTTAAAATTTTGAGATGCCAAACGAGGTCGAAAGTGGAGGGCGAGATAAATGCAGCTAGATTCGGCTAGAATGCCTCCACCTCCAACCCCAGATTGACCTTCTCTGCCCCCAATGCACCAACACCACCACCACCAGTAACAGTCATCCGAAGCCCGCCTCAGCTCCCAGTTATAAACACTCATGCTGTGCCTTGGAACTACAATTTCCAAGTCTTCACTCAAGAAGCATCCAGCAGTATATCAGCTCCTAACCTTACCTATACTCCACCCTTGACACCTCCTAAACCGTGCTTCGCCCCCCACGAGCACTTCAGAATGACTTACACCGAACCCTCCGGCAATGCTACTCCCCAACCAAACCCCAAACCTGTCACAACTAGCAACTCCTCCCCACCTAAGCAAGAGGTAGAATTTGTAACTCAAAGTGGGAGATGTTACGGAAATAACGAGAAGGAAAAGAAAAGAGGAAAAGTAAAAATGGGAGAGCCGCAAGAGAGCACAGAAGAGGAGGTCGAGAAAGTTGGTAAAGGAGAACCTGCTGGATCGAATGGAGAAGAGGAGCTGTTGCTTCAAATAATGAAGCAAAGTGAATATGATGTTGTCGAGCAACTGAGGAAGACCCCTGCCCGGATTTTGTTGCCGTCATTGATCTTAAGCTCTGAAGTGCATCGCTAAGCCCTACAAAAGATTCTGGATCAGGCCTTTGTAAACCTCGATATCACACCGGGGCAATTCGAGAAGATAGTGGGACAAATTCAGGCATCCAGTTTCGTCACTTTCTCGGAAGAGGAGATAGACCCGGCTGGCTTGAAGCACACTAAGGCTTTACATGTGACAGTAAAATACAAAGGTTACATAGTTGCTAAGGTCCTAATTTACAATGGATCTACGCTTAACATCTTGCCCAATGTCACCTTGGCAAGGCTACCTGTCGACTGATCAAACATACGCCAAAGTGCCATGGTGGTAAGTGCCTTTGATGGCACAAGGAGGGAGGCACTGGGAGACATCGACTTGTCGCTTCAAATTGGGCGTGCACTTTCTGTTAGCAGTATGCCCTAGAGCATATCATTTAGTATGTATCTTGTACATATTTTATTAATAAATGGCATTTCCACTTTTCCGTTTACATAATATATTTATGTGTAATAGAAAAGGTCCATTGATATTTTGTTAGAAATATTATTCTTAAGTTGTTAAGAATATGAGTGACAATATTTCTAGCACAAAGTATCATAAATAGGTTCACAATCGAGGATACTTCATAATAAGGACATGACTTATCCAGAAAGATTGTATTCATGTTTGTTCCCAAGTTATTTATATGAGATATAAATAAGATGGAATGGTGAGTCTCATGCCATATAACAAACATGATAGGCACTTATAAATGATAAGTAGGCCGAACCAGTGACACTTATGACAAGCACATGGAGTTTACTCTTGTCAATGTTTTGTCATAAATCATATCAGTGCATATAATCTTTAGACCTGAGATAGCACAGTTATCTTGTATATAGGTAGTTTGAGTTTGATACTACTTTCATACTTGTACTATGTATGGGTATATGGGCATGTGTTGGCTCCTGCTAGTTATATATGGAGGTAGGTGTTGATCAAGAAGGAATCTGTTCCTCTAAGTAAATAGAGATAAAATCCTATGTTCATTTAATTGTTCTTGATGTTTCAAGTTCTGCCAGACAGATAGATTTATTCGTAAAAGAGTTTCGATGAGAAAAATCTTTTAATCAAGAACTGGAATTAAAAGAGAACATAATATTCATAGCAAATGGAGTTTGACATAAACCATGACTCCAGCTTGAGTTGGGATTTTGTAACAGAGAGATTCTAGTGCATGGTAACATATGATTATAGGTTCATTTAAGGTAAATCTTATTACTAATTGGGTGGCCATGGCATGCTATGCTAGGTGTTAACCATGGTCTATGAGATTCATAAAATGATTTAGAGAAATCATTTATGGTAAGAAAGAGTTCTGATGATATTAAGAGTTGATATCATATGCCAAGCTGTCGCAAGGGGTTTTGCGGTCGCCAGAACGAACCCTCACCGAAGTGGGAATGAGTGAGGAGTCGCCACCTTAGTTTTGAGGGAAACTAAAGAAAACCATTTGTGAAGATAAATTGAAATAAAACCACTTCAAAACAGAGATTCTAGGTTCGGGGTCCGTAAACGGGTGGGGAAGGTGTTAGGCACCCAACCTCGTCCCTTAATAAGGGTAAGTAGATTTAATTTTTGCATTAGTTAGGAAGGCTTGAACGGACATGTTAATCCTTTTGACTAAAGGAACATTTGATTTTTCACTAAATTTGGATCACCCAGATACATAAGTAAATGAGACAACCTTAGTGAGTTACTGTTTGCGTGTTAATTTTATTTAAAAGAACTATTTTATTCAAATTTAATTTAAGAATTGGATAAGGACTCTTCTCCGAACTCTTTAATATTTGTTAAAATTTTGAGTTGAGATCAGATAAGAACTCTCCTCCAATCTCTTTTAAATCATTAAAAATTTTGAGTTGAGACTGGATAAGAACTCTCCTCCGATCTCTATTAAGTATTTATTTAAAATTTTGATTTGAGACCGGATAAGAACTCTCCTCCGATCTCTATTTAATTAAAGTTTTGAGTTGAGAATCGGATAAGAACTCTCTTCTGATCTCTTTTAAATTAACAGGAACCTGAATGGGATCTTTCCGATCTCCCGAATTTTAATTTCAGCTACATGTCATAAGGTCCTAAAGCTAAGGATTTTGGCGTTCTAAGGTGCTGGGGATAAGGCTTCTTTTAACTAATTGATATTTTGTGACTAAATAAGAGAAGCTGGACTAAATTTTGCTGACCTCCCCTAAGGTCACTTTACCAGTACCTATTAATGTCCGATCTATTTTGTTTCGTTTACTTTGGTTTTATTCCACTTTATGGCATCTTGCCAAATTGCCGTTTACGTCAGCCGAATATTGTGGCTATTTTCCTGACGTGTTATTCAGGCTCTCTCTCTCTTAAAAGAGACCCTTAAGTTGCAGTTACCTACGTTTTACCCAACCACTTACACGCCACTAGGAGCTAGAAAACTTGCATTCAGAAATGACGAAGATTAATAAAATGACGGACTGATCACTAAAGAGATAACTCGAGAGTAACATTCTTTGGAGTTCTTTTGCACAGAATGAACTTGGAGAAAATTGCATATGTAAGAAGAACAAAGAAAGTGCGAAAAGTAAACATAAACACTTAATAAAACAGCAGTATGAGCTCTTACCTGTAAGGAGCCAAATTTATTGAAATAACTACGGGGTGACAAATAGTGATAAGACAGCGGACTGATTAGCCTGAGGGCTGATGTTCGTGGAATCAAGGGTGCTTAGCCAAAATGCAATCAGATTAAGATAAAAACCGAGTGGAATGAAGTTGAGCTTGGACAATGGGAATGAAAACAGAGATGATAAAGGGGTGAAAGTGAGAGTGTGACCAGATAATGAACAAACTGAAAATGTAGAGTTCCAGTATTCAGAATCCTTTTCAAGAAAAAAAAAACTTCAGAAAACTAGTTTCAAAAGTCTTTCTAATCAACACTTCTAAGTAGTAGAATAACAAACTGAATGAAGTTTCAGAGTTCTTCCGCTATAATAACTACCTCTCTTTTTTGCCCGTCCCTTGAACAGTTTTTCATGCAGGTATTTATAGGAATCGGGTGCTCCCCATGAAGGGTCAGGATTTATTTTGAGGGAGATGGAGGGTCAAGATTTTGAAGGACATGATCGGATGCTTGAGAATTAAAGAGAACCAAAATGAACGGCTGAGATTATTCTTCAGAATATTTGTCCTTTTCTTCTTTCAATCTGACGGTCTCAAATCCTCTTGTCCGGAGCGATCTGAGGGCTGGGAATAAAAGGCGTCGGTCTTATCGTCTTCCTCTTTGATCCAAAGGCTCTGGACTCGTCCTTGCAAGTGAGACCGACGGTGGAGATTGGGATGTACAGGACTGTCATGACATACTCTGGCATTTGTCAGCATTGTGGGCGATTCTCAAGCGTGCGGTGGAGATTTCGTCTGCGATGCTTTAACTATCTTGGCTCTGATTCTGACGACGGTTTATTGGGATTTGTCTTATTCTTTTTGTCTTCCGATCCCTCCCCCTTTTCGATCTTCTTGACATGTTCCTATTCCGATCTCTCATGCTGATCTCCCATCTTCCGATCTCTATTCTTCAGATCCCTTAATCACTCGTCCGTCGAAGCATTAATTCCTTCGATTCCCAAGGCCCGCTGCTCGCTACCAATAAATGCCCGATTTTCCCTATATATATGTAACACCCTCCCAGTAGCAACTCCAGACATTCTCATCGCTCCTGGACCTGTCGGTCCGGACAGCTAGAACGTTCGGAAAAATATTTAAACTTAAGTGAGGAACCATAATTAACTCAAATATTAATAAGAAAAATTTAGTAAAAATTTTAGAAATAAAATACAACCAAGTTAAATGAACTGGTGCCCAAGCGATGGGTAACCAGAGGGAAGTTGCGGTTCTCACAACTAGGAGCCCTAGACCCGGGGAAAATTTCATAAAATAATTTTTGGGACTCCAGAGAAGGGTCATTGAGGTTCCTATGGCATTAGAATGCAACGAAAATATTTAGAAAAATTTTTCAATCGGTACAGACAATTTTGACCCGTTAAGCCGAACGGAGGGCATTTTGGTCATTTCGCCTTCAGAGGTGATTTTTGGCCGACTTGTCCAGTTAAGTAAATAATTATAATGATCTAAAATATGAATAAATATTGCTAAAAAATTGAATTGAAAATGAGTAGAGAAAAGAAGAAAAGAAAATGAAGGAAAATGCTTAATTATGACACATGATGATGTCATTTAAAAGCCCCCTCCAATCACCATTTGACAAACCAATAAAAAGAGATAAAAATGACTTAAAATGAGATAAAAAACAAAGGAAACCAGCAGTTTCCTTCTTCATACGGGCTGGAATAAGAGAGAAAGAGAGAGAAAAGGAAAAGAAAGAAAGAAAGGAAGAAGGAGAAGGAGATGAACAGTAGCAGAAAAAGGGGTTCAGCAGGGCAGCATGTTTCTCTTCCGTCCAGGTGAGTTTGGCTCTAAATCTATGGCTGATTTTTGGATATGTTTGAGGTATGTATGTGTGGAAGTTATGGTTAAAATTTGGTGATTGTTCAACGGTTGGATTTGGAGAAATATATTGTTGAACACAGGCTGTCTGTAGGTTGAATTCTGAATTTTGGCTACTGAAATTTGAGAAACATAAATAGTTAGGATGCTTATAAAATTATGAAATTTGGTACAAATGATATTTGGGATGTTGAGGCTGCTGGGTTAAAATTTGGTGAATTTTAGACTTGTGGTTTATGAGATATAAATTGTTTTGCATGAGCTGTCTGAGTAAGACTGATTTCTGCAACAATTATGATTTTGAAGGGTTGAATGAATGTTTTGATATCTCATGATATAGAGATTATTTGATGCTAAAATTTTTACTGATATTGTATAGGGATTCCTTGAATATATGGTTAAAATTTGGGATTTATCTAACGGTTAGATCATTATATATAAATTTGAATGCACAAGCTGCCAGATTGGGTATTAATGGGTGGTTGTGGATTTAAGATTTATGATAGGAGTTTAGTCCAATTTAAGGGGAAATGCTGTTGAATTTTTATTGGATATTTAATTTAGGAAAGTGAAGTTATAATTAATTATGATTATTATGATTCTAGGGGAAATCTTGAAGAATAACAAGCTCAAGGTTGGTTTCAAAAAGGTTAGTGCCTATTTATACTTATACTTCTTTTATTCCATATTAAGGACTTAAAATAAGTAAGGAATTGTGAATTAAATGAATGAAATTTATGTATATGTACTCCTTGAATTTCGGTAGCCCTATTGAAGGAATAGAAATGGAGTGTTTCATGGACTTAGAGTGAACTAGAGCTTAGGTTTAAAGTGTATACATATATATATATATATAGAGAATGAAAGAGTAAATTAGGGAAATTGTGAAAAACTTTGAAATTTAGCTAGGGTTTAGGAATAAAAATTTGACTTGGCTTATAAAATGGTTAAAGAACATTCTAATGGTCAATTAGTGACCATTTGAGGTATGTTGACCATAAATTGGACTGAAAAATGGCATGGCAAAGTGGAATGGTAGGCTACCTAAAGACAGCAGCATGGTGGCTGAGATTTCAGTCCAATTGGACTGCCATAACTTTGGCTGTGTAGGTTCAATTGGTGTTTGGCCAATTGGACATGAAACTAGGCTTATAATGGCACATTTTTGCTGAAGAAACCATGCCCAAAAGACCAAAGCAAGAGGACCAAAAGTTGGCCCCAATCCGGATACCCTGCAAACAGCCCCTGCAGAATGACCAAATGAACAATAACTGTTCATTTGGCCATAACTCACTGTAGAATGGTCAAATTGACTTGAAATGTTTACAGCAACAAGATAAGATATAGACAAACAACTTTCATGGAGAACATCACCCCAAATTATGCCATTAACCCATTCAAATTATTGGGCAAAGTTAAGTTATCAAACCTGCAACTTTGCAGATTTTCACTTGAGTAGTAATGTTTGGATGGCTATAACTCTCTCTAGAAAACTCGGATTTAGGCGATTCTTGAACCGATGGAAACCTAAGGTATGGTAGAACATTTCATATGAAGAAAGTTAGACCAAATTATGAACTTAACTCGATCAAATTACTGACCAAAGTTGGACCAAAAATCTGCCAGACCCAAAATCTCAGCATGAACAGTGCACGTGAACAGTAAACTTATTTTGGCCATAACTTGAGCTACAAAACTCCAAATGGAGTGATTCAAAAAAGGAAATTCAACTAGACAAAATAAGGAACAACTTTCATGTTTACCATTTCCTCAAATTCCCACTGCAACAGTGCTTAATGGAATAGTAAAGTTAAGTTTCAAAAACTGAAAATTTTGTTTCCCTTGGTTAAAGCTTAGAAATGGTATTAATGCTTAATGCCAACAAGTTTTAAATGAAAAATGTGGTATGTTTGAAGTGCCAAAGTCAGTGTACATATTCTCTATGCAAAAGTCAACTTTCTTGTTAACCAATGAAATGAATAGTGACACCAAAAGTTAAAATTCAAAGATTGAAGAATTTTAAAGTATCAAATGCCCTAGTATACCTAACAAGATTGGTTTGGATAGTTTGGCATGCCAATAGGGCATTGTTTTAGCAGTACTGCGAAAGGCTTTATGCCTGTATTCATGGCTTTATGCCCGTATTCATGGCTTTTATGCCAGTATTCATGGCTTTTATGCCCGATTATGTGATATCATGGCTTTTTAGCCATACTGACTGCATACATGGTTGACGTTCTGCTTCCCATGGTATGACGGCCAGAGGCACTGCGGTGTCCAGTGCCAACGACCCGTTATCTAGTCCAGTCGTCCAGTATATGTTACTTGGGCATGGAAAAGTATAACTGTGATTGAATTGATTATTAAAGAAAATACGAAAATTAAGTATCAGGAATGATTACAAAAATACAAAGAAGCTCAAGATCATGAAGAAAATAATTAACGAAATGCATGAAGAAATTAATATCATAAAACATGATTAGCCCTCGACTAAGCAATAAGTTAGTAATTATTCATTTCTTATGAACACAATAGCAAGGAAATTATTATTTTTATTTGCATATTGTATTTTCTGGTATTATTGGCACCACTAAGCTTTATGCTTAGCACGTCGCTTTTGCAACGCGTAGGTACTGAAGATTTGGACAGAGGGCCCAGTAGACCACAGATTCGGTAAGGCAGTTCACAGTTCTGCATAGTGTCCGTGTCACCTCACCATCCACAGTGCATTGGTAGGACACTAGGTCCCATTTTGTATTTTGAGATTTTTGTAAATTTGGTAATTAAACTCTTATTTTATCATGTATATTTGAAACAAATGTAATATAATTTTGTATTAATGTAAGTACTTGTAATTTGTGATTATAAATCACATGTGAGAATTTATTTATGATTTGAATCTAATGATGATGTGAAATGACAAATAGAGGAATCGTTAAGAAATTGCTGTAAATTGATGTGCTACAAAATGTGAATTGTATATGAGTACCATGAGATGAATGATTGAGAAATAAATGAAATTGATGAAATTATTCTGAGACTTTGTTGATAATTGGAGTTGGGATTGATTGAATATGATCATAGGAAGTGTTTTTCATAGGTTCCGAAGAACTGTTTTCTCCATTTTTAGCCGGTATTCTGCCGGATTTTCTTTAAAATTTTTGGAACCTCAAATAAATAAAAATTTCGATAAATGGCTTAAAATGAATTATATTTCACAAGTTATATTCAAAATTATGATAAAAATTAATTAAGATAAAATAGAGTGCTCCGGCACACTGAGTGGCATTGCTTGCTCGGCTACACTGTAGTCGGGTAAGGGGTGTCACAATATACCCCTGACAGAAGGAAACCCCCTCATTCGATTTTCCTTTCTTGCTTTTTCTTTCTTGTTTTAACTGTTCCGATAGTAATTCCGGCTACGACTGTGGCTTTTGATCCTTTTCCAATGGACTTCTTTACCCACCGACTGAAAATTTACGATCCCGGTGATCGAATAATCGTGAAAACCTTAACTGATGATGGTGAGAGAACTAAATCAATTGACCGATCTGGGTTGCGGACTTCGATCTTGCCGATCTCGAGTCGCTCAACTAGAATAATCAGCGAACCGATTTCGGCTGAGCAGATTGCTAATGTTCAGCCAATCCCTGGCGATCGCTCTTCCGAGCTTATTCGGCTTCTCACCACATTGGGTGTTCCGACAGCGGTTTCCCTCCACATTGGGTGTTCCGACAGCGGGTTAAGCTCCGGTCGGCGACACCCTGTGGATCAGTCACAATGTTGGCTATTGACATAGGCCTCTTTAGATAGGATGTTTCGCTGATCTTTAGAGGTCGGCCTTTTGATGTAATCAGATGTAACCGATCTTGAGATCGCCCAAATGATGTAATCTAACTTTTGGAAATGTATTCCGATCTCTTGAGATCGCCCAAATGATGTAATCCGATCTTTTGGAAATAAAGATTTTATTTTGTCAATTATTATCTTATTAATTATTTTCCGAGCTCTAATATGATTATCCGATCTTATTCTTTACCTGAATGACACTTATCCGATCTGTAATTCGAAACACCTGGATCTACCGCTCTATAATTAACCGATCTCTTTATGGAATATTGGGAATATTCGTGAGACGCGGTCGTAATAGTCAAGTAGTCCCGCTAACCGATGCACTGCCTGGAATCTCATGAGCATTAAATGCTCGGACGAGTATAAATAGGGGTGAGGGGTTAGCCATTTGCTCCTGTATGTCATTTTCAATCTTTCGCTCACAACCTCAAAGTTCTCTCGTTTACTCAAGTTCTTCCGACGCATCGACTCCTAAGGGCTTTGATCTTCTTTTTAGTTTAAGTTCTTTATTTCCTTTGAAAATGAGCGGTCTTGAGGGTCGAGAGCGAGCCCTCCTTCCATTCGGGCCTCGTGGTCGTCGACGAAGAAGAGGTGGTCGGGCCAAGCGCCGCAACCGTAACCTCCTAGGGTCTCCGCTCACCTGGGCGGATCGCACCATCAAGGCAGGCACCTTCTTCAGGGAGGGAGAATCTTCCCATGGACGAGCTGCCATCGATCTTGCAAGAATCCGATTTGCAATCGTTTGGCCAGGAGTACAATATTCGTCCTGATTCGTATGAACTTATCCGGTGTCACAGCTATCACCGAGCTGATTACTTCTTTGAAGAGAATGACTTGGTTATGGTATATGAGGAACAGTTAAAGGCCGGTCTGCGGTTCCCTCTGGACGATTTCTTCAAGGAGGTCTTAAAATTTCACCGAGTATGCATTGCTCAAGTCCACCCCAACTCGTGGCGAATCTTAGTAGCCTTCCGAGGCCTATGCCGATCTAAGGGGATCAGACCTACGGCTAAGGTGTTCGCCGAACTGCACAGGCTAACTTGCTAAAAGGACGACGAGCACTGGTTCTTTCAGGCGAAGCCTCATTGTGGGCTCTTTACCGACCGCCTCCAAATTTAAAAATTGGAAGAACCGCTTCTTCATTCTGAGGAGCAAAAATCCGACCTGCTTTGAGGACTTCCCTCGTAGCTGGTAGCACCAAGGGCCCTTGATTCCGAAGCGTATTACCTTGAACCAGGAGGAAAGCCTCATAGTGATGGAACTGAAGAATCAGGCTGCCACTCAAAAGTTCTCCTGTTTAAATGTGGTGACTGCCGAGCTGCACCATTGGACCATACTGCTGATCACTAGCCAAGATCGGGAACTTCCGCTCTCTGACCTCGACATTGGTATTTTCTACATCTCAGATTTCAGGACCTTAGCGATCTCACTGACCTTTTCTTTGCGCAGGTATGGCGGGTGGTGAGGGTTCCAAGAAGCGGAAGAAGGAGAGAGAGATTTCCCTGAAAATAAAGGAGATGAAGCGTTCGGCCCTACTTCAAACTCCCGGCCATGAACTAGGGGAGACGCAAGGAGGCCCGTCCCGACCTTCGGGGCCGCCGATCACTGAAGCTATCCGATCTCCTCCTCAACAGGAAGAGCCGGCTCCACCTCCTCCAGTTGCTCCAGGCACAGAAGGGGGTCATTCTCGACCTTCTTCGAAGCCCTCTTCTCGTGGCGCTCAAGTGCTGATCGCTTCTCTGGAGAACAATCGGACTGTTCGGGAGAACCCTGATTTTGCCAAAGTCTTGGGGTCTTCTATCTGCCTTCAGGAGGATCGAGACAGACTGTCTCCGGACAACCTTAACGATATCCTGACTCGATCCATGAGCCTGAATGTGGAGTGTCTGGTGAACCAGCACATAGTTCGGGAAAAGGCTCATCGCCTGGGTAAGGAGATCAAGAAAAAGAATCAGGAAGTGGCTTCTCTCCGATCCCAACTCCTATCCACTCAGGATTACATATCTCAAGTTGAGGGGTGGGCGAAGTTCTATGAAGACAAGCTAGCCGAACAGTCTCATGTTCTGGCTGAAAAGGATCGTGCTCTCGAGGAAGTCCAGGCACTTCAGGCCAACGAAGCTTCTCAGGTCGCTCAACTTATCGAGGAGCTTAAGGCGAAAGGCGAAGAAATGGTGACAGGAATAGTAGGTGCTTATGTGAATGCTCACCAGGACCTCTTAGCCGAACTCCAGAAGCGTTACCCAGAGGAGGACTTCTCTTGGATGGCCGACCTGGCTCCCGGGGGCGAGGGTGAGGATAGTGAGGAGGAGGGAGAGGGTGAGCGAAATGTAGATCAGGCTGGGGGTGATCCCCCAGCCGAATAACTTGTACAAATTCTGAAATGAAATGAAATGAAATGACTCTTTTGTTCAATGAATGGTTGTGATCGGAACATTTCTAAATTATTAAACACTTGATTGTTTGAGTATCTTGAAAGAACTTGAAAGTGATTATTAACCTAAGTGTGAGAGATCGGAAGACATAGTGAGCATAAGATCAGTAGAGAATCAACATTAATCGGGACCTGATTAAAGTTGGAAATTTGGTGAACCCACTTAAAATCAAGATCATCATTACATCGGATTGGAATCTTAATTATTCCTGAACTTAAAATGAGAGATCGGCAATAAGACCAGTGACATAAAGATTTAGTATTGACTCAATTTTGTTTGACAGGAGAGATCGGGAATGTAATCGACCGGTCAGGAAATTTGACAATTAGCTTGAGAGATCGGTGAGCGACTTGGCAAGGCCTTAGATGATACGAGGGCTTAGCATTGATTCAATTTTCTGTGAAGAGAGATCGGTAATATGGCAAAGAGAGGTCGGAAATGTAGTTGGCTGGCAAAGGAAAATTTAGTGCTGGGGATCGGTTTCAAGGTTTATTGATTCTGGGGATCGGCCAAAATATGGTGTCGACAGCTGCCCCTCTTTACATAATTTCTATTAAGGGAAAAATTTCCCGTGTAGGAATTATGTAAAGATTTAGACCCGTATTTTGGACGATTAGGTGTCCGAAACTAAAGCATACCTAAGTCACTGACCTAGGGATCAGTATCAGAAGTTAAATTAAAATTAACTTGGATCAAGGAACCAGAGGTTGATAGCAAGAAATTTAAATGCAGGAAATTAAAATCAACTTAGATCAAGGAACCAGAGGTTGATAACAGGAAATTTAAATTGCAAGAAATTAAAATTAACTTAGATCAAGGAACCAGAGGTTGATAATAGGAAATTTAAATTGCAAGAAATTAAAATCAACTTAGATCAAGGAACTAGAGGTTGATAACAGGAAATTTAAATTGCGAGAAATTAAAATCAACTTAGATCAAGGAACCAGAGGTTGATAATGGGAAATTTAAATTGCACTTACAAAGCAAGCCTAATCCGAACACGAGCAGTTCTTCCCCAATGAAGTGTACTTAACAGAATCCCGAAGGCCAATGACGAATGGAGGACGAGTTGCAAACCTATGGCCTCGTTTCTTCAAATGCTCAATTTCTGTTTTTCAGACTTTCTCCCGAAAAGCACCCTCGCGGGTTTTTACTTCCCCTTCGTCTGTATGACTAGAAGTGCCCTTCCGGGTTTTCACCTCTAGTTTTTTTTTTTTTTGGTCATTCCCTGCAAATCTCATAGTAAAGTACGTGAGGTTATTAATTGTCAAATCTTAATTTTAAGGCAAAAATTTTAACTGATTTAAATAGCGTATTAAATAACGAGATTGCAGAAAGATAAATATAAGGGAAAGATAGAAACATGGGGAATGAAGTGTGATTTTATTACGGTTTAATATAAACAAAGAAGAAGTTTCAAAGAATAAGGGTACAAGGATAGATCTCACATATTCCCTGTGGCTGATCTTGAAATCCCTTAAATACCATTATTTCAAGTTCTCTGAAGCCTCATGCCGTGACAGTTTCCTCTTCATCCTGGTTTCATGCCCCCCATTCCTTATTTCTCCTTTTTTGGTTCTTGGGATGCCCTTTCAGGTTTTCACCCCTAGATTTTTTTTTATTTTTATTTTTATTTTTTTTTATATATTTTTTTTTTGCTAACTTACTTTTTCAAGGCGCCCTTTCGGGTTTTCATCCTTCACTCGTTTTACAGAAAGCGCCCCTTCGGGGTTTTCGCCTTCTTTCACACATTTTGCTAGGAGCGCCCTTTCGGGTTTTCACTCCTACTCTTTTTTTTCTTTTTTTTTTTTTTTTAGGCATAGTATTTCTTGACGGTGTCAGCATTCACAGGTCTCGGAAACTCTCCACCGTCCATGTGGGTCAAGATCAAGGCTCCTCCAGAAAATGCCTTTTTAACCACATAGGGTCCCTCGTAGGTTGGCGACCATTTGCCCCGGGGATCATTTTGATTCAGCACTTTCTTCGTAACTAAGTCCCTGTGTTGGAATTCACGTGGCGAACGCTTTGTCAAATGCCTTAGCCATTCTCCTCTCGTATAATCGCCATGACATGCCGCTGTTAATCTTTTCTCATCCAACAAGTTTAACTGATCCAACCTCGATCGGATCCATTCTGACTCATCAATCCCTGATTCCTTCAGGATCCTTAGGGAAGGAATTTCAACTTCTACAGGTAATACTGCTTCCATCCCGTAAACCAGTGAGTACGGAGTTGCCCCGGTTGAGGTTCTTACAGAAGTCCGGTATGCGTGGAGAGCGTAAGGAAGCATATCATGCCAATCCCTATACGTGACCGTCATTTTTCAGATTATCCTCTTGAGGTTTTTGTTTGCAGCTTCCACCGCTCCATTCATCTGGGGACGGTATGGGGAGGAATTGAGGTATCGGATTTTGTATTGATCACACAATTTCTGAATCCTCAGACCATTCAGATTCTTAGCGTTATCGGTGACGATTTCATTAGGGAGGCCATGCCGGCAGATAATATTGCTTCTGAGAAATGTATTCTGTGTGATGTGCGCATAGGATGTCACCTCGACCCACTTGGAGAAATAGTCGATGGCCACAAGGATGAATCTGTGCCCATTGGATGCCTTGGGATTTATGGGATCAATCACATCAATGCCCCACATTGCGAAAGGCCATGGTGAGACGAGGTTGAACAACTTGTGAGGTGGCACATTTATCGGATCGGCATAGATTTGACACTTATGGCATTTTCGAAAATACTCGACGCAATCCTTTTCCATTGTGGTCCAAAAATACCCACGTCGCATGATTTGCTTAGCCATCATGTGCCCATTGGCATGGGTTGCACAATTTCCCTCATGAGTCTCAAAAAGGATTTTCTTCGCCTCTTTTGTATCCACACATCTCAACAGTTCACCGTTGGACCCTCTCTTGTATAGGGTTTCACCATTGGGGAAGTATCCCAATGCTAATCTCCGAAGCATCCTCTTTTCATTTCGGTTTGCCCCTGAGGGGAATTCTTTGGTTCTGCAGTAGACTAGGATGTCATGATACCAAGGTTTACCGTCGGGTTCTTCCTCAATCATGAAGCAATATGCTGGCTCACTTTTTGCTTTAATCTTCAATGTCTGAATCATCTGACCCTCTTCGATTTGAGCCATAACAGCTAGAGTAGCTAAGGCATCAGCAAATTGATTCTTGTCCCTACTAAGGTGAGTGAAAGAGATTTCTTCGAATTTCTTGATCAGCTCCAATAAGTACTTCTGATACGGGATTAGCTTGGGATCCTTGGTTTGCCATTCTCCCTTGACTTGATAAATAATCAGGGCTGAGTCTCCATATACCTCCAACTTCCTGATTTTCATTTCGATGGCAGCCTGTAGACCCATCACACAAGCTTTGTATTCCGCGACGTTGTTGGTGCAGTCAAATCTCAACTTAACGGCTATCGAAAAGTGTTTTCCATCCGGGGATATCAATACAGCTCCAATTCCATTACCGGACAAATTGACAGCTCCGTCGAAATACATTTCCCATACATCGGCTGGCCCCTCTTCTTCGCAGTCCACTTCATTAATATGCTCATCAGGGAACTCAAAATCCAGAGCTTCATAATCTTGGATAGGATTTTCTGCTAGGAGGTCAGCGATCACGCTACCTTTCACCGCTTTCCGGGTCATGTAGACTATGTCGTATTGGGAGAGTATAACCTGCCACTTGGCTATCCTACCTGGCACGAATGGGCTTTCAAATACATATTTGATAGGATCCATCCTAGAGATGAGCCATGTCTTGTGATTCAGCATGTAGTGCTTGAGGCGATTTGCTGTCCAAGCTAATGCGCAGCAAGTCTTTTCTAAGAAAGAGTACCTTGACTCACAATCATTGAACTTCTTGCTCAAGTAATAAATAGCCCTCTCCTTTTGGCCGGTATCATCATGTTGTCCCAAAACGCACCCCATCGAGTTCTGTTGGACCGCCATATACAGGATAAGAGGCCTCCCCGCCACAGGTGGAACCAATACTGGCGGGCTGGTCAAGTATTGCTTAATTTTCTCAAAAGCCTCCTGGCAAACTGAATCCCACTGGGTGGAATTATTCTTTCGGAGTAGTCTGAAAATAGGCTCAGCTTTGGCAGTGAGATTAGAAATAAATCTCGAAATGTAGTTCAACTTTCCCAGGAAACTGCGCACCTCCCTTTCTGTTTTTGGGGATGGCATTTCTTGAATAGCTCGAACCTTGTCTGGGTCTACTTCTATTTCCTTCTCACTTACTATGAATCCCAACAATTTCCCAGATCTAGCTCCGAATATGCATTTGGCAGGGTTCAGTTTCAGCTAATATCTTCTGAGTCTCTCGAATACCCTCCTCATCACCTGTACGTGGCTTTCTTTTCCTCTGGATTTAATGATCATATCATCCACATACACTTCCACCTCTTTATGCATCATATCGTGGAATAATGTGACCATTGCGCGCTGGTAGGTGGCACCAGCATTCTTCAACCCGAAAGGCATGACCCGATAGCAAAATACTCCCCATTGAGTGATAAAAGCTGTTTTTTCTTTGTCTTCCTCATCCATTGGGATTTGATTGTACCCAGATGCCCCATCAATACACGAACACCTGCCCAATCCCACAGCATTGTCAACTAACACATCAATGTGAGGGAGAGGGAAATCGTCTTTCAAGCTTGCTTTATTAAGATCCCTGTAGTCAACGCATACTCTGACTCTCCCGTCCTTCTTCATTACCGGGACGACGTTAGCTACCCATTGAGGATATTTGACCACTTCCAGGAACCCAGCGTCATACTGTTTCTTGACTTCATCCCGAACTTTGAGCAGTGTGTCGGGATTCATTCTCCTTAACTTCTGCTTTACTGGGACTGTCCCCGGAATTAGGGGAATTTTGTGTGTCACTATCTGAGGGTCTAAACCCACCATATCATCATAGCTCTAGGAAAATACGTCGAGGAATTCTTTAAGCAGACTGATCATATCTCCCAATTCTTCACTCTCCGCTACCTTAAGTTCCCTTTTTACTTCTTCTGTGCCTAAATTTATGGTGTGTGTTTCGTCTTCACAAGGCACTAGGGAGGGTTCATCTTTTTCATTGCTTTCTTCTATAAGGTCTTCCTCAGAATCACTTGAAGTAATGGCAGTTATGGGGATTTCAAAATTAACCAGAGGAATTTCTGAGTCTATTGGATTATTAGGTGTTAATTGATGAATGGTCTCGAAATTGAGTACAGGGATGTCCTCCGCCGTCCAGTTGTCCAGTTCTTGCCCCTCAGTCACTGGCGAGACCAGAGCTTCGTAGAAGGAACCCAGGTGAATGACATCGATGGATGGGTCATCAGGTGATTCTTCCACATCTGCCGGATTGTCAATGACCGGTTTAGTGAATACATCCGTAATTTTCGGGACTACTTTCATTCTCCCGATTTTTTGGTCGAATCTCTGATCTCGAAGTCTGTTTCTCATCCAAAATTGCCCATCCATGAGAGCATCTTCCTCATAACCCAATCCGCAACGGCCTATCTTTTGGATAGCCGGTATCGACTCCACGATCCCTTGCAAGGCAGTGCCCAAGCCTTTCCCCTCTTGATACCCATTTCTTGACATTACTTTGGCCACCATAGCCATAGCCCCCTTCTTCCCTGTATCTTGTAACTCAAGGGCCTGGAAAGAACTCTCCAACAACTCCTCGGCCGCTTCCACATAAGGAAGTGATTGCGGCTTGGTGACCAATATGGCTTCTTCACCCCTTACAGTGACGATTTTGCCGTCCTTAATGTATTTTATTTTCTGGTGCAAAGTTGAAGGAACAGCATTCGCAGAATGGATCCATGGCCTCCCCAACAACATAGTATAGGCCAGCTCAATGTTCATCACCTGAAACGTGACGTTGAAAGTACATGCACCGACTTGGATTGGCAAGTCAATGTCTCCCAGCACCTCTCTCCTGGTACCGTCAAAGGCTCTTACCACCATAGCACTCTGACGTATATACGATTGGTCGGCCAGTGCTTTGGCTAAGGTAGCGCTAGGCAGTACATTGAGGGCTGATCCGTTATCGATGAGGACCTTGGCCACTATACAACCCTTACATTTTACAGTTACATGCAGAGCTTTATTGTGCCCTAAGCCTGCAGGGTCTACCTCCTCTTCAGAAAAGGCTACAAAGCTGGATGCCTGGATTTGTTCTACTATCTTCTCAAACTGCCCCGGTGTGATGTCGGGGTTTACAAAGGCCTGATCCAGGATTCTCTGCAAGGCTTGTCGGTGGACTTCCGAGCTCAGGATCAGTGATAACAGTGAAATTCGGGCAGGTGTCTTCCTCAACTGCTCCACTACATCATACTCACTCTATTTCATTATTTGGAGCAGCAGTTCTTCCTCTTCTTTATGTTCAGCAGGGTCTACTTCCCCTGCTTTCTCAACCTCCTCTTCTGTATTTCTTGATGACTCTCCCATTTTTACTTTCCCTTTCCTCTTTTCTCTTTCTTCGTTCCCGTAACACCTCCCACTTCGAGTTATAAACTCGACTTCTTGCTCAGGTGGAGAGGGCTTTGTGGCGATAACGGGCTGAGGACTGGTTTGGGGAGTAATGTTATTGGTAGGTCCAGCATAAGTCATTCTGAAATGCTCGTGAGGAGCAAAACATGGTTTTGGTGGTGCCGGAGGTGAGGCAAGATTAGGAGCGGATGTACTGCTTGACGCTCCCTGAGTGAAAACTTGGAAATTATAGTTTCAAGGGACAGCGTGAGTATTGGTGACAGGGAGCTGGGGCGGAGTTCGGATAACCGTTACTGGCGGTAAGGCTACTGGGGGTGAGAAGATGATTCTGGGTTTGGAGGTAGAAGCAGTTTGGCTGAACCTAGTGGTGTTCACTCCCCCTTCCGTCTTTGACTTTGTCTGGCATCTCAGAACTTTGAGGGATAACAAGTTCTGGACCTCTTGTTTGAATCCCTCACAATCTCGCAGCTCATGGTCAGTTGCCCCTCCATGGTAAGGACATCCCGTATCTTTTCCCGACCCTGATATCCGGGGGCAAAGGTAGCCTTCTCTTATCGCCATGGCAAAAATCCCCTCAAAGTGAGGGATGAGCTCGTCTACCTCTGGTGCCAACCTCTCTCCATCTGGCTTTATCATATTTACTCCATTACCCGCATTATGGTTGGGCAATGGATTTGAGGTAACATTGGGGAGGGAACCATTTCCCTCAATTTTCAGCCACCCGTTTCGGATTAAAGCGTGCACTCTCCCCCTGAGTGCACCGCAGTTGTCAGTTGAATGCCCTTGTGCCCCTCCATGGTACTCACAACGGGCAGTGGCATCATACCACCTGGGGTATGGCGGCTGGATCGGGTCTAGGGGAACTGGTACGATTTGGTTTATACCGACGAGGTATCGGTATATTTCATTGAGTGGGAGGGGAAGAGGTGGATCAGGGTTTCTTGGGGGTCTTGGGTTGTTTTGTGGTGGTCTTGGTTGAGCAGGAGGAAGAGATTGTCTTGGTTGGTAATTTGTAGGTGAAGGGTATTGTGGGCGTGGGTGTGGATAATTAGGGAAAGGAGGTGGAATGTTGGCGACTGTTTGGCCATGAGGGGGAGGATATGGCCGATGATTGTTTTGAGGGAATGGGGAATAATTGTTTTGACGGGTGACGGAATGCACATCACCCTCCTTCTTCTTGCCAAAGCTGGCAGTCTTTTTCGCAGGGTTCATAGCCAACTCCTGCAACCGTCCCATTCTTAGATTGGCCTCTATTCTTTCACCGGCCTGTATGATGTCAGAGAAGCTGTTGGAAGTATTCCCAATCATCAAATTGAAATAGGGGGCTTTCAAAGTCTCAATGAACAGAGAGCACAGCTCATTGTCAGTCACCGGAGGATGGACTTCCGCCGCCTTTTCTCTCCACCTCTGGGCATACTCCTTGAAGCTTTCCCTGTCTCTCTGCACCAGGTTTTGAAGATCCCTCCTTGTGGGGGCCACATTGCAGTTAAATTTGCACTGCTTGAGGAAAGCATCTACCAAATCTTTCCAGGACCGTAGTTTGCTTCTGTCTAACTGAACACACCACCTCAGGGCTGCTCCAGAGAGGCTCTCATGAAAGAAGTGGATTAACAGTCTGTCATCATCTGTCATAGAGGACATCTTGGCAATATAGGTGGCCAAATGAATTCGAGGGTCCGAATTCCCAGTATACTTGTCAAAATCGGGGACCTTGAATTTGGGCGGCACCACCACATCCGGTACTAATCTTAGTGATGCCACGTCAACTGAGCCATACATATTCAGGCCCTCTATAGCTCTCAATCTCTCTTCCAGAGCGGACAGCTTCTCATTTTCTCTCATTTTACTTTCTCCTCCTATTGTGTGAGGTACTCCCCCGACTGGGAAATGAGGAGCAGAATGAATTGGAGGGTTCGGGACCGAAAGGGATGGTTCGGCATTCGGGATGGTTGGGTAATAAGAGAAAGGAGGTTCATTATTTAGTGGAACCGGATTGACAGTGACCGTCGGATCCTGGATTGGTGGCTGGAAAGTGAAAGAGGTTGAAGCGTAGTGAGAATCAACCGTTGTAGGAGGTGGGGGAGGTAATGGTAGGTTAAGGTCTGAAGCTGGCTTATTTTGGGACATCTCCCTCATCAATTTCATAAGTTCTGAAACCTGGTCTTTTAGTTCAGACACTTGCCCCTGTAGGTTCTGTACTTGTTCCTGGTCTTCCATTAGTTTTCTTGTTCGAGATCTTGTTAAGTACACTCGCTGGGGTTGAATCGCGTGCTTGGTCAGATTTGCCTTGTTCGAAGCAATGTTGTTTTTCCTGTATGGTGGTGAGAAAAAAAAAAAAGAAATGAATTTTGAATTTTGCAAAACAAACTAAAAGCCCTGGTTTGGACGAAGGATATAGTGGCATTTGGGAGCCAGAATGAAATCTGCGAAAGGATAATTGCACCAACTTTATCATGGCATCGTTCGATAGTCTGACTGTGAATGACTGGATTGAATGCGCGCTTATGATACCTGTCCATATAGCGCACTCAATTTTTCACATAACCCTAGCGAGGGAGTTCCTACAGGAGTCATATTATTCATTCATAAATTTGCTAAACAATGGTCCAAAAATCATTTCATTAACTGAATAATTTGTACACCGTATTCTTTACATCGGCCTAGGCTCTAGAAGGTTCTTTATAATGAGATGACATTTCCTGAGATACTCATATATCCTTTCTTCTTGCTTGGCAGGGTCGAATGCTTTGAGAGCATATTCGGATTCAGGTAATAGTTCTTGTTTTCCCTGTGCTATTGTTCTTTCCAGCTGGTCCACATTCTCTTTCAGTCCTTGATAGAGAGCAGCTTGTTTTTCTTTCTCCTTCCTTTCCTTGGCACACTCTTTCAAGATATCGTTGATGAGTAGCGCCTGTTCTTTTAATTCGAGCTTCTTCTTTTTGTTTTCCTGTTTATACTCTTCAACGAGTACCTCTTGGTATTTCATCTTTTCCTAAAGCTTACTATTCTGCACTTTCATTTCTTTGACCTCAGCTTGAAGAGAGTCTCTTTCCTCTTCCCAGTGTACCTCTTGCTCTTCGAACCCCATCCTTTCGGCCCTTGCCTCTTCCTTGAGTCTTCTCACTTTTCTTTTAAGTTTCTGCTGTTGGTCCTCCAACTGCTTTATTTGTTCTTGCAGTTGTGAGTTTTCGGTATTTGCCTTTTGTAATGAGTCATCCAGACGGTTATCCGCTTCTTCTAATAGGACATCTCGGCGCGGGTCGCTATCTTCGAATTCTACAGTTGAGTGTTCTCGGTCCCTGTTAGCCCTCCATTCAAGATAATCGCATGTGGCACTTGGACCTTTAGGCGACCTTTCCAGCAGAGAGATGTTTTCCCAGGATCTGCGAGCCATTTTCAACCCTTCCTCTTCTTTGAGCTCGTGGTAGAAATGACCTTGGTGGTATTCTTCACTGTCGATTCTGGTCTGTGTCGAGCCAAACTGCCTCATTACCAACGCCGGAGTGTAACTTGTGTACCCGGTTACTCCGATTAAGGATACCGATTGATTACCTCCCGTACCGATCAAAACGGGTTGGCCTGACGTCCACAGCTTCCTCCAACAGTATTCATGGCTATTGAAACTCAAAATCCGTTCCCGCCACTGCTGTTCATTCTTCGGACTGATTACTAACCGGGTCATCTTCTCGATGGGAGGCTGGTCAAGGTACCAGGTCAATCCTTTGGTCTCCACAGGACACATGTGGCTGATAATCCAGAGGTATAACAATTGAGAACAACACTTGATGGACCCTTTACCCTGTTGTCTGCAGTAGGTAAGGGTTAATAAGGTCTTCGCAAGAATTGCCGGTATCGGATTGACCTCCTGCCTTTCTACCGCCCAGAATACTTCCACCGTGCTGCAGGTTATGATTCCTAATGGTCCTGGGAACAAAATCAGGCCATAGATTCCCAATGCGAGTGCTACTGAAGCTTGATCCCATTGTTTCTCTTGGAGGAATTGATCTAACCGCTTCTCGAGGTAGGTCCAATACCATCCATGCGTGTTCCCTTTGACAGTTTCTTTTGACTTTGCTTCCTCCGAAGGAATACCCAACAAATGTGTTAATCGTTTCCAGGTCTGTCTATGCTCAAGGTTTAGGTAGATCCGATTCTGTGTTGAGTAAGGAATCCCTAATAATGCCTGATATTCTTCCATGGTGGGAACCATATCAATATCATTGAAAGAGAATACCCCGTACTTTGGATTCCAAACCGACAGCATGGCCTTTAATGCTGGGATTTGGACCTTGACTCGCATTAAGGTTGCAATCCTCCCGAACTTCTCTTCAAATCGTGCCTTAACCTGATCGGGGAGCGACCTCCATCCATTAGACAGACCCTCGAGACCGTTCATTCTGACCTCTATTTTATTCAGATCTAATGAAGGTAGTAAGCTAGCGTGTGCCTTGGAAACATCATTTTGCGAGGGTACTAGACTATGAGCTGATTTGGACCAAAGTTTAGCATTCTGAACCTTTTCTGCCGACTGACTCGAGGATGCCATGATAAAAATGATGCCTATCCTTTTACAGACTCTTGGTTTGGTAATGCCTGCGGGAAAACTCGTTAGCAAGATAAATTAGGGTAATTTTGAATCATACTATTGACAGGATGACACGTACACATTTATCAAAGTAGGAAAATGTGTAGGTGTTTTAGTAGAATTCAAGATTACCCTCACAAAAATGAACAAAAGGAAGTTAAAGCAGAACAGGGTAAGAGTAAGTATGCCCCTTTTTGTCCTAACATAGGGAGACTCCTGATACCGGATGAGTGCTACCTAATTGGATAGTTCTATCTTATAAGGTAGCTTACTACGGCTTTCAGCTATTGTGATAGTTTTAGCTCAAGGTCTAATTTTCTAAAAGCCACAGGTTCCTAAATTGCCCCTACTGTAACAGTAGAGCCCCTTTCTATAACCATGATATTATCGGGAAAATTCCACGAGTATCACAGTGGATAGAACGAGTTTCAATCTGAGCAGAAGCCTTCACGGATACTAACGGGGTAAAACCCACGGGTACCGCTGCATGACCCCCTCCTACTTTCCTAAAAGGGTAAGAAAGCCCGAGTATAGGACCGAAGTGTGTGAGGACATCATGTGAGTGTTCAGTGTGTGAAGGGACATCTTTACCTCTTCCCAATTCAGGGGATTTTATTCTTTCCATTTTTCCTTTTTCCTTTTTTTTCGAAACGAAGAGCACTGTAAGGAGGATAAAACAAGCAAAACAAGAGGGACAGTTAGTAGGAATAAACAAAAACTAACATGTAAACTATCGCCGGGTGAGCCCACCTAACTACAATTTGATTGGAAAATTAAATCTACTTTTTAGACCTCTAGGCAGGGTCAATGTCCCCAGTGAGTCGCCAAGTATCATGAGGGGTTTTTGCGGTGCTTGAGCAGACCCTCACCGAAGTGGGAATGAGTGAGGAGTCGCCACCTTAGTTTTGAGGGAAACTAAAGAAAACCATTTGTGAAGATAAATTGAAATAAAACCACTTCAAAACAGAGATTCTAGGTTCGGGGTCCGTAAACGGGTGGGGAAGGTGTTAGGCACCCAACCTCGTCCCTTAATAAGGGTAAGTAGATTTAATTTTTGCATTAGTTAGGAAGGCTTGAACGGACATGTTAATCCTTTTGACTAAAGGAACATTTGATTTTTCACTAAATTTGGATCACCCAGATACATAAGTAAATGAGACAACCTTAGTGAGTTACTGTTTGCGTGTTAATTTTATTTAAAAGAACTATTTTATTCAAATTTAATTTAAGAATTGGATAAGGACTCTTCTCCGAACTCTTTAATATTTGTTAAAATTTTGAGTTGAGATCAGATAAGAACTCTCCTCCAATCTCTTTTAAATCATTAAAAATTTTGAGTTGAGACTGGATAAGAACTCTCCTCCGATCTCTATTAAGTATTTATTTAAAATTTTGATTTGAGACCGGATAAGAACTCTCCTCCGATCTCTATTTAATTAAAGTTTTGAGTTGAGAATCGGATAAGAACTCTCTTCCGATCTCTTTTAAATTAACAGGAACCTGAATGGGATCTTTCCGATCTCCCGAATTTTAATTTCAGCTACATGTCATAAGGTCCTAAAGCTAAGGATTTTGGCGTTCTAAGGTCTTTGAGGATAAGGCTTCTTTTAACTAATTGATATTTTGTGACTAAATAAGAGAAGTGGACTAAATTTTCTTGACCTCCCTAAGGTCACTTTACGATACCTATTAATGTCCGATCTATTTTGTTTCGTTTACTTTGGTTTTATTCCACTTTATGGCATCTTGCCAAATTGCCGTTTACGTCAGCCGAATATTGTGGCTATTTTCCTGACGTGTTATTCAGGCTCTCTCTCTCTTAAAAGAGACCCTTAAGTTGCAGTTACCTACGTTTTACCCAACCACTTACACGCCACTAGGAGCTAGAAAACTTGCATTCAGAAATGACGAAGATTAATAAAATGACGGACTGATCACTAAAGAGATAACTCGAGAGTAACATTCTTTGGAGTTCTTTTGCACAGAATGAACTTGGAGAAAATCGCATATGTAAGAAGAACAAAGAAAGTGCGAAAAGTAAACATAAACACTTAATAAAACAGCAGTATGAGCTCTTACCTGTAAGGAGCCAAATTTATTGAAATAACTACGGGGTGACAAATAGTGATAAGGCAATGGACTGATTAGCTGAGGGTGATGTTAAATCGTGAACTGAAGGGTGCTTAGCCAAAATGCAATCAGATTAAGATAAAAACCGAGTGGAATGAAGTTGAGCTTGGACAATGGGAATGAAAACAGAGATGATAAAGGGCTGAAAGTGAGAGTGTGACCAGATAATGAACAAACTGAAAATGTAGAGTTCCAGTATTCAGAATCCTTTTCAAGAAAAAAACTTCAGAAAACTAGTTTCAAAAGTCTTTCTAATCAACACTTCTAAGTAGCAGAATAACAAACTGAATGAAGTTTCAGAGTTCTTCCGCTATAATAACTACCTCTCTTTTTTGCCCGTCCCTTGAACAGTTTTTCATGCAGGTATTTATAGGAATCGGGTGCTCCCCATGAAGGGTCAGGATTTATTTTGAGGGAGATGGAGGGTCAAGATTTTGAAGGACATGATCGGATGCTTGAGAATTAAAGAGAACCAAAATGAACGGCTGAGATTATTCTTCAGAATATTTGTCCTTTTCTTCTTTCAATCTGACGGTCTTAAATCCTCTTGTCCGGAGCGATCTGAGGGCTGGGAATAAAAGGCGCCGGTCTTGTCGTCTTCCTCTTTTATCCAAAGGCTCTGGACTCGTCCTTGCAAGTGAGACCGACGGTGGAGATTGGGATGTATAGGACTGTCATGACATACTCTGGCATTTGTCAGCATTGTGGGCGATTCTCAGGCGTGCGGTGGAGATTTCGTCTGCGATGCTTTAACTACCTTGGCTCTAATTCTGACGACAGTTTATTGGGATTTGTCTTATTCTTTTTGTCTTCCGATCCCTCCCCCTTTTCGATCTTCTTAACATGTTCCTATTTCGATCACTAATGCTGATCTCCCATCTTCCAATCTCTATTCTTCAGATCCCTTAATCAGCCCTGGTTCGGTCGAAGCATTAATTCCTCTCGATTCCCGAAGCGTCCACTTCGTTTTCTGCTTAGCAATAAATGCCCGATTTTCCCCTATATATACCCCTGACAGAAGGAACCCCCCTCATTCAATTTTCCTTTCTTGCTTTTTCTTTCTTGTTTTAAGCTTCGTGATAATTAAATTCTGACTGTGGCTTTTGATCCTTTTCCGATGGACTTCTTTACCCACCGACTGAAAATTTACGATCCCGGTGATCGAATAATCGTGAAAACCTTAACTGATGATGGTGAGAGAACTGAATCGATTGACCGATCTGGGTTGCGAACTTCGATCGTGCCGATCTCGAGTAGCTCAATTGGAATAATCAGCGAACCGATTTCGGCTGAGCAGATTGCTAATGTTCGGCCGATCCCTGGTGATCGCTCTTCCGAGCTTATTCGGCTTCTCACCACATTGGGTGTTCCGACAGCGGTTTCCCTCCACATTGGGTGTTCCGACAGTGGGTTAAGCTCCGGTCGGCGACACCCTGTGGATCAGTCACAATGTTGGCTATTGACATAGGCATCTTTAGATAGGATGTTCCGCTGATCTTTAGATGTCGGCCTTTTGATGTAATCAAATGTAATCCGATCTTGAGATCGCCCAAATGATGTAATCTGACTTTTGGAAATGTATTCTGATCTCTTGAGATCGCCCAAATGATGTAATCCGATCTTTTGGAAATAAAGATTTTATTTTGTCAATTATTATCTTATTAATTATTTTCCAAGCTCTAATATGATTATCCGATCTGATTCTTTACCTGAATGACACTTATCCGATCTGTAATTCGAAACACCTGGATCTACCGCTCTATAATTAACCGATCTCTTTATGGAATCTTGGGAATATTCGTGAGACGTGTCAGAACAGCTGGCGAGTCCCGCTAACCGATGCGCTGCCTGGAATCTCGTGAGCATTAAATGCTTGGACGAGTATAAATAGGGGTGAGGGGTTAGCCATTTGCTCCTGTATGTCATTTTCAATCTCTCGCTCACAACCTCAAAGTTCTCTCGTTTACTCAAGTTCTTCCGACGCCGATCAGACTCCGGTAAGGGCTTTGATCTTCTTTTTAGTTTAAGTTCTTTATTTCCTTTGAAAATGAGCGGTCTGCAGTCGGAGAGCGTGAGCCCTTCTTCCATTCAGTTCTCGTGGTCGTCTGACGAAGAAGAGGTGGTCGGGCCAAGCGCGCAACCAAAACCTCCTAGGGTCTCCGTTCCAGCTCGGGGGCGGATCGCACCATCAAGGCATGCACCTTCTTCAGGGAGGGAGAATCTTTCGATGGACGAGCTGCCATCGATCTTGCAAGAATCCGATCTGCAATCGTTTGGCCAGGAGTACAATATTCGTCCTGATTCGTATGAACTCATCCGGTGTCACAGCTATCACCGAGCTGATTACTTCTTTGAAGAGAATGACTTGGTTATGGTATATGAGGAACAGTTAAAGGCTGGTCTGCAGTTCCCTCTGGACGATTTCTTCAAGGAGGTCTTAAAATTTCACCGAGTATGCATTGCTCAAGTCCACCCCAACTCGTGGCGGATCTTAGTAGCCTTCCGAGGCCTATGCCGAGCTAAGGGGATCAGACCTACGGCTAAGGTGTTCGCCGAACTGCACAGGCTAACTCGCCGAAAGGACGACGAGCACTGGTTCTTTCAGGCGAAGCCTCATTGTGGGCTCTTTACCGATCTGCCCTCCAGCCTTAAAAATTGGAAGAACCGGTTCTTCATTCTGAGGAGCAAAAATCCGACCTGCTTTGAGGACTTCCGTGGTGGTGGCACCAAGGGCCCTTGATTCCGAAGCGTATTACCTTGAACCAGGAGGAAAGCCTCATAGTGATGGAACTGAAGAATCAGGCTGCCACTCAAAAGTTCTCCTGTTTAAATGCGGTGACTGCCGAGCTGCACCATTGGACCATACAGCTGATCACTGGCCAAGGTCGCGAACTTCCGCTCTCTGACCTCGGCATTGGTATTTTCTACATCTCAGATTTCAGGACCTTAGCGATCTCACTGACCTTTTCTTTGCGCAGGTATGGCGGGTGGTGAGGGTTCCAAGAAGCGAAAGAAGGAGAGAGAGATTTCCCTGAAAATAAAGGAGATGAAGCGTTTGGCCTTACTTCAAACTCCCGGCCATGTACCAGGGGAGACGCAAGGAGGCCCGTCCCGACCTTCGGGGCCGCCGATCACTGAAGCTGTCCGATCTCCTCCTCAACAGGAAGAGCCGGCTCCACCTCCTCCAGTTGCTCCAAGCACAGAAGGGGGTCGTTCTCGACCTTCTTCGAAGCCCTCTTCTCGTGGCGCTCAAGTGCTGATCGCTTCTCTGGAGAACAATCGGACTGTTCGGGAGAACCCTAATTTTACCAAAGTCTTGGGGTCTTCTATCTGCCTTCGGGAGGATCGGGACAGACTGTCTCCGGACAACCTTGACGATATCCTGACTCGATCCATGAGCACAGATGTGGAGTGTCCGTGAACCAAAGACATAGTTCGGGAAAAGGCTCATCGCCTGGGTAAGGAGATCGAGAAGAAGAATCAGGAAGTGGCTTCTCTCCGATCCCAACTCCTATGCACTCAGGATTACATATCTCAAGTTAAGGGGCGGGCGAAGTTCTATGAAGACAAGCTGGCCGAACAGTCTCATGTTCTGGCTGAAAAGGATCGTGCTCTCGGGGAAGTCCAGGCGCTTCGGGCCAACGAAGCTTCTCAGGTCGCTCAACTTATCGAGGAGCTTAAGGCGAAAGACAAAGAAATGGTGACAGGAATAGCAGGTGCTTATGTGAATGCTCACCAGGACCTCTTAGCCGAACTCCAGAAGCGTTACCCAAAGGAGGACTTCTCTTGGATGGCCGACCTGGCTCCCGGGGGCGAGGGTGAGGATAGTGAGGAGGAGGGAGAGGGTGAGCGAAATGTAGATCAGGCTGGGGGATCACCCCCAGCCGAATAACTTGTACAAATTCTGAAATGAAATGAAATGAAATGACTCTTTTGTTCAATGAATGGTTGTGATCGAAACATTTCTAAATTATTAAACACTTGATTGTTTGAGTATCTTGAAAGAACTTGAAAGTGATTATTAACCTAAGTGTGAGAGATCGGAAGACATAGTGAGCATAAGATCAGTAGAGAATCAACATTAATCGGGACCTGATTAAAGTTGGAAATTTGGTGAACCCACTTAAAATCAAGATCATCATTACATCGGATTGGAATCTTAATTATTCCTGAACTTAAAATGAGAGATCGGCAATAAGACTAGTGACATAAAGATTTAGTATTGACTCAATTTTGTTTGACAGGAGAGATCGGGAATGTAATCGACCGGTCAGGAAATTTGACAATTAGCTTGAGAGATCGGTGAGCGACTTGGCAAGGCCTTAGATGATACGAGGGCTTAGCATTGATTCAATTTTCTGTGAAGAGAGATTGGTAATATGGCAAAGAGAGGTCGGAAATGTAGTTGGCTAGCAAAAGAAAATTTAGTGCTGGGGATCGGTTTCAAGGTTTATTGATTCTGGGGATCAGCCAAAATATGGTGTCAACAGTCTTCACCAAACCAATCCTTAAGAATCCCGAGAAGGGTGAAAAATCACCCGAAGAACCATCTGTTGATGTCATACAACTAGACTCCCTATATGAAGCCCTGATCTCGCCTGTTGCTGAGGGGCAAGAACTGGATAATTGGGAAGCAGAGGACCTTTCTGTGCTTAATCTCGAGTAAAGTACATTTTGTTATCTACACTTGATCATTTTGTCTATGGTGACAAGTGCAATGCTGTAAATGGACCCTTTTCTTATGATTTGAATGTTAATGAATTAATAGCGCATTTTGTATCCAATTCTCTTTTCCTTTTTCTCTTGAAATCCATTATTATATATATATTCTGTCGACACCATATTTTGGCCGATCCCCAGAATTAATAAACTTTGAAACCGATCCCCAGTACTAAGTCTCCCTTTGACAACTAACCACATTTCTGATCTCTCTTTGCTAGACAATCACATTTCCGATCTCTCCTCACAAGGAATTGAATCAATACTAAGTCCTCACACTAGTCAAAGCCATGCGGGTCTATTAAATCACTCACCGATCTCTCAAACCCATTGTCGAATCTCCTGACCAGTCAAGTATATTCCTGATCTCTGTTGACAAATGAAATTAAACTGACACTAGATCTTTGTTACCATTTTTGTTGCCGATCTCCCTTTCAAAAGTTTAAGAATAATCAAAGGTTCCGTTCCGGTTTAATGATGATCCCGATCTTAAATGTTCAAGCCAAATTTCCAATTTTAATCAAGTCCCGTTTAGCGTTGGTTCCCTACCGATCTCATGCTTATTGTGTTTTCCGATCTCTCACACTTAGGTTAACAATCACTCAGTTATTTCAACATACTCAAACAATCAAGTCTTTAAATAATTTAGAAATTTTCCGATCACAATCATTCATCGAACAAAAGAGGCATTCCATCTCATTTCATTTCAAGAATTTGTACAAGTTATTCAGCTGGAGGATCACCCCTAGCCTGATCTACATTTTGTCCGTCCTCTCTCTCACCCTCAGCCTCTTCCTCGCTATCCTCACCTTCATCCTCGGGAGCCAGGTTAGCCATCCAAGAGAAGTCCTCCTCGGGATAACGCTTCTTGAGCTCGGCCAGGAGATCTCTGTGAGCATTCACATAAGCGCTGGCCACTCTGGTCACCATCTCTTCTTCTTTCGCCTTGAGCTCCTCAGCAAGGTGAGCGAGTTGAGCAGCTTCATCGGCTCGGAGCGCTTGCACTTCTTTAAGAGCATGATCTCGCTCAGCCAGAACATGAGCTTGCTCGGCCAGCTTGTCCTCATAGTACTTCATTCGCCCCTCGAGTTGAGATATGTAGTCCCGAGCAGATGATAGTTGGGATCGGAGGGAAGCTGCTTCATGCCCTATCCTCTCGACCTCTTTACCCAGGCGATGCGCCTTCTCCCGGACCATGTGCTGGTTCACCAGACACTCAACGTTCAGGCTCATAGATCTGGTCAAGATATCATCAAGGCTATCCAGAGACAGCCTATCCCGATCTTCTCGAAGACAGATAGAGGATGCCAAGACCTTGGTGAAACCAGGGTTCTCTCGAACCGTACGATTCTTCTCCAGTGAGTGGACTATAACTTGGGCGCCGCGAGAAAGGGGCCTCACCTGTTGTTGAGAAGGACCCCCTTTCGCGCCCGAAGTAACTGGAGGAGGAGGAGGCGGCTCCTCCTAGTGAAGGGGAGATCGGACCATTTCTATGATCTGTGGTCCTGAAGGTTGAGACGGGCCTTCTCGTATTTCCCCGGGCTCATGACGTGGTGTCTGCATCTCCTCGGCCCGCTTCAGCTCCCGTACCTTCCGGGAGATCTCCCTCTTTCGTTTTCGGCTCTCCTTGGATGCTTCGCCGCTTGCCATACCTGCACAAAGAAGAGGTCAGTGAGATCGCTAAGGTTCTGAGATCTGAGATGTAGAAAATACTGATGCCGAGGTCAGAGAGCTGAAGCCCGCGATCTTTGTCGGTAATCAATTCCATAGTCCAATGGTGCAGCTCGGCGGTCACTGCATCCAAGCAAGAGAACTTCTCTCTGGACGCTTGCTCCTTCAACTCCATCACCATTGTGCCCTCTTCCCTATTCAACACGAGACGCTTCGGAATTAAGGGGCCTTGGTGTAGCCAGCTACGAGGGAAACCCTCAAAGCCATTCAGAATTTTGCTCCTTAGAATAAAGAAGCGGTTCTTCCAGTTTTTCAGGGAGGAGGGCAGATCGGTGAAGAGCCCGCAATGTGGCTTCGCCTGGAAAAACCAGTACTCGTCGTCCTTTCGACGAGTTAACCTATGCAATTCGGCGAATACTTTAGGCGTAGGACGGAATCCCTTAGCTCGGCAGAGGCCTCGAAAGGCTACTAAGATCCACCACGAGTTCGGGTGAACTTGAGCTATGCACACTTGGAAAAATTTTAAGACTTCCTTAAAGAAGTCGTCAAGAGGGAAATGCAGCCCAGCTTTCAACTGTTCTTCGTATACCATAATCATGTCGTTCTCTTCGAAGAAATGATCAACCCGGAGATCGTCGTGACATCGGATAAGTTCATATGAATCAGGCTCAATGTTGTACTCCTGGCTGAATGACTGCAGATTGGTTTCTTGAAGGATCGATGGCAGCTCATCCATGGGAAGATTCTCTCTCCCTGAAGAAGGCGCATGCCTTGATAATGTCACTTGTTCCCGAGCTGGAACGGAGACTCTAGGAGGATCAGGTCGCGCGCTTGGCCCGACCACCTCTACTTCATCAGATGACCACGAGAACTAGATGGAAGGAGGACTCACCGCTCTCTGACCTTCGGCGCCGCTCATTTTCAAAGGAAATAAAGAATTTAAACAAAAAGAAGGATCAAAACCCTTACCGGAGCTTGATCGGAGTCGGAAGAGCTTGAGAAAACGAGAGAATTTTGAAGTTGTTCGCGAGAAACTAAGAATGACACAAGAGAGCAAATGGCTAACCCCCACCCCTATTTATACTCGTCCGAGCATTTAATGCTCACGATGTTCCAGGTGGTGCATCGGTTAGCGGGACTTGCCAGCTGTTCTGACACGTCTCACGAATATTCCCAAGATTCCATGAAAAGATCGATTAATTATAGAGTGGCAGATCAAGGTGTTTTGAGCTACGGATCGGATAAGTGTCATTCAAATGAAGAATCAGATTGGATAATCACATAAAAGATCAGAAAATAATTAATGCAATAATAATAAGATGATAATCGACAAAATAAAATCTTTATTTCCAAAAGATCAGATTACATCATTTGGGCGATCTCTAGGGATCGAATTACACTAAAATTGGATTACATCATTTCGGTGATCTCTAGAGATCGGACTACGTTGAAAATAAAATACATCATTTGGGCAATCTCAGAGACCGGTGGAACATCCCATCTAAAGGGCCTATGTCAAAGTCCACATTGTGACTGATCCAAAGGATGTCATCGACCGGAACCGAGTCGCTGTCGGAACACCCAATGTTGAGGAAAGCCGCTGTCGGAACACCCAATGTGGTGAGAAGCCGAATAAGCTTGGAAGAGCAACCGCCAAGGGATGGCGGAACATTAGCAGTCTTCTCGGCCGAAATCGGTTTGCCGATTATACCGGTCGAACGACTCGATATCGGCACGATCGAGGTCCGCGATCCAGATCGGTTAATTGGTCCAGTTCTCTCACCATCATCAGATAAGGTTACCACGATTATTCGATCACCGGGGTCGTAAATTTTCAATTGGGGAATAAAGAGGTCCATCGGGAAGGGATCAACAGCCACAATCATGGCCGGAACTTCTGCCGGAGCAGCTAGAACTAGAAAGTAAGAAGTAAGAAAGGAAAATCGAATGAGGAAAGTCTCTTCCGTCAAGGGTATATATAGGGGAAAATCGGGCATTTATTGCTAAGCAGAAAACGAAGCGGACGCTTCGGGAATAGAGGGGAATTAATGCTTTGACCGGACCGGGCCTGATTAAGGGAAATATTGGAATAATAGAGATCGGAAGAGGGGAGACCGGTATGAAAGATCGGAGAAGGATCATGTTAAGAAGATCAGAAAAGAATAGAGCAGCAAACAAAAAGAATAAGGCGCCTACTGCTGTCGCCATGATCAGAGCCGAGGTAGTTAAAGCGTTGTAGATAAAATCTTAACCGCACGTCCCAGAATCGCCCGCATTATGGACAAGTGCCAGAATATGTCATGACAGCGCTGTACCTCCCAATCTCCACCGTTGATCCAACTTGTAAGGACGAGCCCAGGGCCCTTGGATCAAAGAAGAAGACGATAAAACTAGCGCCTTTCACTCCTAGCCCTTGGATCGCCCCGGACAAGAGAATTTGGGACCGTCAGATTAGAGGAGGAAAAAGACAAATATTCTGAAGTGGATCTCGGCCGTCTATTCTGATTCTCTTTAATTCTTGAGCTTAGGATTATGTCCTTTGAAATTTTGACCCTCCATTTCCCTCAAGATAGATCCTGACCCTCCAAGGGGAACACCCGGTCCCTATAAATACCTGCATGAAAAACTGTTTAAAGGACGGACAAAAAAAAGGAGGAAGTTACTATAGCGGAAGAACTTTGAAATTTAATTCAGATCGTTATTCTGCTTTCATAAGAAGAACTTTTGGAACCAGTTTTCTGAAGCATTTTCTTAAAAGATTTTGAACACTGAAACTCTCCATTTTCAGCTCATTCATTATCCCGTAACATTCACATTTTTCAGTTCCTTGTTATCGTTATTCTCACTTTCATCGCCCATGCTCAATCTCATTTAAACTCGGGTATAATTCTGACTCGATTGCATGTAGTGAAGCACTCTTTGTTCCAAGGCGAACCTTAGTCTCCCGGCTATCAACTTGCAATCTTATTGCATTTTGTGATTCTCGGTTAGTTCACTAGAATCGACTCCTTACAGGTCAGTATTCATGTTGCCATTTTATTAAGTTTAGTTCTTGTTTTACACATTTCCATTCTTCTTTCTTTATATATGTTATTTTCTTTAAGTTCATATCACGCCAGAAAGATACAGAGAAAGGTTGTGCTCTAGTTTATTTCTGTTAATCTTTATTATTTCTGAGCGTAAGTCATCTAGTTCCAAGCGATACACAAGTGGTTGGAAGAGATGTGGGTAATAGCAACTTAAGAGTCCTTTTGAAATAATGAAAGGTCTGAATAATAAGCCTGGAAAATGGTAAAGCTGAGTCACTAGGATGACTCAGTAGGTCATAAGGCAAGACATCATAAGACAGTAAAACCAAACCCTGGATAACTAAATGGAATAGATCGGCTACCAAAAATGCTGGTGAGGCGACCATATAGGAAGATCGGAGGATTCGGTTTGGCATCCCCTGCCCAGTCCAAAGGTACCAATAAGTTAAAGAAGTCTTGCACAGACCCCCTGGCATCTTTGAACTTCAGAACCCTTAGCCTTAGGCCTTCTCGATAGGTAAAATTTAGAGAGATCGGAAAAATCCTTATCCGACTACCATTTAATTAAAAGAGATCGGAGGAGAGTTCTTATCCGATTCTCAATCTAAAATTTTAACAAATATTTTAAAGGAGATCAGAGGAGGGTTCTTATCCGGTTCTCAAGCTTAAAAATTTTAATAGACATTAAAAGAGATCGGAGGAGAGTTCTTATCCGATTCTCAAATTTTAATAAATATTTTAAAAGAGATCGGAGGAGAGTTCTTATCCGGTTCTCAATCTAAAAATTTTAATAAATATTTTAAAAGAGATCGGAGGAGGGTTCTTATCCGATTCTCAATCCAAAAATTTTAATAAATATTTTAAAAGAGATCGGAGGAGAGTTCTTATCCGGTTCTCAATCCAAAAATTTTAATAAATATTAAAAGAGATCGGAGAAGGGTTCTTATCCGATTCTCAATCCAAAAATTTTAATAAATATTAAAAGAGATCGGAGGAGAGTTCTCATCCAATTCTTGGATTCTAATAAAATAACCCTTCAAACAAAACTAACATACAACAGTAACTCACTAAGGTTGTCTCATTTACTTATGTATCTGGGTAATCCGAATTAGTGAAAAATCAAATATTCCTTTTGTCAAAAGGATTAACATTTCCATTCAAGCCCTTCCTTACTAATTTATAAAGAGTGCGAAGTTAAATCTACTTACCCTAATTAAGGGACGAGGTGGGGTGCCTAACACCTTTCCCACCCGTTTACGGACCCCAAACTTAGAATCTCTGTTTTGAAGTGGTTTTATTTCAATTTATCTTCACAAATGGTTTTCTTTAGTTTTCCTCAAAACTAAAGTGGCGACTCCTCATTCTTTTCCACTTCGGTGAGGGTCTGCTCAGCGACCAGTAAAACACCTTATGACGACTTGGCGACTACTGGGATCAGTTTCAACTCAACCCCGGTCTAGAGGTCCAAAAGTAGATTTAATTTTTCAATCAAACTATAGTTAGGTGGGCTCACCCAGTAATATTTTATGTGTTAATTTTTGTTTATTTCTACTAACTGTTCCGTTTGTTTTGCTTGTTTTATTCCTTACAGTGCTCTTCGTTTGAAAAAAAAAAGAAAAAAAGAAAAATGGGAAAAATAATATCCCCCTGAATTGGGAAAAGGTAAAGATGTCCCTTCACACACTGAACACTCACACGATGTCCTCACACACTTCAGCCCTATACTCGGGCTTTCTTACCCTTTTAGGAAAGTAGGAGGGGGTCATGTAGCGGTACCCATGGGTTCTACCCCGTTAGTATCCGTGAAGGCTTCTGCTCAAATTAAAACTCGTTCTATTCACTGTGATATTCGTGGAATTTTCCCGACAATATCATGGGGATAGAATGAGGCTCTACTGTTTACAGTAGGGGCAATTTGGGAATCTGTGGCTCTTAAAAAACTAGATCCTGAGCTAAACTATCACGATAGCTGAAAGCCGTAGTAAGCTACCTTATAAGATAGAACTATCCAATTAGGTAGCACTCATCCGGTATCAGGAGTCTCCCTATCCTAGGACAAAAGGGGCATACTTACTCTTACCCTATTCTGTTTATTTTATTTTGTTCTTATTTTTAAGGGTAATCTTGAATCATATTGTTAAGAAAACCTACACATTTTCCTACTTTGATAAATGTGTAGGTACCACTCTGCCAACAGTATAATTCAAGATTACCTGAATTTATCCCGCTAACCAGTTTTTCCTGCAGATCTCATTTTGGCTTCCAAATGCCACCGTATCCTTCGTCCGAACCAGGACCTTTAGTTTTTTTACGAAATTCAAAATTCACTAAAAGTTTTTACTTCCTTACAGAAAATCAAATGTTGCTTCAAACAAGGCAAGTCTGACCAAGCACACGGTTCAGCCCAAGCGAGTGTACTTAATAAGATCCCGAACAAAGAAGATAATGGAAGATCAGGAACAAGTACAGAACCTACAAGGGCAGGTTTCCGAATTGAAGGATCAGGTCTCAGAACTTATGAGATAACGAGGGAAATGTCCCAGAATAAACCTACTTCAGAACCTAACTTACCACTACCTCCTCCTCCTGCTCAACCGAGACCACCACAAAACAACCCAAGACCCCCAAGAAACCCTGATCCACCTCTTCCCCTCCCGCTCAGTGAAATATACCGATACCTTGTCGGTATAAACCAGATTGTACCAGTTCCCCTAGACCTAATTCAGCCTCCATATCCCAGGTGGTATGATGCCACTACCCGTTGTGAGTATCATGGAGGGGCACAAGGGCATTCAACTGACAACTGCGGAGCACTCAGGGGGAGAGTACATGCTCTAATCCGGAACGGGTGGCTGAAAATTGAGGGAAATGGTTCCCTCCCCAATGTTACATCAAACCCATTGCCCAACCATAATACGGGCAATGGTGTAAATATGATAGAGCCTGACGGAGAAAGGTTGACACCGGAGGTAGACGAGCTAATTCCTCACTTTGAGGAAATTTTTGCCGTAGCAATGAAGGAAGGCTACCTTTGCCCTCAGGTATCAGGGTTAGTAAAGGACACGGGATGTCCTTACCATGGAGGGGCAGCTGATCATGAGCTGCGGGGCTGTGAGGGATTCAAGAAAGAGGTTCAGAACTTGCTATCCCTCAAAGTTTTGAGATGCCAGACAAGGTCGAAGACGGAAGGGGGAGTGAACACAACTAGATACAGCCGGAATGCTTCTACCCCTAAACCCATAATCACCTTCTCACCCCCAGTAGCCTCACCACCAGTAACCGTTATCCGAACTCCGCCTCAGCTCCCTGTCACCAATACTCACGCTGTGCCTTGGAACTATAATTTCCAAGTTTTCACTTAAGGAGCGTCAAGCAATACATCAGCTCCTAATCTTGCCTTGCCTCTGGCACCACCAAAACCATGTTTTACTCCTCATGAGCATTTTAAAATGACTTATGCCGAACCTACCACCAGTACTACTCCCCAGGTTAATCTTCAGCCCGTCGCTGCCACAAAATCCTCCTCGCTTGAGCAAGAGGTCGAGTTCATAACTCGAAGTGGGAGGTGTTACGGGGACGAAGAGAATGAAAAGAGAAAAGGGAAAGTAAAAATGGGAGAGTCACTAAAGAATAGAGAAGAGGAGGTTGAGAAAACGGAGGAAGTAGAACCTGCTGGACATAAAGAAGAGGAAGAACTGCTGCTCCAAATAATGAAACAGAGTGAATACGATGTGGTGGAGCAGTTAAGAAAGACACCTGCCTGAATTTCACTGTTATCGCTGATCCTGAGCTCGGAAGTGCACCGACAAGCCTTGCAGAGAATCCTGGATCAGGCCTTTGTAAACCTCGACATCACTCCGGGGCAGTTTGAGAAGATAGTGGGACAAATCCAGGCATCCAGTTTTGTTACTTTCTCGGAAGACGAGATAGACCCAGCGTGTTTAAGGCACACTAAAGCTCTGCATGTAACAGTGAAATGTAAGGGTTGTATAGTAACCAAGGTACTTATTGATAACGGATCAGCTCTCAATGTACTGCCCAGTGCTACCTTGGCTAGATTGCCAGTTGACCAATCAGATATACGTCAAAGTGCTATGGTGATAAGAGCCTTTGACGGTACCAGAAGAGAAGTGTTGGGAGATATTGATTTACCACTCGAAATTGGCGCATGTACCTTCAACGTCACATTCCAGGTGATGAATATTGAACCGGCCTACACTATGTTGCTGGGGAGCCTGTGGATCCATTCTGTGAATGCCGTTCCCTCAACTCTGCACCAGAAGATAAAATACATTATGGACAGCAAAATCATCACTGTAAGAGGAGAAGAAGCCATTTTGGTCACCAAGCCACAATCACTCCCTTATGTGGAAGCGGCTGAGGAGTCGTTGGAAAGCTCCTTCCAGGCCCTTGAGTTACAAGAAACCGGAAATGAAGGGGCTATGGCTATGGTAGCCAAGATAATGTCGAGGAGTAGGTACGAAGAAGGCAAAGGCCTAGGCGCCACATTACAGGGAATCGTGGAACCCATACCGGCTATCCAGAAAGTAGGCCGTTGTGGTTTGGGATATGAGGAAGGTGCCCTTATGGATGGGCGATTCTGGATGAGGAAAATGCTTCAGGATCAAAGATTTGACCAGAAAATGGGAAAAAGGAAGGCAGTCCCCAGAATTGCAGAGATCTTCACTAAACCGGTCATTGAAAATCCGGCAGATGTGGAATAATCACCTGATGAACTATCTATTGATGTCGTCCACCTGGATTCCTTGTATGAGGCTCTGGTCTCGCTAATAGCTGAGGGGCAAGAGCTAGACAACCGACAAGATGAGGACATCCTGCATTTAATCTCGAGTAAAGTACCTTTGGTTATCTACACTTGATCATTTTGTCCATGGTGGCAAGTGTAACTCTGTAAATGGACCTTTTTCTTATGGCATAAATATTAATGAATTAATAGCGCATTTTAAATCCAATTCTCTCTTTCTTTCCTTTTGAATTCCATCCTTATAATATGTTCTATTTTCATTCATTTAGGACCATTCATCAATTAACACCTAATAATTCAATAGACTCAGAAATTCCTCTGGTTAATTTTGAAGTCCCCATGACTGCCATTACTTCAAGTGAATCTGAGGAAGATCTTATAGAAGAAAGAGGTGAAAAGGATGAACCTTCCCTAGTGCCTTGTGGAGACAAAACACGCACCATAAACTTAGGCACTGAAGAAGTAAAAAGGGAGCTTAAGATAGTGGAGAGTGAAGAATCGGGAGACATGATCAGTTTGCTTAGAGAATTCCTGGATGTATTTTCTTGGAGCTATGATGATATGGTTGGTTTAGACCCCCAGATAGTGACACACAAAATTCCCCTTATTCCGAGGACAATCCCTGTGAAGCAGAAACTAAGAAGAATGAATCCTGACACACTGCTCAAAGTTTGGGATGAAGTCAAGAAACAGTATGATGCTGGGTTCCTGGAAGTAGTCAAATATCCCCAATGGATAGCTAACGTTGTCCCGGTAATGAAGAAGGACGGGAGAGTTAGGGTGTGCATTGATTACAGGGATCTTAATAGAGCAAGCTTGAAGGATGATTTCCCTCTCCCCCACATTGATGTGTTAGTAGACAATGCTGCGGGATTGGGTAGGTGTTCATGCATTGATGGGGCATCTGGGTACAATCAAATCCCAATGGATGAGGAAGACAAAGAGAAAACTGCTTCTATCACTCAATGGGGAGTATTTTGCTATCGGGTCATGCCTTTCGGGTTAAAGAATGCCGGTGCTACCTATCAACGAGCTATGGTCACATTATTCCACGATATGATGCATAAAGAAATAGAGGTGTACGTGGATGATATGATCATCAAATCTAGGGGAGAAGAGAGCCACGTGCAGGTGATGAGGAAAGTATTTGAGAGACTCAGGAAATATCAATTGAAACTGAACCCTGCCAAATGCATATTCGGAGCTAGGTCAGGGAAATTGTTGGGATTCATAGTGAGTGAGAAGGGAATAGAGGTAGATCCAGACAAGGTTCGAGCTATTCAAGAAATGCCATCCCTAAGAACAGAAAGAGAGGTGCGCAGTTTCCTGGGAAAATTGAACTACATATCAAGGTTTATTTCCAATCTCACCGCTAAGGCTGAGCCTATTTTTAAACTGCTCCGAAAGAACAACACCACTCAATGGGATTCAGTTTGTCAAGAGGCTTTTGAGACAATCAAGCAGTATCTGTCAAGCCCACCTGTATTGGTTCCACCCGTGGCGGGGAGGCCTCTGATCCTGTATATGGCAGTCCAACAGAACTCGATGGGATGTGTTTTGGGACAACATGATGATACTGGCCGAAAAGAGAGGGCTATTTATTATCTGAGCAAAAAGTTCAATGATTGCGAGTCGAGGTATTCTTTCCTAGAGAAAACTTGCTGCGCGTTAGCCTGGACGGCAAATCGCCTCAAACACTACATGTTGAATCACAAGACATGGCTCATCTCTAGGATGGATCCTATCAAATATGTATTCGAAAGCTCATTCGTGCCAGGCAGGATAGCCAAGTGGCAGGTCATACTCTCCCAATATGACATAGTCTATATGACCCGAAAAGCGGTGAAGGGTAGCGTGATCGTCGATCTCCTAGCAGAAAATCCTATCCAGGATTATGAAGCTCTGGATTTTGAGTTTCCTGATGAGCATATTAATGAAGTAGACTGCGAAGAAGAGGGGCCAGCCGATGTATGGGAAATGTATTTCGACGGAGCTGTCAATTTGTCCGGCAATGGAGTTGGAGCTGTATTGATATCCCCGTATGGAAAACACTTTCCGATAGCTGTCAAGTTGAGATTTGACTGCACCAACAATGTCGCGGAATACGAAGCTTGTGTGATGGGTCTACAGGCTGCCATCGAAATGAAAATCAGGAAGTTGGAAGTATACGGAGACTCAGCCCTGATTATTTATCAGGTCAAGGGAGAATGGCAAACTAAGGATCCGAAGCTGATCCCTTATCAGAAATACTTACTGGAGCTGATTAAGAAATTTGAAGAAGTCTCTTTCACTCATCTCAGCAGAGACAAGAATCAATTTGCTGATGCCTTAGCTACTCTAGCTATTATGGCTCAAATCGAAGAAGGGCAGATGACTCAGATATTAAAGATTAAGACAAGGAATGAGCCAGCTTATTGCTTCATGATTGAAGAAGAACCTGATGGTAAACCTTGGTATCATGACATCCTGTTTTACTACAAAACCAGAGGATTCCCTTCGGGGGCGAGCAAAAACGAAAGGAGGATGATTCAGAGATTAGCATTGGGATACTTCCCTAGTGGAGAAACCCTATACAAGAGGAGCCCCAACGGCGAATTGTTGAGATGTGTGGATGCAAAAGAGGCGAAGAAGATCCTTTTTGAGACTCATGAGGGAAATTGTGCAGCCCATGCCAATGGGCACATGATGGCTAAGCAAGTCATGCGACGTGGGTATTTTTGGACTACAATGGAAAAGGATTGCATCGAGTATTTCCGAAAGTTCCATAAGTGTCAGATTTATGCAGATCCGATAAATGTGCCACCTCACAAGTTGTTCAACCTTGTCTCACCATGGCCCTTCGCAATGTGGGGCATCGATGTGATTGGTCCCATCAACCCTAAGGCATCCAATGGGCACAGGTTTATCCTGGTAGCAATCGACTATTTTTCTAAATGGGTCGAAGCCATGTCATATGCCCATATTACACAGAACACATTTCTCAAATTCCTCAGAAACAATATCATCTGCCGGCATGGTCTCCCCAATGAAATCGTCACTGACAATGCCAAGAATCTCAATGGTCCAAAGATTCAGAGATTGTGTGATCAATACAAAATCCGACATCTCAATTCCTCCCCATACCGTCCCCAGATGAATGGAGGGGTGGAAGCCGCAAACAAAAATCTCAAGAGGATAATCTGGAAAATGACAGTCACATATAGGGATTGGCATGATATGCTTCCCTACGCTCTTCACGCATACCGGACTTCTATAAGAACCTCAACCGGGGCAACTCCATACTCACTGGTTTACGGGATGGAAGCAGTATTACCTATTGAAGTTGAAATTCCTTCCTTAAGGATTCTGAAGGAATCAGGGATTGATGAGTCAGAATGGATCCAGTCAAGGTTGGATCAGTTGAACTTGCTGGATGAGAAAAAGTTAACAGCAGTATGTCATGGGCAATTATACCAGAGGAGAATGGCTAGGGCATTTGACAAAAGCGTTTGCCCACGCGAATTCCAACCCGGGGACCTGATTCTGAAGAAAGTGCTGTCGAATCAAAACGATCCCCGGGGCAAATGGTCACCAACCTACGAAGGACCCTATGTGGTTAAAAAGGCATTTTCTGGAGGAGCCTTGATCTTGACCCACATGGATGGTGAAGAATTGCCAAGATCTGTGAATGCTGACACTGTCAAGAGATACTATGCCTAAAAAAAAAAAAAGAAAAAAAAGGGGGTAGGAGTGAAAACCCGAAAGGGCGCTCCTAGCAAAATGTGTGAAAGAAGGCGAAAACCCCAAAGGGGCGCTTTTTGTAAAATGAGTGAAGGATGAAAACCCGGAAGGGCGTCCTGAAAGAGTGAGCCTAAAAAAAAAAAACAAGGGGGGGGGGGGGGGGGGCTAGGGGTGAAAACCCGAAAGGGAGTCCCAAGAACCAAAATGGAGAATTAAGGAATGGGGCATGAAACCGAGGATGGAGAAGAAACCGTCACGACATGAGGCTTTAGAGAACTTGAAATAATGGCAGTTAAGGGATTTCAAAGTCAGCCACAAGGAATATGTGAGATCTATCCTTGTACCCTTTTCCTTTGAAACTCTATCTTTGTTTTTATTAAAGCTATAATAAATTCATACTTCGTTCCCTATGCTTTTATCTTCGCTTTATACTCACTCTTTAACATTATTTTTCTGCAATCTCGTTATTTAATGCGCTATTAATCTGTTAAAATTTTTTTGCCATAAGATTAAGATTTGACAATTGATACCCTCACGTACTTTTCTATGAGATTTGCAGGAAATGACCTGGAAGAAAAAAGGGGGGGGGGGGGTAGGAGTGAAAACCCGAAAGGGCACTCCTAGCAAAATGTGTGAAAGAAGGCGAAAACCCCAAAGGGGCATTTTCTGTAAAATGAGTGAAGGATGAAAACCCGGAAGGGCGTCCTAAAAAGAGCGAGCAAAAAAAAAAAAAAAAAACTAGAGGTGAAAACCCAAAAGGGCGCTTCTAGTCATATAGACGAAGGGGAAGTGAAAACCCGCAAGGGCGCTTTTCTGGAGAAAGTCAAAAAAAAAAAAAAAAAAATAGAAATGGGGCATTTGAAGAAATGAGGCCATAGGTCAAGTCTTGCAACTCGTCCTCCATTCATCATTGGCCTTCAGGATTTTGTTAAGTACACTTCATTGGGGAAGAACCTCTTGTGTCCGGATTAGGCTTGCTCTGTAAGTGCAATTTAAATTTCCTGTTATCAACCTCAGGTTTCTTGATCTAAGTTGATTTTAATTTCCTCCAATTTACATTTCCTGTTATCAACCTCTGGTTACTTGATCTAAGTTGATTTTAATTTCTTGCAATGTACATTTCCTGTTGTCAACCTCTAGTTCCTTGATCTAAGTTGATTTTAATTTTCTGTAATTTACATTTCCTGTTATTAACCTCTGGGTCCTTGATCTAAGTTGATTTTAATTTTCTGCAATTTACATTTCCTGTTATCAACCTCTGGTTCCTTGATCTAAGTTGATTTTAATTTCCTACAACCTCTGGTTCCTTGATCTAAGTTGATTTTAATTTCCTACAACCTCTGGTTCCTTGATCTAAGTTGATTTTAATTTCCTGCAATTTACATTTCCTGTTATCAACCTCTGGTTCCTTGATCTAAGTTGATTTTAATTTCCTGCAATTTACATTTCCTGTTATCAACCTCTGGTTCCTTGATCTAAGTTGATTTTAATTTCATACATTTACATTTTCCGTTATCAACCTCTGGTTCCTTGATCTAAGTTGATTTTAATTTCCTGCAATTTACATTTCCTGTTATCAACCTCTGGTTCCTTGATCTAAGTTGATTTTAATTTCCAGCAATTTACATTTCCTGTTATCAACCTCTGGTTCCTTGATCTAAGTTGATTTTAATTTCCTGCATTTACATTTCCCGTTATCAACCTCTGGTTCCTTGATCTAAGTTGATTTTAATTCCCTTGCAATTTACATTTCCTGTTATCAACCTCTGGTTCCTTGATCTAAGTTGATTTTAATTCCCTGCAATTTACATTTCCTGTTATCAACCTCTGGTTCCTTGATCTAAGTTGATTTTAATTCCCTTGCAATTTACATTTCCTGTTATCAACCTCTGGTTCCTTGATCTAAGTTGATTTTAATTTCCTGCAATTTACATTTCCTATTATCAACCTCTAGTTCCTTGATCTAAGTTGATTTTAATTTCCTGCAATTTACATTTCCTGTTATTAACCTCTGGTTCCTTGATCTAAGTTGATTTTAATTCCCTGCAATTTACATTTCCTGTTATCAACCTCCGGTTTCTTGATCCAAGTTGATTTTAATTTAACTTATGTTGCCGATCTCTAGGTCACTAACTTAGGTATGCTTTAGTTCCCTAACTTCGAACACCTAATCGTCCAGAATATGGGTCTAAATCTTTACATAATTCCTACACGGGAAAATTTTTCCCTTTAATAGAAATTATGTAAAGAGGGGCAGCTGTCGACACCATATTTTGGTCGATCCCCAGAATTAATAAACTTTGAAACCAATCCCCAGTACTAAGTCTCCCTTTGACAACTAACCATATTTCTGATCTCTCTTTGCTAGACAATCACATTTCCGATCTCTCCTCACAAGGAATTGAATCAATACTAAGTCCTCACACCAGTCAAAGCCTTGTCGGTCTATTAAATCACTCACCGATCTCTCAAACCCATTGTCGAATCTCCTGACCAATCAAGTATATTCCTGATCTCTGTTGACAAATGAAATTAAACTGACACTAGATCTTTGTTACCATTTTTGTTGCCGATCTCCCTTTCAAAAGTTTAAGAATAATCAAAGGTTCCGTTCCGGTTTAATGATGATCCCGATCTTAAATGTTCAAGCCAAATTTCCAATTTTAATCAAGTCTCGTTTAGCGTTGGTTCCCTACCGATCTCATGCTCATTGTGTTTTCCAATCTCTCACACTTAGGTTAACAATCACTCAGTTATTTCAACATACTCAGACAATCAAGTGTTTAAATAATTTAGAAATTTTCCAATCACAATCATTCATCGAACAAAAGAGGCATTACATCTCATTTCATTTCAAGAATTTGTAATAGTTATTCAGCTGGAGGATCACCCCCAGCTTGATCTACATTTTGTCCGTCCTCTCTCTCACCCTGAGCCTCTTCCTCGCTATCCTCACCTTCATCCTCGGGAGCCAGGTTAGCCATCCAAGAGAAGTCCTCCTCGGGATAACGCTTCTTGAGCTCGGCCAGGAGATCTCTATGAGCATTCACATAGGCGCTGGCCACTCCGGTCACCATCTCTTCTTCTTTCGCCTTGAGCTCCTTAGCAAGGTGAGCGAGTTGAGCAGCTTCATCGGCCCGGAGTGCTTGCATTTCTTTAAGAGCATGATCTCGCTCAGCCAGAACATGAGCTTGCTCGGCCAGCTTGTCCTCATAGTACTTCATTCGCCCCTCGAGTTGAGATATGTAGTCCCAAGCGGATGATAGTTGGGATCGGAGGGAAGCTGCTTCATGCCCTATCCTCTCGACCTCTTTACCCAGGTGATGCGCCTTCTCCCGGACCATGTGCTGGTTCACCAGACACTCAACGTTCAGGCTCATAGATCTGGTCAAGATATCATCAAGGCTATTCGGAGACAGCCTATCCCGATCTTCTCGAAGACAGATAGAGGATGCCAAGACCTTGGCGAAACCAGGGTTCTCTCGAACCGTACGATTCTTCTCCAGTGAGTGGACTATGACTTGGGCGCCGCGAGAAAGGGGCCTCACCTGTTGTTGAGAAGGACCCCCTTCCGCGCCCGAAGTAACTGGAGGAGGAGGAGGCGGCTCCTCCTGGTGAGGGGGAGATCGGACCATTTCCATGATCGGCGGTCCTGAAGGTTGAGGCGAGCCTTCTCGTATTTCCCCGGGCTCATTACGTGGTGTCTGCATCTCCTCGGCCCGCTTCAGCTCCCGTACCTTCCGGGAGATCTCCCTCTTTCGTTTCCTGCTCTACTTGGAGGCTTCGCCGCTTGCCATACCTGCACAAAGAAGAGGTCAGTGAGATCGCTAAGGTCCTGAGATATGAGATGTAGAAAATACCGATGCCGAGGTCAGAGAGCTGAAGCCCGCGATCTTTGCCGGTAATCAATTCCATAGTCCAATGGTGCAGCTCGGCGGTCACTGCATCCAAGCAAGAGAACTTCTCTCTGGACGCCTGCTCCTTCAACTCCATCACCATTGTTCCCTCTTCCCTATTCAACACGAGACGCTTCGGAATTAAGGTCTCTTGGTGTAGCCAGCTACGAGGGAAACCCTCAAAGCCGTTCGGAATTTTGCTCCTTAGAATAAAGAAGCAGTTCTTCCAGTTTTTCAGGGAGGAGGGTAGATCGGTGAAGAGCCCACAATGTGGCTTCACCTGGAAAAACCAGTACTCGTCATCCTTTCGACGAGTTAACCTATGCAATTCGGCGAATACTTTAGGCGCAGGACGGAATCCCTTAGCTCGGCAGCGGCCTCGGAAGGCTACTAAGATCCACCATGAGTTCGGGTGAACTTGAGCTATGCACACTTGGAAAACAAAAAGAATAAGGCACCTACCGCTGTCGCCATGATCAGAGCCGAGGTAGTTAAAGCGTTGCAGATAAAATCTCAACTGCACGTCCCAGAATCGCCCGCATTACGGACAAGTGCCAGAATATGTCATGACAGCGCTGTACCTCCCAATCTCCACCGTTGATCCAACTTGTAAGGACGAGCCCAGGGCCCTTGGATCAAAGAAGAAGACGACAAAACCAGCGCCTTTCACTCCTAGCCCTTGGATCGCCCCGGACAAGAGAATTTGGGACCGTCAGATTAGAGGAGGAAAAAGACAAATATTCTGAAGTGGATCTCGGCCGTCTATTCTGATTCTCTTTAATTCTTGAGCTTAGGATTATGTCCTTTGAAATTTTGACCCTCCATTTCCCTCAAGATAGATCCTGACCCTCCAAGGGGAACACCCGGTCCCTATAAATACCTGCATGAAAAACTATTTAAAGGACGGACAAAAAAAAGGAGGAAGTTACTATAGCGGAAGAACTCTGAAATTTAATTCAGATCGTTATTCTGCTTTCATAAGAAGAACTTTTGGAACCAGTTTTCTGAAGTATTTTCTTAAAAGATTTTGAACACTGAAACTCTCCATTTTCAGCTCGTTCATTATCCCGTAGCATTCACATTTTTCAGTTCCTTGTTATCGTTATTCTCACTTTCATCGCCCATGCTAAATCTCATTTAAACTCGGGTATAATTCTGACTCGATTGCATGTAGTGAAGCACTCTTTGTTCCAAGGCGAACCTTAGTCTCCCGGCTATCAACTTGCAATCTTATTGCATTTTGTGATTCTCGGCTACTTCACTAGAATCGACTCCTTATAGGTCAGTATTCATGTTGCCATTTTATTAAGTTTAGTTCTTGTTTTACACATTTCCATTCTTCTTTCTTTATATATGTTATTTTCTTTAAGTTCATATCACGCCAGAAAGATACAGAGAAAGGTTGTGCTCTAGTTTATTTCTGTTAATCTTTATTATTTCTAAGCGTAAGTCATCTAGTTCCAAGCGATACATAAGTGGCTGGAAGAGATGTGGGTAATGGCAACTTAAGAGTCCTTTTGAAATAATGAAAGGTCTGAATAATAAGCCTGGAAAATGGTAAACCTGAGTCACTAGGATGACTCAGTAGGTCATAAGGCAAGACGTCATAAGACAGTAAAACCAAACCCTGGATAACTAAATGGAATAGATCGGCTACCAAAAATGCTGGTGAGGCGACCATATAGGAAGATCGGAGGATTCGGTTTGGCATCCCTTGCCCTGTCCAAAGGTACCAATAAGTTAAAGAAGTCTTGCACAGACCCCCTGGCATCTTTGAACGTCAGAACCCTTAGCCTTAGGCCCTCTCGATAGGTAAAATTTAGAGAGATCGGAAAAATCCTTATCCGACTACCATTTAATTAAAAGAGATCGGAGGAGAGTTCTTATCCGATTCTCAATCTAAAATTTTAACAAATATTTTAAAGGAGATCAGAGGAGGGTTCTTATCCGGTTCTCAAGCTTAAAAATTTTAATAGACATTAAAACAGATCGAAGGAGAGTTCTTATCCGATTCTCAAATTTTAATAAATATTTTAAAAGAGATCGGAGGAGAGTTCTTATCCGGTTCTCAATCTAAAAATTTTAATAAATATTTTAAAAGAGATCGGAGGAGGGTTCTTATCCGATTCTCAATCCAAAAATTTTAATAAATATTTTAAAAGAGATCGGAGGAGAGTTCTTATCCGGTTCTCAATCCAAAAATTTTAATAAATATTAAAAGAGATCAAAGGAGGGTTCTTATCCGATTCTCAATCCAAAAATTTTAATAAATATTAAAAGAGATCGGAGCAGAGTTCTCATCCAATTCTTGGATTCTAATAAAATAACCCTTCAAACAAAACTAACATACAATAGTAACTCACTAAGGTTGTCTCATTTACTTATGTATCTGGGTAATCCGAATTAGTGAAAAATCAAATATTCCTTTTGTCAAAAGGATTAACATTTCCATTCAAGCCCTTCCTAACTAATTTATAAAGAGTGCGAAGTTAAATCTACTTACCCTAATTAAGGGACGAGGTGGGGTGCCTAACACCTTCCCTGAAGGAACGGAAGCGTGAAAAACACAAGATTATACCATTGAATTCAAAAATTTTCACCTAGGGTCACAAGCTCCATGCAAGATTTATTTTTATCTATTTGATTTCAATGATAAACAACATATTAAAACTCTTTTAATATGTTTTTGGATCTGTATTTGCCATTTAAGATTTTAAAATTAATCAGATTAATTTTAGAACCCTACATTAAATCAAGAACGATTACACTAACCTCTTGATGTGCTGCAGCGTGTCTGCGCCTTTGAGATTCGTCTTCAGGACACCAGATGTTGTCCCTCTAGCTTGTCCACACCAAGAACACCTATGGCAGCCCTTGAACAGCTTCTAAAGCCTTTTCTATTAATTAGAAATTCAAGTTCTGCCTTTTAAGAGATTAGAGATGCAAACAGGACACTAGAAACAATTTCTAGTGTTCTTAATTCAAGAGATTGATGGCTAATCTCTTTGAATTGATGAGAGATGAAGAGAAATAGCTGGAGAGGCTCAAAGTGGCGTGACATATGAGAGGAGAGGCTGCTGGTTGTGTTTTCTTTTCATAACCCCACTTAAATAGCTAGGTTAACACATTAAACCCTAGCCACATGTCATCTTTTGATTAGCTCTAGGTTTAAGTGACCCAATCACATTGTGCCAAATGTCAAACCTATATTTAATCTTGATTTTAATCATCTTACATGATTAAAAAAAAAAAACATTTGGCAAGCTTATGTGTTATGCCATGTGTCACCATCTCATGGTGCCACGTGTCACCATCTCATGGTGCCACGTGTCACACTGCAAAATGACCAAAATGCCCCTGTGTCTTAATTTTGAGTTCTTAACCCAAAATAATTATTTTCTTCTTCTAATTAATTTATATCAAATATAAATTAATTAATTAATCTCTATTAATTAATTTCTCATTAATTAAATTCATATTTAAACACTTTAAATATAAATTTAACTTATATTATACATCCAATAATCTAGATTTGGTTTCAAGTCATGCTAGGGACTTTGCAATCTAATTGCAAACCAAACCTATTTAATTAATCAATTAAACTCTTTAATTAATTAATTAAATCATATTTAAATAGGTGATAACTTGTGTATGTGTGTGACTTACTAGGCTCATCACTAATTGGCAATGAGACATGATATCAACTCTTAATATCATCAGAACTCTTTCTTACCATAAATGATTTCTCTAAATCATTTTATGAACCTCATAGACCATGGTTAACACCTAGCATAGCATGCCATGGCCACCCAATTAGTAATAAGGTTTACCTTAAATGAACCTATAATCATATGTTACCATGCACTAGAATCTCTCTGTTACAAAATCCCAACTCAAGCTGGAGTCATGGTTTATGTCAAACGCCATTTGCTATGAATATTATGTTCTCTTTTAATTCCAGTTCTTGATTAAAAGATTTTTCTCATCGAAACTCTTTCTGAATAAATCTATCCTGTCTGCCAGAACTTGAAACATCAAGAACAATTAAATGAACATAGGATTTTATCTCTATTTACTTAGAGGAACAGATTCCATCTTGATCAACACCTACCTCCATATATAACTAGTAGGAGCCAACACATGCCCATATACCCATACACAAGTACAAGTATGAAAGCGAGATCAAACTCAAACTACCTATATACAAGATAATGTGCTATCTCGTGTCTAAAGATTATATGCATCGATATGATTTATGACAAAACATTGACAAGAGTAAACTCCATGTGCTTGTCATAAGTGTCACTGTTCGACCTACTTATCATTTATAAGTGCCTATCATGTTTGTTATATGGCATGAGACTCACCATTCCATCTTATTTATATCTCATATAAATAACTTGGGAACAAACATGAATACAATCTTTCCGGATAAGTCATGTCCTTATTATGAAGTATCCTCGATAGTGAAACTATTTATGATACATTGTGATATAAATATTGTCACACATATTCTTAACAACTTAAGAATAATATTTCTAACAAAATATCAATGGACCTTTTCAATTAAACATAAATATATTATGTAAACGGAAAAGAGTAAATGCCTTATATTAATAAAATATATACAAGATACATACTAAATGATATCCTCTAGGCATACTACTAACAATCTCCCACTAGCACTAGAGCCATTCATTACAATACCTTAGACCCATCTTCTCAAGATGTCGGTCTAATCGAGCTTGTGACAAAGGCTTAGTGAATGAATCACCGGATTTTCACCGATGCTATTTTCTGCATGGCTATATTGCCTTGCCCAACTATATCTCCGATAATGTGGTAGCGCCTTTCTATGTGTTTGGATTTCTCGTGAGACCTTGGTTCCTTAGCTCAGATGATCGCTGCTCCATTGTTGTCACAAAGGTAATGGAACCGCCGACTCAATGGAAGGAACTATCGTAAGTTCTCACATGAACTTCTTTATCCAAACTTCTTTTGCAAAGATCTCGATGCGAGAATATACTCGACCTCAGAGTGGAATCTGCAATCGTGCTCGCTTGGAACTCTTCCAACCGATCGTACCTCCATTACAAATGAACACATATCCAGAGGTAGACTTTCTATCATCGATATCCGATTGGAAATCGAATCGGTATAACCATCCAATTGCAAGTCTCCACCTCCATAAATCAAGAATAAATCCTTAGTTTTTCTTAAGTACTTAAGAATATTCTTGTGACTATCCAGTGTTCCAAACCTGGATTGGATTGATACCTGCTAGTCAAACTAATAGCATATGCGATATCCGGCCTAGTACACAACATTGCATACATTAAACTTCCAATAGTCGAAGCATATGGAATCCTGGCCATCTTATCTCTTTCTTCAGGTGTCTTTGGAGACATCTCTTTAGAAAGGTGGATACCATGTCTCACTGGTAACAATCCTCTCTTGGAATCAAGCATGTTAAACCTCTTTAACACCTTTTCCAAGTATAGATTTTGGGATAAACCAATTATTCTTTTCGATCTATCTCTATAGATGCGAATCCCAAGAATATAGGTTGCCTCCCCTAAGTCTTTCATGGAGAATGTATTTGACAACCATACCTTTATAGTCGTCAACATACCTGTATTATTACCTATCAACAGTATGTCATCCACATATAAGACAAGGAAAGTGATAGCACTGTCACTAACCTTCTTATATACACATGGCTCATCCTCATTTTTGATAAAACCAAAGGATTTAATGGCTTCATCAAAACGGATGTTCCAACTCCTCGAAGCTTGTTTCAACCCATAAATGGATTGCTTTAGCTTGCATACTTTGGAACCATATTGGGATTCAAATCCCCTAGGTTGTTCCATGAAAATGTTTTCTTCAATGTATCCATTGAGAAAAGTTGTTTTGACATCCATCTGCCAAATCTCATAATCATAGTATGCAGCTATTGCTAATAAAATCCTAATTGATTTAAGCATGGCAACAGGCTAGAAAGTCTCCTCATAGTTTATTCCTTGCCTTTGGCGAAACCCTTTCGCTACTAGCCTTGCCTTATAGGTCTCTACCTTTCCATCAGAACCAATTTTCTTCTTGAAAACCCATTTGTTCCCTATAGGTACAATACCTTCAGGTGGGTCAACAAGATCCCAAACTTGATTCTTATACATGGAATCAATCTCGGATTTCATAGCTTCAATCCATTTTGAAGAGTCTATATCTGATATAGCTTCTTCATAGGTAAGTGGATCATCTCCATGATCTACTTCTTCATGAGTAGACAACTCTTGTTCTTCTTCATGAAGAAAACCATATCTCACTGCTGGGTGAGATACCCTGGTTGTTCTACGAGGAACAGCTGTAGATGTTTCATCAACGGGTATAGGTTGACTAGATGGATCTATATCCATCTGATCTGTTGGTTGGTCAGAATTCTCCAATTCTAACTCTATTTGCCTTCCTTTGCCTCCTTCTTGGACAAATTGTTGTTCAAGAAATGTGGCATCTCTACTTATCACAACCTTTTGTGAAGTAGGCAAATAAAAATAATATCCAAAACTATCTTTTGGATATCCAACAAATCGACCTTTTTCTGATCTGGTCTCCAATTTATCAGTGTTCACTTTTGATATAAGTGGACAACCCCAAATCTTAACATGCTTAAGACTTGGTTTTCTTCCATGCCATATCTCATAAGGTGTGGAAGAAACTGATTTTGATGGAATCCTATTCGAATATATAAAGTCGATTCTAATGCAAATCCCAAAAGGAGATTGGCATATCAAGATAGCTCATCATACTACGTACCATATCTAATAGGTACGATTTCTCCTTTCAGATACACCATTCACCGTATGGCGTTCTGGAGGAGTCACCGAGAAACAATGCCATGCTCTCTCAAGTATTCATCAAATTCAAGATTTCAAATATTCACCTCCACGATCCGATCGAAGAGCTTTAATATTTTTTCTGTTTGATTTTCTACTTGATTTAAATTCTTTGAACTTTTCAAAGGATTCATGTTTGTATTTCATCAAATACAAATACCCAAACCTTGATTTATCATCAAGAAAGGTAATAAAATAATGAAAGCCCTCTAGCCATTTCTTTAAACGGACCACATACATCACTATGTATTAGTTCCAAAATATTTTCAGCTCTTAGCCCTTGTCCAACAAAGGGTGATCTAGTCATTTTGCCTTGAAGGCAAGATTCACAAGTTGGAGTAGGCTCAGAGCCCAATGAGGATAGAATCCCCATTTTCTCCAATTTTGCAATCCTATCTTCTGCAACATGACATAACCTTAAGTGCCAAATATATTTTGAACTTGAGTTGGTTTTCACCATGGCATTGTATTCTTTTAGATCACTTGCATTCATTTTGTGTTTGTCATTATTATCCAAATAATAAAGACCATCATTCATATAACTTGAACCAACATAATTATTTTCAAAATAAATATTGCATACATCATCTATGAATGAAAGTCATAGCAATTTCTAGTCTAATTAGATATAGAAATGATGTTCTTAAAAGCATCAGGTACATATAAAATATTATCCAAACACAAAACATGTCCAAACATGTAAAAAGATTTAGATCCTATGGCTAAAGCTTCAACAGTTGAGCCATTGCCAATCCGGACTCTAATATCTTGAGAATGCAAGTCGCCATCGCTTGCTAGTTCCTGCATATCATTAGAAATGTGAGAACTGCACCAGATCTAAAACCCAAGTCGTAGATGAACTATAAGTATCATCGAATCTAAATAACAAGATATGGACATACCTTCCAAGGTGTATCCTTCTTGTCCTTCAGAGAAGCAAGATACTCAGGCGGTTCCTTTTCCAAAGGCCCATCCTTTTGGCAAGTGGAAACACTTTCCTTTGCCTTCATCGACTTTAGTCTTCCTTTCTGTTTAGCTATTTTCTTGGAAGGACCAGAATCGAGGTTTCTTTTTCTTATTGCCTTTCTTCTTGTTGGACTTTCCAGTGAAGAAGATGCAACCAAAGCTACCTCTTTTCCTTTATTGCTGGCATATTCTTTTGGGCAATAACCAGCATGTTGAGTAATTCAGCTAAGGTGCATTCTGTTTAGTCATATGGAAATTTGTCACAAAATTCCCAAAAGACTCGTGAAGGGATCAAGGATCAAATCCGTTTGTAGTTGGAAATCCATGTTGAAGTCAAGATGCTCCAACCGCTCAATCACCGAATCATCTTGTGGACATGATCCCCAACATTCTGTCCCTCGGACATCCTCATACGGAATAAGCGTTTAGATATCTCATACCTAGCATTCTGCTGTGCTCACCATACAACTCTTGTAGGTGAAGGAGGATCTCACTAGCACTCTGCATGTTCTCATGTTGCTTCAGAACTCATTACTCATGGAAGCAAGCATGTAACACTTAGCTCTCATATCATGCTCCTTCCACTTGTCCAAAGTATCATGTTCCTCTTGTGTGGCCTCTGGAGGTAAGGGACCAGAACATTTGAATATAGAACATATCCTATATGTTCAAGGTTCAGACAAGTTTCAAATTTCTTAGCCAATCGCATGATTAGGTCCTGTCAACTGTTGTGATCAAGTATGCTTGCAAGGATATTGGATGGTGGTGGTTGTTTTGTGCTCATTTTTATCGTAAAATTAATCGCAGAAAATAACCAGATTAATTAGTAAATGTATCATGTAATTAACCAAAATGATTATGGTCTTTTAATCAAATTGGTCCTCCCACTAACTTAGCGAATCCTACACTTCCAAAGTAGAAAACGGAAATCCTAGTTGGATGGATTTCTAGTGGGTGATTGAATTCTTATAATTCTATTGATCATCCTCGGTACATCCATTATTGGAATTACAATAAACTATAAGTGAGCAACTCCTTGCCCATCACATCTCATGTGAGGTTCAATCCTTTTACTAGCCCCTAATGCTCAAAATCTCGTGTACATCCAATATTGACTTATCTTGCATTAGTTAAGTTGATCCCATTGAGCCAGAATTATGCAAATAATTTTAATGTCCTCAGTACATCCAATATTGGCCACCAAACCATTTACATATTTACAACATCTCATGCTTAACAATTATTCTTAAGAAAATCTCTTAAATTAATTGCATCTCATGCAACTATTTAAAATTTCTTAAAATAATTGCCCCAATGGAGGGCTTATGTTATAATTACTTTAATTATAGCATTTCCAACTTAATCATTTGTTTGGAAGATTTTATAGCCATCCTAATTACTATTAAGGTCTCACTTTGCACATTATCCATTTAGCATGCATATATCATATAATTGCATACATTCCCATACATCTCATGCATTCATGGATAAGCGATAAATATGGTATGATCATGGACTTTCTAAGGGATTCAATTCTGAGCCACCAAGAATTGAATCGGGGCATTCCTAGGTGCATTTCATTCATTCATTTTACAAGAGTTGCTGAAGGAGTACATAATCAACACTTGATATTGAATTCCTCCCACTTGGTCCCACCAATGCTCTAGACCTCCTTGAACTTCTTGCAATCCAATATTACATAGTAATCCTTGGCATACCAAGGCGAATTTACAAGAACTTAAATAAATGAAATTACAACCCAAAAATATTACAAACTTAATAATACATGCCCAAAATAAATTAAAATAAATTAATTAATTTACAATCCCAAAGAAACATAAAAGAAATAAATCCAATCACATTGGTCTTTTATAGTCCATGATCATCCATCATGCATATCACTATTTAACAATTAAATAAAACATACATTCTTAAATTAAATTGAATATCTCATATTCAACTTAAAATTCCAGATTTGAATATGATTCAAATAAATTTAAAAATTCAGATTTGAATCTCATTCAAACAAATTTAAAAATTCAGATTTGAATCACATTCAAACAACTTCAAAAATTCAGATTTGAATCACATTCAAACATTTTTTAAAAAATCAGATTTGAATCACATTCAAATATTTTTTAAAAAATCAGATCTGAATTTTATTGAATCAATTTTAAAAAATCAGATTTAAATATGATTCAAACAACTTTAAAAATTCAAATTTGAATCTCATTCAAACAACTTTTAAAATTCAGATTTGAATCACATTCAAACATTTTTTAAAATTCTGATTTGAATCATAATTTAATTGTGTGATTAAAACAACTAATTAAACACTTTAATTAGTCAAAGAATAGGCCTTAGATCATACAACAATTGCAGAATTAAAAGCCAAACCTTAAACCACCCATGGAAGCCAAACCATGCGCACCATTTATGGTGTTTTTTCAAGTATGCCGCCACCTTGCTTTGCAACCAGCAATGATCTTTTGATCTCATGATCAAACACACAATTAAATCATATAATCAACAATCTAAATGGCAAATATAGTGGCTCTGATACCAATTGAAGGAACGGAAGAGTGAAAAACACAAGATTATACCATTGAATTCAAAAATTTTCACCTAGGGTCACAAGCACCATGCAAGATTTATTTTTATCTATTTGATTTCAATGATAAACAACATATTAAAACTCTTTTAATATGTTTTTGGATCTGTATTTGCCATTTAAGATTTTAAAATTAATCAGATTAATTTTAGAACCCTAGATTAAATCAAGAACGATTACACTAACCTCTTGATGTGCCGCAATGTCTGCGCTTTGAGATTCGTCTTCGTGACACAGATGTTGTCCCTCTAGCTTGTCCACACCAAGAACACCTATGGCAGCCCTTGAACAGCTTCTAAAGCCTTTTCTATTAATTAGAAATTCAAGTTCTGCCTTTTAAGAGATTAGAGATGCAAACAGGACACTAGAAACAATTTCTAGTGTTCTTAATTCAAGAGATTGATGGCTAATCTCTTTGAATTGATGAGAGATGAAGAGAAATAGCTGGAGAGGCTCAAAGTGGCGTGACATATGAGAGGAGAGGCTGCTGGTTGTGTTTTCTTTTCATAACCCCACTTAAATAGCTAGGTTAACACATTAAACCCTAGCCACATGTCATCTTTTGATTAGCTCTAGGTTTAAGTGACCCAATCACATTGTGCCAAATGTCAAACCTATATTTAATCTTGATTTTAATCATCTTACATGATTAAAAAAAAAAAACATTTGGCAAGCTTATGTGTTATGCCATGTGTCACCATCTCATGGTGCCACGTGTCACACTGCAAAATGACCAAAATGCCCCTGTGTCTTAATTTTGAGTTCTTAACCCAAAATAATTATTTTCTTCTTCTAATTAATTTATATCAAATATAAATTAATTAATTAATCTCTATTAATTAATTTCTCATTAATTAAATTCATATTTAAACACTTTAAATATAAATTTAACTTATATTATACATCCAATAATCTAGATTTGGTTTCAAGTCATGCTAGGGACTTTGCAATCTAATTGCAAACCAAACCTATTTAATTAATCAATTAAACTCTTTAATTAATTAATTAAATCATATTTAAATAGGTGATAACTTGTGTATGTGTGTGACTTACTAGGCTCATCACTAATTGGCAATGAGACATGATATCAACTCTTAATATCATCAGAATTCTTTCTTACCATAAATGATTTCTCTAAATCATTTTATGAACCTCATAGACCATGGTTAACACCTAGCATAGCATGCCATGGCCACCCAATTAGTAATAAGGTTTACCTTAAATGAACCTATAATCATATGTTACCATGCACTAGAATCTCTGTTACAAAATCCCAACTCAAGTTGAGTCATGGTTTATGTCAAACGCCATTTGCTATGAATATTATGTTCTCTTTTAATTCCAGTTCTTGATTAAAAGATTTTCTCATCGAAACTCTTTTACGAATAAATCTATCTGTCTGGCAGGAACTTGAAACATCAAGAACAATTAAATGAACATAGGATTTTATCTCTATTTACTTAGAGGAACAGATTCCATCTTGATCAACACCTACCTCCATATATAACTAGTAGAGCCAACACATGCCCATATACCCATACAGTACAAGTATGAAAGCAGTTATCAAACTCAAACTACCTATATACAAGATAATCGTGCTATCTCAGTCTAAAGATTATATGCATCGATATGATTTATGACAAAACATTGACAAGAGTAAACTCCATGTGCTTGTCATAAGTGTCACTGGTTCGGCCTACTTATCATTTATAAGTGCCTATCATGTTTGTTATATGGCATGAGACTCACCATTCCATCTTATTTATATCTCATATAAATAACTTGGGAACAAACATGAATACAATCTTTCTGGATAAGTCATGTCCTTATTATGAAGTATCCTCGATTGTGAACCTATTTATGATACTTTGTGCTAGAAATATTGTCACTCATATTCTTAACAACTTAAGAATAATATTTCTAACAAAATATCAATGGACCTTTTCTATTACACATAAATATATTATGTAAACGGAAAAGTGGAAATGCCTTTTATTAATAAAATATATACAAGATACATACTAAATGATATGCTCTAGGGCATACTACTAACATTCCCCACCCGTTTACGGACCCCGAACTTAGAATCTCTGTTTTGAAGTGGTTTTATTTCAATTTATCTTCACAAATGGTTTTCTTTAGTTTCCCTCAAAACTAAAGTGGCGACTCCTCATTCTTTTCCACTTCGGTGAGGGTTCGTTCAGGCGACCGCAAAACACCTTGCGACAGCTTGGCGACTCCGCTGGGGATCGGTTTCAACTCAACCCCGGTATAGAGGTCCAAAAGTAGATTTAATTTTTCAATCAAACTATAGTTAGGTGGGCTCACCCGGTAATATTTTATGTGTTAATTTTTGTTTATTTCTACTAACTGTTCCGTTTGTTTTGCTTGTTTTATTCCTTACAGTGCTCTTCATTTGAAAAAAAAAGAAAAAAAGAAAAATGGGAAAAATAATATCCCCCTGAATTGGGAAGAGGTAAAGATGTCCCTTCACACACTGAACACTCACACGATGTCCTCACACACTTCAGCCCTATACCCGGGCTTTCTTACCCTTTTAGGAAAGTAAGAGGGAGTCATGTAGCGGTACCCGTGGGTTCTACCCCGTTAGTATCCGTGAAGGCTTCTGCTCAAATTGAAACTCGTTCTATTCACTGTGATATCCGTGGAATTTTCCCGACAATATCATGGGGATAGAATGAGGATCTCTTGTTCTGATGAGGGCAATTTGGGAACCTGTGGCTCTTAGAAAACTAGATCCTGAGCTAAACTATCACGATAGCTGAAAGCCATAGTAAGCTACCTTATAAGATAGAACTATCCAATTAGGTAGCACTCATCCGGTATCAGGAGTCTCCCTATCCTAGGACAAAAGGGGCATACTTACTCTTACCCTATTTTGTTTATTTTATTTCGTTCTTATTTTTAAGGGTAATCTTGAATCATATTGTTAAGAAAACCTACACATTTTCCTACTTTGATAAATGTGTAGGTACCACTCTGCCAACAGTATAATTCAAGATTAACTGAATTTATCCATAACGATTTTCTGAGATCTCATTTTGGCTTCCAAATGCCACCGTATCCTTCATCCGAACCAGGACCTTTAGTTTTTTTACGAAATTCAAAATTCACTAAAAGTTTTTACTTCCTTACAGAAAATCAAACGTTGCTTCAAATAAGGCAAGTCTGACCAAGCACACGGTTCAGCCCAAGCGAGTGTACTTAACAAGATCCCGAACAAAGAAGATAATGGAAGATCAGGAATAAGTACAGAACCTACAAGGGCAGGTTTTTGAATTGAAGGATCAGGTCTTAGAACTTATGAGACTAACGAGGGAAATGTCCCAGAATAAACCTACTTCAGAACCTAACTTACCACTACCTCCTCCTCCTGCTCAACCGAGACCACCACAAAACAACCCAAGACCCCCAAGAAACCCTGATTCACCTCTTCCCCTCCTGCTCAGTGAAATATATCGATACCTTGTCGGTATAAACCAGATTGTACCAGTTCCCCTAGACCTAATTCAGCCTCCATATCCCAGGTGGTATGATGCCACTGCCCGTTGTGAGTATCATGGAGGGGCACAAGGGCATTCAACTGACAACTGCGGAGCACTCAGGGGGAGAGTACACGCTCTAATCCGGAATGGGTGGCTGAAAATTGAGGGAAATGGTTCCCTCCCCAATGTTACATCAAACCCATTGTCCAACCATAATGCGGGCAATGGTGTAAATATGATAGAGCCTGACGGAGAAAGGTTGACACCGGAGGTAGACGAGCTGATTCCTCACTTTGAGGAAATTTTTGCCATAGAAATGAAGGAAGGCTACCTTTGCCCTCAGGTATCAGGGTCAGTAAAGGATACGGGATGTCCTTACCATGGAGGGGCAGCTGATCATGAGCTGCGGGGCTATGAGGGATTCAAGAAAGAGGTTCAGAACTTGCTATCCCTCAAAGTTCTGAGATGCCAGACAAGGTCGAAGATGGAAGGGGGAGTGAACACAACTAGATACAGCCGGAATGCTTCTACCCCTAAACCCAGAATCACCTTCTCACCCCCAGTAGCCTCATCGCCAGTAACCGTTATCCGAACTCCGCCTCAGCTCCCTATCGCCAATACTCACACTGTGCCTTGGAACTATAATTTCCAAGTTTTCACTCAAGGAGCGTCAAGCAGTACATCAGCTCCTAATCTTGCCTTGCCTCTGGCACCACCAAAACCATGTTTTACTCCTCATGAGCATTTTAAAATGACTTATGCCGGACCTACCACCAGTACTACTCCCCAAGTTAATCTTCAGCTCGTCGCTGCCACAAAATCCTCCTCACTTGAGCAAGAGGTCGAGTTCATAACTAGAAGTGGGAGGTGTTACGGGGACGAAGAGAAAGAAAAGAGAAAAGGGAAAGTAAACATGGGAGAGTCACTAAAGAATACAGAAGAGGAGGTTAAGAAAACGGAGGAAGTAGAACCTGCTGGACAAAAGGAAGAGGAAGAACTGCTGCTCCAAATAATGAAACAGAGTGAATACGATGTGGTGGAGTAGTTAAGAAAGACACCTACCCAAATTTCACTGTTATCGCTGATCCTGAGCTCGGAAGTGCACCGACAAGCCTTGCAGAGAATCCTGGATCAGGCCTTTGTAAACCCCGACATCACTCCGGGGCAGTTTGAGAAGATAGTGGGACAAATCCAGGCATCCAGTTTTGTTACTTTCTCAGAAGACAAGATAGACCCAGCGGGTTTAAGGCACACTAAAGCTCTGCATGTAACAGTGAAATGTAAGGGTTGTATAGTAGCCAAGGTACTTATTGATAACGGATCAGCTCTCAATGTACTGCCCAGTGCTACCTTGGCTAGATTGCTAGTTGACCAATCAGATATACGTCAAAGTGCTATGGTGGTAAGAGCCTTTGACGGTACCAGAAGAGAAGTGTTGGGAGATATTGATTTACCACTCCAAATTGGCGCATGTACCTTCAACGTCACATTCCAGGTGATGAATATTGAACCGGCCTACACTATGTTGCTAGGGAGCCCGTGGATCCATTCTGCGAATGCCGTTCCCTCAACTCTGCACCAGAAGATAAAATACATTATGGACGGCAAAATCATCACTGTAAGAGGAGAAGAAGCCATTTTGGTCACCAAGCTACAATCACTCCCTTATGTGGAAGCGGCTGAGGAGTCGTTGGAAAGCTCCTTCCAGGCCCTTGAGTTACAAGAAACCGGAAATGAAGGGTCTATGGCTATGGTAGCCAAGATAATGTCGAGGAGTGGGTACGAAGAAGGCAAAGGCCTAGGCGCCACATTACAGGGAATCGTGGAACCCATACCGGCTATCCAGAAAGTAGGCTGTTGTGGTTTGGGATATGAGGAAGGTGCCCTTATGGATGGGCTATTCTGGATGAGGAAAATGCTTCGGGATCAAAGATTTGACCAGAAAATGGGAAAAAGGAAGGCAGTCCCAAGAATCGCAGAGATCTTCACTAAACCGGTCATTGAAAATCCGGCAGATGTGGAAGAATCACCTGATGAACTATCCATTGATGTCGTCCACCTGGATTCCTTGTATGAGGCTCTAGTCTAGCCAATAGCTGAGGGGCAAGAGCTAGACAACTGGACAGCAGAGTATATCCCAGTACTTAATCTCGAGTAAAGTACCTTTGGTTATCTACACTTGATCATTTTGTCCATGGTGGCAAGTGTAACTCTGTAAATGGACCTTTTTCTTATGGCATAAATATTAATGAATTAATAGCGCTTTTTAAATCCAATTCTCTCTTTCTTTCCTTTTGAATTCCATCCTTATAATATGTTCTATTTTTCATTCATTCAGGACAATTCATCAATTAACACCTAATAATTCAATAGACTCAGAAATTCCTCTGGTTAATTTTGAAATCCCCATGACTGCCATTACTTCAAGTGAATCTGAGGAAGATCTTACAGAAGAAAGAGGTGAAAAGGATGAACCTTCCCTAGTGCCTTGTGGAGACAAAACACGCACCATAAACTTAGGCACTGAAGAAGTAAAAAGGGAGCTTAAGATAGTGGAGAGTGAAGAATCGGGAGACATGATCAGTTTGCTTAGAGAATTCCTGGACGTATTTTCCTGGAGCTATGATGATATGGTTGGTTTAGACCCCCAGATAGTGATGCACAAAATTCCCCTTATTCCGGGGACAATCACTGTGAAGCAGAAACTAAGAAGAATGAATCCTGACACACTGCTCAAAGTTCGGGATGAAGTCAAGAAACAGTATAATGTTGGGTTCCTGGAAGTAGTCAAATATCCCCAATGGATAGCTAACGTTGTCCTGGTAATGAAGAAGGACGGGAGAGTTAGGGTGTGCATTGATTACAGGGATCTTAATAGAGCAAGCTTGAAGGATGATTTCCCTCTCCCCCATATTAATGTGTTAGTAGACAATGCTGCGGGATTGGGTAGGTGTTCATGCATTGATGGGGCATCTGGGTACAATCAAATCCCAATGGATGAGGAAGACAAAGAGAAAACTGCTTTTATCACTCAATGGGGAGTATTTTGCTATCGAGTCATGCCTTTCGGGTTAAAGAATGCCGGTGCTACCTATCAACGCGCTATGGTCACATTATTCCACGATATGATGCATAAAGAAATAGAGGTGTACGTGGATGATATGATCATCAAATCTAGGGGAGAAGAGAGCCACGTGCAGGTGATGAGGAAAGTATTTGAGAGACTCAGGAAATATCAATTGAAACTGAACCCTGCCAAATGCATATTCGGAGCTAGGTCAGGGAAATTGTTGGGATTCATAGTGAGCGAGAAGGGAATAGAGGTAGATCCAGACAAGGTTCGAGCTATTCAAGAAATGCCATCCCCAAGAACAGAAAGGGAGGTGCGCAGTTTCCTGGGAAAATTGAACTACATATCAAGGTTTATTTCTAATCTCACCGCTAAGGCCGAGCCTATTTTTAAACTGCTCCGAAAGAACAACACCACTCAATAGGATTCAGTTTGTCAAGAGGCTTTTGAGACAATTAAGCAGTATCTGTCAAGCCCACCCGTATTGGTTCCACCCATGGCGGGGAGGCCTCTGATCCTGTATATGGCAGTCCAACAGAACTCGATGGGATGTGTTTTGGGACAACATGATGATACTGGCCGAAAAGAGAGGGTTGTTTATTATCTGAGCAAAAAGTTCAATGATTGCGAGTCGAGGTATTCTTTCCTAGAGAAAACTTGCTGCGCGTTAGCCTGGACGGCAAATCGCCTCAAACACTATATGTTGAATCACAAGACATGGCTCATCTCTAGGATGGATCCTATCAAATATGTATTCGAAAGCTCATTTGTGCCAGGCAGGATAGCCAAGTGGCAGGTCATACTCTCCCAATATGACATAATCTATATGACCCGAAAAGCGGTGAAGGGTAGCGTGATCGTTGATCTCCTAGCAGAAAATCCTATCCAGGATTATGAAGCTCTGGATTTTGAGTTCCCTGATGAGCATATTAATGAAGTAGACTGCAAAGAAGAGGGGCCAGCTGATGTATGGGAAATGTATTTCGACGGAGCTGTCAATTTGTCCGGCAATGGAGTTGGAGCCGTATTGATATCCCCGGATGGAAAACACTTTCCGATAGCTGTCAAGTTGAGATTTGACTGCACCAACAACGTCGCGGAATACGAAGCTTGTGTGATGGGTCTACAGGCTGCCATCGAAATGAAAATCAGGAAGTTGGAAGTATACAGAGACTTAGCCCTGATTATTTATCAGGTCAAGGGAGAATGGCAAACTAAGGATCCGAAGCTGATCCCTTATCAGAAATACTTACTGTAGCTGATTAAGAAATTTGAAGAAGTCTCTTTCACTCATCTCAGCAGAGACAAGAATCAATTTGCTAATGCCTTAGCTACTCTAGCTGTTATGGCTCAAATCGAAGAAGGGCAGATGACTCAGATATTAAAGATTAAGACAAGGAATGAGCCAGCTTATTGCTTCATGATTGAAGAAGAACCTGATGGTAAACCTTGGTATCATGACATCCTGTTTTACTGCAAAACCAGAGGATTCCCTTCGGGGGCGAGCAAAAACGAAAGGAGGATGATTCGGAGATTAGCATTGGGATACTTCCCTAGTGGAGAAACCATATACAAGAGGAGCCCCAACGGTGAATTGTTGAGATGTGTGGATGCAAAAGAGGCGAAGAAGATCCTTTTTGAGACTCATGAGGGAAATTGTGCAACCCATGCCAATGGGCACATGATGGCTAAGCAAGTCATGCGACGTGGGTATTTTTGGACTACAATGGAAAAGGATTGCATCGAATATTTCCGAAAGTGCCATAAGTGTCAGATTTATGCAGATCCGATAAATGTGCCACCTCACAAGTTGTTCAACCTTGTCTCACCATGGCCCTTCACAATGTGGGGCATCGATGTGATTGGTCCCATCAACCCTAAGGCATCCAATGGGCACAGGTTTATCCCGGTAGCAATCGACTATTTTTCTAAATGGGTCGAAGCCACGTCATATGCCCATATTACATAGAACACGTTTCTGAAATTCCTCAGAAACAATATCATCTGCCGGCATGGTCTCCCCAATGAAATCGTCACTGACAACGCCAAGAATCTCAATGGTCCAAAGATTCAGAGATTGTGTGATCAATACAAAATCCGACATCTCAATTCCTCCCCATACCGTCCCCAGATGAATGGAGGGGTGGAAGCCGCAAACAAAAATCTCAAGAGGATAATCCGGAAAATGACAGTCACATATAGGGATTGGCATGATATGCTTCCCTACGCTCTTCACGCATACCGAACTTCTATAAGAACCTCAATTGGGGCAACTCCATACTCACTGGTTTACGGGATGGAAGCAGTATTACCTATTAAAGTTGAAATTCCTTCCCTAAGGATTCTGAAGGAATCAGGGATTGATGAGTCAGAATGGATCCAGTCAAGGTTGGATCAGTTGAACTTGCTGGATGAGAAAAGGTTAACAGCAGTATGTCATGGGCAATTATACTAGAGGAGAATGGCTAGGGCATTTGACAAAAGCGTTCGCCCACGAAAATTCCAACCCGGTGACCTGATTCTGAAGAAAGTGCTGTCGAATCAAAACGATCCCCGGGGTAAATGGTCACCAACCTACGAAGGACCCTATGTGGTTAAAAAGGCATTTTCTGGAGGAGCCTTGATTTTGACCCACATGGATGGTGAAGAATTGCCAAGAACTGTGAATGCTGACACCGTCAAGAGATACTATGCCTAAAAAAAAAAAAAAAAGGGGTAGGAGTGAAAACCCGAAAGGGCGCTCCTAGCAAAATGTGTGAAAGAAGGCGAAAACCCCAAAGGGGCGCTTTTTGTAAAATGAGTGAAGGATGAAAACTCGGAAGGGCGTCTTGAAAGAGTGAGCCTAAAAAAAAAAAAAAAAAAAAAAAAGGGGTGGGGGGTGCTAGGGGTGAAAACCCGAAAGGGAGTCCCAAGAACCAAAATGGAGAATTAAGGAATGGGGCATGAAACCGAGGATGGAGAAGAAACCGTCACGACATGAGGCTTTAGAGAACTTGAAATAATGGCAGTTAAAGGATTTCAAAGTCAGCCACAAGGAATATGTGAGATCTATCCTTGTACCCTTTTCCTTTGAAACTCTATCTTTGTTTTTATTAAAGCTATAATAAAGTCATACTTCGTTCCCTACGCTTTTATCTTCGCTTTATACTCACTCTTTAACATTATCTTTTTGCAATCTCGTTATTTAATGCGCTATTAATCTGTTAAAATTTTTTTTCCATAAGATTAAGATTTGACAATTGATACCCTGTGACACCCCTTACCCGTCTACAGTGTAGCCGAGCAAGCTATGCCACACGGTGTACCGGCACCCTCTAATATACCCTAATTAATTTTCAGTAAAATTTTGAATATAACTTGTAAAATATAACCCATTTAAGTCATTTATTGAAATTATAATTTATTTGAGGTTCCGTAAATTTTAAAGAAAATCTGGCAGAGTACCGGCTAAAAGTGGAGAAAACAGTTCTTCGGAACCTGTGAAAAACACTTCCAATAAACAAATTCATTCATTCTCAACTCCAATATCATCACAAAACTCAATATCAAGATCTCACATTTCAATTTCAATTCTCAACCATCCATCACATGTGATGATCACATATAATTCATAAATAACCATTTACTTTTCCATTCACAAATACAATTTTCATAATTTACATAAACCTCAATATGCATTACACAAGTTTAATTACATATGAGAAAATCAAAATTAAGTTACAAAATGTCAAAATGACACCTAGTGTCCTACCAATGCACTGCAGAAGTTGAGGTGACACGGACACTATGCAGAACTGCAGGATGGATTCACCCAGTCTGCGGTCTACTGGGCTCACGATCTGTATCTCCAGTACCTATGCGTGGCAAAAGAAACGCGCTAAGCAATAATGCTTAGTGGTGCAATAATATAATAAAAGAAAATAGCAGAAAATAAATATGTATAGAATGTGTATGATTTGTTTGTTTGGTATTGGTATATCCATCATTTCATTAACTTTGTTCACTTTCATTTATTTGGTTGCCCAAGTAACCTACACTAGACGACTGGACTGGATAACGGGTAAACTGGCACTGGGTACCTAGTACCTCGGGCCGTCACACCATCGGTCACATATGCATCTCCGGCAGGTAATAACTAACAAGTCAGAATAATATCAGGCACAAGGCCAAGTCTCAATACAAAGTCAGAATGGCTAAAAGCCATGAAATCACAGAATGGCATATCGCCATGTGCATTACTGCTAACTGAACCCTATTGGCATGCCAAACTATCCAAACCAATCATGTTAGGTATACTAGGGCATTTGAAACTTTTAATTTCTTCCATTTGTGCATTTCAAGTTTTGATGTCACTATTCACCTCATTGGTCAACAAAAATGTTGACTTTTGGATAGAAAATAGGTGTATTGGTTTTAACACCCCAAACATACCACATTTTGTATTTAAAACTTGTTGGAATTGATTGCCATTTCCATTTCTCAACTTAATTCTAAGAGGGCAGAAATTTCAGTTTTTGAGACCCAATTTTACTGTTCCATTGGGCCCTGTTGCAGTGGGAATTTGAGGAAATGACAAACATGAAAGTTGTTCCTTATTTTGTCTAGTTGAATTTCTTTTTTTGAATCACTACATTTGGAGTTTTGTAGCTCTAGATATGGTCCAAAAACCACAGCTGGCCGGATTGCCAATCTGCAGAATTGACCATATCTACAGTAACATGAATAGTGACTGTGATTGCATTTTTGAATTGGTTATGGGCATAATTTGGGGTAGGTTTCTTCATAAAAGTTGTTTTTCTATGTCTTAACTTGTTGCTATAAAAATTTCAGGTCAATTGACCATATCTACAGTGAGTTATGGTCAAATGAACAGTTACTGTTTATTTGATCAATTCTGCAGAATCAGTTGCAGGGTATCCGGATTGGGGCCAAGTTTTGGTCCTCTTGCTTTGGTCTTTTGGGCATGGTTTCTTCAGAAAAAATGTGCCATTATAAGCCTAGTTTCATGTCCAATTGGCCAAACACCAATTGGATCAACACAGCCAAAGTTATGGCTGTGTAATTGGACTAGATTCTCAGTCCCCGTTCTGCTGTCTTTAGGCAGCATAGTCATTCTCTTTGCCAAGCCATTTTTCAGTCCAATTTATGGTCAACATACCTCAAATGGTCACTAATTGACCATTAGAGTGTTCTTTAACAGTTTCATAAGCCAAGTCAAAGTTTCACCTCTCAAAACCCTAATGTCCAACTCAATTTACCCATAAACCTCAATTAGCACACTAGTTCAACATCCATGCATATTCATACCTTAAACACCATTTCTAGCTCACTTTAAGTCCATTAAAACATTCAAAACTATTCCTCTATTAGGGCTGCCAAATTCTATGGTGGACATACACATGAATTTGTTTCATTTATTTCATAATTTCTCATCCATTACAAGCCTCAATCATGGAATTAATGAGTTTTAACTACATATATGCACTAACCTTGAATAGGACAGATTTTTCCCAACTCTAAACTTCACTTTCCTTCACTTTCTAGGCTGCCAAAAGGTTGTTTAAGATGTGGGGTAAAATTTTAATGAAGAGAGGTTAGGGTTTTGTGGTGAAACAAAGTAGAAATCAAGCTTGAGAAGTGAGGTTTAATGGAGGTTGAGAGAGGGAGAGAGAGGCTGCCGTTTGATGAAGGAAGAAGAACAGAATTTTTGTTTCAATTTTGCCTCATTTTCCCTTTTTAATGAAATTGCTTGATTGTCATTGGTGGAGAGAAAGTTTAATGACATCATGTGATGTCAAAAGTCTCATTTTTTTCATTTTTCTTTTCTTTTCTTTTCTACTTGATTTCAATTCAATTTTTAGTAATGTTTATTCATATTTTATGTCATATTAATTATTTACTCAACTGGACAAGTCGGCCAAAAATCACCTCTGAAGGCGAAATGACCAAAATGCCCTCCGTTTGGCTGAACGGGTCAAAATTGTCTGTACCGATTGAAAAATTTTTCTAGGTATTTTCTTGGCATTCTAATGCCATAGGAACCTTAGTAACCCTTCTCTGGAGTCCCAAAAATTATTTTATAATTTTTCCCTCAGGTCTAGGGCTCCTCGTTGCGAGAACCGCAACATTCCTCTGGTTACCCATCGCTAGGCACCTAGCTGCTTAACTTGTTTGTATTTTATTTCTAAAATTTTTACTAAATTTTTCTTATCAATATTTGAGTTAATTATGGTTCCTCACTTTATTTTAAATATTTTTTCAGACATTCTAGTCGTCTGCATCGACACCGGTCACCAAACAAGATGGGATGTACTGAGTAGTTAATGGAGGGTGTTATAACTCTTCCCCTCTAATTTAAATTTTGTCCTCGAAATTTACCTGATGCAAATAGTTGAGGGAACTGTTGCCTCATCGTCTCTTCACTTTCCCAAGTTGCCTCCTCGGTGTTGTGGTGCCTCCAAAGCACTTTCACCAATGGAATTTGCTTATTTCTCAACTCTTTCACTTCCCGAGCCAAGATCCGTAGAGGTTCTTCTTCGTATGTTAAATCCGGCTGTATTTCAATTTCTTCTCTGGAGATGACATGTGAAGGATCTGAGCGGTATCTTCTAAGCATAGACACGTGGAACACATTGTGGATCTTGTCCAGCTCTGGTGGTAAAGCTAGCCTATAGGCCACTGGACCCACATGTTCAATGACTTCATATGGGCCAATGAACCTAGGGCTTAACTTACCTTTTCTTCCAAACCTCAATACCTTCTTCCACGGTGACACCTTGAGGAACACTTTGTCGCCAACTGTGTATTCTATTTCCTTTCTCTTCAAGTCAGCATAGGATTTCTGTCTATCTGAGGCAACCTTTAAGTTGGCTTTGATTGATTTTACCTTCTCCTCAGCCTGTTTCACTGTGTCCGCCCTACCGCTTGTCTTCGCCCAATTCAGTCCAGCACACTGGAGTTCTACATTTTCTCCCATACAGTGCTTCATATGGGGCCATTTGTATGCTAGCTTGGTAGCTATTGTTGTATGCAAACTCTGCCAGTGGGAGGTATCTATCCCAACTTCCCTCAAACTCAATAACACAACTCCTCAGCATATCCTCAAGGACCTGACAAGTATTTCATGTTATTGTTATCATTTCAATTCAATATTTGTATCAATTTCATTGGTTTCAATTGTTTACCTGGATTACTCTTTCTGATTGCCCATCCGTCTGAGGATGGAAAGCTGTGATGAAATGGAGTTGTGTACGCAAAGACTCATGCAACTTCTTCCAAAATCTTGATGTAAACCTTGGGTCTCGATCAGATATGATGGAAAGTGGAATTCCATGCAGTCTAACTATCTCACAGATATACAATTCTGCTAACTTCTCCAGTGAGTAGTCAGTCCTAACTGGCAGAAAGTGTGCTGACTTTGTCAATCTATCAACTATCACCCATACTGCATCATGTTTCTTCTGGGTGAGAGGCAGACCACTTACAAAATCCATGGTGACCCGATCCCATTTCCATTCAGGTATGCGTATAGGCTGTAGCAAACCTGATGGAACTTGATGTTCTGCCTTGACTTACTGACATGTCAAGCATTTAGTCACATAGTCAGCTATGTCCCTCTTCATACTGTGCCACCAATCAAGCTTCAGATCATGATACATCTTTGTACTTCCTGGGTGCATAGCATATACACTGGTGTGTGCCTCTTTTAGAATACTGGCTTTCAATTCCCCATCATCTGGTACACACAATCTTCCTTTGTAATGCAGACACCCATCTGCTTTCACCTCATAGTCAGCTGCTTTTCCCTCTGGGATTTTGCTCATAATAGCCATTAGCTTCTCATCTACCTTCTGCCCATCTAAAATCTGCTGTAGCAGGTTTGGCCTCACTTACAACTCAGCCAAAATAGCTCCATCTCGAATCAAAGTGAGACGGGCATTCAATGATCTCAAAGCTGTGATGGACTTTCTGCTCAAAGCATCAGCAACTACATTTGCTTTCCCAGGATGGTAGTCAATTACACAGTCATAATCCTTCAGGAACTCAATCCATCGCCTCTGTCTAAGGTTGAGCTCCTTCTGGGTTGGCAAGTATTTTAGGCTTTTGTGGTCTGCGTAAATGTAGCATTTTTCACCATACAGGTAATGCCTCTATATCTTCAGTGCGAAGATAATTGCTGCAAGCTCTAGATCATGGGTAGGGTAATTCTGTTCATGTGGCCTTAGCTTCCTGGAAGCATAAGCGACCACCTTCCCCTCTTGCATCAATACACACCCTAGCCCATTATGTGAGGCATCACTGTAGACCACAAAGTCCTTTCTTGACACTGGCTGTGATAACACTGGTGCCTCTGTCAACATAGCCTTCAACTTCTCAAAACTGGTCTGACACTTGTCATTCCAGTCAAATCTGACATTTTTGTGTAACAACTTAGTCATTGGAGCAGCTATTAAGGAAAATCCTTTCACAAATCTTCAGAATACCTAATAGCCCCAAGAAGCTTCTGACCTCAGTTGTATTCCTGGGAGGCTTCCATTCCATCACTGCTTCTATTTTCTTGGGATCCACCCTAATCCCATCAACTGACACTATGTGTCCAAGGAATGAAATCTCATTCAGCCAAAAGTCACACTTGGACAACTTAGCATACAGCTTCTTTTCCTTCAGGGTTTGCAGAACAATCCTCAAATACTCATCATGTTCTTCACTGGTCTTGGAATACACCAAAATATCATCAATAAAGACCACTACGAACCGATCTAGGTATGGATGGAAGATACTGTTCATAAGGTCCATAAATCTGCTTTGGTGCATTTGTTAGGCCAAAGGGCATCACCGAAACTCATAATGCCCGCATCGGTCCTGAATGCGATCTTGGGCACATCTACATCCTTCACCCTCGGTGATGATACCTCGATCCGAGATCAATCTTAGAAAATACTCGCTCCCTTCAATCGATCAAACAGATCATCAATTCTAGGCAACGGATATTTGTTCTTCACGATCACTTTATTCAATGCCAGAATCAATGCATAGCCTCAAAGTCCCATCCTTCTTTTTCACAACAAAGACCGGAGCTCCCCATGGTGACACATCGGGCGTATAAACCCCTTATCCAGAACTCTTGCAATCGAAGTTTTCAACTCCCTCAATTCGATGGGTGCCATCCTATAAGGAGCGATGGAAATGGGTGCTGTTCTGGCGTTGTCTCAATAGCAAACTCGACTTCCCTTTCTCGGTGGCAAACCGTGCAACTCTTCAGAAATACCTGCAGGAAGTCTCTCACCGTGGGTATACCACTCAGTTTGGCTTAGCTCGCCTAGTATCCACCACATGTGCTAGGTAGGCTTCATGACCTTTTCTCATCATTCGTCTTGCAATCGTGGCTGAGATGACATTGGACAAGAAATCTGTCCTTTCCCCCACAACTGTGATCTCATTACCCTCTTAAGTTTTTAGAGAAATTCTCTTCAATTTGCAATCAACTATTGCCTGATGATGTGACAACCAGTCCATTCCCAAAATCACGTCAAACTCGTGGAAGGGCAACTCAATCAGGTCTGCCAAGAATTCACACCCCTGAATCCTTATCGGGCAACCCTTGTATACTTTGTTCACCACTACACTGTGGCCCAATGGATTAGTGACCAGAATGTCTTGGTCACTTTCCCGTACTAGTATCCCCCTTTCTACGGGTAAGTTGATGCAGATGTATGAATGAGTGGATCCTGGATCCACCAATGCATGCACAGGTGTAGTGTAGAGGGAGAACGTACCTTTGATGACGTCCAGGGCATTTTGCTCCTCCTGAGCTCTCAGGGCATAATTTCTGGCAGGTGGTTTGTTATCTGGCCTCTCTGCTGGCTCGGATGCAGGCCTCTGTGATGGTCCCACTGCATCGATTCGCGATTTTCTACCTCTCGTAGTGCGGAGCGAGTCTTTCTCGCTTGTGTTGGAGCAAATTGTAGTAGTTCTGCGTGGACAGTTCTTCAACTGATGCTCTGTTGACCCACATCTCAAGCTGGCACCAGTCACTCTCCAACACTCCCCCTTGTGCCATTTCAGACAGTGCGGACATGCAGAAGATGTTGGGGCTGGTCCCCTGAACCCCATCCCTGGAGAGCTGCCCACTGATGGTGTGGACTGACCTCTCCTAGGGGTGAACTGTGGCCTGGGCCCCTGAGACTGACCCTGACCATGTGGCCGACTGAACTGCGTGCGGTGGACCTCTGAACTTCTTCCAGTGTGCAGAGATGAACTAGATGCACTGAGCCCCTCTTCTGCGCTCTCCCTTCTCAGTCCGCTCACTTATTCTTACTTTTTCAACCCTTATTGCAGCTTCCACTAACTTGCTAAATTCTGTGATTCCCAAGGCAGTGAGCTGGATCTTGATGTTGTCATTTAGTCCCTCTTCAAATCTCTTACATCTTTCAGCTTCATTAGGGACTATCTCCCTTCCGTAGCGGCTTAATCGAACAAATTCCTTCTCATATTCGCCACCGATAGTCTCTGCCTCGGGTTAATAAACTCTCTTCTTCTCTCTTCCGTATACAAGACCCACATATTTCTTCTTAAACTCGGAGAAAGAAGTCCCAAATTCTGACTTACGGCTGCACTTCACTGGACACCGTGTCCCACCACTCATATGCATCGTCTTGCAGCAAAGATATGGCAGCTTCCAGGTTTTGCTCTGGAGTGCAGTGGAGTTGTTTTAGGACTCTGTGTAACACCCTCCCGGTAACCACTCCGTACATCCTACTGTTCCGGTGACCGGTGTCGGTCCGGACAGCTAGAATGTCCGGAAAAATATTTAAACTAAAGACAGGAACCATAATTAACTCAAATATTAATAAGAAAAATTTAGTAAAAATTTTAGAAATAAAATACAACCAAGTGAAACGAGCCGGTGCCCAAGCGATGGGTAACCGGAGGGAAGTTGCGGTTCTCGCAACGAGGAGCCCTAGACCAGGGGGAAAAATTATAAAATAATTTTTGGGATTCCAGAGAAGGGTAATTGAGGTTCCCATGGCATTAGAATGCCAAGAAAATACCTAGAAAATTTTTTCTATCGGAACAGACAATTTTGACCCGTTAAGCCAAACGGAAGGCATTTTGGTCATTTCGCCTTCAGAGGTGATTTTTGGCCGACTTGCCCAGTTGAGTAAATAAATATTGTGACATAAAATATGAATAAATATTGTTGAAAATTGAATTGAAAATGATTAGAAAAGAAAAGGAAAGAAAAATCCATAAAAAAGCAATTTATGACATCTTTATGATGTCACTTATAAGTCCCCACCAATTGCATTCAAACAAGCATCTTTAAAACACTTAAAAGGGACAAAATAAAGACTAAAGGAAATTCAAAACGTGATCAGCTCCTTCTTCCCAAATTCTGCCGCACCATAGCCAAGAGAAACCCTCCATTTTCTTCATCAATCAAGCTTGCAAATCTCTCAAACCTCACCTCAAAACCCTAAGTCACTTTCATTAAAATTTATCCTAGCACCTTGCATGACCTTTTGGCAGCCAAGAAAAGGAAAGGAAGTGAAGATTTAGCTTGGAAAAATTTGCCTACAAGAGGTTAAAGTGAGGTTAGTGCTACAAATTTCATTCTTCTTCTTTTAAACTTAGTTAGAACATCATTTGAGCTAAGAAATTTTAAGGAATTGAAGTAAATTACATGTGTTATGGTACTTTAAATTTTCAGCAGCCCTATGAGAGTATGAGGTTGATTGTTTAACAAACTTAGAGTGGTTGGAAATCATGGTTAAGGTATTAAAATGCATGAAGATTGAACTAAGTATGTTAGACAAGGTTTATGAGTAAACTTAGTTGAACATTAGGGTTTGGGAAGGTGAAATGGTGACTTAGCTTTGGAAATGGTTAGAGGACTTTTTAATGGTCAATTAGTGACCATTTTAGGTAGGTTGACCCTAATTAGAACTGAAAAATGGGATGGTAAAGTGAAAGTATAAACTGCCCTATGGACAGCAGCATAGGGACTGAAATTTTAGTCCCTTTGCACTACCATAACTTGGGCAGTGGTAGTCCAATTGAAGTTTGGCCAATTGGACATGAAACTAGGCTTATAATGGCACATTTTTGCTGAAGAAACCATGCCCAAAAGACCAAAGCAAAAGGGTCAAAACTCAGCCACAATCCGGATGCCCTGCACTGAATGCTGCAGAATTTGCTAAATGAACAGTAACTGTTCATTTGGCCATAACTCACTGTAGATTTGGTCAATTGGTCTGAAATTTTTACAGCAACAAGTTAAGACATAGAAAAACAAATTTCATGAAGGAACCTACCCCAAATTATGGCCAGAACCCATTCAACCAAGTGACTCAAGTCACTGTTCATGCACTGTAGATATGGTAAATTTCTGCAGACTGCATATCCGGACAGCCTGGGTTTTTGAGCCATATCTGGAGCTACAAAACTCCAAATGGAGTGATTCAAAAAAGGAAATTCAACTAGACAAAATAAGGAACAACTTTCATGTTTTGCATTTCTTCAAATTCTAACAGTAACAGTGTCCAATGGAACAGTGAAGTTGACTCACCAAAACTGAAATTTTCTGCTTGTGTGGGTTACACTTTGAAATTGCATTAACACTTAATGCCAACAAGTTTTAAACACCAAATGTGGTATGTTGGGAGTACCAAAGGCGATGTACATATTTTTATTCCAAAAGTCAACATTTTTGTTGACCAATGATGAATACTAACACCAAAAAAGTTGAAATCCACAAATTGACGAATTTAAGAGTTTCAAATGCCCTAGTATACCTAACAAGATTGGTTTGGATAGTTTGGCATGCCAATAGGGTTCAGTTAGCAGTACTGCACATGGCAAAAATGCCATTCTGTGATTTCATGGCTTTTAGCCATTCGACTTTGCATTGAGACTTGGCCTTGTGCCCGATATTATTCTACATTGTTAGCCGCTCATTGCACACCGGAGATGCATATGTGACCGATGGTGTGACGGCGAGGTACTAGGTACCCAAAGTGCGGTTACCCGTTATCGATCCGATGCCTAGTGTAGGTTACTTGGGCAACCAAATGAATGAAAATGAGCAATGTAGAAGAAATAAAGGAATGAATATACAAATACATGACAAACAAAACATGCACATGCAATACATATTTATATATGCTATTTTCTTTTATTTTATTATTGCACCACTAAGCATTATTGCTTAGCGCGTTGCTTTTGCCACGCGTAGGTACCGAGATCCTGATCGTGAGCCCAGAGACCTCGGTGGGTGAGTCCATCCGCGATTCTGCACCGTGTCCGTGTCACCTCACTACTGCGATTGCATTGGTAGGGCACTAGGTGTCATTTTGTCATTTTGATATTTTGTAGCGATTTTTCTTCATATGTAATTAAACTTGTGTAATGTATATTGATGTATATGTAAATTATGAAAATTGTATTTGTTAATGGAATAGTAAATGTTTACTTGTGATTTATATGCGAACATCACATGTGAATGATGAATGAAAATGGAAATTGAAGTGTGGAAATCTTGATATTGAGTTTGGTGTTGATAATGGATGTTTGAGAAATATTGTTGAGATTTTGGATATTGGAGTTTGAGATGATGAAATAAAAATATTGGAAGTGTTTTTAACAGGTTTCGAAGAATGGTTTTCTCCATTTTTAGCCGGTACTCCGCCGGATTTTCTTTAAAAATTTTCGGAACCTTAAATAAATGATACTTTTGATAAAGGGTTTAAATAAATTGTATTTCGTAAATTATATGCAAAAGCATTGTATAAATTAATTGAGGAATATTAGAGTGTGCCGGTACACCGTGTGGCATACTTACTCTGTATACTGTACACTGTAAGGGTGTCACATTTAGTGGTATCAGAGCACGGTTTAGGCGTTTCTGGGCCTAGATTGAGTCCATACCATGCATTGCATTTGTAAGAGTCAAGGTGACACTAACGCAGATATGTCTATCTTTCTTATTTTGAATAGGATATGGACCCTTCATCTCAGAGAGCCGTTGAGGAGGAAGTGGAGAGTCATACTCCGCCTGCAGTAGCTGAGACTGGGGGCATGAGAGAATCTGCTCCGCCAGCTCAAGCAGAGCCTCGCCACCTCCACGAGCCATGTTTCAACAAATGGCCGACTTCTTTAGACAGATGGTCGGGTAATGCCAGCACCAAAGACCACCACCACTACCGGCTCCACAGTAAATCACTCTTGGAGAGACTAAGAAAATTTGGGGCAGTGGATTTCTATGGCAAGAGAGAATATGACTCTGTTGGAGCAGAGAATTGGTTGAACAGAAGGTGCAGAGTATTAAAACAACTCCACTGCACCCAGAGCGTAACTTAGAAGTCGCTATATCCTTGTTACAAGACGATGCCTACGGATGGTGGGACACCGTGTCAGTGAAATGCAGCCCAAGTCAGAATTTGGGACTTCTTCCTCTCTGAGTTCAAGAAGAAATATGTGGGTACTGTATACCTGGAAGAGAGAAGAAGGGAATTCATTAACCTGAGGCAGAGACAGTTGTCAGTGGCCGAGTATGAGAAGGAGTTTGTTCGGTTAAGCCGCTATGGAAGGGAAATAGTCCCTAACGGTTTGAAAGGTGCAAGAGATTTGAAGAGGGATGAATGACAATATCAAGATACGACCATCGCCTTGGGAATCACAGAATTTAGCAAGCTAGTGGAAGCTGCAATAAGGGTTGAAAAAGTGAGAATCAATGAGCAGACCAGAAGGGAGAGACAGCAGAAGAGGGGACCAGGTCAGTCTAGTTCCACCTCTGGATTTGGGAAGAAGTTTAAGGGTCCTCCTGCACAGAGTTCGGCCGCCACAGTGGTCGTGGTCGTCTCGGGGCCCAGCCACGCTCACCCCTAGGAGAGGTCAGTCCACACCATCAGTGGGCAGCTCTCCAGGGATGGGGTTCAGGGGACCAGCCCCAGCATCTTCTGCGTGTCCACACTGTCAGAAATGGCACAAGGGGGAATGTTGGAGAGTGACTGGTGCTTGCTTGAGATGTGGGTCGACAGAACATCAACTGAGGAACTGCCCACGCAGAACTACTACAGCTGCTCCGACACAAGTAGACAGACCTGCTCCTGCACCACCAAGGGGTAGAAGGTCGGGTAAATCCGAAGCTGTGGGACCATCTCAGAGGCCTACATCTGAGCCAGCAGAGAGGCCAGATAACAGACCACCTGCCAGAAATTATGCCCTGAGAGCTCAGGAGGAGCAAGATGCCCCGTAGAAAGGGGGATACTGGTAGGGGAAAGTGACCAAGACATTCTGGTCACTAATCCATTGGGTCATAGTGTGGTAGTGAACAAGGTATACAAAGGTTGCCCGTTGAGGATTCAGGGGTATGAATTCTTGGCAGACCTGATTGAGTTGCCTTTCCATGAGTTTGACGTGATTTTGGGAATGGACTGGTTGTCACGTCATCAGGCAATAGTTGATTGCAAATTGAAGAGAATTTCTCTAAAAACTTCAGAGGGTAATGAGATCACAGTTGTGGGGGAAAGGATAGATTTCTTGTCCAATGTCATCTCAGCCACAGTTGCAAGAAGAATGATGAGAAAAGGCTGTGAAGCCTACCTAGCACATGTGGTGGATACTAGGCAGGCTAAGCCAAACTTGAGTGACATACCCACAGTGAGAGACTTCCCAGTATTTCTGAAGAGTTGCCTGTTTGCCACCGTAAAGGGAAGTCGAGTTTGCTATTGAGACACCGCCGGCACAAAGACCCATTTCTATTGCTCCTTATAGGATGGCACCCACTGAATTGAGGGAGTTGAAAACTCAATTGCAATAGTTTCTGGATAAGGGGTTCATACGCCCCAGTGTGTCACCATGGGGAGCTCCAGTGCTGTTTGTGAAAAAGAAGGATGGGACTTTGAGGCTATGCATTGATTACCGGCAGTTGAATAAAGTGACTGTGAAGAACAAGTATCCGTTGCCTAGAATTGATGATCTGTTTGATCAGCTGAAGGGAGCAAGAGTATTTTCTAAGATTGATCTCAGATAAGGGTATCATCAGCTGAGGGTGAAAGATGTAGATGTGCCCAAGACTGCATTCAGGACCCGGTATGGGCATTATGAGTTTCTGGTGATGCCCTCTGGCCTAACAAATGCACCAGCGGCGTTCATGGACCTTATGAACCGTATCTTCCATCCATACCTAGATCGGTTCGTAGTGGTTTTTATTGATGACATTCTGGTGTACTCCAAGACCAGGGAAGAACATGATGAACATTTGAGGATTGTTCGCAAACCTCATGGGAAAAGAAGGCGTATGCTAAGTTGTCCAAGTGTGACTTTTGGCTGAATGAGATTGCATTCCTTGGACACATAGTGTCAGCTGATGGGATTAGGGTGGATCCCAAGAAAATAGAAGCAGTGATGGAATGGAAGCCTCCCAGGAATACAACTGAGGTCAGAAGTTTCTTGGGGCTAGCTGGGTATTATAGAAAATTTGTGAAGGGATTTTCCCTAATAGCTGCTCCAATGACCAAGTTGTTACACAAGAATGTCAGATTTGACTGGAATGACAAGTGCCAGACAAGTTTTGAGAAGTTGAAGGCTATGTTGACAGAGGCACCAGCAGCACACAAGGTGTCCCGAAAGGACTTTGTGGTCTATAGTGATGCCTCACATAATGGGTTAGGTGTGTATTGATGCAAGAGGGGAAAGTGATCGCCTATGCTTCCGCATACCTAAGGCCACATGAACAGAACTACAGTACCCTTGATCGAGATCTTGAAGCAATTATCTTCGCACTGAAGATATGGAGGCATTACTTGTATGGTGAAAAGTGCTACATTTACACAGACCACAAGAGCCTAAAATATTTGCCAACCCAGAAGGAGCTCAACCTTAGACAGAGGCGATGGATTGAGTTCCTGAAGGACTATGACTGTGTAATTGATTACCATCCTGGGAAGGCAAATGTAGTTGCTGATGCTTTGAGCGTAAAATCCATGACCTTGAGATCATTGAATGCCCGTCTATCTTTAGTTTGTGATGGAGCTATCTTGGCTGAGTTGCAAGTGAGGCCAAACCTGCTACAGCAGATTTTAGATGGGCAGAAGGTAGATGAGAAGCTAATGGCTATTATGAGCAAAATCCCAGAGGGAAAAGCAACTGACTATGGGGTGAAAGCTGATGGGTGTCTCAGACATAAAGGAAGACTGTGTGTACCAGATAATGGGGAATTGAAGACCAGTATTCTAAAAGAGGCACACACCAGTGTATATGCTATGCACCCAGGAAGTACCAAGATGTACCATGATCTGAAGCTTCAGTATTGGTGGCCTGGTATGAAGAAAGACATAGCTGACTATGTGACTAAATGCTTGACATGTCAGCAAGTCAAGGCAGAACATCAAGTTCCATCAGGTTTGCTACAACCTATACGCATACCTGAATGGAAATGGGATCGGGTCACCATGGATTTTGTAAGTGGTCTACCTCTCACCCGGAAGAAACATGATGCAGCATGGGTGATAGTTGATAGGTTGACAAAGTCAGCACACTTTCTGCCAGTTAGGACTGACTACTCACTAGAGAGGTTAGCAGAATTGTATATTAGTGAGATAGTTAGACTGCATGGAATCCCACTTTCCATCATATCTGATCGAGACCCAAGGTTTACATCGAGATTTTGGAAGAAGTTGCATGAATCCTTGGGTACACAACTCCGTTTCAGCACAGCTTTCCATCCTCAGACGGATGGGCAATCTGAAAGAGTAATCCAGGTAAATAATTGAAACCAATGAAATTGATACAAATATTGAATTGAAATGATAACAATAACGTGAAATACTTGTCAGGTCCTTGAGGATATGCTGAGGAGTTGTGTCATTGAGTTGGAGGGAAGTGGGATAGATACCTCCCATCGCGTAATTTGCATACAACAATAGCTACCAAGCTAGCATTCAAATGGCCCCATATGAAGCACTGTATGGGAGAAAATGTAGAACTCCAGTGTGCTGGACTGAATTGGGCGAAGACAAACTGGTAGGGCCAGACCTAGTGAAACAGGCTGAGGAGAAGGTGAAATCAATCAAAGCCAACTTAAAGATTGCCTCGCATGCATGTAAATCTTATGCCGACCAAGAGAAAAGAAATAGAATATGTGGTTGGCGACAAAGTGTTCCTCAAGGTGTCACCATGGAAGAAAGTGTTGAGGTTTGGAAGAAAAGGTAAGTTGAGCCCTAGGTTCATTGGCCCCTATGAAGTCATTGAACGTATGGGTCCAGTGGCCTATAGGCTAGCTTTACCACCAGAGCTGGACAAGATCCATAATGTGTTCCACGTGTCCATGCTCACAAGATACTGCTCAGATCCTTCACATGTCATCTCCAGAGAACACATTGAAATACAGCCGGATTTGACATATGAATAAGAACCTCTACGGATCTTGGCTCTGGAAGTGAAAGAGTTGAGAAACAAGCAGATTCCATTGGTGAAAGTGCTTTGGAGGCACCACAACACCGAGGAGGCAACTTGGGAAAGTGAAGAGACGATGAGGCAACAGTTCCCTCAACTGTTTGCATCAGGTAAATTTCGAGGACGAAATTTAAATTAGAGGGGAAGAGTTGTAACACCCTCCCAGAACCACTCCAGACATCCTATCTGCTCCTGGACCGGTGTCGGTCCGGACAGCTAGAATATCCGAAAAAATATTTAAACTAAAGACAGGAACCATAATTAACTCAAATATTAATAAGAAAAATTTAGTAAAAATTTTAGAAATAAAATACAACCAAGTGAAACGAGCCGGTGCCCAAGCGATGGGTAACCGGAGGGAAGTTGCGGTTCTCGCAACGAGGAGCCCTAGACCAGGGGGAAAAATTATAAAATAATTTTTGGGATTCCAGAGAAGGGTAATTGAGGTTCCCATGGCATTAGAATGCCAAGAAAATACCTAGAAAAATTTTTCTATCGGTACAGACAATTTTGACCCGTTAAGCCAAACGAAGGGCATTTTGGTCATTTCGCCTTCAGAGGTGATTTTTGGCCGACTTTCCCAGTTGAGTAAATAAATATTGTGACATAAAATATGAATAAATATTGTTGAAAATTGAATTGAAAATGATTAGAAAAGAAAAGGAAAGAAAAATCCATAAAAAGCAATTTATGACATCTTTATGATGTCACTTATAAGTCCCCACCAATTGCATTCAAACAAGCATCTTTAAAACACTTAAAAGGGACAAAATAAAGACTAAAGGAAATTCAAAACGTGATCAGCTCCTTCTTCCCAAATTCTGTCGCACCATAGCCAAGAGAAACCCTCCATTTTCTTCATCAATCAAGCTTGCAAATCTCTCAAACCTCACCTCAAAACCTTAAGTCACTTTCATTAAAATTTATCCTAGCACCTTGCATGACCTTTTGGCAGCCAAGAAAAGGAAAGGAAGTGAAGATTTAGCTTGGAAAAATTTGCCTACAAGAGGTTAAAGTGAGGTTAGTGCTACAAATTTCATTCTTCTTCTTTTAAACTTAGTTAGAACATCATTTGAGCTAAGAAATTTTAAGGAATTGAAGTAAATTACATGTGTTATGGTACTTTAAATTTTCAGCAGCCCTATGAGAGTATGAGGTTGATTGTTTAACAAACTTAGAGTGGTTGGAAATCATGGTTAAGGTATTAAAATGTATGAAGATTGAACTAAGTATGTTAGACAAGGTTTATGAGTAAACTTAGTTGAACATTAGGGTTTGGGAAGGTGAAATGGTGACTTAGCTTTGGAAATGGTTAGAGGACTTTTTAATGGTCAATTAGTGACCATTTTAGGTAGGTTGACCCTAATTAGAACTGAAAAATGGGATGGTAAAGTGAAAGTATAAACTGCCCTATGGATGCAAAGATAGGACTGAAATTTTAGTCCCTTTGCACTGCCATAACTTGGGCAGTGGTAGTCCAATTGAAGTTTGGCCAATTGGACATGAAACTAGGCTTATAATGGCACATTTTTGCTGAAGAAACCATGCCCAAAAGACCAAAGCAAAAGGGTCAAAACTCAGCCACAATCCGGATGCCCTGCACTGAATGCTGCAGAATTTGCCAAATGAACAGTAACTGTTCATTTGGCCATAACTCACTGTAGATTTGGTCAATTGGTCTGAAATTTTTACAGAAACTATTTAAGACATAGACAAACAAATTTCATGAAGGAACCTACCCCAAATTATGGCCAGAACCCATTCAACCAAGTGACTCAAGTCACTGTTCATGCACTGTAGATATGGTAAATTTCTGCAGACTGCATATCCGGACAGCCTGGGTTTTTGAGCCATATCTGGAGCTACAAAACTCCAAATGGAGTGATTGAAAAAAGGAAATTCAGCTAGACAAAATAAGGAACAACTTTCATGTTTTGCATTTCTTCAAATTCCAACAGTAACAGTGTCCAATGGAACAGTGAAGTTGACTCACCAAAACTGAAATTTTCTGCTTGTGTGGGTTACACTTTGAAATTGCATTAACACTTAATGTCAATAAGTTTTAAACACCAAATGTGGTATGTTGGGAGTACCAAAGGCAATGTACATATTTTTATTCCAAAAGTCAACATTTTTGTTGACCAATGATGAATAGTAACACCAAAAAAGTTGAAATCCACAAATTGACGAATTTAAGAGTTTCAAATGCCCTAGTATACCTAACAAGATTGGTTTGGATAGTTTGGCATGCCAATAGGGTTCAGTTAGCAGTACTGCACATGGCAACAATGCCATTCTGAGATTTCATGGCTTTTAGCCATTCTGACTTTGCATTGAGACTTGGCCTTGTGCCTGATATTATTTACAGCTTGTTAGCTGTTCTGTTGCACACCGGGAGATGCATATGTGACCGATGGTGTGACGGCCCGAGGTACTAGGTACCCAAAGGCCGGTTACCCGTTATCCATCCGATGCCTAGTGTAGGTTACTTGGGCAACCAAATGAATGAAAATGAGCAATGTAGAAGAAATAAAGGAATGAATATACAAATACATGACAAACAAAACATGCACATGCAATACATATTTATATATGCTATTTTCTTTTATTTTATTATTGCACCACTAAGCATTATTGCTTAGCGCGTTGCTTTTGCCACGCGTAGGTACCGAGATCCTGATCGTGAGCTCGCAGACCTCGATCGGGTGAGTCCATCCGCGATTCTGCACCGTGTCCGTGTCACCTCACTACCTGCAGTGCATTGGTAGGGCACTAGGTGTCATTTTGTCATTTTGATATTTTGTAGCAGATTTTTCTTCATATGTAATTAAACTTGTATAATGTATATTGATGTATATGTAAATTATGAAAATTGTATTTGTTAATGGAATAGTAAATGTTTACTTGTGATTTATATGCGAACATCACATGTGAATGATGAATGAAAATGGAAATTGAAGTGTGGAAATCTTGATATTGAGTTTGGTGTTGATAATGGATGTTTGAGAAATATTGTTGAGATTTTGGATATTGGAGTTTGAGATGATGAAATAAAAATATTGGAAGTGTTTTTAACAGGTTTCAAAGAATGGTTTTCTCCATTTTTAGCCGGTACTCCGCCGGATTTTCTTTAAAAATTTTCGGAACCTTAAATAAATGATACTTTTGATAAAGGGTTTAAATAAATTGTATTTCGTAAATTATATGCAAAAGCATTGTATAAATTAATTGAGGAATATTAGAGTGTGCCGGTACACCGTGTGGCATACTTACTCGCATATCTTGTACGGGTAAGGGTGTCACACTCTGCTCTGCTCAACCAATTCTACCGCAATGAGTCATCTTCTCTCTTGCCGAAGAAATCCACCGCCCCAAACTTTCTTAGCCTTTCCAGGTGTGATTTATGCTGTGGAGCTGGTGGTGGTGGTGGTGCTAGCATTACTCTGGCCATTTGTCTAAAGAAGTCGGCCATTTGTTGGAACATGGTCAGGAGGCCGAAAGGTGCTCGCTTGAGCCTGGTGGAGTAGGTTCTCCCTACCTCGCCTCACCGCTGCAGGTGGAGTATAACTCTCCACTTCCTCCTCGACTGCTCTCTGAGATGAAGGATCCATATCCTATTCAAAATAAGAAAGACAAACAGATCTGCATTAGTGTCATCTCGACTCTTACAAATGCAATGCATGGTATGGACTCAATCTAGGCCCAGAAACGCCTAAACCGTGCTCTGATACCACTAAATGTGACACCCCTTACCCGTCTACAGTGTAGCCGAGCAAGCTTTGCCACACGGTGTACCAGCACCCTCTAATATACCCTAATTAATTTTCAGCAAAATTTTGAATATAACTTGTAAAATATAACTCATTTAAGTCATTTATTGAAATTATAATTTATTTGAGGTTCCGTAAATTTTAAAGAAAATCCGGCAGAGTACCGGCTAAAAATGGAGAAAACAGTTCTTCGGAACCTGTGAAAAACACTTCCAATAAACAAATTCATTCATTCTCAACTCCAATATCATCACAAAACTCAATATCAAGATCTCACATTTCAATTTCAATTCTCAACCATCCATCACATGTGATGATCACATATAATTCATAAATAACCATTTACTTTTCCATTCACAAATACAATTTTCATAATTTACATAAACCTCAATATGCATTACACAAGTTTAATTACATATGAAAAAATCAAAATTAAGTTACAAAATGTCAAAATGACACCTAGTGTCCTATCAATGCACTGTAGAAGTTGAGGTGACACGGACACTGTGCAGAACTGCAGGATGGATTCACCCAGTCTGCGGTCTACTGGGCTCACGATCTGTATCTCTAGTACCTACGCGTGGCAAAAGCAACGCGCTATAATGCTTAGTGGTGCAATAATATAATAAAAGAAAATAGCATAAAATAAATATGTATAGAATGTGTATGATTTATTTGTTTGGTATTGGTATATCCATCATTTCATTAACTTTGTTCACTTTCATTTATTTGGTTGCCCAAGTAACCTACACTAGACGCATCGGATCGATAACGGTAAACCGCACCGGGTACCTAGTACCTCGGCCGTCACACCATCGGTCACATATGCATCTCCGTGTGCAAATGTAATGCTAACAAGTCAGAATAATATCAGGCACAAGGCCAAGTCTCAATACAAAGTCAGAATGGCTAAAAGCCATGAAATCACAGAATGGCATATCGCCATGTGCATTACTGCTAACTGAACCCTATTGGCATGCCAAACTATCCAAACCAATCATGTTAGGTATACTAGGGCATTTGAAACTTTTAATTTCTTCCATTTGTGCATTTCAAGTTTTGATGTCACTATTCACCTCATTGGTCAACAAAAATGTTGACTTTTGGATAGAAAATAGGTGTATTGGTTTTAACACCCCAAACATACCACATTTTGTATTTAAAACTTGTTGGAATTGATTGCCATTTCCATTTCTCAACTTAATTCTAAGAGGGTAGAAATTTCAGTTTTTGAGACCCAACTTTACTGTTCCATTAGGCCCTGTTGCAGTGGGAATTTGAGGAAATGACAAACATGAAAGTTGTTCCTTATTTTGTCTAGTTGAATTTCTTTTTTTGAATCACTCCATTTGGAGTTTTGTAGCTCTAGATATAGTCCAAAAACCACATCTGGCCGGATTGCCAATCTGCAGAATTGACCATATCTACAGTAACATGAATAGTGACTGTGATTGCATTTTTGAATTGGTTATGGGCATAATTTGGGGTAGGTTTCTTCATGAAAGTTGTTTGTCTATGTCTTAACTTGTTTCTGTAAAATTTCAGGTCAATTGACCATATCTACAGTGAGTTATGGTCAAATGAACAGTTACTATTCATTTGGTCAATTCTGCAGAATCAGTTGCAGGGTATCCGGATTGGGGCCAAGTTTTGGTCCTCTTGCTTTAGTCTTTTGGGCATGGTTTCTTCAGCAAAAATGTGCCATTATAAGCCTAGTTTCATGTCCAATTGGCCAAACACCAATTGGATCAACACAGCCAAAGTTATGGCTGTGTAATTGGACTGGATTCTCAGTCCCCATTCTGCTGTCTTTAGGCAGCATAGTCATTCTCTTTGCCAAGCCATTTTTCAGTCCAATTTATGGTCAACATACCTCAAAAGGTCACTAATTGACCATTAGAGTGTTCTTTAACATTTTCATAAGCCAAGTCAAAGTTTCACCTCTCAAAACCCTAATGTCCAACTCAATTTACCCATAAACCTCAATTAGCACACTAGTTCAACATCCATGCATATTCATACCTTAAACACCATTTCTAGCTCACTTTAAGTCCATTAAAATATTCAAAACTATTCCTCTATTAGGGCTGCCGAATTCTATGGTGGACATACACATGAATTTGTTTCATTTATTTCACAATTTCTCATCCATTACAAGCCTCAATCATGGAATTAATGAGTTTTAACTACATATATGCACTAACCTTGAATAGGGCAGATTTTTCCCAACTCTAAACTTCACTTTCCTTCACTTTCTAGGCTGCCAAAAGGTTGTTTAAGATGTGGGGTAAAATTTTAATGAAGAGAGGTTAGGGTTTTGTGGTGAAACAAAGTAGAAATCAAGCTTGAGAAGTGAGGTTTAATGGAGGTTGAGAGAGGGAGAGAGAGGCTGCCGTTTGATGAAGGAAGAAGAACAGAATTTTTGTTTCAATTTTGCCTCATTTTCCCTTTTTAATGAAATTGCTTGATTGTCATTGGTGGAGAGAAAGTTTAATGACATCATGTGATGTCAAAAGTCCCATTTTTTTCATTTTTCTTTTCTTTTCTTTTCTACTTGATTTTAATTCAATTTTAGTAATGTTTATTCATATTTTATGTCATATTAATTATTTACTCAACTGGACAAGTCGGCCAAAAATCACCTCTGAAGGCGAAATGACCAAAATGCCCTCCGTTTGGCTGAACGGGTCAAAATTGTCTGTACCGATTGAAAAATTTTTCTAGGTATTTTCTTGGCATTCTAATGCCATAGGAACCTTAGTAACCCTTCTCTGGAGTCCCAAAAATTATTTTATAATTTTTCCTCAGGTCTAGGGCTCCTCGTTGCGAGAACCGTAACTTCCCTCTGGTTACCCATCGCTAGGGCACCGGCTCGTTTAACTTGTTTGTATTTTATTTCTAAAATTTTTACTAAATTTTTCTTATCAATATTTGAGTTAATTATCGTTCCTCAATTTAATTTAAATATTTTTCCGGACATTCTAGCCGTCTGACCGACACCTGGCCACCGAATAAAGTAGGATGTACTGAGTAGTTAATGGAGGGTGTTACAACTCTTCCCCTCTAATTTAAATTTCGTCCTCGAAATTTACCTGATGCAAACAGTTGAGGGAACTGTTGCCTCATCGTCTCTTCACTTTCCCAAGTTGCCTCCTCGGTGTTGTGGTGCCTCCAAAGCACTTTCACCAATGGAATTTGCTTGTTTCTCAACTCTTTCACTTCCCGAGCCAAGATCCGTAGAGGTTCTTCTTCGTATGTTAAATCCGGCTGTATTTCAATTTCTTCTCTGGAGATGACATGTGAAGGATCTGAGCAGTATCTTCTGAGCATAGACACATGGAACACATTGTGGATCTTGTCCAGCTCTGGTGGTAAAGCTAGCCTATAGGCCACTAGACCCACACGTTCAATGACTTCATATGGGCCAATGAACCTAGGGCTTAACTTACCTTTTCTTCCAAACCTCAATACCTTCTTCCACGGTGACACCTTGAGGAACACTTTGTCGTCAACTGTGTATTCTATTTCCTTTCTCTTCAAGTCAGCATAGGATTTCTGTCTATCTGAGGCAACCTTTAAGTTGGCTTTGATTGATTTTACCTTCTCCTCAGCCTGTTTCACCAGGTCTGGCCCTACCAGTTTGTCTTCGCCCAATTCAGTCCAGCACACTGGAGTTCTACATTTTCTCCCATACAGTGCTTCATATGGGGCCATTTGTATGCTAGCTTGGTAGCTATTGTTGTATGCAAACTCTGCCAGTGGGAGGTATCTATCCCAACTTCCCTCAAACTCAATGACACAACTCCTCAGCATATCCTCAAGGACCTGACATATATTTCATGTTATTGTTATCATTTCTATTCAATATTTGTATCAATTTCATTGGTTTCAATTGTTTACCTGGATTACTCTTTCTGATTGCCCATCCGTCTGAGGATGGAAAGCTGTGCTGAAATAGAGTTGTGTACCCAAAGACTCATGCAACTTCTTCCAAAATCTTAATGTAAACCTTGGGTCTCGATCAGATATGATGGAAAGTGGAATTCCATGCAGTCTAACTATCTCACTGATATACAATTCTGCTAACTTCTCCAGTGAGTAGTCAGTCCTAACTGGCAGAAAGTGTGCTGACTTTGTCAATCTATCAACTATCACCCATACTGCATCATGTTTCTTCCGGGTGAGAGGCAGACCACTTACAAAATCCATGGTGACCCGATCCCATTTCCATTCAGGTATGCGTATAGGCTGTAGCAAACCTGATGAAACTTGATGTTCTGCCTTGACTTGCTGACATGTCAAGCATTTAGTCACATAGTCAGCTATGTCCCTCTTCATACCAGGCCACTAATACTGAAGCTTCAGATCATGATACATCTTTGTACTTCCTGGGTGCATAGCATATACACTGGTGTGTGCCTCTTTTAGAATACTGGCTTTCAATTCCCCATCAACTGGTACACACAATCTTCCTTTGTAATGCAGACACCCATCTGCTTTTACCTCATAGTCAGCTGCTTTTCCCTCTGGGATTTTGCTCATAATAGCCATTAGCTTCTCATCTACCTTCTGCCCATCTAAAATCTGCTGTAGCAGGTTTGACCTCACTTGTAACTCAGCCAAAATAGCTCCATCTCAAATCAAAGTGAGACGGGCATTCAATGATCTCAAAGCTGTGATGGACTTTCTGCTCAAAGCATCAGCAACTACATTTGCCTTCCCAGGATGGTAGTCAATTACACAGTCATAATCCTTCAGGAACTCAATCCATCGCCTCTGTCTAAGGTTGAGCTCCTTCTGGGTTGGCAAGTATTTCAGGCTTTTGTGGTCTGCGTAAATGTAGCATTTTTCACCATACAGGTAATGCCTCCATATCTTCAGTGCGAAGATAATTGCTACAAGCTCTAGATCATGGGTAGGGTAATTCTGTTCATATGGCCTTAGCTGCCTGGAAGCATAAGCGACCACCTTCCCCTCTTGCATCAATACACACCCTAGCCCATTATGTGAGGCATCACTGTAGACCACAAAGTCCTTTCCTGACACTGGCTGTGATAACACTGGTGCCTCTGTTAACATAGCCTTCAACTTCTCAAAACTGGTCTGACACTTGTCATTCCAGTCAAATCTGACATTCTTGTGTAACAACTTGGTCATTGGAGCAGCTATTAAGGAAAATCCTTTCACAAATCTTCTGTAATACCCAGCTAGCCCCAAGAAGCTTCTGACCTCAGTTGTATTCCTGGGAGGCTTCCGTTCCATCACTGCTTCTATTTTCTTGGGATCCACCCTAATCCCATCAACTGACACTATGTGTCCAAGGAATGCAATCTCATTCAGCCAAAAGTCACACTTGGACAACTTAGCATACAGCTTCTTTTCCTTCAGGGTTTGCAGAACAATCCTCAAATACTCATCATGTTCTTCACTGGTCTTGGAATACACCAAAATATCATCAATAAAGACCACTACGAACCGATCTAGGTATGGATGGAAGATACGGTTCATAAGGTCCATAAATGCTGCTGGTGCATTTGTTAGGCCAAAGGGCATCACCAGAAACTCATAATGCCCGTACCGGGTCCTGAATGCAGTCTTGGGCACATCTACATCCTTCACCCTCAGCTGATGATACCCTGATCTGAGATCAATCTTAGAAAATACTCCTGCTCCCTTCAACTGATCAAACAGATCATCAATTCTAGGCAACGGATATTTGTTCTTCACAGTCACTTTATTCAACTGCCGGTAATCAATGCATAGCCTCAAAGTCCCATCCTTCTTTTTCACAAACAGCACTGGAGCTCCCCATGGTGACACACTGGGGCGTATAAACCCCTTATCCTGCAACTCTTGCAACTGAGTTTTCAACTCCCTCAATTCAGTGGGTGCCATCCTATAAGGAGCGATGGAAATGGGTGCTGTTCCCGGCAGTGTCTCAATAGCAAACTTGACTTCCCTTTCTGGTGGCAAACCAGGCAACTCTTCAGGAAATACCTCTGGGAAGTCTCTCACTGTGGGTATACCACTCAGGTTTGGCTTAGCCTGCTTAGTATCCACCACATGTGCTAGGTAGGCTTCACAGCCTTTTCTCATCATTCGTCTTGCAACTGTGGCTGAGATGACATTGGACAAGAAATCTGTCCTTTCCCCCACAACTGTGATCTCATTACCCTCTGAAGTTTTTAGAGAAATTCTCTTCAATTTATTTTCACAAATGGTTTTCTTTAATTTCTCTCAAAATTAAAGTGGCGACTTCTCACTCTTTACCACTTCGGTGAGCGTTCGTCCAGGCGACCACGAAATACTTTACGATAATGCCTTGTGAGAAATAAACCTAGGTCATAAATTAGAAAGTAAAATTAGTTAGAATTGCTTAAAAAATTAATAAAAATTAATTTCATATTTTAGGATTTAACTTTATATAAAATTGAAATTATTTCATTAACTCTTTGGTTAATGTATTTTTATTTTACCATTATGATTGGTGTTGATTATACACATCTTATTGAAAATAAATCTTGAGTGATAGATTAGAAAGTAAATCTAAGAATCCCTCAAACTAACTTTTATTATATGTTAAATTATATTTACAAATTGATCAAGATAGGGCCTAAAAATTATGTTCATCAAGCTCATAAATGCAGCCGGAACATTAGTTAACCCGATGGCATCACCAAAAATTCATAGTGGCCATATCAAGTCCTGAAAGCAGTCTTTGGGATAATTTGCTCCTACACCCTTAGCTGGTAATATCCCGATCACAAATTTATCTTGGAGAACACAATTGCATCTTTTAATTGACCAAACAAGTCATTAATTCTCGGCAGAGGATATCTGTTCTTCACTGTCATCTTGTTTAACTGTCTATAATTATACACAGACATAGAGTACCATCTTTCTACTTAATAAATAATACTGGTGCTCCCCACAGTGACACACTAGGGTGTATGAACCCTTTATCAAGCAATTCCAGTAGTTGCACCTTTAGCTCTTTTAATTCTGCAGGCGCCATCTGATATGGAGTGATAGATATTGGCTCCACTCTAGGTATAACCTCTATCTCAAACTACACCTCTCTTACTGGGGGCAATCCTGGCAATTCATCAGGAAAGACATCGAGAAAATCACACACTGTAGGGATATCCTTAAGATCTAGACTCCCCATACGTGTGTCTACCACATGTACTAGATAAGCCTCACACCCCTTTCGAATCATCTTCTTAGCTAGTGCAGTTGTGATGAGATTAAAAGGCAACAAGTGTCTCTCCGTTTGTATCACTACATCTGCATACTCAGAGAGACCAAAAGTGACTGTCTTCAATCTACAGTTAATCATTGCATGGTGTCTAGCTAGCTAATCTATGCCCAAAATAACATCATAATCCTTGAAGGGCATCTCAATCAAATCAGACAAAAATGTATGTCCTTCGATCACCAATGGACAATCCCAATATAATCTATTCACTTTCACTTCCTGCCCTAATGGACTAGTCACTGACACATCATAGTCCATTTTCACACAAGAAATAGCAGTATCATAAACAACTCTAGCACTAACATATGAATGAGTAGAGCCAAGATCAAACAACACATAAACATCTTTTTCAAGGAAGGAGAATATACCAGCTACCACATCTGAAGTCTCTATTTCTTCCCTCTGTTGCATGGTGTGTACCCGAGCTAGTGCACCACTTTCCTCAGGCTGGTTTACTGTAGCCTAGCTAGCTGCACCACTGCCTCGGCCTCTGCCTTTACCTCTAATAGTAGTCTGTGACACTCTAGGGGTAGAACCTTGAACTGACCCCTCTGCTGGAGTATATGGCACAGGTCGGCATGCACTGGTGTAATCATTGGCAAAATGTCCAGTTCCTCCACAATTATAACATGCTCCAGTGGCCTTATAACAGACTCCTCCATGCACCTTACCACAGGTCTCATAGGTGCGAATAGATAAGGATCCCCTAGGCATTTGCTGACTCGATCTAGCTGGCCTCTGTCCCGAGTATCTACCTCTACCAAATCTTCGGGTACTAGATCCCCCAAAACTCTTTCTCTTCCCCAATCCACTACCTGAACTCTGATCAGCTATTTTCATACTCTTGTCTTTTTCTCCCACACTCTTCTCAGCTGTTGCTTCGAGTTCTACCCTCTCTATTTCAAGAGCTTGTGAAATTAATTCTGAAAAATTTGTATACTTAAAACCCACCACTTGCAGTCTAATACTCGGCCTCAAACTAGCCTCAAATCTCTTGCATCTGTCTTTGCTGGTAGTGAGCAGGCCTCTAAAATTGTGACTTAGTCGAGAAAACTCCCTTTCATATTCTACCGCTGTCTTATCCCCCGTCTCAAGCTTAGGAATTCTTGAAGTTTTATGTTAACATAAGTGTCGGGGATATATTTTTGCCTGAACTTCCTTAGAAAGTCTCCCCATGTCAGAATAGGGGGCTCCATCAGACTATTCAGGATGGTCTTCCACCATTCACATGTGTCCCCCTGAAGCAGTGACATGGCATATTCAAATTTTAGAGCTTCTGTACATTGTAACTTCTTGAAGACTCGGTCCATTCTTTCTAACCATTATTTTGCCTTAAGCGGGTCTACAGTACCCTTGAACTTTGTAGCCCCATACTTCAGCAATTTTTCATACTGCCTCTATGGTGATTGGGGTTGTACTTGAACATTGCCAGCCATCTGCTGGAAGAATACAGCCATCTATTGAGCTAGTTGAGCAGGAAACTGCATAGGTGGGGCTTGGGCAGCTGGCCCTTCTGCACCCTGAGGGGCTGGGGCCTCTCCTCTAACTTCAGCTACCACAGACTATTCTGTAGAATTATTCCCCTTTTCCATTGTGTCTCAAAGGATTTCTACTTCCTGAACAATCAACACATGAAAATTCTACTCGTGAGTTTATTTTCATGATGTTAATATACTATATGTATCAATCTATAACATTTGACCGGTTATACTTATCAAGAAATATTTCAAATTTGCAATTCAAAACCTTTACTAAAACTTACTCTGATACCACTAAAACACTTCACACCTTACCCATCCGTAAGACATGACATGATCCTGTAATATGCCAAATGAATTACCGTGCTCCGTCTACTGATAATCCATTAAACATGCTACAAGGGATTTTAAAACGAATTCAAATTCATGTTCCAATTTAAAATTTTCAATAAAAGGGTTATTAGTGGTTTTAAAATTAAGATAATACCATGAAATTTATTTAAGAGAAGAAATAAGAAATTTTAAAACTTTAAGAAATTTGGTGGAAAACCGGCATGGTAATGGCTGAAATTCAATAAACCAAAAATTTAAAACCTGTTGACAACAACTTGTAGCAATATATATTTTGTTCATAACTTTCATCAAGTAATTAAATCATCAAACTAACCTTTCATAAAACACTACTTGTCATTCACAACCAAAAGAATAAAATATTACAAATTGATATTCGTTTAATGTCACAAGAATAATATTACAATGCTTTGGTACAATTGCTCAAATATTCTTATATACATATATCCATAATTTACATCAAAATATATTTTGTAAGGGTATACCTAGAATATACCCGTTGATCAAACCAATTCTAACTTCTAGTAAGCTCACTCAGCTACCTTCTCTTTTCCTCTACCTGCGACAACGTGAAAACAGCTATCGATGAGTATTTTACTCAGTGGTGCACAACTTAATAATTTATAAAATCATCATAAACCATGAAATCATTTCACAACAAAATGTTTCCCTATTCACAATTCCATGAAATACAAAAATAATATCAAAATCTTCGATAACACATTTCTCAAATCATATAGAAATAGTCAATGTCACAAATAACATTTAGAAACAATTAGTGTTGCCTATAATCACACAGTTTAAGCTATGTCACAAAATTTTACGATCAATGTGATGTTGTACACTACGATAAAGCTTTCTCAACCTCACTAACCGTTACTAATGAGGGAGGGCTAGCTAGAAAATATGAATACTCATCCGATCTCAACCTCAACTGACAATCCAGAGAGAGAGGTAATATAAATAATCTCAACCTCACTAGCTGTTACTAATGAGGGAAGCAAATAAGTCTATCATGCCAATTATGATTTCAAAACAATTTAAAAAATTTCTATTCAAATGCCTAAGCATGTCAAATCATTGTAAGTCAACACATAAGGTTGGCAACACAATAATTTCTCAAACACTTCTAAAACACATTCATTCCGACCACCCTCATGCTACAATAACATCAATGGCTTACATCCTCCTTTTCAACAAAATAATGAACTCATTTCAACATTCAAATATTCTCAAAAGCAATTTAAATAATTCACAATTATAAAGGGAACTCAAATTTGATTTATAGAAAGTTTATTCATTTCATTTGAAATTTAAAACACAAGGAAATTATGTTGTGCACAAACCTTAAACTTAGACTTCTTTCTTGGGCTTAATTCTCCCTTTATTCCAAAGTTCTCTTCTCCACTGAAAATACACAATTTCAAAGTTTTAATACTTATTCTAACTTCCACTCATAGCTAATCAATTAAATTCCTAAGATTGCTACACATTCTAACCATACCCAACTGCAGGGTAGCATTAGAATATGACCTTTGAATCCAATTTCAACCTAGTTCTAATCATAATTTATCAAAGTAATCTCCAAGAAAGTTGTTCCTCTATGTCTTAGTTTTAATTAGCATTTTGAATCACTTAATTTGGAGGTCTAGGTCATTAGTTATGGTCAAAATACTAGACACAATTTCGGGTGCCTTATCCTGCAGTTTCAGGTTTTTTAGATTTTCATCTTAAAATTGCATTCTATATTCGGGCACCTTATGCTTAGAATTGGTATTAGGTCTTCGAAACAAAGTTTTAGGCCTTTATCTTAAGTTTCCAAATCATTTAGTAGCACCTCAATTGAAGATTTACAGAGGAAGTTATCCTCTATTAACCACACGGAGGTCACAGGGTAAAATTGCTGAGTTGTAGGAATTTCTAGTTTTAATGTCCTGACTTAGTCTAATATTTCAACTGCTTTTCCCTCATATTTGGGTCTATGTTAAAATATGAAAGTTATATTTCTATGTCTTATGATTATTTTAGCTTTAGAATCATCTAATTTGCATCTATGTAGCTTCAGTTATGATCATTTTACCAAAACTATTCAGGTGACAATTTCTCAGGTTTCCAGGTTAGTTTCAGAATCAGGGCAGAATTCTGGACTTACTTTTTCTAGCTAATTTGGGTAGGTTACAATCATAATTTGGCATTATGGTCTTCATATAAATTGTTCCTCAGTGTCTTAGGAATGCACAGATTTAAGATTCACTCAATTTGGAGTTTTGTAAAGTGAGTTATGCTTAATTAAGTAGGTACTGTTCATTTGGTCAGTTTTCCAGGTTCCAGGTTTTCATTGTTGGATTCTAGCCTTGATTGAGGTACCTTCCGGCCATTTTCTGGTTAAGTTTCCTACATGAAAGTTTTAACATTTTGTCTTAGGTTTCATTTTCCATTGGTTTCATCTTATTTGGAGTTATGTAGCTCAAGTTATGAGCTAATAACCCAACTGGACTCAAGTTGTCTAGATTCAGCATTTATGACACATCAAGCACAACTTCAATTTCATTAATTTCTTGATCAAACCAAAGTTGTTTCTCAACAAATACACTTTAAATGGTCATAATACACATCTAATAGCATCAATTTCATATCATCAAAACCCTAATTTCATATAAACCCTAATTGACATCTTCCAATTTTAATCAAATTCAAGTGTCTAATCATGCTTACAACTTCAATTCAAGTATAGGAATCAAATTAATCACATCAAAACTCATAAACCCTAATTCCTACCCTCATGACTGAATTTTTCCACTTCAACATCATGCATGATTTTCATCATTTTCTATAATAATTCCTACAATCAAACTTAAATTTCACCAATTCATAACTAATTAACCTTAAATCTTCACTTACCTCAAATGGTCAATTTCCAATCTTCTCAAATCTTCAATTTCCTTGGATTTCTTTGCTCCCTTTCTTCCAATCAAGGTCAAATTTAAGGTTTTCTAATAATTTTCTATGAAAATAGTGAAGAAATTATAGGATTTGGGAGCTTGAAGGAAGAAACAATGGAGGTAGGAGTGAGATAGGGTGGACGGCAACTAGAGGATGAAGAAGAAGATGCAATTTTTTTCTCTTGATATTTATCCTATTTAATTCATTAATGGCATTTTTGGTAAATATATGGAATGGCAATCTTGTAATTATGTGATTTTTCTTCATCATTTAAATTTGACTTTTGAATAAATATGTTTAATTTTTTTTAATCACAATTAATTAAACTAATCTAACTCCATTAACTTACTTTATCTCATTTTTGTTCAATTTTGGACTCTTAAATTAATTGACTAAATTTTACTCTTATCGAGTTTTTATTCATCTTTTCTGTAATACCCGATAAGTCCTTAGTATTTGTTTTTCACCTTGGGTTTTGATTTATTAATTCTCAATAATTCCTCAAATAAATCCTTAATTAAGGATTTTATAGGTTTCCACATGAATTTGGGGTGCAATTGCACTCACAGTCGCTTTTTGTAAAGGTCACTCATCGCTGGAAACTTAAACTCATTTAACCGATTTGTACTCCCTTTCTTTTATTTTCCTCTAACCTTATTTGATCTTTATTAATTTAATTTATGACTTCTCTCTGTGATTTAAGTGTGGTTCCAGACATTCTAACCATCCGAACAGACATCAGTCACTGAAACAATAGAATGTACGGAACTACTTAATGTGAGGCTGTTACAAATTAATTCTTAGGCCTAAAAATAATTAACAAATAAATCAATTATTTTGGTGTAAACAATTGTCCCTCGCACCTAGATTGTGACACCCCTTACCCGACTACAGTGTAGCCGAGCAAGTTATGCCACTCAGTGTGCCGGAGCACTCTATTTTATTTTAATTCATTTTTATCATAGTTTTGAAAATAACTTGTGAAATATAATTCATTTATTGAAATTGTAATGTATTTGGGGTTCCGAAAATTTTATAGAAAATCCGGCGGAGTACCGGCTAAAAATGGAGGAAACAGTTCTTCGGAACCTGTGAAAAACACTTCCTATGTTCATATTCAATCATCTCATCACTCTCAAACTTCAATATCAAAATCTCAACATTTTTCACCATTCATTTCTCAATCATTCATCTCATGTGATATCATGTATAAATCACAGATAAACATTCACTTTTACATTTATTAATACGATTTTTCATTATTAACATGAACCTCAAAATACATTCCATAAGTTCAAATACATATGAGAAAATAGAAATTAGTTACAAAATGTCAAAATGAAACCTAGTGTCCTACCAATGCACTGTGGATGGTGAGGTGACACGGACACTATGCAGAACTGTGAACTGCCTTACCGAATCTGTGGTCTACTGGGCCCTCTGTCCAAATCTTTAGTACCTACGCGTTGCAAAAGCGACGTGCTAAGCATAAAGCTTAGTGGTGCAAATAATACAAGAAAATATAATATGCAAATAAAAATAATAATTTCCTTGCTATTGTGTTCATAAGAGATGAATAATTACTAACTTATTGTTTAGTCAAGGGCTAATCATGTTTCATGATATTAACTTCTTCATGCATTTCGTTAATTATTTTCTTCATGATATTGAGCTTCTTTGTATTTTTGTAATCATTCCTGATACTTAATTTTCGTATTTTCTTTAATAATCAGTTCAATCACAGTTATACTTTTCCATGCCCAAGTAACCTATACTGGATAACGGGTCGTTGGCACTGGACACCGCGGTGCCTCGGGCCGTCATACCATGGGACGCAGAATGTCAACCACGTATGCAGTCAGTATGGCTAAAAAGCCATGATATCACATAATCGGCATAAAAGCCATGAATACGGGCATAAAAGCCATGGATACGGGCATAAAGCCATGAATACAGGCATAAAGCCTTTCCTTTCACAGTACTGCTAAAACAATACCCTATTGGCATGCCAAACTATCCAAACCAATCACATTAGGCCTAGTAGGGCATTTTGCATTTTTAAGTTTCACAATTTTTGAATTTCAAGTTTTCATGTCACTATTCATTTCATTAGTCAACTAAAATGTTGACTTTTGCATAAACAATAGGTACATTGGTTTTAATACTCCCAACATACCACATTTTGTATTCAAAACTTGTTAGTTTTGGTCACTTTCTCAAAGCTTAGGTCATTTTGGCAAAATTGCCAATTTTTGGTTTTGGGGTCACTATTCACCTCATTGGTCAACAAAAATGTTGACTTTTGGATAGAAAATAGGTGTATTGGTTTTAACACCCCAAACATACCACATTTTGTATTTAAAACTTGTTGGTATTGGTTGCCAATACCATTTCTAAGCTTAATGCTATTTGAACAAAATTTTCAGATTTGGTGCTTCATCTTTATTATTCCATTTGATATTTCTACAGTGGGAATTTGAGGAAATGGTAAACATGAAAGTTGTTCCTTATTTTGTCTAGTTGAATTTCGTTTTTTGAATCACTCCATTTGGAGTTTTGTAGCTCAAGTTATGGCCAAAATAAGTTTACTGTTCACGTGTACTGTTCATGCTGAAATTTTGGGTTTTGACAGATTTTGGTCCAACTTTGGTCAGTAATTTGACCAAGTTAAGTTCATAATTTGGTCTAACTTTCTTCATATGACATGTTCTACCATACCTTAGGTTTCCATCGGTTCAAGAATTGCCTAAATCCGAGTTTTCTAGAGGGAGTTATAGTCATCCAAACATTACTGTTCAAATGTAAATCTGCAGAGTTGCAGGTTTGATAACTTAAATTTGCCCAATCATTTGAATGGGTTAATGGCATTATTTGGGGTAGGTTTCTTCATGAAAGTTGTTTTTCTATATATTATCTTATTGCTGTAAAAATTTCAGGTCAATTAACCAAATCTACAGTGAGTTATGGCCAAATGAACAGTTACTATTCATTTGGTCAATTCTGCAGGGGCTGTTGCAGGGTGTCCGGATTGGGGCCAAGTTTTGGTCCTCTTGCTTTGGTCTTTTGGGCATGGTTTCTTCAGCAAAAATGTGACATTATAAGCCTAGTTTCATGTCCAATTGGCCAAACACCAATTGGACCAACACAGCCCAAGTTATGGCAGTGCAAGTGGACTGAATTTTCAGTCCCTCTGCTGCTGTCCTAGGGCAGCCTACAACTTCACTTTGCAATCCTATTTTTCAGTCCATAATATGGTCAACTTACCTAAAATGGTCACTAATTGACCATTAAAATGTGCTCTAACAATTTCATAAGCCAAATCAATTTTCACTCCCCCAAAACCCTAGCTTCACCTTATGTTTTCTACAAGATGCCTTAGTTAGCATACCAATTTATTATCCTTGTGTATATGTATCTTAAACATCATTTCTAATCCACTCTAAGTCCAACAAAACCCTCATTTCTATTCCTTCAATATGGCTGCCGAAATTCATGGCATTCATACACATGGGTTTGGTTCATTTATTCCACAATTTCTTACCTATTACACATCTCTAACATGGAATTAATGTGTTTTAAATACATATGTGCACTAACCTTGAATGGAGCCACTTCTAAGACTTCAAAACTTCACTTTCTTCCTTTCTTTTTTCTGTCCAAAGCTTGCTCTAGGTGTGAGGACCAAGTTTTATGAAGGCATATAGGGGTTTTATGGTGTAATTGGCTAGGTTTTGGAGCTTGGGTGAGTGCATCAATGGAGGGAGATGGGGAGAAGTCACGTTTTGGTGAAGAAGAAGAAGAATGGCTGCTGTAATTTTTGGTTATTTGGTCTTCATTTAGTCTCTTTATTAGTTAGTCAAATGATGGCTTAATTGTGATTGGTCATAATTTATAAATGACATCATCAAGATGTCATAAATGAGCTTTTCTTTGATTTTTCTTTTCTTTTCTTCACTACTCAATTTCAATTTAATTTCTAGTAATGTTTATTCATATTTTATGTCATATTAATTATTTACTTAACTGGACAAGTCGGCCAGAAATCACCTCTGAAGGAGAAATGACCAAAATGCCCTCCGTTTGGCTTAACGGGTCAAAATTGTCTGTACCGATTGAAAAATTTTTCTAAATATTTTCTTGGCATTCTAATGCCATAGGAACCTCAATGACCCTTCTCTGGAGTTCCAAAAATTATTTTATAATTTTTCCCCGGGGTCTAGGGCTCCTCATTGCGAGAACCGCAACTTCCCTCTGGTTACCCATCGCTTGGGCACCGGCTCATTTGACTTGGTTGTATTTTATTTCTAAAATTTTTCCTAAATTTTTCTTATTAATATTTGAGTTAATTATGGTTCCTGACTTTAGTTTAAATATTTTTCCGGACGTTCTAGCTATCCGGACCGACACCGGTCACCGGAACAGTACAATGTACGGAGTTGCTACTGGGAGGGTGTTACATAGATTGGCTGACTAAACCATTCTAGGCGGATAAAGATTGGACTTAGCTTATCTCTTTGCTGTTCAAAATTTGAAAAAAATATTCCAATGTCTCTTATGCACTTCCTAGGAATTTAAAATTTAAATTGGTCTTATCTTAGCACACTCCAGTTTTCATAGAGTTCTAATCATTGCAAATCTCTTAATTATTGCAAATCATGCTTCCCATAGCATTAATATTAATGTCACTTAAAAGAATTTCTCTCACATACTTTACTAATTTCACCATATCTTCTCCACTCTCACAATAATTAGAAACATTTAACACAGCTATCGAAAGAAACCATAATCTCATTTCTTCCTTTCTCTCTTTCATTTACCATACCATTGCATGATCGATCCTTGCCTAGACATTGATCCTTCCATGATTCCTCTCTGGCCTTCTTCTCAGTCATCATTTCCTTTTCCACAATTCCTATTTAGCAAGCAATCATCAGCGTGTAATTTGTTTCGACCACCAATTTGCCATGCGATTTCCATTTGGACTTCTTTCATAGCCATCGTCCCATCTCTTGCCATCCCATGCTTTATTGATGGCAACCACCCTCTTCATTGTGTAACATTCCTTTATCATTTCTTGTGTTCATGGTCATCCCAATTTTAGGTAAGATTTGAATCATTCATCATCTTGTTGATGTTGATTTTTCCATGTAATTGCTAAATATTGAATGGGTTTTGTTAATTATTCCTATATTTGAGAAATTCTTAGTTACCTACTCAGGTACCTGTTATTATTGCAGTATGATGCTAAGCACTTGTATATTGAATTACATGTTGGTACTTATTTTATTTGATTGATTGTTGTTTAAGAATGCACATTTGATACATCCCTTTGACTTTTAGAGATGGCATCAGACTCTCCCTCCAGCTCGCAGGCACCTGCTGGTATTTAGGTACTTGCCACTTTACAGGTATCTACAGTTCTATAGGTACCACTGATGATACCATAAGTTTCTCCTATCAGTAGTAGTGTTCCTAGATTGAGTGCTCCTTCTACTGCCTTATGTGTCTATACTCCACCAGTCTTTCTCATGCCCAGTTCCAACTTATTCTCTCGCACTACTGGAGGTAATTTTTTGAACCTTACTGTATATGTGAGCTTTCTATAGGCTGTGTTTGATCATTGATTATGAAAATTAGTTCATATTTGAAAAACTGGATACCCATTTCATAGAGGAAACTCTATCTAATTTTCCTCTCACCAGGTAATTGCTTTTGCTTTTATAGGTACTAGCACCTCAGAACTTACAGGTACTAGTGCTTTGGAGCTAGTAGGTACTAGCTTTAGAAGGACTTAAATTATTCCACCCCCTAGTCCTCTTTTAGTAAGTACTATGTTCTTCTACTGCTTCACTTCATTTAATATAGATTATTTGCCTAGGTACCTATGTAACACCCTCACTGTAGCAATTCCATACATTCTACTGTTCCGATGACTAGTGTCGGTCCGGACAACTAGAACATATGAAAAAATATTTAGACTAGAGTGAGGAGTCATAAATAACTCAAATAACGGTAAGAAAAATTAAGAAAAAATTTTAGAAATGAAATACAACCAAGTTAAATGAGCCGGTGCCTTAGCGATGGGTAACTCAGTGGAAAGTTGCGGTCCTCGCAGGTAGAAGCCCTAAAGCCAGGGGAAAATTCTTGAAATGATTTTTAGGACTCTAGAGAAGAGTCATTAAGGTTTCTATGGCATTAAAATGCCAAGAAAAGGCTTAGAAAATTTTTTTGATCGGTATAGACGATTTTGGCTCAATAAGCCAAACGGAGGGCATTTTAATAATTTCGTCTTCAGAGATGATTTTTGGCCAACTTGTCCAATTAAGTAAATAATTATTATTACCTAAAATATGAATAAATATTGCTAAAAATTGAATTGAAATTTGGTAGAAAAGAAAAGAAAGAAAAAAAAGTTAAATTGGGAATTATGATGTCATGCTCATGTAATTAAGAATTTCCACCCAATCACAACTTAACAAAATGACTTAAGAGATAAAAGGGACACAAAATAAGATAAAAAAAAAAAGAAAAATCCAGCAGCCACCATCAACCTTGGGCAGCCGAATTTAGAGAGAGAGAGAGAGAGAGAGAGAGAGAGAGGAGAGAAAACCACCATTGAAGCACCCTTTCAAGCTTTGGCTAACCCACCAAACCACCTCAAAACCCTAGCTTCCCTTCACAAAAATTCATCCTCACACCTAGAGCAAGCTTTGGACAACAAAAGAAAGGAAGAAAGTGAAGTTTTGAAGTCTTGGAAAGTGACTAAGTCAAGGTTAGTGCCAATTCCTTCTAAAAATTTTATGTATACCTTATGTGGAGTAGGAATTGAGTGAGAAAATTAAGTGGAATTAAATAAAATTTGCATGATGAATTGCTACCAATTTTGGCAGCCTTATGGTCTCTTAGTGTTTCATGAATTTGATTGCATAATAGTTGTGTATGGCTACCATTGAACATGATTTTGGTGTTTTAATTCATGGATTGTATGTATATAGAGAATGGAGATTGTTGGAGTTATGGTTTGGGGCACAAAATTTTAATTTTGTTCATGTGTTGGTGAATGAAAGTTCTAATGGTCAATTAGTGACCATTTGGCTTAGTATAATGAGGAACTAAAGTGAATTGTAGCTTTGGATTTGAGGTTGGATGTGCAGCCTTGAGTCCCCTGCAGGTCTGGATGTGAGTCTAGCATGTTTGGGCAGCTATAACCTGGGTTGTGTAGGTTCAATTGGTGCAAGGCCAATTGGAAATGAAATTAGACACATAATGGCACAACTTTGATGAAGGAACCCTGTCCAGAAAATAAACTTAGGATGCCCTAAAAATTGACCAAATTTGGGTAATGCACATTCTGCCTGGGCAAAATGACCAAATGAACATTGTTCATTCATTTAGTCATAACTCAGTGTAGAAAGATCCGATTGACCTAAAATTTATATCAATGGAAAGCTGAGGCAATTTAGAACAACTTTCATGCAGAACACAAACTCAAATTATGGACTTAACTAAATGAAATTGCTAGCCAAAGTTGGACTACTAAATCTGGTAGAACCAAAAATTGCCCAGAAATTCCGGGTAAAGGTAATCCAACCAGTTATGGTGAAATAGCTATAAGTTGAGTTAGAAAACTCCAAATTGGATGATTCAAAAAGTGAAATATAACTAGACACAATAAAGAACAACTTTGATTAAGAACACTTGGCCAAATTCTCACTGTAGAATGGCCTAATGGAATAGTGAACTCTGGCACCCAAAACTGAAATTTTTGATTTATTCTCCATTGGTTAGAATTATGGATTGGCAACTAATGCCAACAATTTTGGGAACCAAAATGTGGTAAATCTATGTGATTAAAACTCATGTAACTATTATATATGAGAAAGTCATTATTTTGACTTAAATGACCACATGAATAGTAATATTACATGTTAAGTACAAATATTCAAGAAATAACTTTGTAATATGCCCTAGTAGGCCTAGTGTGATTGGTTTGGATAAGTTGGCATGCCAATAGGGTTCTGATAGTAGTACTGCGTATGGCTTCATACCATTCTATGATATTATAGCCTATGGCTATACTGATTATGATGTTATACTTGGCTTTATGCCTTATTGCTTTTATGGCTTATTAGCCATTCTATCTACACACCGGGAGACACATTGTGACCGATGGTGTGACGACCCCGAGGTACCTGATACCCAGTGTTAGTTTATCCGTTTATCCAATCCGGTTAATTTGTATAGGTTACTTGGGCATGGAAAGTATAAATATAATTGAATTGATTATTAAAGGAAGTAAGGAGATTAAATATCAAGATAAAGAACAAGAATTATTACAATAAAAAGAGGCTTAAAATCATCAAGAAAACGATTAATAAAATGCTAGAAAGAGTTAATATCATAATATGTAATTAGCCTTCGACTAAACAATAAGTTAGTAATTATTTATTTCTTATAAGCACAATAACTAGGAAATTTTTACTTTTATTTGCATATTATATTTTCTTTTATTATTGGTATCACTAAGCTTTATGCTTAGCACGTTGCTCTTGCAACGCATAGGTACTGAAGATTTAGCCAGAGAGCCCAGCAGACCACAAACTAGGTGAGACTTGTATACAGATCTACATAGTGTCCGTGTCACTTCATAGAATACATTGCATTGGTAGGACACTAGGTCCCATTTTGGTATTTTGTACAGTTTGTTTTTTATAATTAAACTTTTATTTTATCATGTATAGTTGAAACTCATATAATATATTTTGGTATTAATGCAAATATTTGTAATTTGTATTTATAAATAAAAATTTAGTATTTATTTATGATTTGTACATGATTATCATGTGAAATGAATGAATGACAAATAGAATATTTTTTGAAATATGGTTGAGAAATATTGAGATTATGTTGATATAATAGTGTTTGAGAATGATGGGAAATGTAAGAGAAGTGTTTTTCACAGGTTCTAAAGAACTGTTTTATTCATTTTTAGCCGGCACTCTGTCGGATTTTCTATAAAATTTTTGGAACCTCAAATGAATTTATAATTTCAATAAATGACTTAAATGTAACACCCCTATGTTCGGTAGTGCGTACAACTATTCCGGTGACCAGTGTTGTTCGGACAGCCAGAATGCCTAGAACTACACTTCGATATGAGTGAGGAGACATAAAATAATGAAATACAAGAAAAGAAAATACAAGAAAAACAAAGGAAAAATAATAGCAAAGAAATGTAACCAAGTTAAGCGAGCCGAGAACCCTAGCAATGGGTGACCGCACCGGGAAGTCACGGCATGGACCGTTGGCTAGCCCTGGACCGCGGCGAACCCTGAAAAATATTTTTAGGACTTAAATAGACACCTATTGAAATACAAATATCATTATAAATATCAAAGAAAAAATTAAATAATTAGTACAAAGAAAAGTGAGAAATCGAAAAACGGACAAAACCCGGTGTTACCGAAAAATCGGGAATACAACCCGAACAGGGGCATTGTGGTCATTTGACATCCCGAGTTGTCTTTTGACCTAAATGTCCATTAAAAATAAATAATATTACACTTGGAAAATATAATAAAAAATTAATTTAGGGGTACCAAATGTAAATAGTAAAAATGGAGGGTAAATTGACTAATTAACACATTTAAACATATAATATAGTTTATAATTGGTGAGTGGAGCACTAAGGATTATAATAACCATTAAATGGGCAGATTTCTCCACTAACTAACTCATTTTCTTCAAGCTTCCAACAATGGCCGATTGTCACTCCCAATTCTCCATGGAAAATTTTCCATGCAAAGCTTAATTCTTGCCCATTTTCAACATAAAACCATAAATTCTCTTCATTAAACTTGGTCCACACCTCTTGGGCAGATTATAGGGAACAAAAAGGAAGAAATTTGGTGAAGATTTAACAAGCCCCAACAATAGGTAAGTGTTTAAATTATGTTTTTTCTTAAGTAAAGTTTATGGGAAGCTTGAGATAAAATGATTGATGATGAAATTTTGAGTTTTTGGTGAGTTATGATGGTGTGTACTTTTGGCAGCCATGGAAACAACTTGAAGGCAGTTTATTTGTGCTTGTAAATGGTGAATTAAATGATTGATTAAATGTATATTGTGTAGGAAATTGTTTAGGTAATGTATACTTAGTATATGTAATTGTAAAATGAGATTTAAAGCATGGAAAGTAATGGAATGTAAGTGTACCATTGTGGCAGTTTGCTAACTCTTGAGGAATGCTGGAATTCATGCTTGGTTTATGGAATAATGATGTTAAAATGTGTTGGTTGTTATGGCAGTTTGAGTGTATGTATGGTGGTGTGAAGTGGACATGTAAATGAGCATGAATTGGTGATTGAATTGTTGTAAATTGAATTGGACAAATTCTGCACTTGTTGGTGCACATTGAATGTAATTGTAAGCTGCCAAAATGACCTATAATATGTTGTAAATTATGTTTAGGTTGTGGTACAACCAGAATTAGTTTGAATGTTAAGTTTGGTGAGTGTTAAAAGTGATGTTTGATATGTATGCAAGAATTGCAATAACGCAGTTTGAGTTTTAGGCCTAGAACTTTAATTGTGTGGCTCCAATTGGTATGAGACCAATTGGAGGTGAAACTAGGCACAAAATGTGCCAAATTTCATGAAGGAAGCTTGCCAAAATTCTGCTTGCAAGGTAGCTTGAAAAATGACCAAATCCGGATTAAGTGCAAGTAAGGCATGAAAATTGACCATTTGGGCAGCAGATAATGTTTAGTCCATAACTCACTCAAAACAGGTCCAATTGACCTGAAATTTTAACCATGAATAGTTAAGACCCATATCTACAAGTCTTATGAAGACACCAAAGCCTAAAAATGACCATAAACAAGTCAAACAGCTTGCAGAAGTTCGGGTCCAAAAACTGGCCGAACCTAAAATGACCTAAAATGACCTAAAGTGACTAATTTTGGTGCAATTTGACCAGCAATAGTAAAATGACCATGACTTGGTCTACATAACTCAGAATGACCTAAAATTTTGCCCCGCGTTCCATAAGACATAGATCTACAAGTTTGTAGTTTTGACCAAAATCTGAAAACCGAGGGAACTAGGTCGTCCGGCTAGGTCAAACTAGTATCCCGGAATCCAGCAAATTGCAAGAAAATATAGTATACACGGAAATGAACTTGGTAACATGTACCAACCCTAAAAGACTATCGAATGTGACATTTTAGTAACATTAAAACCTAAATTACCTAGAATGCACCGAGGGTCGACATATTAGGTTGATTAAGCAAATACTAGCATTCAGTGAATTACTTATCAAACATTATCGTTAGAGACAGTTTAATTAAGTACTGAAACACTTCAAATTGTGTTTCTCAGTTAGCAAAGACTCAAGGAAAGGGAAGGAAAAACTGAGTCAAGACCAGGAGATAGTTATCAGAGGTTTATGCACAACAACTCTTTCTTTCGAATTTTTCAATTGAAATGAATTATGACTATTTGCACATTATTGTTTCAAATTGTGGAAATGTGTTTGAATGGATATTTATCGCTTGAAAAGCACTGTAAATGGTTTGAAATTGTGAGAAATTGTTTGAATGATATTGATGGATACTTATTGATTGAAAAGCATTGGAAATGGTTTGAAACCACAGCTATCATGTATATTGATTGTATTCCTCGCTAGCTTATCTAGTGGGACGAATTGAATTCCCTCTCTGGCTAAAGTGTTGATGTGTGTGCCTATTGAGGACGAATTGGATGAGTACTCATATTTTTGCTAGCTAGCTATGTTATTCCTCATTAGTCATCGACTTTTGGGACGAATTGAATACCTCATTAGCCATCGGCTTTTGGGATGAATTGAACCTTGGAACATGATTAAGCTATGTGTGATTTATTGATATGTATTGTGAGATTGTGAAATGAATTTAAACTCTTATTGACATACACTGTCTTTTGAATTTAACCATGATCTGACTTATTGAAATTTATTGTGATATTGAGAAATGGAGTTTAAATTCTTATTGACAATTACTATCTTGAAATTAACTATGGTTTTAAGTATCAACTATTTAAATGATTTATAAATTGTGATTTAAAGTTGTATTTGGTTAATGTTGTGCACCACTGAGACATTGTCTCAGCGATAGCTTTTTTTTTTTATTGCTGTCGCAGGTAGACAGACAGACAGGGCAGCAGACTAGGCTGCTAGGACATCCAGCGAGAGATTTTCGGGTATAATGAGTATACCACATTTTGCATTTTGTACTGTAATGTATAACCACTTGTCGACACCATATTTTGGCCGATCCCCAAAATCAACAAGACTTTGAAACCGATCCCCAGCACTAGGTCTCCCTGGGCCAGCCAATGACATTTCCGATTTCTCTTTATTTTTCTTTACCAGATGACCATATTTCCGAACTCTCCTTAAAAGGAATTGAATCAATGCTAAGTCCTAACATTCGTTAAAGCCCTGCCGATCTCTCAAATCATTTACCGATCTCTCAAACCCGCTGTCGAATTTCCGGACCCGTCGGGTATATCTCTGATCTCTGTTGATAAATGAAGTGAACTAGCATTAGATCTTTTCTTACCAGTTTTATTGCCGATCTCCTTTTCGGAAGATTAAGAGCTAAGGTTTTGGTTCGGTCTAACGAGGGTTCCGATCTTAAGTTTTCAAGTTAAATTTTCAATTTTAATCAAGTCCTGCTCAAAGATTTCTTCCCCACCGATCTCATGCTTATTGTGCTTTCCGATCTCTTATACTTAGATTAATAATTGCATTTAGATACTTAGGCAATTCAGAGATTTTCCAATCACATCCATTCATTGAACAAAAGAGACATTCCATTTCATTTCATTTTTTTTTCGTACAAGCTATTCGGCTGGGGGATCACCCCCAGCCTGATTTACATTTTGTTCACTCTCTCTCTCACCCTCGGCTTCCTCCTCACTGTCCTCATCGTCGCCCTCAGGAGCCAGGTCGGCCATCCAGGAGAAGTCCTCTTCAGGGTAGCGCTTCTGGAGTTCAGCCAAGAGGTCCTTGTGAGCATTCACATAGGCTCCGGCTATTCCCGCCACCATCTCTTCGTCTCTCTCCTTCAGCTCCTCGTCTTTCTCCTTAAGCTCCTCATCCTTCGCCTTGAGTTCCTCTATAAGTTGAGCGACCTGAGCGGCTTTGTTGGCGTGAAGCTCCTGGACTTCCCCAAGAGCACGGTCCCTCTCAGCCAAAATATGATTCTGTTCGGCCAGCCTGTCTTCATGGAACTTTGCCCGTCCCTCGACTTGAGATATATAATCCCGAGCGGATGAGAGTTGGGATCGGAGGGAAGCCACTTCCTCATTCTTCTTCCCGATCTCCTTACCCAGACGCTGAATCTTTTCCCGAACCATGGTCTGGTTCACCAGACACTCCACGTTCAGGCTCATGGATCGAGTCAAGATATCATCGAGACCATTCCGGGATAGCCTGTCCCGATCCTCCTGAAAGAAGATGGTAGACCCCAGGACTTTGGCAAAATCGGGGTTCTCTCTAACAGTCCGGTTATTCTTCAAGGAGTCGATCAGTATTTGAGCGCCACGAGAAGAGGTCCTCCCAGAAGCTTGAGTAGGCCCCCTTTCTGTGCTTGGAACAATTGGGAGAGGTGGAGGCTGCTCTTCCGTTCTAGGAGGAGATCGGACAGCTTCTGAGGTCGGCGGACCCGAAGGTTGAGGCGGGTCTCTTTGTATCTCCCCAGGCTCATGACCGGGTGTTCGAAGCATTTCCGAACGCTTCATCTCCTTTACTTTCCGGGAGATCTCTCTTTCCTTCTTCTGCTTCCTAGAACCCTCACCACCCGCCATACCTGCACAAAGAAAAGGTTAGTGAGATCGCTAAGGTCGTGAGAACTGAGATATAGAAAATACCAATGCCGAGGTCAGAGAGCGGAAGTTCGCGGTCTTGGCCGGTGAGCAATTGAATAGTCCAATGGTGCAGCTCGGCAGTCACCGCATCCAAACAAGAATACTTTTGAGTGGCGGCCTGACTCTTCAGATCCATCACTATTAAACTTTCCTCCTGACTCAGGGTAATGTGCTTCGGAAGCAAGGGCCCCTGGTACCACCAGCTACGGGGGAAGTCCTCAAAGCAGCTCGGATCTTTGCTCCTCAGAATGAAGAAACGGTTCTTCCAATTCTTAAGGGATGAGGGCAGATCGGAAAAGAGCCCGCAATGAGGCTTCGCCTGAAAGAACCAGTGTTCGTCATCCTTTCGACGAGTTAGTCTGTGCAGCTCGGCGAACACCTTAGCCGTAGGTCTGATTCCCTTAGCTCGGCATAGACCTCGGAAGGCTACCAAGATCCGCCACGAGTTGGGGTGAATTTGAACAATGCATGCTCGGTGAAGTTTTAGGACCTCCTTATAGAAATCGTCTAGAGGGAACCTCAGACCGGCCTTTAACTGTTCCTCGTACACCATAACCATGTCATTCTCTTCAAAGGAGTGATCGACACGAAGATCGCCGTGGCACTTGATTAGCTCGTACGAATCAGGCCGAATGTTATATTCTTGGCTAAACGATTGCAGATCGGATTCTCGAAGAACCGACGGTAGCTCGTCTATAGGGAGAGTCTCTCTCCCTGAAGAAGGTGCGAGCCTTGATGGTATGACCCGCCCCCGAGTTGGAGCGGAGGCCACAGGAGGTTCTTGTTGAACGCTTTCGATCGCCTCTTCTTCATCAGACGATGACCACGAGAACTGAATGGAAGGAGGGCTCGCCGCTCTCTGACCTTCGGCACCGCTCATTTTCAAAAGAAACAAAGAATTTAAACTAAAAGAGGATCAAAGCCCTTACCGGAGTCTGATCGGCGTCGGAAGAACTTGAGAAAACGAGAACTTCAAGTTGTGAGCAGGGATTGAAAATGGAATGATAGAACAACTGGATAACCCTCCAACCCCTATTTATACTAGTCCGAGCATTTAATGCTCGCGAGGTTCTAGGCAGCATCGATTGGTGGGACTCGGCAAATGCTCGACACTTCTCTCAAATATCCGAATGTTCTGAGATCGGTTAATTGGAGATCGGCATAATAAGTTAAATATTTTGAATAAAGGATCAGTTAAGTGTCATTCAGGTAAAGAACCAGATCGGATAATCACATTAGAGATCGGAAAATAATCAATGCAAAAATAATAAGATGATAACCGACAAAATAAAGTCTTTATTTTCAAAAGATCGGATTACATCATTTGGGCGATCTCTAGGGATCGGATTACACTAAAATTGGATCACATCATTTCTGTGATCGCTAGAGATCGGATTGCATTGAAAATAAAATACATCATTTGGGCGATCTCTAGGGATCGGATTATGATAAAGGTCTAATTACATCATTTGGGCGATCTCTAGAGATCTGATTACATTGAAGGATTACATCATTTGGGCGATCTCTAGAGACCGGTGGAACATCCTATCTAAAGGACCTATGTCAAAGCCTAGTCTCGTGGCTGAATCAAAAGAGGTGTTTGATCAGGAGACCGGCTATTGACATTGGATAGATGTACAGCTCAGATGGGGTGACTATGACTCCCATGAAGATGAGAGACATCGTCACCGATGTTACCACTCGAAACCGACCTGCTGTCGGAACACCCAATGTGGAGGAAAGACGCTGTCGGAACACCCAATGTGGAGGAAAGACGCTGTCGGAACACCCAATGTGGTAAGAAGCCGAATAAACTCAGATGAGCGACTCGAGACCGGCACGATCAAGCTCCGCAATCTAGATCGGTCAATTGATCCAGTTCTCTCACCGTCATCAGACAAGGTTATTCGATCACCGGGATCGTAAATTTTCAGTCGGTGATTAAAAAGGTCCATCGGAAAGGGATCAAAAGCCACGCCTTAGCCGAATTATCACGAACAGCTTAAAACAAGTAAGAAGGAAGAGAGGAGAATAAGATGAAGGAAATGTCTCTGTTGTCATGGGTATATATCGGGGGAAAACGAGCATTTATTGATAAGCGTAAAACGGCTTGACGCCGAATCGAGGACAATTAATGCTTTAACCGCATCGACCAAGAAGGGAAAAGATCGGAATAGTAGATCGGAAGGTGGGAGACCAGCATGAAAGGTCGGAAAGAACATGTGAAAGAGATCAGAAAGAGGAGGGATTGGTAGGCAAAAAGAATAAGACAAATCCCAATAACCGTCGTCAGAATCAGAGCCGAGGTAGTTAAGGCGTTGCAAACGAGATCTCCACCGCACGCCTAAGAATCGCCCGCAATGCTGACAGGTGCCAGGGTATGTCATGACAGTCCTGTACATTCCAATCTCCACCGTTGATCCCACTTGTAAGGACAAACCCGGAACCCTTAGATCAAGAGAGAAGACGACAATACCAGCGTCTTTCGCTCTTAGCCCTCAGATCGTTCCGGACAAGGAAATTTGGACCGTCAGATGGAAAGAAGAAAAGGACAAATATTATGAAGAGTGATCTCAACCATTCATTTTGATTCTCTTTAATTCCTGAACCTCCGATCATGTCCTTCGAAATCTTGACCCTCCATCTCCCTCAAAATAAATCCTGACCCTTCACGAAGAGCACCCGATTCCTATAAATACCTGCATAAAAACTGTTCAAGGGACGGACGGAAAAATAGACAAGAGGCTGTTATTATAGCAGAGGAACTCTGAAAGTTCATTTAGTTTGTTACTCTGCTACTTAGAAGTGTCGATTAAAAAGACTTTTGAAACTAGTTTTCTGAAGTGTTTTCTTGAAGAGATTCTGAATACTGGAACTCTACATTTCCAGTTTGTTCATTATCTGGTCATACTCTCACTTTCTGCCTTTTATCATCTCTGTTTTCACTGTCCAAGCTCAACTTCATATCACTCGGTTCTTTCTATCTTGATCTGATCGCATTTTAGCTAAGTACCCTCCAGTTCACGAAGAACACCACCCTCAGGCCAATCAATCCGTTGCCTTATCACCATTCGACACCCCATAGTTATTTCAATAAAATTAGCTCCTTACAGGTAAGAGCTCAGTTTTATTAAGTGCCTATATTTACTTTCCGCATTTCCTTTGTTCTTCTTACATCTGTGACTTTCTTCAAGATTACTTTTGTACAAACGTTCCCTAAAGAATGACACTCCCAAATCATCTCTTTAGTGATCAGTTCATTTTTATTAATCTTTATCATTTCTGAAAGCAAGTTTTCTAACTCCTAGTAGTATGTAAATGGTTGGGTAAACGTAGGTAACTGCAACTTAGAGGTCTCTTTTAAAAGAAAAAAAACATGAATAACACATCAGAAAGATAGCCAAACTATTAGGCTGACGTAAACAGCAATTCGGCAAGATGTCATAAACTGAAATAGAACCAAAGTAAACAAAACAGAATAGATCGGATGTTAATAGATATTGGTAAAATGACTACATGAAAAGGTCAGTGAATCAAGTCTAGTGTTCCCCGTTCAGCCACAGGTTATACAGAAACCTTATCCCCAGCATTTTTGAATGCCAGAATTCTTGGTTTTAGGTTCTTAGGACCCGTAGCTGTGGTTAAATTTTTAAAGGTCGGAAAAGTCTTTGTCCGAGTCCCATCAAAATGGAAGAGGTCGGAAGAGTCCTTATCCTATCCTTGCCTAAGAGTTTTAAATCAACAGTTAAAGGAGATCAAAGGAGAGTTCTTATCTGGTCTCCAACCCGAAATCCCAATAAAAGGAGATCGGAGGAGAGTTCTTATCCGGTCTCCAATCCAAAAATCTCAATACTCTTAAAGGAGATCGGAGGAGGGTTCTTATCCGGTTTCCAATCCAAAATTTTAATGAACCATTAAAGGAGATCGGAGGAGAGTTCTTATCCGATCTCCGATCCAAAATTTTTAATACATATTTAAAGGGATCGGAGGAGAGTTCTTATCCGGTCTCCAATTCAAAACTCCAATAAATATTCAAAAGAGATCGGAGGAGAGTTCTTATCCGATCTCCAAATCAAATTTTAATAAATATGCAGAATAATCTCGCAAACAAAAGACATAACTCAACTTCAACTCACTAAGGTTGTCTCATTTACTTATGTATCTGGGTAATCCAAATGGTGAGAAAGCAAATATTCCCCTATATCAGAAGGGTAACATATTCATTCGAGCCTTCCTAACTATCAAATTTGAAAGTGTAAAGTTAAATCTACTTGCCCTTGTTAAGGGACGAGGTGAGGTGCCTAACACCTTCCCCACCCGTTTACGGACCCCGAACCAAGAATCTCTGTCTTGAAGTGGTTTCATTTTTAATTTATTTCCCCAAATGGTTTTCTTTAGTTTCCCTCAAAACTAAGGTGGCGACTCCTCACTCTTTCCCACTTCGGTGAGTGATCGTCCAGGCGATCGCAAAATCCCATTGCGACAGCTTGGCGACTCCACTGGGGACTGTACCCCAATGCTAGTGGTCCAAAAGTAGATTTAATTTTGTCCGATCAAATTATAGTTAGATAGGCTCATTCGGCGATGTTGTATGCGTTAATTATTATTGCTGCTAACTATTTTGTTTGTTTTACCTGTCCTATTCCTTACAGTGCTCTTCCTTTCAAAAAAGGGAAAAAGGGAAAAATGGAAAAACAAAATCCCCCTAAATTGGGAAGAGGTAAAGGTGTCCCTTCACACACTGAACACTCACACAATGTCCTCACACACTATGGTCCTAACCCGAGCTTTCTTACCCTTTTAGGAAAGTAGGAGGGGGTTATGTAGCGGTACCCGTGGGTTTTACCCCGTTAGTATCCATGAAGGCTTCTGCTCAAATTGAAACTCGTTCTATTCACCGTGATACCCGTGGAATTTTCCCGATAATATCATGGGGGTAGAATGGGGCTCTACTGTTTACAGTAGGGGCAATTTGGGAACCTGTGGCTTTTAGAAAGTTAGATCCTGAGCTAAACTATCACAATAGTTGAAAGCCGTAGTGAACTACCTTATAAGATAGAACTATCCAGATAGGTAGCACTCACCCGGTATTAGGAGTCTCCCTACTATAGGACAAAAGGGGCATACTTACTCTTACCCTATTCTGCTTTAATTTCCTTTTGTTCATTTTTTTTTTTGAGGGTAATCTTGAATCCTACTAGAACACCTACACATTTTCCTACTTTGATAAATGTGTACGTGTCACCCTGTCAACAGTATGATTCAAAATTACCCCAATTTGTCTTACTAACGAATTTTCCCGCAGGCATTACCAAACCAAGAGTCCAGTAAAGGATAGGCATCATTTTTATCATGGCATCCTCGAGTCACTAAGTAAGAGGCTCAAAGAGCTAAACTTTGGTTCAAATCACCATAGGTCGGTACCCTCGCAAAATGATGTTTCCGAGGCACACGCTAGCTCAATACCTTCACTAGATCTGGATAAAATAGAGGTCAGAATGAACAACCTCGAGGGTCTGTCTAATGGATGGAGGTCGCTTCCCGATCAGGTCAAGGTACGATTTGAAGAGAAGTACGGGAGGATTGCAACCTTAATGCAAGTCAAGGTCCAAATCCCGGCATTAAAAGCCATGTTGTCGGTTTGGAATCCTAAGGCACGGGTATTCTCTTTCAATGACATTGATACGGTCCCCACTATGGAAGAATATCGTGCATTGCCGGGATCCCATACTCATTGCGTAACCTGATCTACTTACACCTCGAGCATAGGCGCACTGAAACGATTGGCACATATGTTGGGTTCTCCCCCAGAAGAAGTAAAGTCCAAAGAAACTGCCAAGGGAAAAACACATGGTTGGTATTGGACATATCTCCAGAAATGTTTAGATCAATGCCTCCAAGAGAAACAGTGGGACCGGCTTCGTGAGCTCTCGCTTGGGAATCTACGGTCCGATTCTGCTCTGGCCATTGGGGATCATCACTTACAAGACAAAGGAGGTATTTTGGACAATAGAAAGGCGGGGATCAATCCGATACCAGCAATTCTTGCGAAACCTTGTTAACCCTAACTTATCGCATAACAGGGAAAGGGTCCATTAAGTGTTGCTCTCTTGTTATACCTCCGACTATCACCACATGTGTCCCGTGGAGACAAAAGGATTGACTTGTTACCTTGACCAGCCTCCCATTGAGTAGATGATCCGGTTAGTGTTCATCCCGTAGAATGAAAAACAGTGGTGGGAACGGATTTTGATTTTCAATAGCCATGATTACTGTTGGAGGAAGCTGTGGACGTCAAGCCAACCCGTTTTGATCGGTACAGGGGGTATTCAGTCGGTGTCCCTGATCGGAGTAACCGGATACACAAGTTACACTCCGGCATTGGTAATGAGGCAGTTCGGCTCAACACAGTCTGTGATCAACATTGAAGAATACCACCAAGGTCGCTTCTACCACGAGCTCAAAGGAGAAGAAGGGTTGAAAAAGGCTCGCAAATCTTGGGAAAACGTCACTCTGATGGAGAGATCGCCTAAAGGCCCAAGCACCTCGGGCGATTATCTTAAATGGAGGGCTGACAGGGACCGAGAACATTCAACTGTGAAATTCGAAGACAGTAACCCGCTCCGAGATGTCCTATTAGAAGAAACGAATGGCCATCTGGATGACTCACTACGAGAGGCTAATACTGAGAACTCACAACTGCAGGAACAAATAAAACAGCTGAAGGACCAACAGCAGAAACTTAAAAGAAGAGTAAGAAGACTTAAGGAAGAGGTAAGGGCCGAAAGGATGGGGTTCGAGGAGCAAGAGGTACAGTGGGAAAGGGAAAGAGACTCTCCATGCTGAGGTAAAAGAAGCGAAAGTACAGAATAGTAAGTTTCAGAAAAGATGAAATACCAAGAGGTACTCGTCGAAGAATATAAGCAAGAAAGTAAGAAGAAGAAGCTCGAATTGAAAGGACAGGCACAACTCATCGACGATATCTTGAAAGAGTGTGCTAAGGAAAGAAAGGAAAGGGAAAAACAAACTGCTCTCTATCAAGAGTTGAAAGAGAATGTGGACCAGCTGGAAAGAACGATAGCACGGGGAAAACAAGAATTATTACCTGAATCCGAGTACGCTCTGAAAGCATTCGACCCCGCCAAGCAAGAAGAAAGGTTATATGAGTATCTCAGAAAATGTCATCTTATTATAAAGAACCTTCCAGAGCCTAGGCCAATGTAAAAGATACGATGTACAAATTACTCAGTTAATGAAGTGATTTTTGGACCATTGTTTAGCAAAATTTGTGAATGAATAGTATGACTCCCGTAGGAACTTCCTCGCTAGGGTTATGTGAAAAATTGAAATTTTATATTTTGTTATGTATCATAATTGCGAATTAAATCACTTCATTAGCAGTCAGACTATCGAACGATTCCATTATAAATTTGTTACGTTTATCCTTTTGCATTCCCAACCTGCTCTCAAATGCCATCAGATCCTTCGGCCCGCACTTAACTTTTAGTTTCTTTGCAAATTTTAAAATTCATTTGAATTTTTTTTACCCTTACAGGAAATCAATATTGCTTCGAACAACGCACGTCTGCCCTAGCACACGGTTCAACCACAGCGAGTGTACTTACCAAGAGCGCGAGCAAGAAGACTAATGGAAGACCAGAACAAGTACGTAACCTACAGGGCAAGTGTCCGAACTAAAAGACTAGGTTTCGTAACTTATGAAGATGATGAGGAGATGTCCCAAAATAGGCCCACTTCTGCACCCTAACCTACCATTACCTCCCCACCTCCTACAACGGTTGATTCTCACTACGCTCAACCTCCTTCACTTTCCACCATCAATCTCAGACCCGACAACATCACAATCCGGTGACCATAAATAATGACCTACCTTTTTCCTATTACCCGGCTATCTCAAATGCCGAAGCTCACCCTTCAATCCCGATCCCTCCAGTTTACTCCACCCCTCAGCTCCCAGTTGGAGGAGCGTATCATACGGTGGAAGGAGAACATAGGGCGAGAGAAAATGAGAAACTATCGGCTCTAGAAGAAAGACTGAGGGCAATAGAGGGGCTGAACATGTATGGTTCACTGATGTGTCGCCACCGAGATTGGTGCCGATGTGGTGGTACCACCCAAATTCAAGGTTCCGGATTTCGACAAGTACACCGGAAACTCAGATCCCCGCATCCACCTGGCAACCTACATTGCCAAAATGTCTGCCTTAACAGAAGACGATAGACTTCTCATTCACTTCTTTCATGAGAGCCTCTCCGGAGCAGCTCTGAGATGGTGCGTACAATTGGACAGGAGCAAGCTGCACTCCTGGAAGGATTTAGCCGATACCTTTCTAAAGCAGTACAAATTCAATTGTGATGCGGCACCCACAAGAAGGGACCTCCAGAACCTGGTACAGAAAGACCGGGAAGGTTTCAAGCAGTATGCCCAACGATGGAGGGAGAAGGCTGCAGAAGTATATCCTCCGGTGACCGACAATGAACTCTGCTCCCTATTCATCGAAACATTGAAGGCTCCCTACTTCAACCTGATGATTGGAAATACCTCCAACAGCTTCTCAGATATCATCCAAGCTGGCGAGAGAATTGAAGCTAATCTGAGAATAGGAAGACTACAGGAGTTGGCTGAGAACCCTGTGAAGAAGACTGCCAGCTTTGGCAAGAAGAAGGAGGGTGATGTGCACTCTGTCACCCGTCAGAATAATTACTCCCAGTTTCCCCAAAATAATTACCGGCCATATCCTTCTTCTCATGGCCAAACCATCGCCAACATTCCACCTCCTTTCCCTAATTATCCGCAACCACGCCCACAATATCCCCCACCTACAAATTTTCAACCAAGACCACCTCCTCCTCCCGTTCAACCAAGACCACCACAAAACAACCCGAGACCTCCAAGGAACCCTGATCCACCTCTTCCTCCTCTCGTTGAAATATACCGATACCTTGTCGGTATAAACCAAATCGCACTCACCCCTTAGACCCAATCCAGCCGCCATATCCCAGGTGGTATGATGCCACTGCCCGTTGTGAGTATCATGGAGGAGCACAAGGGCATTCAACCGACAACTGCGGGGCACTCAGAGGGAGAGTGCACGCTTTAATCCGAAACGGGTGGTTGAAGATCGAGGGAAATGGTTCCCTCCCCAATGTCACCTCAAACCCACTACCTAACCATAATGCGGGCAGTGGTGTAAATATGATAGAGTCTAAGGGAGAGGGATCAACACCAGAAATGGATAAGCTGGTTCCATACTTTGAGGAGATTTTTGCTGTAGCAACGAGGGAAGGCTACCTTTGCCCTCAGGTAGCGGGATTCGAAGAAAGTACGGGGTGTCCTTACCATGGAGGGGCAGCTGACCATGAGTTGCGAGATTGTAAGGGGTTCAGGCAAGAGGTCCGGAACTTATTGTCTCTCAAGGTTCTGAGATATCAGAAGAGGTCAAAGACGGAAGAGGGAGTGAACACCACTAGGTTCAGCCAAACTGCTTCTACCTCCAAGCCCAGAATCACCTTCTCACCCCCGGTAGCCTCACCGCCAGTAACGGTTATCCAAACTCCACCCCAGCTCCCCATCACCAATACTCACGCTGTCCCTTGGAACTATAATTTCCAAGTTTTCACTCAGGATGCGTCAAGCAGTACATCCACTCCCAGTCTCGCCTCACCTCCGGCACCACCAAAACCATGTTTCGCTCCTCACGAGCATTTCAGAATGACTTATGCTGGACCTACCAGCAACATTACTCCCCAAACCAGTTCTCGGCCCGTTATCGCAACAAAGTCCTCCCCACCTGAGCAAGAAGTTGAGTTTATAACTCGAAGTGGGAGGTGTTACGGGAACGAAGAAAGAGAAAAGAGGAAAGGGAAAGTAAAAATGGGAGAGTCATCAAAAAATACAGAAGAGGAGGTTGAGAAAGCTGGGGAAGTAGAACCTACTGAACATAAGGAAGAGGAAGAACTACTGCTCCAAATAATGAAACAGAGTGAGTATGATGTAGTGGAGCAATTGAGGAAGACACCTGCCCGAATTTCACTGTTATCACTGATCCTGAGCTCTGAAGTCCACCGACAAGCCTTGCAGAGAATCCTGGATCAAGCCTTTGTGAACCCCGACATCACACCGGGACAGTTTGAGAAGATAGTAGAACAAATCCAGGCTTCCAACTTTGTAGCCTTTTCTGAAGAGGAGGTAGATCCCGCAGGTTTAGGGCACAATAAAGCTCTGCATGTAACTGTGAAGTGCAAGGGTTGTATAGTGGCCAAAGTTCTCATCGATAACGGATCAGCCCTCAATGTACTGCCTAGCGCTACCTTAGCCAGACTACCAGTCGACCAATCATATATACGTCAGAGTGCTATGGTGGTAAGAGCCTTTGACGGCACGTAAGAGAGGTCTTTGGGAGACATTGACTTGCCAGTCCAAGTCGGTGCATGTACTTTCAACGTCACGTTCCAGGCGATGAACATTGAGCCAGCTTACACTATGCTGTTGGGGAGGCCATGGATCCATTCTGCGAATGCTGTTCCTTCGACTTTGCACCAAAAGGTCAAATACATTAAGGACGGCAAAATCATCACTGTAAGGGGGGAAGAAGCCATACTGGTCACCAAGCCGCAATCACTTCCTTATGTGGAAGCGGCCGAGGAATCGTTGGAAAGTTCTTTCCAGGCCCTTGAACTGCAAGATACCGGGAAGGAGGGGGCTATGGCTATGGTGGCCAAGGTGATGTCAAGGAACTGGTATCAAGAGGGGAAAGGCTTGGGCACCGCACTGCAAGGAATCGTGGAACCTATACCGGCTATTCAGAAGATAGGCCGTTGTGGTTTGGGATATGAGGAGGATGCCCTCGTGGATGGGCGGTTCTGGATGAGGAAAATACTTCGGGATCAGAGGTTTGACAACGAGAGGGGAAAGATGAAAATAGTCCCGAGAATTACGGAGATCTTCACTAAACCGGTCATTCAACATTCGGCAAATACAGAAGAATCACCCGATGATCCATCCGTAGATGTCATCCAACTGGATTCCTTGTATGAGGCCCTAGTCTCGCCAATGATTGAGGGGCAAGAGCTGAACAACTGGACGACGGAGGATATCCCTGTACTCAATTTTGAGTAAAGTACCTCTGGTTATCTACACTTGATCATTTTGTCCATGGTGACAAGTGTAATACTGTAAATGGACCTTTTCTTATGGCATTAATATTAATGAATTGATAGCGCATTTTAAATCCAATACTCTCTTTCTTTCCTTTTTAATTCCATCCTTATAACATGTTCTATTCTTTATTCATTCAGGACCGTTCATCAATTAACACTTAATAATCCAATAGATTCAGAAATTCCTCTGGTTAATTTTGAAATCCCCATAACTGCCATTACTTCGAGTGATTCTGAGGAAGAACTTATGCAAGAAGACGGTGAAAAGGATGAGCCCTCCCTCGTGCCTTGTGGAGACGAGACGCACACAATAAACTTGGGCACGGAAGAAGTAAAAAGGGAACTTAAGGTAGTAGAGAGTGAAGAATTGGGAGATATGATCAGTCTGCTTAAAGAATTCCTCGATGTATTTTCTTGGAGCTATGATGATATGGTGGGTTTGGACCCTCAGATAGTAGCGCACAAAATTCCCTTAATCCCAGGAACGATTCCAATGAAGCAGAAACTAAGAAGAATGAATCCCGACACACTGCTTAAGGTTCGGGATGAAGTCAAGAAACAATATGACGCCGGGTTCTTGGAAGTGGTCAAATATCCCCAATGGGTGGCTAACGTCGTCCCGGTAATGAAGAAGGACGGAAGAGTCAGGGTGTGCGTTGACTACCGGGATCTTAATAAAGCTAGCTTGAAAGACGATTTCCCTCTCCCCCACATTGATGTGCTAGTTGATAATGCTGCGGGATTAGGTAGGTGTTCGTGCATTGATGGGGCTTCAGGGTACAATCAGATCCCAATGGACGAGGAAGACAAGGATAAAACTGCTTTCATCACCCAATGGGGGGTATTTTGCTATCGGGTCATGCCTTTCAGGTTGAAGAATGCCGGGGCTACTTACCAACGCGCAATGGTCACATTATTCCACGATATGATGCATAAAGAAGTGGAGGTATATGTGGATGATATGATCATCAAATCCCGGGGAGAAGAGAGCCACGTTCAGGTGATAAGGAGGGTGTTCGAAAGGCTCAGGAAATACCAGTTGAAGCTGAACCCTGCTAAGTGCATATTCGGAGCTAGATCGGGAAAACTGTTGGGATTCATAGTAAGCGAGAAAGGGATAGAAGTGGATCCAGACAAAGTTCGAGCTATTCAAGAAATGCCGTCCCCAAAAATAAAAAGGGAGGTGCGCAGTTTTCTAGGAAAGTTGAACTACATTTCAAGATTTATTTCTAATCTCACTGCCAAAGCCGAGCCTATTTTCAGACTACTCCGGAAGAACAACCCTACCCAATGGGATTCGGATTGTCAAAAGGCTTTCGAAACAATCAAGCAGTATTTGTCAAACCCACCAGTATTGGTCCCGCCTGTGGCAGCGTGCCTCGATCTGTACATGGCAGTCCAACAGAATTCTATGGGATGTGTTTTGGGACAGCATGATGATACCGGCCGAAGAGAGAGGGCCATTTATTACCTGAGCAAGAAGTTCAATGATTGTGAGTCAAGGTACTCTTTCTTAGAAAAGACTTGCTACACGTTAGCCTGGGCAGCAAATCGCCTCAAACACTACATGTTGAATCACAAGACATGGCTTATCTCCAGGATGGATCCTATCAAGTATGTATTTGAAAGCCCATTCGTGCCAGGTAGGATAGCCAAGTGGCAGGTTATACTCTCCCAATATGACATAGTCTATATGACCCGGAAAGCGGTGAAAGGTAGCGTAATTGCTGACCTCCTAGCAGAAAATCCTATCCAGGATTATGAAGCTCTGGATTTTGAGTTCCCTGATGAGCACATTAATGAAGTAGACTGCGAAGAAGGGGGGCCAGCCGATGTATGGGAAATGTATTTCGACGAAGCTGTCAATTTGTCAGGTAATGGAATTGGAGCAGTATTGATATCCTCTGATGGGAAGCACTTCCCAATAGCTGTCAAGTTGAGGTTTGACTGTACCAACAATGTCGCAGAGTATGAAGCTTGTGTGATGGGTCTACAAGCTGCTATCGAAATGAAAATCAGAAAGTTGGAGGTGTATGGAGACTCGGCTCTGATAATCTATCAAGTCAAGGGAGAATGGAAAACTAAGGATCCCAAGTTGATCCCATATCAGAAGTACTTATTGGAGCTGATTAAGGAATTCGAAGAAATCTCTTTCACTCATCTTAGCAGAGACAAGAATCAATTTGCTGATGCTTTAGCTACTCTGGCCGTTATGGCTCAAATGGAAGAAGGGCAGACAACTCAAGCATTGAGGGTCAAAGCAAGGGATGAGCCAGCTTATTGTTTCATGATTGAAGAAGAGCCCGATAGAAAGCCCTGGTATCATGACATCCTGGTCTACTGTAGAACCAGAGAATTCCCTTTGGGGGCAAGCAAAAATGAAAAGAAGATGATTCGGAGATTAGAATTGGGGTACTTCCCCAGTGGAGAAACCCTATACAAGAGGAGCTCCAACGGTGAATTATTGAGATGTGTAGATGCAAAAGAAGCAAAGAGAATCCTCTTTGAGACTCATGAGGGGAATTGCGCAACCCACGCCAATGGGCATATGATGGCTAAGCAAATCATGCGACGTGGGTATTTTTGGACCACAATGGAAAAGGATTGCATCGAGTACTTCCGGAAATGCCATAAGTGTCAGATCTATGCAGATCCGATAAATGTGCCACCTCACAAGTTGTTCAACCTCGTCTCACCATGGCCTTTCGCAATGTGGGGCATCGATGTGATTGGTCCCATCAATCCCAAGGCATCCAATGGGCACAGATTCATCCTTGTGGCCATCGACTATTTCTCCAAGTGGGTCGAAGCAACGTCATACGCTCACATCACACAGAACACGTTTCTCAAATTCTTCAGAAGCAATATCATCTTCCGGCATGGTCTCCCGAATGAAATTGTCACTGATAATGCCAAGAACTTGAATGGTCCGAAGATTCAGAAATTATATGATCAATACAAAATCCGGCATCTCAATTCCTCCCTGTACCCAGATGAATGGAGCAGTAGAAGCCGCGAACAAAAATCTAAAGAGGATAATCCGGAAAATGACGGCCACCTATAAGGATTGGCATGATATGCTTCCCTACGCTCTTCACGCATACCGAACTTCCGTGAGAACCTCAACCGGGGCAACTCCATACTCGCTGGTCTACGGCATGGAGGCAGTATTGCCCATTGAAGTTGAAATCCCTTCCCTAAGAATCCTGAAGGAGTCAGGAATTAATGAGTCAGAATGGATTCAGTCGAGGTTGGAACAGTTAAACTTGCTTGATGAGAAAAGGTTAGCAGCGGCATGTCATGGGCAATTATATCAGAGGAGGATGGCTAGGGCATTTGATAAAAGCGTTCGCCCACGCGAATTCCAACCCGGGGACTTAGTTCTGAAGAAAGTGCTGTCGAACCAAAACGATCCACGGGGCAAATGGTCACCAACATACGAGGGACCCTATGTGGTTAAAAAGGCATTTTTCGGAGGAGCCTTGATCTTGACCCAAATGGACGGCGAAGAGTTTCAGAGACCTGTGAATGCCGACACTGTCAAGAGGTATTATGCATAAACGAGTGAAGGATGAAAACCCGAAAGGGCGTCCAAAAAAAAAAAAAAAAAACTTGGGGTGAAAACCCGAAAGGGCGTCCCAAGAGCCAAAATGGAGAAATAAGGAAGGGGGTATGGAACCAAGGATGGAGAGGAAACCGTCACGGCATGGGACTTCAGAGAACTTGAAATAATGGCAGTTAAAAGACTTCAAAACCAACTATAAGGAATATGTGAGATCTATCCTTGTACCCTTCCTTTTCCTTTGAAAGTCTATCCCTGTTTTTCTTAAGGCCATAATAAAGTCATACTTTATTCCTTCTACTTTTGTTTTCCTGTCCACTCACTTTTAATACTATCCTTTCTCTTTGTTTAATGTGCTATTAATTAGTTAAATTTTTGCCATAAGATTTGAATTCGAAAATTGATAACCTCACGTACTTTATTATGAGATTTGCAGGGAATGGCCTTCAAAACAAAAAAAAAAAAAAACAACTAGGAGTGAAAACCCAAAAGGGCGCCTCTGGTCGAATGGACAAAAAGAAAGTAAAAACCCGCAAGGATGCTTTCCGTAAAATAAGAAGAAAGTCGGGAACAGAGGAGGGGCATTTGAAGAAATGGGGTCATAGGTCAAGTCTTGCAACTTCTTTTCCGTTAATCATCGGCCTTCGGTATCTTGGTAAGTACACTTCATCGGGGAGGAACTTCATGTGTCAGGGTTAGACTCGCCTTGTAAGTTGATTTTAATTTCCTGCAATTTAAATTTCTGTTATCAACCTCTGGTTCTTTGATCTAAGTTGATTTTAATTTCATGCAATTTAAATTTCTGTCATCAACCTCTGGTTCCTTGATCTAAGTTGATTTTAATTTCATGAAATTTAAATTTCTGTTATCAACCTCTGGTTCCTTGATCTAAGTTGATTTTAATTTCATGCAATTTAAATTTCTGTTATCAACCTCTGGTTCCTTGATCTAAGTTGATTTTAATTTCATGCAATTTAAATTTCTATCATCAACCTCTGGTTCCTTGATCTAAGTTGATTTTAATTTCATGCAATTTAAATTTCTGTTATCAACCTCTGGTTTCTTGATCTAAGTTGATTTTAATTTCATGCAATTTAAATTTCTGTTATCAACCTCTGGTTCCTTGATCTAAGTTGATTTTAATTTCATGCAATTTAAATTTCTGTTATCAACCTCTGGTTCCTTGATCTAAGTTGATTTTAATTTCATGAAATTTAAATTTCTGTTATCAACCTCTGGTTCCTTGATCTAAGTTGATTTTAATTTCATGCAATTTAAATTTCTGTCATCAACCTCTGGTTCCTTGATCTAAGTTGATTTTAATTTCATGCAATTTAAATTTCTGTCATCAACATCTGGTTCCTTGATCTAAGTTGATTTTAATTTCATGCAATTTAAATTTCTGTCATCAACCTCTGGTGCCTTAATCTAAGTTGATTTTAATTTCATGCAATTTAAATTTCTGTCATCAACCTCTGGTTCCTTGATCTAAGTTGATTTTAATTTCATGCAATTTAAATTTCTGTCATCAACCTCTGGTTCCTTGATCTAAGTTGATTTTAATTTTCTGGTACTTCAACTTCTGTTAACAATTTCTAGGTCATTAGTTCCCTAATTTCAAACACTTAATCGTCCAAAATATGAGTCTGAATCTTTACATAATTCCTGCACGGAAATTTCTTTCCTTTAATAGAAATTATGTAAAGAGGGGCAGCTGTCGACACCATATTTTGGCCGATCCCCAAAATCAACAAGACTTTGAAACCGATCCCGGCACTGTGTCTCCTGGGCGACCAATGACATTTCCGATTTCTCTTTATTTTTCTTTACCAGATGACCATATTTCCGAACTCTCCTTAAAAGGAATTGAATCAATGCTAAGTCCTAACATTCGTTAAAGCCCTGCCGATCTCTCAAATCATTTACCGATCTCTCAAACCCGCTGTCGAATTTTTGGACCCGTCGGGTATATCCCTGATCTCTGTTGATAAATGAAGTGAACTAGCATTAGATCTTTTCTTACCAGTTTTATTGCCGATCTCCTTTTCGGAAGATTAAGAGCTAAGGTTTTGGTTCGGTTTAACGAGGGTTCCGATCTTAAGTTTTCAAGTTAAATTTTCAATTTTAATCAAGTCCCGTTCAGCATTTCTTCCCCACCGATCTCATGCTTATTGTGCTTTCCGATCTCTTATACTTAGATTAATAATTGCATTTAGATACTTAGGCAATTCAGAGATTTTCCGATCACATCCATTCATTGAACAAAAGAGACATTCCATTTCATTTCATTTTTTTTTTCGTACAAGCTATTCGGCTAGGGGATCACCCCCAGCCTGATTTACATTTTGTTCACTCTCTCTCTCACCCTCGGCTTCCTCCTCACTGTCCTCATCGTCGCCCTCAGGAGCCAGGTCGGCCATCCAGGAGAAGTCCTCTTCAGGGTAGCGCTTCTGGAGTTCAGCCAAGAGGTCCTTGTGAGCATTCACATAGGCTCCGGCTATTCCCGCCACCATCTCTTCGTCTCTCTCCTTCAGCTCCTCGTCTTTCTCCTTAAGCTCCTCATCCTTCGCCTTGAGTTCCTCTATAAGTTGAGCGACCTGAGCGGCTTCGTTGGCGTGAAGCGCCTGGACTTCCCCAAGAGCACGGTCCCTCTCAGCCAAAATATGATTACATTCGGCCACTGTCTTCATTGAACTTTGCCCGTCCCTCCACTTGAGATATATAATCCCGAGCGGATGAGAGTTGGGATCGGAGGGAAGCCACTTCCTCATTCTTCTTCCCGATCTCCTTACCCAGACGCTGAATCTTTTCCCTAACCATGGTCTGGTTCACCAGATACTCCACGTTCAGGCTCATGGATCGAGTCAAGATATCATCGAGACCATTCCGGGATAGCCTGTCCCGATCCTCCTGAAAGAAGATGGTAGACCCGGGACTTTGGCAAAATCGGGTTCTCACTATGATCGGTTATTCTTCAAGGAGTCGATCAGTATTTGAGCGCCACGAGAAGAGGTCCTCCCAGAAGCTTGAGTAGGCCCCCTTTCTGTGCTTGGAACAATTGGGAGAGGTGGAGGCTGCTCTTCCGTTCTAGGAGGAGATCGGACAGCTTCTGAGGTCGGCGGACCCAAGGTTGAGGCGGGTCTCTTTGTATCTCCCCAGGCTCATGACCGGGTGTTCGAAGCATTTCCTAACGCGTCATCTCCTTTACTATCCGGGAGATCACTCTTTCCTTCTTCCGCTTCCTAGAACCCTCACCACCCGCCATACCTGCACAAAGAAAAGGTTAGTGAGATCGCTAAGGTCGTGAGAACTGAGATATAGAAAATACCAATGCCGAGGTCAGAGAGCGGAAGTTCGCGGTCTTGGCCGGTGAGCAATTGAATAGTCCAATGGTGCAGCTCGGCAGTCACCGCATCCAAACAAGAATACTTTTGAGTGGCGGCCTGACTCTTCAGATCCATCACTATTAAACTTTCCTCCTGACTCAGGGTAATGTGCTTCGGAAGCAAGGGCCCCTGGTACCACCAGCTACGGGGGAAGTCCTCAAAGCAGCTCGGATCTTTGCTCCTCAGAATGAAGAAACGGTTCTTCCAATTCTTAAGGGATGAGGGCAGATCGGAAAAGAGCCCGCAATGAGGCTTCGCCTGAAAGAACCAGTGTTCGTCATCCTTTCGGCGAGTTAGTCTGTGCAGCTCGGCGAACACCTTAGCCGTAGGTCTGATTCCCTTAGCTCGGCATAGACCTCGGAAGGCTACCAAGATCCGCCACGAGTTGGGGTGAATTTGAACAATGCATGCTCGGTGAAGTTTTAGGACCTCCTTATAGAAATCGTCTAGAGGGAACCTCAGACCGGCCTTTAACTGTTCCTCGTACACCATAACCATGTCATTCTCTTCAAAGGAGTGATCGACACGAAGATCGCCGTGGCACTTGATTAGCTCGTACGAATCAGGCCGAATGTTATATTCTTGGCTAAACGATTGCAGATCGGATTCTCGAAGAACCGACGGTAGCTCGTCTATAGGGAGAGTCTCTCTCCCTGAAGAAGGTGCGAGCCTTGATGGTATGACCCGCCCCCGAGTTGGAGCGGAGGCCCTGGGAGGTTCTTGTTGAACGCTTGGCCCGACTGCCTCTTCTTCATCAGACGATGACCACGAGAACTGAATGGAAGGAGGGCTCGCCACTCTCTGACCTTCGGCACCGCTCATTTTCAAAAGAAACAAAGAATTTAAACTAAAAAGAGGATCAAAGCCCTTACCGGAGTCTGATCGGGCGGAAGAACTTGAGAAAATGAGAGAACTTCGAAGTTGTGAGCAGGGGATTGAAAATGGACTGAGAGAACAACAGGCTAACCCTCCCACCCCTATTTATACTAGTCCGAGCATTTAATGCTCGCGAGGTTCTAGGCGCATCGATTGGTGGGACTCGACAAATGTTTCGACACTTCTCTCAAATATCCGAATGTTACGAGATCGGTTAATTGGAGATTGGCATAATAAGTTAAATATTTTGAATAAAGGATCGCTTAAGTGTCATTCGTAAAGAACCGATCGGATAATCACATTATAGATCGTAATATGATCAATGCAAAAATAATAAGATGATAACCGACAAAATAAAGTCTTTATTTTCAAAAGATCGTATTACATCATTTGGGCGATCTCTAGGGATCGGATTACACTAAAATTGGATCACATCATTTCTGTGATCTCTAGAGATCGGATTGCATTGAAAATAAAATACATCATTTGGGCGATCTCTAGGGATCGGATTATGATAAAGGTCTAATTACATCATTTGGGCGATCTCTAGAGATCTGATTACATTGAAGGATTACATCATTTGGGCGATCTCTAGAGACCGGTGGAACATCCTATCTAAAGGACCTATGTCAAAGCCTAGTCTCGTGGCTGAATCAAAAGAGGTGTTTGATCAGAGACCGCTATTGACATCGGATAGATGTACAATCGGATGGGGTGACTATGACTCCCATGAAGATGAGAGACATCGTCACCGATGTTACCACTCGAAACCGACTGTCGGAACACCCAATGTGGAGGAAAGACGCTGTCGGAACACCCAATGTGGTAAGAAGCCGAATAAACTCAGATGAGCGACTCGAGACCGGCACGATCAAGCTCCGCAATCCAGATCGGTCAATTGATCCAGTTCTCTCACCGTCATCAGACAAGGTTATTCGATCACCGGGATCGTAAATTTTCAGTCGGTGAGTAAAAAGGTCCATCGGAAAGGGATCAAAAGCCACAATCTTAGCGGAATTATCACGAATAGTTAAAACAAGTAAGAAGGAAGAGAGGAGAATCAGATGAAGGAAATGTCTCATGGTCAGGGGTATATATAGGGGGAAAACGAGCATTTATTGCTAAGCAGAAAACGAAGCGGACGCTTCGGGAATCGAGGGACAATTAATGCTTTGACCAGACCGGACCTGAAGAAGGGAAAAGATCGGAATAGTAGATCGGAAGGTGGGAGACCAGCATGAAAGGTCGGAAAGAACATGTGAAAGAGATCAGAAAGAGGAGGGATCGGTAGGCAAAAAGAATAAGACAAATCCCAATAACCGTCGTCAGAATCAGAGCCGAGGTAGTTAAGGCGTTGCAAACGAGATCTCCACCGCACGCCTAAGAATCGCCCGCAATGCTGACAGGTGCCAGGGTATGTCATGACAGTCCTGTACATTCCAATCTCCACCGTTGATCCCACTTGTAAGGACAAACCCGGAACCCTTAGATCAAGAGAGAAGACGACAATACCAGCGTCTTTCGCTCTTAGCCCTCAGATCGTTCCGGACAAGGAAATTTGGACCGTCAGATGGAAAGAAGAAAAGGACAAATATTATGAAGAGTGATCTCAACCATTCATTTTGATTCTCTTTAATTCCTGAACCTCCGATCATGTCCTTCGAAATCTTGACCCTCCATCTCCCTCAAAATAAATCCTGACCCTTCACGAAGAGCACCCGATTCCTATAAATACCTGCATAAAAAGCTGCTCAAGGGCGGATGGAAAAATAGGCAAGAGGCTGTTATTATAGCAGAGGAACTCTGAAAGTTCATTTAGTTTGTTACTCTGCTATTTAGAAGTGTCGATTAAAAAGACTTTTGAAACTAGTTTTATGAAGTGTTTTATTGTATAGATTCTAAAAACTGGAACTCTACATTTCCAGTTTGTTCATTATCTGGTCATACTCTCACTTTCTGCCTTTTATCATCTCTGTTTTCACTGTCCAAGCTCAACTTCATATCACTCGGTTCTTTCTATCTTGATCTGATCGCATTTTAGCTAAGTACCCTCCAGTTCACGAAGAACACCACCCTCAGGCCAATCAATCCGTTGCCTTATCACCATTCGACACCCTATAGTTATTTCAATAAAATTGGCTCCTTACAGGTAAGAGCTCAGTTTTATTAAGTGCCTATATTTACTTTCCGCATTTTCTTTGTTCTTCTTACATCTGTGACTTTCTTCAAGATTACTTTTGTACAAACGATCCCTAAAGAATGACACTCCCAAATCATCTCTTTAGTGATCAGTTCATTTTTATTAATCTTTATCATTTCTGAAAGCAAGTTTTCTAACTCCTAGTAGTATGTAAATGGTTGGGTAAACGTAGGTAACTGCAACTTAGAGGTCTCTTTTAAAAGAAAAAAAACATGAATAACACGTCAGGAAGATAGCCAAACTATTAGGCTGACGTAAACAGCAATTCGGCAAGATGTCATAAAGCGAAATAGAACCAAAGTAAACAAAACAGAATAGATCGGATGTTAATAGATATTGGTAAAATGACTACATGAAAAGGTCAGTGAATCAAGTCTAGTGTTCCCCGTTCAGCCACAGGGTATACAGAAACCTTATCCCCAGCATTTTTGAATGCCAGAATTCTTAGTTTTAGGTTCTTAGGACCCGTAGCTGTGGTTAAATTTTTAAAGGTCGGAAAAGTCTTTGTCCGAGTCCCGTCAAAATGGAAGAGGTCGGAAGAGTCCTTATCCTATCCTTGCCTAAGAGTTTTAAATCAACAGTTAAAGGAGATCAGAGGAGAGTTCTTATCTGGTCTCCAACCCGAAATCCCAATAAAAGGAGATCGGAGGAGAGTTCTTATCCGGTCTCCAATCCAAAAATCTCAATACTCTTAAAGGAGATCGGAGGAGGGTTCTTATCCGGTTTCCAATCCAAAATTTTAATGAACCATTAAAGGAGATCGGAGGAGAGTTCTTATCCGATCTCCGATCCAAAATTTTTAATACATATTTAAAGGGATCGGAGGAGAGTTCTTATCCGGTCTCCAATTCAAAACTCCAATAAATATTCAAAAGAGATCGGAGGAGAGTTCTTATCCGATCTCCAAATCAAATTTTAATAAATATGCAGAATAATCTCGCAAACAAAAGACATAACTCAACTTCAACTCACTAAGGTTGTCTCATTTACTTATGTATCTGGGTAATCCAAATGGTGAGAAAGCAAATATTCCCCTATATCAGAAGGGTAACATATTCATTCGAGCCTTCCTAACTATCAAATTTGAAAGTGTAAAGTTAAATCTACTTACCCTTGTTAAGGGACGAGGTGAGGTGCCTAACACCTTCCCCACCCGTTTACGGACCCCGAACCAAGAATCTCTGTCTTGAAGTGGTTTCATTTTTAATTTATTTCCCCAAATGATTTTCTTTAGTTTCCCTCAAAACTAAGGTGGCGACTCCTCACTCTTTCCCACTTCGGTGAGTGATCGTCCAGGCGACCGCAAAATCCCATTGCGACACCACTGTATGTATATATTGTTTTTGGTTTTGAGCAGTTGTAAATTAAAATTGTACATTGAAGTTGTAAGTAAATTATGAGTTATTTTGACTTGTAAAAATTGTATTATATTTCTTTTATCTCAGCCTTTGAAAAATCACTGTGGATTTGAGTTGAGAAATATGTTGTGTTGAGAAATATGTTGGAGTTGAGATTTGAAAATATATTGAAGTGCTTTCTACAGGTTTTCTGAAGAACTGTTTTATCCAAAATACAGATGGCACTCTGCCAAAATTTTTACAGAAATTCCAAATAATTCAAATGTGTTAGTTCTATCACTTCAGTTCAAAAAGGTTTTTAACACCTGTAAATAGTGCTCACTACTGTAAAAGAAGTAAGAAAAGTTTTTAAAATTCCTTGTAGTGTATTTAATGGGTTATCAGTAGACGGAGTTGGTAATTCATTAGGTATACTACGGGATCATGTTATGCCTTACAGAGGGGTAGGGTGTGACATGTTTTAGTGGTATCAGAGCTAGTTTTTAAATTCTGTTTTCACATGTTATTTGAATATTCTTTCTTCATAGTATAACTGCTCAACATCATTGTTTGATACATACAGTACATTACATTATAAATATGCACTAACGGGAGGAAATCTCCTTGTGTTGTTTGTTTAGGAGATCTAAAATCCTCGCATTGACTATGGAAGAGGGTGATCGTTCAGTCGATCAATCTTTTGAGGCTGAGGTGCAAGGGGATGCCCCAGGCCTACATAATGTCAGTGGTTCAGCAGCACCAGCTCCCACAGCGATTTCTGCTCGATTCGCTCAAAGAGATGGCTGCAATGTTCCAACAAATAGCTGGTAATGTGCCTACTCAAGTCCCAATACAGACACCAGTGGTACAACCACAGTCTCCTACTAGGCAGTATGACAAATTGATGAAGTATGGGGCTACAGAGTTTAAGGGTACAGTAGATCCTCTAGAAGCTGAACAATGGTTAGAGAGGATGGATAGGGTATTCAAGAAATTGCATTGTACGGAGGAGCTCAGATTTGAATACTCAGTATCTTTGTTACAGGGGGATGCTTATGACTAGTGGAAAACCATTCCCCACAGTCTGGTAGAACCTGCAGTGTTAACATGGAATGACTTTCTCAGGGAATTCAGACAAAAATATGTCCCTGATGCTTATGTAGACCAGAAGCTACAAGAGTTCCTAAGTCTAAAACAGGGGGGCAGATCAGTGGCTGAGTATGAAAGAGAATTTTCCTGCCTGAGCCGTTATGTAGTAAGTTTACTTGCTACTAGTAGGGAGAGATGCAAGAGGCTTGAAACCGGCTTGAAGCCCAGTATCAGACTACAAGTAGTCGGATTCAAACACACTAACTTCTCTGAACTTGTTTCTCAAGCCCTAGAGTTGGAAAGAATTGAGTCTGAAGCAGCTCCTGAGAAAAAGAAATCAGAGAAGACAGAGAAAAAGGGAAAATCAGTAGAACAGAGTTCTAGTGGTCCTACTGGAAAGAGGAAGAACTATGGGGGACATGGCAGAGGTGGCAAAAAGTCTGGTTGGGGAAGATATTCAGGACAGAAGCCTCCCTTATCTGGTCAACAGAGTACCAGAGGTTCCTACCCTCCCCGCCAATGTGAAACATGTGGAAGAAATCATGGTGGGATCTGCTACAAGGCTATTGGAGCCTGTTATAACTGTGGAGGCACAGGACACTTTGCCAAGGACTGCACCAGTAGTCGCAGAGTTGGACCACCTCCTACTACTGCAGAAGAGTCGCCTGAGCCTCACGTAAGTTCACACCACCCAAAGAAAGGTAGAGGCAGGGGTAGAGGTAGCCCAACAGGCAGCCAAGGCACAGTGAAACATTCAAAGCAAGACAGTGCTCCAGTCAGAATCTATGCAATGAGACAGAGGAAAGAGGCAGAGACATCTAATGTTGTGGCTGGTACCTTCTCAACTTTTAACCAAGATGTGTTTGTGTTATTTGATCCGGGTTCTACCCATTCTTATGTGAGTGCTAGCATCATTGATTGCATTGCTGTTCCATGTACACAAATGGACTTTGAGGTGCTAGTAATAAGTCCGCTAGGACAGGAGGTCAGGGTTAATAGAATGTATAGAGATTGTCCTTTGGTGATCCAAGGACACACTTTTCTGTCTGATTTTATTGAAATGCCCTTCAGAGATTATGATATCATCTTGGGCATGGATTGGTTAGCTAGGCATCATGCTATGATTGATCAGTAGGGTCAAGATCACTTTTGGTCTCCTCGATGCTGATGTGGTAATACATGGGGAAAGGCAGTTATTGCCATCAAACATCATTTCGGCTGCACTAGCCAGAAAAATGATAAGAAAGGGGTGTGAAGCATACTTGGCACATGTGGTAGACACCTAAGTGGGGAGTCCAGTATTGAAGGACATCCCTACAGTACATGACTTTCCAGATGTGTTTCCTGATGAGTTGCCAGGATTACCTCCGGAAAGAGAGGTGCAGTTTGAAATTAATGTTATGCCTGGTGTGGATCCAATCTCCATAACGCCATACAGAATGGCACCAGCAGAGTTAAAGGAGTTGAAGATACATTTGCAAGAATTACTTGAAAAGGGCTTCATCCGCCCTAGTGTGTCACCTTGGGGAGCACCAGTGTTGTTTGTTAAGAAGAAGGATGGTATTCTCCGCTTATGCATTGACTACCGGCAGTTGAATAAGGTGACAATAAAGAACAGATATCCATTGCCTCACATTGATGATCTGTTTGACCAATTGAAGGGTGCAGCTGTATTCTCCAAAATTGATTTGCGATCTGGTTATTATCAGTTGAAGGTGTAAGAGCAGAGTATTCCAAAAACTGCTTTCAGAACTCGGTATGGCCACTATGAGTTTCTAGTAATGCCATTCGGGTTAACAAATGCTCCAGCTGCTTTTATGGATCTGATGAACACTATCTTCAGACCATATCTTGATCAATTTGTGGTGGTGTTTATTGATGACATTTTGATATATTCAAGGAATGTAGAGGAGCATGATAGACATCTGCGGATTGTACTGCAGACTTTAAGGGAGAAACAGCTATACGCCAAATTGTCGAAGTGTGAATTTTGGCTGAAAAAAATCTCCTTTTTGGGACATGTTGTGTCAGCTGAAGGGATCAAGGTAGATTCCAGCAAGGTAGAAGTTATCCTTAATTGGAAGCCGCCTAGGAACATCACAGAAGTTCACAGTTTTTTGGGTTTAGCTGGATATTACCGTCGGTTTGTGAAAGGGTTTTCTATGTTATCTTCTCCACTAACCAAATTGCTTCAGAAAGATGTAAAATTTCAGTGGACTGATAAATGCCAGCAAAGTTTTGATGAGTTGAAAAGGTGTTTGACTGAAGCTCCAGTCCTCACTTTACCTACTCCGGGTAAAGAATACACAGTTTATAGTGATGCTTCTCACAATGGGTTAGGCTGTGTATTGATGCAAGATCGGAATGTCATTGCTTATGCATCACGCCAGCTGAAACCGCATGAGAGGAACTACCCAACACATGATTTGGAGCTAGCAGCTATTGTTTTTGCTCTGAAGATCTGGAGACACTATTTGTATGGGGAGAAATGCTACATTTACACAGATCACAAGAGCTTGAAGTATTTGGGCACCCAGAAGGAATTGAATTTGAGGCAGAGGAGATGGTTAGAACTCATTAAAGACTATGATTGTTTAATAGACTACCAGCCAGGGAAAGCAAATGTGGTGGCTGACGCCTTAAGTCGCAAGACTATGGCAAGTCTCAGAGTTTCTCCTTTGTCCATGGTATATGAATTGAAAGCATAGCATGCCAGTTTAGAGATTGATGATTAGGGACAGACAGTAGTTGCATGGCATGTACAACCAGTGTTGATTGATCAGATCAGAATGGCTGCTCAAAGTGATGAAAAATATCAGAAGCTACTGAAAGAAGTCTAGCAGGGCAAGAAACCTGAATTTTCTGTGAGAGATGATGGTTTATTACTACATCAGGATAGAGTGTGCGTTCCTAATGATGTGGAATTGAGACAAATCATTATGAAGGAAGCACATGAGTCTCCTTTTGCTATGCACCCTGGTGGAACTAAAATGTACAGAGGGCTGAAAGAGCATTACTGGTGGATGGGTATGAAGAGAGATATAGCTGAATTTGTTTCCAAATGCCTAACTTGTCAGCAAGTAAAGGCAGAACATCAAGTTCCAGCTGGTTTGTTATATCCTTTGTCAGTACCAGAGTGGAAATGGGAACGAATAACTATGGATTTTGTTACAGGACTTCCAAGGACACAGAGTAGTCATGATGCAGTATGGGTTATAGTTGACAGATTGACCAAGTCTGCTCACTTTTTGCCAGTGCGGATGGACTATAGCCTGGAAAGATTGGCGAAATTGTACATATATGAGATTGTAAAACTGCATGGAGTGCCAGTATCAATTGTGTATGACAGAGATCCTAGGTTCACTTCTAGATTCTGAGGTAGTCTTCAGAGAGCCCTAGGAACTAGATTGAACTTCAAAGACAAAGATTCCACCCACGCATGCATGGCCACCCGAGAGGGTTATTCAGATATTGGAGGATATGCTACGGGCTTGTGTGATTGAATTTGAAGGTAGTTGGGATACACACTTGCCTTTGATTGAGTTTGCTTATAACAACAGCTACCAATCAAGCATTGGAATGGCTCCATATGATGCTTTGTATGGCAGAAAGTGCAGAACTCCCTTATGTTGGGATGATGTAGGTGAAAGGAAGATGATTGGTCCAGAAATTGTTCAGCAGACAGAGGAAAAGATCATATTGATCAGAGATAGACTCAAGGCTGCATCAGACCGTCAGAAGTCCTATGTTGATCTGAAGAGAAGAGATATTGAATATGCAGTGGGGAATAAGGTATTCCTCAAAGTTTCTCCTTGGAAGAGGATTAAGAGATTTGGCAAAAAGGGGAAACTGAGTCCTCGTTTCATCGGACCATATGAGGTTCTGGAAAGAGTGGGTCCTTTAGCATATCGGTTGGCATTACCTCTAGAATTAGAAAAGATACACAATGTCTTCCATGTGTCCATGTTAAGGAGGTACAGATCTGACCCATCTCATGTACTATCAGTTGAAGAGATTGAGGTAAATCCAGACCTCTCATATGAGGAAGAACCCATAAAAATTCTGGCTTATGAGGTGAAGCAACTGAGGAATAAACAGATACACCTAGTTAAAGTGTTGTGGAACCATCATTCAGGTCAAAAAGCTACTTGGGAACGTGAAGAGGATATGAGGAGACAGCACCCATAGCTGTTCGGAGACTAATGCCAGGTAAAATTTCGAGACAAAATTTATTTAAGGGGGGGAGAATTGTAACACCCCTATGTTCGGTAATGCGTACTACTGTTCTGGTGACCAGTATTGTCCGGACAGCTAGAATGCCTAGAACTACACTTCGATATGAGTGAGGAGACATAAAATAACGAAATACAAGAAAAGAAAATACAAGAAAAATAAAGGAAAAATAATAGCAAATAAATGTAACCAAGTTAAGCGAGCCGAGAACCCTAGCGATGGGTGACCGCATCGAGAAGTCACGGCATGGACCGTTGGCTAGCCCTGGACCACGGGAAACCTTGGAAAATGTTTTCAGGACTTAAATAGACACCTATTGAAATACAAATATTATTAGAAATATCAAAGAAAAAATTAAATAATTAGTACAAAGAAAAGTGAGAAATCAAAAAACGGACAAAACCGGTGTTACCGAAAAATCGGGAATACAACCCGAACAGGGGCATTGTGGTCGTTTGACATCCTGAGTTGTCTTTTGGTCCACACCTCTTGGGCAGATTATAGGGAACAAAAAGGAAGAAATTTGGTGAAGATTTAATAAGTCCCAACAATAGGTAAGTGTTTAAATTATGTTTTTTCTTAAGTAAAGTTTATGGGAAGCTTGAGATAAAATGATTGATGAAGAAATTTTGAGTTTTTAGTGAGTTATGATGGTGTGTACTTTTGGCAGCCATGGAAACACCTTGAAGGCAGTTTATTTGTGCTTGTAAATGGTGAATTAAATGATTGATTAAATGTATATTGTGTAGGAAATTGTTTGGGTAATGTATACTTAGTATATGTAATTGTAAAATGAGATTAAAGTAATGGAATGTAAGTGTACCATTGTGGCAGTTTGCTAACTCTTGAGGAATGCTGGAATTCATGCTTGGTTTATGGAATAATGATGTTAAAATGTGTTGGTTGTTATGGCAGTTTGAGTGTATGTATGGTGGTGTGAAGTGGGACATGTAAATGAGCGTGAATTGGTGATTGAATTGTTGTAAATTGAATTGGACAATTTTTGCACTTGTTGGTGCACATTGAATGTAATTGTAAGCTACCAAAATGACCTATAATATGTTGTAAATTATGTTTAGGTTGTGGTACAACCAGAATTAGTTTGAATGTTAAGTTTGGTGAGTGTTAAAAGTGATGTTTGATATGTATGCAAGAATTGCAATAAGGCAGTTTGAGTTTTAGGCCTAGAACTTTAATTGTATGGCTCCAATTGGTATGAGACCAATTGGAGGTGAAACTAGGCACAAAATGTGCCAACTTTCATGAAGGAAGCTTGCCAAAATTCTGCTTGCAAGGTAGCTTGAAAAATGACCAAATCCGGATTAAGTGCAAGTAAGGCCTGAAAATTGACCATTTGGGCAGCAGTTAATGTTTAGGCCATAACTCACTCAAAACAGGTCCAATTGACCTGAAATTTTAACCATGAATAGCTAAGACCCATATCTACAAGTCTTATGAAGACACCAAAGCCCAGAAATGACCATAAGCAAGTCAAACAGCTTGCACAAATTCGGGTCCAAAAACTGGCCGAACCTAAAATGACCTAAAATGACCTAAAGTGACCAATTTTGGTGCAATTTGACCAGCAATAGTAAAATGACCATAACTTGGTCTACATAACTCAGAATGACCTAAAAGTTTGCCCCGCGTTCCATAAGACATAGATATACAAGTTTGTAGTTTTGACCGAAACCCGAAAATCGAGAGAACTAGCTCGTCCGGCTAGGTCAAACTAGTATCCCGGAATCCAGCAAATTGCAAGAAAATGCAGTATACACGGAAATGAACTTGGTAACATGTACCAACCCTAAAAGACTATCGAATGTGACATGTTAGTAACATTAAAACCTAAATTACCTAGAATGCACCGAGGGTCCACATATTAGGTTGATTAAGCAAATACTAGCATTCAGTGAATTACTTATCAAACATTATCGTTAGAGACATTTTAATTAAGTACTGAAACACTTCAAATTGTGTTTCTCAGTTAGCAAAGACTCAGGGAAAGGGAAGGAAACACCGAGTCAAGACCAGGAGACGGTTATCAGAGGTTTGTGCACAACAACTATTTCTTTTGAATTTTTCAATTGAAATGAATTATGACTATTTGCACATTATTGTTTTAAATTGTGGAAATGTGTTTGAATGGATATTTATCGCTTGAAAAGCACTGTAAATGGTTTGAAATTGTGAGAAATTGTTTGAATGATATTGATGGATACTTATTGATTGAAAAGCTTTGGAAATGGTTTGAAACCACAGCTATCATGTTTATTGATTGTATTCCTCGCTAGCTTGTCTAGTGGGACGAATTGAATTCCCTCTCTGGCTGAAGTGTTGAGGTGTGTGCCTGTTGAGGACGAATTGGATGAGTACTCATATTTTTGCTAGCTAGCTATGTTATTCCTCATTAGTCATCAACTTTTGGGATGAATTGAATACCTCATTAGCCATCGGCTTTTGGGATGAATTGAACCTTGGAACATGATTAAGCTATGTGTGATTTATTGATATGTATTTTGAGATTGTGAAATAAATTTAAAATCTTATTGACATGCACTGTCTTTTGAATTTAACCATGATCTGACTTATTGAAATTTATTGTGATATTGAGAAATGGAGTTTAAATTCTTGTTGACAATTACTGTCTTGAAATTAACTATGGTTTTAAGTATCCACTATTTAAATGATTTATGAATTGTGATTTAAAGTTGTATTTGGTTAATGTTGTGCACCACTGAGACATTGTCTCAGTGATAGCTTTTTTTTTTTTATTGCTGTCGCAGGTATACAGACAGACAGGGCAGCAGACTAGGCTGCTAAGACATCCAGCAAGAGATTTTCGGGTATAATGAGTATACCACATTTTGCATTTTGTACTGTAATGTATAACCACTGTATGTATATATTGTTTTTGGTTTTGAGCAGTTGTAAATTAAAATTATACATTGAAGTTGTAAGTAAATTATGAGTTATTTTGACTTGTAAAAATTGTATTATATTTCTTTTATCTCAGTCTTTGAAAAATCACTGTGGATTTGAGTTGAGAAATATGTTGTGTTGAGAAATATGTTGGAGTTGAGATTTGGAAATATATTGAAGTGCTTTTTACAGGTTTTCTGAAGAACTGTTTTATCCAAAATACAGATGGCACTCTGCCAAAATTTTTACAAAAATTCCAAATAATTCAAATGTGTTAGTTCTATCACTTCAGTTCAAAAAGGTTTTTAACACCTGTAAATAGTGCTCACCACTGTAAAAGAAGTAAGAAAAGTTTTTAAAATTCCTTGTGGTGTATTTAATGGGTTATTTGTAGACGGAGTTGGTAATTCATTAGGTATACTACGGGATCATGTTATGCCTTACAGAGGGGTAGGGTGTGACATTAAATGAGTTAAATTTCACAAATTGCACTTCATAACTATGAAGAAATAAATTAAGGAAGGATAAAAATAATTGAGACAAAATATGGTGTTCCGGTACACTATGTGGCATATCTTGGTCGGCTACACTGTAGACGGGTAAGGGGTGTCACAACCTGACATCACTTACTTCTCTTCTTGTAGGGTTGATGGTTGCTGAATCCACCAAAACTTAATTGAAATTACTAGTAATGAAATATTTTCTACAGTAAGTGGTAATCCAGATCGAACCTTAGAGATTGAATTACTAAATTTCATGCATTTGTGTAACAAAAAAAGAAAAAAGGTTGGAGGGGGGGGGTTGTATCACTAAATCAAAAGAAATCAAGTTCAGAAATTAAAAAACTAAATTTAAATATGAAACTCTTAATTTAAACAAACTTCAGTCTAAGGTAATTCGCATTCCAATGCATGACTCGATCACAGATAAAAGAAATACAATCATCTCTTATTGAATACTTAATGTAGATTTACCAAACAGTAAGATAAAATCCCTAACTTTCCTATGCTCATCAATTCGAGCTCAGCACTCTTGTTGACTCAAATTATTAACTGAATTGGTATTAAGCAATCCTCATCAAATTAATAACTGCTTTAAGAACAAGAAGTAGTTAAGCTAAATAATAATTTATAAAGCATAAATCATTTAATTCACGCTATTGTTTCCTTAGGTTATTATCGAAAACTTAGATCATAATTAATAAAACCTAATTGCTACTCACATTCAATCTTACACAACAATTACGAATTATGAAGATGAACTAGCAATTGATCACATCAAACAATTAACTAATAGGCCTTTTTAGCAAATCATTTAATAGATAAAAAAACAATGAAATTAGGAAACAAATAGATATTCAAAAAGACATAATTTAAATTAAGAACCTGATCTCACAAATCATGCAATAGAACTAGAATTCCTTGAACTGAATTTAGAACTTAGCCACTCATGTTTATGGCTTACAAAAAATTAAAGAAAAATAAAGAAGAAATCTAAAAAGAGAATAGAGAATGAAGGTCTTCTATGGTGTTCGAAGGTCTAAATGGTGTATTTCGGATGCTTCCCAAAGATGGTCTTTATAACAAAAAACCTAACCTAAAAATAAGAGCTAAACTTGGAAAAGTTTTGAAATTCAAAAGACAGGTTTTCTGCTCTGTAATCACAGCAGTTTTTTAGCCACTTCCCTTTTGAATGTGTCTCTACCTTCTTCAGGAAAGTTGTAGCTCTATTTCTTAGCTTTCCAACGGGTACTCATTTGCTTAAATCCGAGGTCTACAACTCAAGTTATGAGCTAAAAACCAAAACTGGTTTTGATAGACGATCCAGCCCATAATTTTGACTTCATTACCTTTTTTTACAATTAAAATGGCCTTATCTTGCTTCTAGCCCTTCACAAAAATTGTAGAGGTAGCTCTTAAGGTTCAATTGGGCTTGGGTTTGCTTTATTCGGACCTCCGGAGATCTAGATATAAAATAAATCCCAAGAGTGGTTGTGACAAATCAAGTATGTGCTTTTGCAATAGATCCATAGCTCATTTTGTCAACCTTGGAGACTGATTTGGGCTTTGGTTCCTCTTTGTCATTTGTAGTGCTCTGACTTAGCTTTTCAATGAATTAAACAGTATTGGATTTGGAGACCCACAACTTCAGAAACACCTGAAAAACACAGCAAAGGTCAAATTAATGCAAATGCTGAAAATTTCTCCATTTAACACAATTATTCCAACAACTATCTAAAAATATGCCTAAATGATAATTATACTTTAATCAACTGAATTAAGCATAAAAATACACTAGAAACAATCAATGTGATGGGAGTAAAATTAATAAATTAAGCACTTATCAAATTCCCCCGCACTTATTCCATGCTTGTCCTCAAGCATGACTTAAACTCTCAATCAACTCCACTTAGAAGTTCACTTAACTTCACCCTATCACAACATTTTCTAAAAAAGATTAAAAGTTTGAAAGAAAAGGCAAGTAAGGTAATAACCATCACAACAAATTCCATCAACACCATAACAATATTTCAACAATTCTCCAACACAAAAAAAAAATGCTTGAAATCAATTAAGCTCACACAATTAAAGTTCCATAAAATTTTAAATCAATACATATCAAAACACAAGGCTAATTTATCAAGGCACAACAATTATAGCTCTTTGCAAATCTTAGGGGAGATAGAAAATTGGCCATTTTTTTATTTTTTTTATTTGAAATTGGTACTTCTCTCTTGTCACAGTTATTTTTTTTTTTAACCGTCATCTTCAGAAAAGTACCTTCCTCATATCCTAGCTAGCTTTTGGCATGAGAATTGACATGGGGTTCATAAAGACCCCTGGTTACTTTGCTTAAATAAAATAGTGGAGCAATTTTTAAGTTCAGCCTTTTATTTCCCCCAATTTATGCATCTACATATTATAAAGTGCCCTGATAGATTAAATAAAGTTCTGAAATATGCATGACACTAGTTTAAAGCACACATAACTAATCATTTCACCATTAAATCAAGCCTAAATGATTTATGAAAAAAAAATGCTCTATGGTATGGAGAAGAGGAAAAATCCATCATTAAAGTTACTATTATCTTGCCTGAAATCTCAAAAATTCAACCTAAAAGAGAAAAGTCATTTTAAGGACAAAGCACTACTCTCTGAGAGTTAATATAGAATCATGAATCAAGCTTATGAGAACAATTTTTCTTTTTTCAAAAAAATTGCAGCAACAAATTTCAAACTACTCTCCCATACTAAAACTTACATTGTCCCCAATGTAAAGCCCAAATGCAAAAGAAAAGAAAAAAAATCTTAGAAAATAAAATAAAATAAGGGAAAGAAAACAAATCTGATTGTGGCTAACAAGCCACCCATGGGTTACCTCCCAAGAAGTACTTTTGTTTATCGTCGTTAGCTCGACATGGTAAAGCTCCTTAATCCACATAAATTGGGTTACTCAATTTGAGCTCCTCCACTAAATGCTCCTGAAACCCCTCAAAAAATGGCTTGAGTTTGTGACCGTTGACCTTGAACACTTTGTTAGTTCCTAAACTTTGAATTTCAACTACACCATAAAGAAACACATTAGTAACAACAAAGGGTCTAATCCAATGAGAACGCAACATATCAGGCATCAGCTTCAATCTGGAATTATATAATAAAACTTTTTGCCCAACCATAAATTGCTTCCTTAGAATTAGTTTGTCATGGAATGCCTTGGTCTTTTCTTTATAGATCCTAGAGTTCTCATAAGCCTCAAGTCGAATTTCCTCTAATTTCTGTAATCGTAATTTTCTTTCCAACTCATCCTCCATGCTTAACTCAAAAACATCCTGCACAAATGTATCAACAACATCAATAGAAAAGATAGAATGATCATCATCAGGATACTTTATGGCATCAAAGATATTAAATTTGACAGTCTCTCCATCAAACTCCATAGTTAAGGTACCATCATCCACATCAATTTTTGTCTTGGCAGTTTTTAGGAAAGGTCTTCCAAACAAAATCAAAGGTGACTTTGATGTGAGAGTACTATCCTCCATATCCAAAATGTAAAAATCTGTAAGAAAAATCAATTCTCTAACCTGCACCAACACATCCTCAACTAATCCCAATGGGTAAGCATTAGAACGATAAGCTAACTAAATAATGACACTGGTTTCTTTCAAAGGACCCAAATTCAAAGTTTGAAAAACTGAATTTGACATAACATTAATAGATGCTCCTAAATCTGTCATTGCATGTTTAAATCTAGAATCACCTATTTTGTAGGGAATAGAAAACGAACCTGAATCCTTACACTTAGGGGTAAATTTTTGCTAAATTAATGTTGACACATTTTCCCCCACACTGATCTGCGTGTGTGTAATGATCGAGCTCTCATTATTAGATGCTCTCATTATTCCTTAACACATTTTCCCCCACACATTTTCCCCCACATTAATAGATGCTCTCATTATTCCTCAACTTGCGTGTAATGATCGGGCTCCAACCACTAGAGGAATTGTCCGCTTTGGCCATAAGCCTCACGGTTTTGTCCTATAGGTGGAATGGAGAACTTCCCAGGAGGTCACCCATCCTCAAATTTCTCTCAAGCGAGCACACTTAACCCTGGAGTTTTTCCAACTCTCTAGGCCATTTTACCAAAAGGCGCCTCTAGTGATTAGTTCCCCCATTTTATATATCATTACTTTTTGAACCCAAGACCATCTTCGTGCTTTGCCGATGTGGGATTTGCCTAAGGGACCTTTCTCCTTAGCCACTCCAGCTCCTCCTCAAGCACCGTAGTTCCTTACCCAGTTTGCATAGCAAATGGCTGCATTCTTTCAATAAATGGCAGGAAACTTGCCAACACATGCTTAGACACAAGCCCCTTTAGCACAGCCACAGCCCCGAGCAAGATAATATGAGAAGTTAATGAAATTTGGGGCTACAGAATTCAAAGGAACAGTGGATCCACTAAAAGCAGAACAGTGGCTAGAGAGGATGGAACAGGTTTTTGGAAAACTACAGTGTGCTGAAGAGTTAAAGTTCGAATATTCAGTATCACTCTCCAAGGGGATGCATATGAATGGTGGAAGACCATCCCCCATAGCCTGGTAGAGCCACCAGTCCTCACATGGATAGACCTTTTTAAGAGAATTTCGGCAAAAGTGGGTCCTTGACACATATGTGGACATGAAACTGCAAGAGTTTTTAAGTCTGAAGCAAGGGGACAAAACTGTAGCAAAGTATGAGCGGGATTTCTCTCGACTAAGCCACTATGCCAGAAGCTTGGTCACCACCCCCAGAGATTGGTGTAAGAGGTTGGAGGCTGGGTTGAGGCCTAGCTTAAGAATGTAAGTGGTGGGGTTCCAACACCAGAATTTTTCTGAATTAATTTCACAAGCCCTGGAACTGGAAATGATAGAATCAGAAGCGGCAGTGAAAAAGAGTACAAAAGAGAAAGAGAAAACAGAAAAAGCTACTGGTGAAACTACAGAAAGTAGTTTGGGGAAGAGAAAACATTTTAGAGGATCTAGCTCATGCGAATCGGGTAGAGGTAGATCTTCTGGACAAAAACCACCCCGATCCGATCAGCAAACTCAGCAGATACATAGAAATATGCTGTCGAATCGAATTTGTGAGACTTGTGATAAACCACATAGTGGAGTATGTTATAGAGCTATAGGAGCATGTTTTAATTGTGGAGGGACTGGTCATTTTGCTAAGGATTGCGTAAGTCCACGCTGTTATGGATCATTTACCATGTCAGAAAAGATCAGCCCAAGTTTCTACCCCAAGGAGTTCACCAGCAGTTGGTAGAGGTAGAGGTAAAGGCAGAGGTAGGGCTAATACACCTGGAAGTCAGAGTACTGTGAATCAGCCAGGACAATGCTGTAGCTAGAGTATACATTATGCAATAGAGGGATGAGGATGAGACTTTTGACATTGTTGCTGGTATTTTCTGAATTCTTAACTAAGATATGTATATGTATAAAAATCAATTTTGATATGTTAGTGACTAGTTTTTTTTATAATCAGTTTTGGAAAAGTTTGTTAGCGAAAGACATCACCTAGAATACGATAAATTATTGAATATCGGTAGATAAAAGAGCTGTGAAAGTAAAAAAATTGAATAATTGATTCAAATGCAATAAAGAAATGTTACGAATATTAGCAAGATTGTTTACTAGAATGGTCAGAGGACCAATCATTAGGTAAATAGTATTGGTCAAAGTGCTATGGACTATTATTTAGACTATGAAACTACGTAGAAATGTGAGAAAGACATGAGAAAACAAAAACGTATGACTATTTTAGGATGAATATTGCATAAAATTTTGTGGACGAAATTTCTTTTAAGGGGGGAAGAAATATAACACCCCTATTTGCATAGCCTGGTAAATTATACTGTTTCGGTGACCGGTGTCGGTCCGGATAATTAAGGAGAAGTAGAACCATGTCTAAGACACCTAAATAAGCCTTGAACACAAATAATTAGTAATTTCCAAATAGTTAAGTATAAAGAAGAAAAACAAGCATAAAAAGTTAAATGAGCCGGGAGTCACAGCGATGGGTGACCTTCTCGGGAATGACTGTGAGGCTAGTCTAAACTCAAATTTCAAATCGTAAAATGTGACACTGCGGTCCTTAGGACTATTGCGAACATAGTGGAAAAGAGAAAATCACGAAAAAGAGTTGTTGAGCAGGTTAAATAATTAGGTCAGGGATCCGAAAGAAATATTGAATAACTTGCAAATCGGATTAAACTGGCGAGGGCCGATTTGGTCAATTCACCCCTAGAGCTGAATCCTGACCTAACTATCAAATAAAATCGAAGAAAAAAAAAATTTCGGGATCAAGAATTAAATTAAAGAACTAGTGGAAAAATAAATGTAAAAGAAAAAGAAAAAAAAGAAAAAGTTTAGTTACATCATGCTTACATCACTATTATGACATCATAAATAATTTTAATTTTGCCCATCAATATTGACCAAGTCAAAAGCAATTTTAAAGACTTAAAAATACACTAAAAAGAAAAGAAAAATCATTTTTATCTTCCTCCACCCAAGTGTGCTGGCTCCTCTTTCTTTCTCTCCATTGAAGAACTCCACGAAAGCTTGAAACTAAGCTTTCTTCCAACCACTTAACCCTATTTTGACCCCAAACTAAACCATAAAAACTTATTAGTTCAACTTGAGAAAGCTTTAGAGGAAGGAAAGAAAAGAAAAAAAGGAAGAAATTGAAGAGTTAAACTTCAAAGTTAAGGTTAGTGGTTTAAATTGAAAATTTATTGTTTAATACTTATGTTATTAGTGTAAGTAACTTAGAAATTAACTTAAAATTAAAAGAAAATAATTGTTGAGGGGCCAAATAGGAATTTTGGCCAGCTAGGGTTAAGGTTTGATATGAATGAGTTTGATGGTTTTGAATTGTAACACCCCTATGTTCGGTAGTGCATTCTACTGTTCCAGTGACCAGTGTTGTCAGGACAGCTAGGATGCCTAGAACTATACTTCAATATGAGTGAGGTGAAATAAAATAATGAAATACAAGAAAAGAAAATATAAGAAAAACAAAGGAAAAATAATAGTAAAGAAATGCAATCAAGTTAAGCGAGCCGAGAACCCTAGCGATGGGTGACCGCATCGGGAAGTCACGGCGTGGACTTTTGACTAGCCCTGGACTGCGGGGAACCCTGGAAAATATTTTTAGGACTCAAATAAATATTTATTGAAGTACAAATATCATTAGAAATATCAAAGAAAAATTAAATAATTAGTACAAAGAAAAGTGAGAAATGGAAAAACGGACAAAACCCGGTGTTACCGAAAAATCGGGAATGCAACCCGAACAGGGGCATTGTGGTCATTTGACATCCCGAGTTGTCTTTTGACCTAAATATCCATTAAAAATAAATAATATTACACTTGGAAAATATAATGAAAAATTAATTTAGTGGTACCTAATGTAAATAACAAAATTGGAGTATAAATAGAGTAATTATCACTTAAAACTTATTAAATGATTATCCTTGTATGAGTGGAGCACTATGGGAATTAAAAATTCACTAAGTGGGCAGATTACTCCACTAATGTCTTCTTCTTCCTCTCAAATCCTCACTTTGCCGAATCCAACTTTTCTCCCAAACCACCATTGTTGTCCCATTTGTGAGCTTCATGCATCCATGATCCAAGCTTCAAGTGGTTAGGGTTTCTTCACTAAAAGTAACCACCACACCATGGGCAGTAGATAGGCAACAAGAAAACTAAGTTTTGGAGAGGTTTTTAAGAATTTCCAAAGTGGTATGTTTGTGTTTTTTATTGTTGCTTTGTTAAAGTTTGTAAGGATGTTATGGGTGTTTGATTTATGGAGAAATTTTTGAGGTTTGATATTGAATGGGGATGTGTACTTTTGGCAGCCATGGAAACACTTTGAAGGCAGTTTATTTGTGCTTGTAAATGGTGAATTAAATGATTGATTAAATGTATATTGTGTACGAAATTGTTTGGGTGATGTATACTTAGTATATGTAAATGTAAAATGAAATTTAAAACTTGGAAAGTAATGGAATGTAAGTGTACCATTGTGGCAGTTTGCTAACTCTTGAGGAATTCTGGAATTCATGCTTCGTTTATGGAATAATGATGTTAAAGTTTGTTAGTTGTTATGGCAGTTTGAGTATATGTATGGTGGTGTAAAGTGGGACATATAAATGAGCATGAATTGGTGATTGAATTGTTGTAAATTGATTTGGACAAATTCTGCACTTGTTGGTGCACATTGAATGTATTTGTAAGCTACCAAAATGACCTATAAAATGTTGTAAATTATGTTTAGGTCATGATACAACCAGAATTGACTTAAATATTGAGTTTGGTAAGTGTTAGGAGTGATCCTTGATGTGTATGAAAGAAATGCAATAAGGCAGTTTGTGTTTTAGGCCTATAACTTTAAGTGTGTGGCTCCAATTGGTATGAGACCAATTGGAGGTGAAACTAGGCACAAAATGTGCCAACTTTCATGAAGGAAGCTTGCCAAAATTCTGCTTGCAAGATAGCTTGAAAAATGACCCAATCCGGATTAAGTGCAATTGAGGCCTGAAAATTGACCATTTGGGCAGCAGTTAGTGTTTGGCCATAACTCACTCAAAACAGGTCCAATTGACCTGAAATTTTGACCATGAATAGTTAAGACCCATATCTACAAGTCTTATGAAGATACCAAAGCCCATAAATGACCATAAGCAAGTCAAACAGCTTGCACAAGTTCGGGTCCAAAAATTGGCCGAACCTAAAATGACCTAAAATGACCTAAAGTGACCAATTTTGGTGCAATTTGACCAGCAATAGTAAAATGACCATAACTTGGACTACATAATTTAGAATGACTTGAAATTTTGCCCCGCATTCCATAAGACATAGATCTACAAGTTTGTAGTTTTGACCAAAATCCGAAAATCGAGGGAACTAGGTCGTCCGACTAGGTCAAACTAGCATCCCGAAATCCAACAAATTGCAAGAAAATGCAGTATGCACGGAAATGAACTTGGTAACGTGTACCAACCTTAAAAGACTATCGAATGTAACATATTAATAATATTAAAACCTAATTTACCTAGAATGCATCGAGGGTCGACATACTAGGTTGACTAAGCAAATATTAGAATTCAGTGAATTAATTATCAAGCATTATCATTAGAGACAGTTTAAATGAGTACTGAAACACTTCAAATTGTGTTTCTCAGTTAGTAAAGACTCAGGGAAAGGGAAGGAAACACTGAGTCAAGGCCAGGAGACAGTTATCAGAGATTTGTGCGTAATAGTTATTTCTTTTGAATTTTTCAATTGAAATAAATTATGATTATTTGTATGTTATTGTTTTAAATTGTGTTTGTGCACAACTAGTTTTCAACTGATTTTGCCCTGAATAATATTTCATATGATTAATTGTATGTTATTGTTTTAAATTGTGTTGTGCACAACATTTATTTCTTTTGAATTTTTCAATTGAAATAAATTATGACTATTTGTATATTATTATTTTCAATTATGGAAATGTGTTTGAATGGATACTTATTGCTTGAAAAGTATTGTAAATGGTTTGAAACTGTGGAAAAATTGATTTAGTGTAATTTGTGAAAGTTGAAGTTAATTATGAATTGTGCTGCCATCTTGTGAATGAAATTATGATTTTGGAAATTTTGAGATAAAATGTGTTTAGTGTTATCAGAGCAAAGTAGGGACGGCGATACGTAACGCTTACGATTCTTGGGAACTCTCATGAGTGAACTCAGGAGCTTGCAGGGATGGCGATACGTAACGCCTGCAAGTGCTCTGATAGGTACCACCCAAGGGCTTGCAGGGACGGCGATACGTAACTCCTGCAGGTGCTTTGGTAAGTACCCTTAAATGCTAGCATTGATCAGAAAATTGTGTCATGGCCTAAGTTGTGAATGAATTGGCAACACTGTATTCTTAAATTATTCAATTAAATTGTGTTATTATGCGATTTGATAATTTGTGAAATGGAGTTTAAATTCTTATTGACATTCACTGTCTTTTGAATTTAACCATGTTTTGATTATTGAGATTTATTGTGATATTGTGAAATGGAGTTTAAATCCTTATTGACATTCACTGTCTTATGAATTTAACTATGTTTTGATTTCTGAGATTTAATGTGATATTGTGTTAAATTCTTTATGACATTCATTGTCTTGAATTTAACTATGGTTTTATGTATCCATCATTTATATGATTTATGAATTGTGATTTAAAGTTATATTTGGTTAATGTTGTACTGCGAGACATTGTCTCAAATGATAGCTTTTCATTCTTATCGCAGTAGACAGATTGAGCGTGAGACTAGGCTGCTAGTACATCCAGCGAGAGATTATCGGGTATAATGAGTATACCACATTTTGCATTTTGTACTGTAATGTATGACCACTGTATGTACATAGTGTTCTTGGTTTTGAGCAGTTGTAAATTCAAATTGTAAATTGAAGTTGTAAAATAATTATGAGTTATTTTGGCTTATAAAAATTGTATTATATTTCTTGTATCTCAGTCTTTGAAAAATCACTATGGATTTGAGTTGAGAAAAATATTGTGTTGAGAAAAATGTTGGAGTTGAGATTTGGAAATATATTGAAGTGCTTTTTACAGGTTTTTCTGAAGAACTGTTTTATCCAAAATACAGATGGCACTTTGCCAAAATTTTTACAGAAATTTCAAATAATTCAAATGTGTTAGTTCTATCACTTCAGTTCAAAAAAGGTTTTTAACACCTGTAAATAGTGCTCACCACTGTAAAAGAAGTAAGAAAAGTTTTTAAAATCCCTTGTAGTGTATTTAATGGGTTATCAGTAGATGGAGTTGGTAATTCATTAGGTATACTACGGGATCATGTTATGCCTTACAGAGGGGTAGGGTGTGACACGTTTTAGTGGTATCAGAGCAAAGTTTTTAAATTATGTTTTCACATGTTATTTGAATATTCTTTCTTCATAGTACAACTGCTCAATATCATTGTTTGATACATACAGTACATTACATTATAAATATGCACTAACGGGAGGAAATCTCCTTGTGTTAATTGTTCGGGAGGTCTAAGATCCTCGCATTAACCATGGAAGAGGGTGATCGTTCAGTCGATCAATCTATAGAGGCTGAGGTGCAAGGGGATGCCCCAGCCCTACATAATATTAGTGGTTCAAGAAGACTAGCCCCGCAGCATCGCATTTTCTGCTCGCTCGCCAAACAGATGGCTGCAATGTTCCAACAAATGGCTGGTAATGTGCCTACTCAAGTCCCAATACAGACACGATGGTACAACCACGTCTTACGTAAGCGATATGACAAATTGATGAAATATGGTGCTTTTGAGTTTTAGGGGATTGTAGATCCTCTAGAGGCAGAACAGTGGTTTGAAAGGATGGATAGGGTATTAAAGAAACTGCACTGCACAGAGGAGCTCTTATTTGAATACTCGATCTCTGCTCTGGGGATGCTTATGACTGGTGGAAAACCATTCCCCACAGTCTGGTAGAACCTGCAGTGCTAACATGGAATGACTTTCTCAGGGAATTCAAACAAAAGTATGTCCCCGATGCTTATGTAGACCAGAAACTATAAGAGTTCCTAAGTCTGAAATAGGGAAGCAGATCAGTGGCTGAGTATGAAAGAGAATTTTCCCGCTTGAGCCATTATGCAGTAAGTTTACTTACTACCAGCAGGGAGAGATGCAAGAGGTTTGAAACTGGCTTGAAGCCCAGTATCAGATTATAAGTGGTCGGATTCAAACACACTAACTTCTCTGAACTTGTTTCTCAAGCCCTAGAGTTGGAAAGAATTGAGTCTGAAGCTGCTCCTGAGAAAAAGAAATTAGAGAAGACAAAGAAAGAGCGAAAATTAGTAGAACAGAGTTCCAGTGGTCCTACTGGAAAGAGGAAGAACTATGGGGGACACAGCGGAGGTGGCAAGAAGTCTGGTAAGGGAAGACATTCAGGACAGAAACCTCCTCTATCTGGTTAGCAGAGTACTAGAGGTTCCTACCATTCCCGCCAATGTGAAAATTGTGGAAGATATCATGGTGGGATATGTTATAAGGCTATTGGAGCCTGTTATAACTGTGGAGGCACAGGACACTTTGCCAAGGACTGCACCAGTAGTCGCAGAGTTGGACCACCTCCTACTATTGCAGAAGGGTCAGTTCAGAGCCCTGTCATCAGAAGTTCACAACCACCCAGCAGAGGTAGAGACAGGGGTAGAGGTAACCCAGCAGGCAGCCAATGCACTGTGAAACATTTAGAGCAAGATAGTGCTCCAGTCAGAATCTATGCAATGAGACAGAGAGAAAAGGCCGAGACATCTGATGTTGTGGCTTGTACCTTCTCAACTTTTAATCAGGATGTGTTTGTGTTATTTGATCCGGGTTCTACCCATTCTTATTGCTAGCATCATTGATTGCATTGCTGTTCCATGCACAAAAATGGATTTTGAGGTGCTAGTAACGAGCCCGTTAGGACAAGAGGTCAGGGTTAATATAATGTATAGGGATTGTCCTTTGGTGATCCAAGGACACACTTTTCTATCTGATATCATTGAAATGCCCTTTAGAGATTACGATATCATCTTGGGCATGGATTGGTTAGCCACGCCATGATTGACAGTAGGCTGAAGACAGTCACTTTTGGTCTCCCTCAGTACAGTGATGTGGTAATACATGGGGAGAGGCAGTTATTGCCATCAAACATCATTTCGGCTGCACTAGGCAAAAAAAAAAAAAAAAAAAAGATCAGAAAGGGGTTTGAAGCATACTTGGCACATGTGGTAGACACCTAAGTGGGGAGTCCAGCATTGAAGGACATCCCTACAGTATATGACTTTCCAGATGTGTTTCCTGATGAATTGCCAAGATTACCTCAAGAAAGAGAAGTTCAGTTTGAAATTAATGTTATGCCTGGTGTGGATCCAATCTCCATAACACCATACAGAATGACACCAGCAGAGTTGAAGGAGTCTGAATACTTTTATGTTAGTGTTAGAACTATATGTTCTGTTGTTATTCCTTTACAGGGGAATAAATTTTGATGCATTAGTGATTAGTCCTTTAAGATAAGGATTATGATAATAAGTGAAATTAGTTTTGAAAGAGTTTATCGGTGAAAAGTATTTTCTGACACACCATAAATTATAAAGCTAATTGGCGAGCCTAGTTAATGTAAGGCAAGAGGACGTAAAAGTAAGATGCAGTAATGGAATTGCTCTAGATGAGGGCAAGGATGTTACTGTTAGTAATTGCTAATGGATATTGTAATCAGAATAAGTTTGGATATCAGTGAATTCGAAAAGGATAAAAGATAGGAAAGTCTGATCTATTGGAATGTATCGTAGTAACTATGCAATGTTCATGATGTTTATACTGCAAGCTGCAGATTACAGTACTAACTTGAGATTATTGTGTAGAGCTACGTACTACTCGATAGTACACCTAGATTAGAATAGTTGCCAACGGCATTTGTTTTGGTATAGTTATTCCAGGAAAGAATTTAATTGTTAGAAATAAGTTTAAAAATCCTACTTAGGGATCTAAAACTCAAAAGTTAGAATATCGAAAGGTTATAGTTCAGTACAAAAGGAAGTAAGTTATAGAATATTGAAAGATAAAAAGAGTTATGGATGTAAAAATTTGAACAGCTGATTCAGATATAACAAAGAAATGTTACGAATGTGAGGAAGACTATGACTAGAATGGTCAGAGGACCAATGACTACATAAATGATTCTAACATGACCTCAAGGGTCATTCAAGAAGGAACATGAACCAAAATATTAGACAGCACAATAGTAAGCGAAGATTGGTGTTATACAAAAAAAAATAAAAAAAAATAAAAAAAAATATTGTACTAGATTGTTAAAAATCTTATACAAATTTAAGCAAAAGAAGATTATACGATCGTATAGAAAGGAGAAAATAAATGTATGACTATTGTAAGATGGCTATTCGGTAAAATTTCGTGGACGAAATTTATTTAAGGGGGGGAGAATTGTAACACCCCTATGTTCGGTAGTGCATTCTACTATTCCAGTGACCAGTGTTGTCCGGACAGCTAGGATGCCTAGAACTACACTTCAATATGAGTGAGGAGAAATAAAATAATGAAATACAAGAAAAGAAAATATAAGAAAAACAAAGGAAAATAATAGTAAAGAAATGCAATCAAGTTAAGCGAGCCGAGAACCCTAGCGATGGGTGACCGCATCGGGAAGTCACGGCGTGGACCGTTGACTAGCCCTGGACTGCGGGGAACCCTGGAAAATATTTTTAGGACTCAAATAAATATTTATTGAAGTATAAATATCATTAGAAATATCAAAGAAAAATTAAATAATTAGTACAAAGAAAAGTGAGAAATCGAAAAATGGACAAAACCCGGTGTTACCGAAAAATCGGGAATGCAACCCGAACAGGGGCATTGTGGTCATTTGACATCTCGAGTTGTCTTTTGACCTAAATGTTCATTAAAAATAAATAATATTACACTTGAAAAATATAATAAAAAATTAATTTAGTGGTACCTAATGTAAATAACAAAAATGGAGTATAAATAGAGTAATTATCACTTAAAACTTATTAAATGATTATCCTTGCATGAGTGGAGCACTATGAGAATTAAAAATTCACTAAGTGGGCAGATTACTCCACTAATGTCTTCTTCTTCCTCTCAAATCCTCACTTTTCCGAATCCAACTTTTCTCCCAAACCACCATTGTTGTCCCATTTGTGAGCTTTATGCATCCATGATCCAAGCTTCAAGTGGTTAGGGTTTCTTCACTAAAAGTAACCACAACACCATGGGCAGTAGATAGGCAACAAGAAAACCAAGTTTTGGAGAGGTTTTTAAGAATTTCCAAAGTAGTATGTTTGTGTTTTTTATTGTTGCTTTGTTAAAGTTTATAAGGATGTTATGGGTGTTTGATTTATGGAGAAATTTTTGAGGTTTGATGTTGAATGGGGATGTGTACTTTTGGCAGCCATGGAAACACTTTAAAGGCAGTTTATTTGTGCTTGTAAATGGTGAATTAAATGATTGATTAAATGTATATTGTGTACGAAATTGTTTCGGTGATGTATACTTAGTATATGTAAATGTAAAATGAAATTTAAAGCTTGGAAAGTAATGGAATGTAAGTGTACCATTGTGGCAGTTTGCTAACTCTTGAGGAATGCTGGAATTCATGCTTGGTTTATGGAATAGTGATGTTAAAGTTTGTTAGTTGTTATGGCAGTTTGAGTGTATGTATGGCGGTGTGAAGTGGGACATGTAAATGAGCATGAATTGGTGATTGAATTGTTGTAAATTGAGTTGGACAAATTTTGCACTTGTTGGTGCACATTGAATGTAATTGTAAGCTACCAAAATGACCTATAAAATGTTATAAATTATGTTTAGGTCATGATACAACCAGAATTGACTTAAATATTGAGTTTGGTAAGTGTTAGGAGTGATCCTTGATGTGTATGAAAGAAATGCAATAAGGCAGTTTGTGTTTTAGGCTTATAACTTTAAATGTATGGCTCCAATTGGTATGAGACCAATTGGAGGTGAAACTAGGCACAAAATGTGCCAACTTTCATGAAGGAAGCTTACCAAAATTCTGCTTGCAAGGTAGCTTGAAAAATGACCAAATCCGGATTAAGTGCAATTGAGGCCTGAAAATTGACCATTTGGGCAGCAGTTAGTGTTTGGGCCATAACTCACTCAAAATTTCAGGTCCCATCAAACATCATTTCGGCTGCACTAGGCAAAAAAAAAAAAAAAAGATCAGAAAGGGGTGTGAAGCATACTTGGCACATGTGGTAGACACCCAAGTGGGGAGTCCAGCATTGAAGGACATCCCTACAGTATATGACTTTCCAGATGTGTTTCCTGATGAATTGCCAAGATTACCTCCGGAAAGAGAAGTGCAGTTTGAAATTAATGTTATGCCTGGTGTGGATCCAATCTCCATAACACCATACAAAATGACACCAGCAGAGTTGAAGGAGTCTGAATACTTTTATGTTAGTGTTAGAACTATATGTTCTGTTGTTATTCCTTTACAGGGGAATAAATTTTGATGCATTAGTGATTAGTCCTTTAAGATAAGGATTATGATAATAAGTGAAATTAGTTTTGAAAGAGTTTATCGGCGAAAAGTATTTTCTGACACACCATAAATTATAAAGCTAATTGGCGAGCCTAGTTAATGTAAGGCAACAGGACGTAAAAGTAAGATGCAGTAATGGAATTGCTCTAGATGAGGGCAAGGATGTTACTGTTAGTAATTGCTAATGGATATTGTAATCAGAATAAGTTTGGATATCAGTGAATTCGAAAAGGATAAAAGATAGGAAAGTCTGATCTATTGGAATGTATCGTAGTAACTATGCAATGTTCTTGATGTTTATACTGTAAGCTGCAGATTACAGTACTAACTTGAGATTATTGTGTAGAGCTACGTACTACCAGATAGTACACCTAGATTAGAATAGTTGCCAACGGCATTTGTTTTGGTATAGTTATGCCAGGAAAGAATTTAATTGTTAGAAATAAGTTTAAAAATCCTACTTAGGGATCTAAAACTCAAAAGTTAGAATATCGAAAGGTTATAGTTCAGTACAAAAAGAAGTAAGTTATAGAATATTGAAAGATAAAAAGAGTTATGGACGTAAAAATTCGAACAGTTTGTTCAGATATAACAAAGAAATGTTACGAATGTGAGGAAGACTATGACTAGAATGGTCAGAGGACCAATGACTAGATAAATGATTCTAACATGACCTCAAAGGTCATTCAAGAAGGAACATGAACCAAAATATTAGACAGCACAATAGTAAGAGAAGATTGGTGTTATACAAAAAAAAAATAAAAAAAATAAAAAAAAAATGTTGTACTAGATTGTTAAAAATCTTATACAAATTTGAGGAAAAGAAGATTATACGATCGTATAGAAAGGAGAAAATAAATGTATGACTATTGTAAGATGGCTATTGGGTAAAATTTCGTGGACGAAATTTATTTAAGGGGGGAGAATTGTAACACCCCTATGTTCGGTAGTGCGTTCTACTGTTCCAGTGACTAGTGTTGTCCGGACAACTAAGATGCCTAGAACTACACTTCAATATGAGTGAGGAGAAATAAAATAATGAAATACAAGAAAAGAAAATATAAGAAAAACAAAGGAAAAATAATAGTAAAGAAATGCAATCAAGTTAAGCGAGCCGAGAATCCTAGCAATGGGTGACCGCATCGAGAAGTCACGGCGTGGACCGTTGACTAGCTCTGGACTGCGGGGAACCCTGAAAAATATTTTTAGGACTCAAATAAATATTTATTGGAGTATAAATATCATTAGAAATATCAAAGAAAAATTAAATAATTAGTACAAAGAAAAGTGAGAAATCGAAAAACGGACAAAACCCGGTGTTACCAAAAAATCAGGAATGCAACCCGAACAGGGGCATTGTGGTCATTTGACATCTCGAGTTGTCTTTTGACCTAAATATCCATTAAAAATAAATAATATTACACTTGGAAAATATAATGAAAAATTAATTTAGTGGTACCTAATGTAAATAACAAAAATGGAGTATAAATAGAGTAATTATCACTTAAAACTTATTAAATGATTATCCTTGCATGAGTGGAGCACTATGGGAATTAAAAATTCACTAAGTGGGCAGATTACTCTACTAATGTCTTCTTCTTCCTCTCAAATCCTCACTTTGCCGAATCCAACTTTTCTCCCAAACCACCATTGTTGTCCCATTTGTGAGCTTCATGCATCAATGATCCAAGCTTCAAGTGGTTAGGGTTTCTTCACTAAAAGTAACTACCACACCATGGGCAGTAGATAGGCAACAAGAAAACCAAGTTTTGGAGAGGTTTTTAAGAATTTCCAAAGTGGTATGTTTGTGTTTTTTATTGTTGCTTTGTTAAAGTTTATAAGGATGTTATGGGTGTTTGATTTATGGAGAAATTTTTGAGGTTTGATATTGAATGGGGATGTGTACTTTTGGCAGCCATGGAAACACTTTAAAGGCAGTTTATTTGTGCTTGTAAATGGTGAATTAAATGATTGATTAAATGTATATTTTGTACGAAATTGTTTCGGTGATGTATACTTAGTATATGTAAATGTAAAATGAAATTTAAAGCTTGGAAAGTAATGGAATGTAAGTGTACCATTGTGGCAGTTTGCTAACTCTTGAGGAATGCTGGAATTCATGCTTGGTTTATGGAATAATGATGTTAAAGTTTGTTAGTTGTTATGGCAGTTTGAGTGTATGTATGGTGGTGTGAAGTGGGACATGTAAATGAGCATGAATTGGTGATTGAATTGTTGTAAATTGAGTTGGACAAATTCTACACTTGTTGGTGCACATTGAATGTAATTGTAAGCTACCAAAATGACCTATAAAATGTTGTAAATTATGTTTAGGTCATGATACAACCATAATTGACTTAAATATTGAGTTTGGTAAGTGTTAGGAGTGATCCTTGATGTGTATGAAAGAAATGCAATAAGGCAGTTTGTGTTTTAGGCCTATAACTTTAAGTGTGTGGCTCTAATTGGTATGAGACCAATTGGAGGTGAAACTAGGCACAAAATGTGCCAACTTTCATGGAGGAAGCTTGCCAAAATTCTGCTTGTAAGGTAGCTTGAAAAATGACCAAATCCGGATTAAGTGCAATTGAGGCCTGAAAATTGACCATTTGGGCAGCAGTTAGTGTTTGGGCCATAACTCACTCAAAACAGGTCCAATTGACCTGAAATTTTGACCATGAATAGTTAAGACCCATATCTACAAGTATTATGAAGACACCAAAGCCCAGCAATGACCATAAGCAAGTCAAAAAGCTTGCACAAGTTCGGGTCCAAAAATTGGCCTAACCTAAAATGACCTAAAGTGACCAATTTTGGTGCAATTTGACCAGCAATAGTAAAATGACCATAACTTGGTCTACATAATTCAGAATGACTTGAAATTTTGCCCCGCATTCCATAAGACATAGATCTACAAGTTTTTAGTTTTGACCGAAACCCGAAAATCGAGGGAACTAGGTCGTCTAGCTAGGTCAAACTAGTAACCCGAAATCCAACAAATTGCAAGAAAATGCAGTATACACGGAAATGAACTTGGTAACGTGTACCAACCTTAAAAGACTATCGAATGTAACATATTAATAACATTAAAACCTAATTTACCTAGAATGCATCGAGGTTCGACATACTAGGTTGACTAAGCAAATATTAGAATTCAGTGAATTAATTATCAAGCATTATCGTTAGAGACAGTTTAAATGAGTACTGAAACACTTCAAATTGTGTTTCTCAGTTAGCAAAGACTTAGGGAAAGGGAAGGAAACACTGAGTCAAGGCCAGGAGACAGTTATCAAAGGTTTGTGCACAATAGTTATTTCTTTTGAATTTTTCAATTGAAATAAATTAAGATTATTTGTATGTTATTATTTTAAATTGTGTTTGTGCACAACTAGTTTTCAACTGATTTTGCTCTGAATAATATTTCATATGATTAATTGTATGTTATTGTTTTAAATTGTGTTTGAGCACAACTAGTTTTCAACTGATTTTGCTCTGAATAATATTTCATATGATTAATTGTATGTTATTGTTTTAAATTGTGTTGTGCACAACATTTATTTCTTTTGAATTTTTTAATTGAAATAAATTATGACTATTTGTATATTATTATTTTCAATTATGAAAATGTGTTTGAATGGATACTTATTGCTTGAAAAGTATTGTAAATGGTTTGAAACTGTGGAAAAATTGATTTAGTGTAATTTGTGAAAGTTGAAGTTAATTATGAATTGTGTTGCCATCTTGTGAATGAAATTATGATTTTGGAAATTTTGAGATAAAATGTGTTTAGTGTTATCAGAGCAAAGTAGGGACGGCGATACGTAACGCCTACGATTCTTGGGAACTCTCATGAGTGAACTCAGGAGCTTGCAGGGATGGCGATACGTAACGCCTGCAAGTGCTCTGATAGGTACCACCCAAGGGCTTGCAGGGACGGCGATACGTAAAGCCTGCAGGTGCTTTGGTAAGTACCCTTAAATGCTAGCATTGATCAGAAAATTGTGTCATGGCCTAAGTTGTGAATGAATTGGCAACACTGTATTCTTAAATTATTCAATTAAATTGTGTTATTATGCGATTTGATAATTTATGAAATGGAGTTTAAATTCTTATTGACATTCACTGTCTTTTGAATTTAACCATGTTTTGATTATTGAGATTTATTGTGATATTGTGAAATGGAGTTTAAATCCTTATTGACATTCACTGTCTTATGAATTTAACTATGTTTTGATTTCTGAGATTTAATGTGATATTGTGTTAAATTCTTTATGACATTCATTGTCTTGAATTTAACTATGGTTTTATGTATCCATCATTTATATGATTTATGAATTGTGATTTAAAGTTGTATTTGGTTAATGTTGTGCACCACTGAGACATTGTCTCAGCGATAGCTTTTCATTCTTTATGCAGTAGACAGATTGAGGCAGACTAGGCTGCTAGTACATCCAGCGAGAGATTATCGGGTATAATGAGTATACCACATTTTGCATTTTGTACTGTAATGTATGACCACTGTATGTACATAGTGTTCTTGGTTTTGAGCAGTTGTAAATTCAAATTGTACATTGAAGTTGTAAAATAATTATGAGTTATTTTGGCTTGTAAAAATTGTATTATATTTCTTGTATCTCAGTCTTTGAAAAATCACTATGGATTTGAGTTGAGAAAAATATTGTGTTGAGAAAAATGTTGGAGTTGAGATTTGAAAATATAATGAAGTGCTTTTTACAGGTTTTCTGAAGAACTGTTTTATCCAAAATACAGATGGCACTTTGCCAAAATTTTTACAGAAATTTCAAATAATTCAAATGTGTTAGTTCTATCACTTCAGTTCAAAAAAGTTTTTTAACACCTGTAAATAGTGCTCACCACTGTAAAAGAAGTAAGAAAAGTTTTTAAAATCCCTTGTAGTGTATTTAATGGGTTATCAGTAGATGGAGTTAGTAATTCATTAGGTATACTACGGGATCATGTTATGCCTTACAGAGGGGTAGGGTGTGACATGAATGGTTATTTGAAGTGAATTAGGTGTATAGATTATGAATATACACTTTAAATTTGCATTAGAGTTAAAATATATGTAACTAGGGTTTGGAGCTTATGAAAAATTAGAGAAAAAAATAAGAATTGGTCAATTGATGTAGTTGACCTTATTTGAGTTGAGAAATGGTCAATTGTGACCATTTTTGGTGTGTATGAATTGTTGGAAACAAGTTTAAATTTGGATTGGAGAGGGTCAGTCTACAGGCAGCTTGACCTAGGTCCCTTTTAGAGACCAAAACTAAAAATTTACTAACCTAATTTGTGTGAAGTCAATTGTGAATGAAACTAGACACAAAATGGCACATTTTTCATTTAGGAACCATGCCCAAAAAGTGACCAAAACTTAGTGAACAATTAGACCAAATCCAGAATTGGGCACACTATCTTGTACAAAAATGACCAAATGAACAGTAGTTATGTAAATGACCATAACTTAGTCTAGGAATGTCCAAATGACCTGAATTTTATACTGATAGAAAGATGAGACATAGCCCTACAACTTTCATGAAGAAAACAAACCCAAAATTTGACCATAAGCTGTCCAAAAACTTACCTGCAGTCAACATACAAAAATAGCCAATATAAAGAAAATGTCCAGAATTCTGGGTGACACCAAATCCAGCCAGCCATGTTCAAATGGCCATAACTAGGGCTAAAAAACTCCAAAGAGAATAATTCAAAAACGGAATTAAATCTAAGACAATAAGGAACAATTTTGATGAGGGACACTAAGCCAAATTCCCACAGTAACCAGACCAATGGAACAGTAGAAAATAGGGGACCAAAACTGAAAAATTATAATTTCTCTTAGGAGACTTAGAAATTGAATTGGCAATTAGTGCCAATAAAATTGACACCCAAAATGTGGTATATGGGTACAATTAGAACTAATAAACCTATTAAGTATAGAAAAGTCAATATTTTGTATGAATAGTGCCACCAAACACAAAAATGTGAAAGACCCGAAATTTATAAACCATAATAGGAAGGATAAGTTTATAAAGAAATTGTTGGAATTTAAGTATTAGAAATGGATACTGAAGCACTTTAAATTTATGTGTTTCAGCTGGAAAGGGATCTTCGAAGGAGAAACAAATGTTTGAGTAAATTGAGTCGACAAAAGAGGTTTATGCACAATAACTTTTCATTTTCGATTTATTATTAGAAAATTCATTTGAATACATCTTTAGAGCATTTTATGCTAAATAATTCCTTGAGAAATGTTGTGTTACCTACTTTGTAAATGGAAATTTGAAATGAAAATCGATTAATGTTTTGAATGAAATGTTGAATAAGATGATTTTGAAATTGTTTTTTATTCACACTTGGTATGGCAGTCCCTTACTATGTTCCTCCTCTACTTGTGGGGTTGAGTTTGATATTTGATCACTTTCCTCCCTCTCTGGCTTGCCAGTCTGAGATGAGTTTGGATGAGTACTCATTAGCTAGCTAGCCACCTCCCTCACTGATTTCGATTAGTGGGGTGAGTTTGTCTTGTCGTGGTATACAACACGGTATGTTTAGAAATTTTGTGTCATGGTCTAAGTTATGTTATTGATTGGAAACACTGTATTTATTAAATTGTTTGATCAAATTTATGTTATATTAAGCTTTGAAAATTGTCAAATATTTAAATTGTAATTTGTCATAAATGTGATTTGAAAATTGAAAGGTAATTGTAAAATATTTGAACTATGAATTAATGAAAAATGTTTTATATTTTGCATTTTATATTTTATTATACACCATTGAGTATTTTTATACTCAGTGATAGCTTTCTTTGCTGTCACAGATAGTGTAACATCTCCACTGTACGTAGTTCGTACATTTTGTTACTCTGGTGATCTAATGTCAGTCCAGGCAAGTCAGGATGTCTGAAATTACACTTCAATGATAGTGAACAGACATATAATGATGAAATAAATAAAAAGAAAATATAAGAAAAATTAAAGAAAAATAAAAGAGAGAAAATAAAGCTAAATTTAATGAGCCGGCACCATAGCGATGGGTGACCGCATCAAGAAGTTAAGGCAAAGGCAATTGCCGACCCCAAGACTGCGGGGAACCCTCGGAATTAAATTTTGAGACATAAATAAAGGTTTATTGAAATGTAATTGACACTAGAAATATCAAAGAAAAATTAATAAATTAGTATAAAGAAAAACGAAAAATCGAGAAACAGATAAAAATCGGTGTTATCGAAAAATCGGGAATACAACCCGAAGAAGGTCACTTTGGTCATTTAACACCTATAGTTGCCTTTTGACCTCAATGTCCATTAAAAATAAATGGTATTATACTTTGAAAAAGTCATGAAAAATTAAATTGTGATACATTATATAAATAGTGAAAGAAATACGGTAAATGTGCAAATAATGGAACTTTGAATAATTAAACAATAAAACTAACCTAAGTGCTCCACTAACTCCTAATTTGGGACACATATGAGACTTTGGGACAGCAGATCCCACTCATTTCATCTTCTTCTTCTACAATCTTCTTCTTGCCGAAATGGAGCTCTCAACCAAAACCTCCATGGATGCACACATTGAAGCTGCTCTCTCCATCATCAAGCCATAATTTCTACAATTGTTCTTCATTAAAGTTGATCTACACATCTTGGGAAACCTTTAAGCAGTAAAAGGTAGAGTAAATTCTAAGGTTTTATCAAGGTCAAGTTGAGGTAAGTGTCCAAATCCCCTCCCTTGCTTTAGTAAACTTCATATTTAGGTTGAGGTGAGTTGAATGGTGAAGAGAATGGAAGAATTTATTGAGTTATGGTATTGTTCAACTTTGGCAGCCATGAAAACCTATGTTGCTTGAGTTTTTCTTACCTCTAATGGATGGAAAATAATGATGATTTAGTCATTTTAAAGTTGTAGCAATTTAGTTTCCAAGTATATATACATTGAGTACTTGAAATTAACGGTTTGGAAAGCAATTTGTATACCTTAGTAAACTGCCACTTTTGGCAACCTTTAAATTCATGAATTATGGTAAAGATGAATTGAGAACAGTGTATGTAAAGTAATGGTTGGGAGGTATATGTTATAATCAAGTGTTTTCATATATATATATATATATATATATATATATATATTATGTTGAATTTAACTTTGCAAATTAGACTTGTATAATGTACATGGACCACTTGTATATTATGCCCAAATGGACATGATTAAGATATGATGAATGTTATAAAAGTGTTATGAATGTATATTTTTAGTTTTGGGAGGAGGAGAAGTGTCATTTGAAAGTGTTCTTTATGTGCAGATTTTATGTTGTGAAGGCAGTAGGTAAATTAAACCATAAGTAACAATTGGTGACCCCAATTGGTATGAGGCCAATGGGAGGTGAAACTAGACATAAAATAGGCCAACTTTCATATAGAAATGTTGCTAAAATTCTGCCTAGAAACTGACTTTAAAAATGACCTAATCCGGAATTGGTAAGTGCAAGTCCAGATTTTTGATCATATGAACAGTAGTCACTAAGATGATCATAACTTACTCAAAACAGGTCCAAATGACCTGCAATTTTTACCATGGAAAGGTAAGACATAGAGCTACAATTCTTATGAAGACACCAAAGCCCAAAAATGGCCAGAACCAAGTTAAATTGCTTGCCCACCTTAGGGTACCAAAACTGCCATAACTGAATTTGACCTAAAATTGACCAAATTTTGCACTAAAGATACAATTTGTCCAGCTTTAGTAAATTGACCATATCTTGGTCTATACAACTCAAAATGACCTGAAATTTGCGCCAAAAGTTCAATAAGACATAGAGCTACAATTTTGCTTCTTTGACCAGAAGCTAAAAACTAAGAGAAATGGGACATTAAGCTAGACTAATCTAGCATACTAAAACTGAAAATTTGACATTTACATACAATGAAGCTTGAAGTAATTTAGCAATGAATGCCAACTTATAAAAAGGGTAAATTGCACTATATTGGTAGTATATTGAATTACAAATTGTGACAAGTTGATGTTAGAATCAACTTATCCATTTTATCTGAAAAGGTCAACATCTACATTGACTTGTGAATTACATGATAACTAGTAAACTCAAAAAAATGAAGAATTAAACAATTAATTTGTAATGTGCCATAGTTTGCTTAGTTGACTAGTTTGGATAGGTTGGCATACCAATAGGATTCTAACAGCTATTCTATAAATGGCTTTATACCATAATGTGTTTTTACGGCATATTATGCCGCACTGTGACTTTAATAGCCTACGGCTTTACGTATTGTGTTATTATACTTGGCTTATCGCCAGACTAACTATATGGCTTTTTAGCCACAATGCTTGCACATCAGAAGAACCAATGGTGTGACTGCCCAAGGTACTAGGCACCCAGTGCCAGTATATCCGTTTATCCAGTCTGGTCAGTGTATAGGCTACACAGGCAGTTAATTTAAGCATTATTAAATTCAAATAGTTAAATTCAGTTTATTGACATACAGTACCACCAAATATTAGCAAAAATGAAAGTTTAGCAAATAAAAGTAGAAACAGCAACTGCAAAGAATATCGATGTTTTAAATTCATACAATTCAATTATTTTATTTTAGTGTATATTTCTTTATATTTGACACCACTAAGCAGAATTGCTTAGCGCGTTGCTTTTGCTACGTGTAGGTATTGGAGACACAGCTGGAGAGCCCAGCAGACCTACGACCGAGTGAGACATCAAATCTGCACAGGAGTCCAGAGTCATCTGCACTACACTGCATACATGGTAGGACTTAGGATCTTGTGTAATGACTATCAATTTTATTTTGACATTTTGTTATGTAATTTTGTATATTCTAAAACTTTAAGGTTTGTAATAATTTATACATATTAAACTCTTATGGAGAGTGTTTGGATGAATGTAAATTATGATGGATTATATTTTGAAACTATGAAATCTTGAGATTGAAAAATTATTTGGAAGGTTGAGATTATCATATTGAATTATTTTTAACAGGTCCAAAATACAAACGACACCTTGTCGGATTTTTATTACTATTTTTGAAACACTGATTTTATTAAAGTATGAAAATAGAACCAGTATGATATGAACTTTACATAAAAGACTTCTTAAATCAAATTGAGTTCAAAAAATGAGTTAATTATAGACTAGGTGCTCTGGCACGCCGTGTAGCACGCCTTGCTCAGCTACACTGTAGACGGGTGAGAGGTATTACATTTAGTGGTATCAGAGCACGGTTTAGGCATTTCTGGACCTAGATAGTTTGCATATCACGCATTGCATTGTAAGTGTTATGATGACTCTAATGCAGATCTTTTGATTTGTTATTTTGATCATAATATGGACTCTACATTGCAGAGAGCGATTGATGAGGAGGTGGAGAGTCAAGCTCCATCTATGACTGAGCCAGGAGACAGGAGGGAACCTGCTCCACCAGTACTAGATGCAACAGCCACATTTCAGCAAACGGCTGAGTTCTTTAGATAGATGGCAGGAGTTATGCCACTAACACTACCTCGACATCAAAAATCTCACATGGAGAAACTTAGAAAATTTGGAGCAGTGGATTTTTTGGGCAAAAACTTCTTAAATCAAATTGAGTTCAGAAAATGAGATAATTATCGACTAGGTGCTCTAGCACGCCGTGTAGCACGCCTTGCTTGGCTACACTGTAGACGAGTGAGGGGTGTTACATTTAGTGGTATCAGAGCATGGTTTAGGCGTTTCTAGACCTAGATAGTTTGCATATCACGCATTGCATTGTAAGTGTTATGATGACTCTAATGCAGATCTTTTGATTTGTTATTTTGATCAGAATATGGACTCTACATCACAGAGAGCGATCGATGAGGAGGTGGAGAGTCATGCTCCATCTATAACTTAGCCAAGAGATAGGAGGGAACCTGCTCCACCAGTACTAGATGCAACAGCCATATTTCAGCAAATGGCTGAGTTCTTTAGACAGATGGCAGGAGTTATGCCACCACCACTACCTCCACATCAAAAATCTCACATGGAGAAACTTAGAAAGTTTGGAGCAGTGGATTTTATGGGCAAAAGGGAAGATGATTCTGTCATAGCTGAAAACTAGATGGACAGAACTGGAAGAGTTTTGAAACAACTTCATTGTACTCCAAAGCAGAATTTAGAAGCTGTTGTATCACTACTGCAAGATGATGCATACCAATGGTGGGATACAGTGACTAGTGAGGTGCCACCAGAATAAATAACTTGGGATTTCTTTCTCACTGAGTTCAGAAAGAAGTATGTGGACAGTGTATACCTGAAAGAGAAGAGAAGGGAATTTATTACCCTACGCCAAAGACAATTGACAGTGGCTGAATATGAAAGAGAATTTGTCAGACTGAGCCGCTATGGGCGGGAAATAGTCCCTAATGAGGCCGTGAGATGTAAGAGATTTGAGGAAAGACTAAATGATAATATTAAAGTAATGATTACAGCCTTGGGGATTACAGAGTTTTCCAAGTTAGTGGAAGCTGCACTGAAGGTTGAAAAAGTTAGAATAAATGAGCAGAACAGAAGGGATACACAGCAGAAAAGAGGTCAGGGTCAGACTAGTACATCTTCTGCCCCTAGTAAGAAATTCAGAGGTTCGCCTACTCAGAGTTTCAGTAGAGCACCAAATCAGGGTAAGTCACAGAGGCCCAAATCTCAGTTTGCATTGAGGAGAGGCCAGTCCACACCTTCAGTGGCTAGCTCTCCAGGGACAGGGTTCAGGGGACCAGCCCCAGCAGTATCTGTTGCTTGCCCACATTGCCAAAAATGGAATAAAGGGGAATGTTGGAGAATGATAGGTGCTTGTTTACGGTGTGGGTCTACAGACCATCTAATCCGAGATTGTCCGCGGAAAACTGCTTCATCCACTCCGATATTAACTATTAGGCTTGCCCCTCCAGCTCCAAGGGGTAGAAAGCCAGGTAAGGCTGAGGTAGCCGGTACTTCACAGAAACCTGTATCAAAGTCTGTGGTGAGAGCAGAAGGTAGAATACCAGCTAGAGCCTATACTATGAGGGCACAGGAGGAACAGGATGCTCCAGATGTCATCAAGGGTACATTCCTCCTCTATAATACTTCTGTGCATGCATTAGTGGATCCTGGATCTACTCATTCATATATTTGTATCAAGCTGCCCATAGAAAAGGGAATACCAGTAGAGGAAAGTGACCAAGACATCCTGGTCACAAATCCGCTAGGCCATAGTGTGGTAGTAAACAAAGTATATAAGGGCTGTCCATTGAAGATTCAAGGGAAAGAGTTCTCAGCAGACTTAATCGAACTGGCTTTCCATGAGTTTGATGTGATTTTGGAAATGGACTGGTTATCCCATCATTAGGCAATAGTAGATTATAAATTGAAGAGAAACTCTCTGAAAATTGCTGAGAATGAAGAAATAATAGTTGTGGGTGAAAGGATAGATTTCTTGTCCAATGTCATTTCAGCTACAGTTGTAAGGAGATGGTTGAGAAAAGGGTGTGAAGCCTATCTGGCACACGTGGTTGACACTAGGCAGGGTAAACTTAACTTTTCTGACATACCCACAGTAAGGGATTTCTCTGAGGTATTTCCTGGTGAATTACCTAGTTTGCCACCAAAAAGGGAAGTTGAATTTGCTATTGAGATTATGCCGAGTACAGCTCTGATTTCAATTGCTCCGTATAGGATGGCACCTGCTAAATTGAAAGAGTTAAAAATCCAGCTGCAAGAATTACTAAACAAGGGGTTCATACACCCCAGTGTGTCACCGTGGGGAGCTCCGGTACTGTTTGTGAAGAAGAAAGATGGGACACTGAGGTTATGTGTTGACTACTGGTAGTTAAACAAAGTAACAGTGAAGAACAAGTATCCGTTGCCTAGAATTGATGATCTGTTTGATCAGTTGAAGGGAGCTGGTGTGTTTTCTAAGATTGATCTCAGATCAGGCTATCATCTACTAAGGGTTAGGGATGCAGATGTGCCTAAGACTGCATTCAGAATCCGGTATGGGCATTATGAATTCCTGGTGATGCCATTTGGGTTAACAAATGCTCCAGCAGCATTCATGGACCTTATGAACCGTATCTTCCATCCATATTTAGATCAGTTAGTAGTGGTCTTCATTAATGACATCCTGGTGTATTCCAAGGATAAAGCAAAACATGATGAACATTTGAGAATTGTTCTGCAGACTCTGAAAGAGAAGAAACTGTAAGCCAAATTGTCCAAGTGTGAGTTCTGGTTGAATGAGATTGCATTCTTTAGACATGTAGTATCAGTTGAAGGGATTAGAGTGGATCCCAAAAAGATTGAAGCAGTGATAGAATGAAAGCCTTCTAGAAATACAACTGAGAACAGAAGTTTATTGGGGTTAGCTGGATATTATAGAAGATTTGTAAAGGGATTTTCCCTGACAGCTGCTCCAATGACCAAATTACTACACAAGAATATAAAATTTGACCGGAATGACAAGTGTCAAACCAGTTTTGAGAGGCTAAAGGCTATGATGATAGAGGCACCAGTGTTAACACAGCTAGTGTCAGGAAAAGACTTCGTAATCTACAGTGATGCCTCACATAATGGGTTAGAGTGTGTACTCATGCAAGAAGGGAAAGTGGTCGCATATGCTTCCAGGTAGTTAAGGCCACATGAAAAGAATTACCCTACTCATGATTTGGAGTTAGCAGCAATTATCTTCGCATTAAAGATATGGAGGCATTACTTGTATGGAGAAAAATGCTACATATACATAGACCATAAGAGTCTCAAGTATCTGCCAACCCAGAAGAAACTTAATTTGAGACAGAGGCGATGGATTGAATTCCTGAAATTGACTACCACCCTAAGAAGGCAAACATAGCCACTGATTCCTTAAGCAGAAAATCTATTGTAGCATTAAGATCTCTGAATAACCAACTATCCTTAACTCATGACGGAGTTATTTTGGCTGAGTTGCAAGTGAAGCCGAATCTATTACAAAAGATACAAGATGGGCAGAAGACAGATGAAAAATTAATGGCTGTTATGGGCAAAATCACTGAGGGAAAGGAAACTGAATATGAAGTGAAAGAAAATGGGTGCCTATACCATAGAGAAAGAGTGTGTGTAGCAAATGATAAAGAATTGAAAACCAGTATTCTGGGAGAAGCACATAACAGTGTGTATACTATGCACCTAGGAAGCACAAAAATGTACCATGACCTAAAACTTCGATACTGGTGACCGGGTATGAAGAAGGACATAGCTGACTATGTAACTAGATACTTGACATGTCAGCAAGTCAAAGCAAAACATCAAGTTCCATCAGATTTGTTACAGCGTATAAATATATCTGAATGGAAATGGGATCGAGTCACTATGGACTTTGTCAGTGGTCTACCTCTCACTCAGAAGAAGCATGATGCAGTATGGGTGATTGTGAATAGGTTGACCAAATCAGTATATTTTCTGTCAATCAGAACTGACTACTCACTGGAAAAGCTAGCAGATGTACATTAGTGAGATAGTTAAACTATATGGAATTCTGCTTTCCATTATATCTGATAGAGACCTGAGGTTTACATTTAGATTTTGGAAGAAACTACAAGAATCCTTGGGCACACAACTCCATTTTAGTACAGCTTTTCATCCTCAGATGGATGGACAGTCAAAAAGAATAATCCAGGTAAATTTTGAAACTCATTGGGTTATTGTAAACAATAAATTGAACTGATAATGATAATAATAACCAAACATATGTGATAGGTCCTCGAGGATATGCTGAAGAGTTGTGTTATTGAGTTTGAGGAAAGTTGGGACAGATACCTTCCACTGGCAGAATTTGCATACAACAATAGCTATCAAGCTAGCATACAAATGGCACCCTATGAAGCACTGTATGGGAGAAAATGCAGAACACCTGTATGTTAGACTAAATTGGGTGAAGATAAGCTAGTGGGGCCAGACCTGGTAAAACAGACAGAGGAAAAGGTGAAACTGATAAAGGCCAATTTGAAAGTTGCCTCGGATCGACAGAAATCTTATGCTAACTTGAAAAGAAAGGACATTGAGTATGAAGTTGGCGAGAAGGTATTTCTCAAAGTATCACCATGGAAGAAAGTGTTGAGATTTGGGAAAAAGGGAAAATTAAGCCTTAGGTTCATTAGCCCATATGAAGTTATTGAATGTGTGGGACCAGTAGCCTACAGATTAGACTTACCACCTAAGCTGGACAAGATACATAACGTGTTCCATGTCTCGATGCTCAGAAGATACAGATCAGATCCTTCACATGTCATCTCAGCAGAAGAAATTGTTATACAACCTGACCTGACATATGAAGAAGAACCGATTAAAATCTTGGCACGAGAGGTAAAAGAGCTTAGAAACAAGACAATTTCACTAATGAAAATCCTATGGAGGCACCACAACACGGAACAGGCAACATGGGAGAGCGAGGAGACGATGAGGCAACAGTTCTCTTAGCTCTTCACATCAGATAAATTTTAAGGATGAAATTTTTATTTAGAGGGGAGGAGTTGTAACATCCCCACTGTATATAGTCTGTACATTCCGTTGCTCCGGTGATCTAATGTCAGTCCGGGCAAGTCAGGATGTCTGAAATTACACTTCAGTGATAGTGAACAGACATATAATGATGAAATAAATAAAAATAAAATGCAAGAAAAATTAAAGAAAAGTAAAAGAGAGAAAATGAAACTAAGTTAAACGAACCGGCACCGTAGCGATGGGTGACCGCACTGGGAAGTTATAGCGAAGGCAATTGTCGACCCCAGGACTGCGGGGAACCCTTGAAATTAAATTTTGAGACATAATTAAAGGTTTATTGAAATGTAATTGACACTAGAAATATCAAAGAAAAATTAATAAATTAGTATAAATAAAAATGAAAAATCGAGAAACAGATAAAAATCGATGTTACCGAAAAATCAGGAATACAACCCGAAGAAGGGCATTTTGGTCACTTGACACCTAGAGTTGCCTTTTGAACTCAATTTCCATTAAAAATAAATGGTATTATACTTTGAAAATGTCATGAAAAATTAAATTGTGATACATTATATAAATAGTAAAAAAAATGTGGTAAATGTGCAAATAATGGAACTTTGAAGAATTAAACAATAAAACTAACCTAAGTGCTCCACTAACTCCTACTTTGGGACACATATGGGACTTTGGGACAGCAGATCCCACTCATTTCATCTTCTTCTTCTACAATCTTCTTCTTGCCAAAATGGAGCTCTCAACAAAACCTCTATGGACGCACAAATTGAAGCTTTCTCTCTTCATCATCAAGCCATAATTTCTGCAATTGTTCTTTATTAAAGTTGATCTACACATCTTGGGAAACCTTTAGGCAGCAAAAAGTAGAGTAAATTCTAACGGTTTTATCAAGGTCAAGTTGAGGTAAGTGTCCAAATCCCCTCCCTTGCTTTTGTAAACTTTATATTTAGGTTGAGGTGAGTTGAATGGCGAAGAGAATGGAAGAATTTATTGAGTTATGGTATTGTTTAATTTTGGCAGCCATGAAAACCTATGTTGCTTAAGTTTTTCTTACCTCTAATGGATGGAAAATAATGTTGATTTAGTCATTTTAAAATTGTAACAATTTAGTTTCCATGTATATGTACATTGAGTACTTGAAATTAAGGGTTTGGAAAGCAATTTGTATACCTTAGTAAACTGCCACTTTTGGTAGCCTTTAAATTCATGAATTAGTGTTTAGTTTCATGAATTTTCTTTATGAATCATGATGAAGATGAATTGAGGGCAGTGTATTTGAAGTAATGCTTGGGAGGTATATGTTATAATCAAATGTTTTCATGTATATATTATGTTGAATTTAACTTTGCAAATTAGGGTTGTATAATGTACATGGACCACTTGTATATTCTACCCAAATGGACATGATTGAGATATGATGAATGGTATAGAAGTGTTATGAATGTATATTTGTAGTTTTGGGAGGAGGAGAAGTATCATTTGGAAGTGGTCTTTGTGTGCAGATTTTGTGTTGTGAAGGTAGTAGGTAAATTAAACCATAAGTGACAATTGGTGACCCCAATTGGTATGAGACCAATGGAAGGTGAAACTAGACACAAAATAGGCCAACTTTCATATAGAAATGTTGTCAAAATTCTACCTAGAAACTGACCTTAAAAATGACGTAATCCAGAATTGGTAAGTGCAAGCCCAAATTTTTTACCATATAAATAGTAATCACTAAGATGACCATAACTCACTCAAAACAGGTCCAAATAACCTAAAATTTTGACAATAGAAAGCTAAGACATAGAGCTATAATTCTTATAAAGACACCAAAGCCCAGAAATGGCCAGAACCAAGTCAAATTGCTTGCCCAAGTTAGGGTACCAAAATTGCCATAACTGAATTTGACCTAAAATTGATCAAATTTTGCACTAAAGATGCAATCTGTCCAGCTTTAGTAAATTGACTATATCTTGGTCTATACAACTCAGAATGTGACACCCCTTACCCGTCTATAGTGTAGCTCAGCAAGTTTTGCCACTCAGTGTGCCGGAGCACCAATTTATGTTTCTATTACAATTTATCCCTTTTAATTCATTTATTTTCAATTTTTGATAAATCCAAATTTTTCCGCAAATTTTATAGAAAATCCGGCCGAGTGACGGCTATAAATTGGAAAAACAGTTCTTCTGAACCTGTTTAAAAACACTTCCAATATAATTTCCAAATCCAAACTCCATTATACACATTTCAAATCAATCTCAAAATCTCAATACTATTCTCAAAATATTTCTGTTCATATCACCACTTGAAGCATATTCAAAAATATTTCTCAACATTTCACTTATCAATATACATTATACAGAAAATTTTAATAATATGAAATTTCATATATTTACATTATTACATAATTTCAAGAGTTTATAGTTACAATCCAACTAATACAAAATACAAAATACAAAATACAAAATGCTACACCACAGTCCTAATGTCCTACCATGTGCACTGTAGATGTGAGGTGACTCTGGACTCTGGATGCAAATCTGAAAGCTCACTCGGTCTGATGTTTGCTGGGCTCCCCAGCTAGGTCTCCAGTACCTACGCGTGGCAAAAGCGACGCGCTAAGCAATTCTGCTTAGTGGTGACAATATAAAATAAAATAAAATAAAATAAAATAAAATAAAAATAAGTATACAGAATGTATGTTTACGTTTTTTAGTAGACTTAATTTCTGATATTATTTGCAGTGTTATTCAAATAAAATTTGGTAAGGTTTATTATAATTGCCCGAGTAACCTATATTAGTCGACTGGACTGGATAAACGGGTAAACTAGCACTGGGTACTAAGTACCTCGGACCATCACACCATCGGTCACATTGTGTCTCCCGGTGTGCAACAGAATAGCTAATAAGCTGTAATAATCGTCAGGGTTACAACCCAAGTATATCAACTCAAATAACATAGCCAAAGGCTATTATGTCACAGAATGGCATGGGAAGCCATGAAACACAGAATGGCATGAAGCCATATGCAGTACTGCTAACAGAACCCTATTGGCATGCCAACCTATCCAAACCAATCATATTAGGCCTACTAGGGCATTTAACACTTTTAATTTATGTAATTCTTTGAAATTGAAATTTTATGGCTACTATTCATTTCATTGATCAACCAAAATGTTGACTTTTGCATTGACAATAGGTATATTGGTTTGAATATTATCAACATACCACATTTTGCATTTAAAACTTGTTGGTATTGGTTGCCAATACCAATTCTAAGCTTAATGTTAATTGGACAAAATTTTCAGTTTTCATGCTTTGTTTTTACTGTTTCGTTATTTTTGTAGTGGGAATTTGGCAAACTGATCACCATGAAAGTTGTTCCTTATTTTGTCTAGTTACATTTCTTTTTTTGAATCACTCCATTTGGAGTTTTGTAGCTCTAGTTATGGCCCAAAAACCACAACTGGCCGGATTGAAATTTTGTCAAGAATTTCTGGACTGACCAAATCTATAGTTTTAGGAACAGTGATTGAAACTCACCTTTTGATTATGTTCTGGTCATAATTTACGTTAGGTTTCTTCGTGGAAGTTGTTGGTCTATATCTCAGCTTGTTGCTGGTAAAATGTCAGGTCAATTGGACCTTTCTGCATTGAGTTATGGCCAAATGACCAAACACTGTTGATTTGGTCATTTTGCCCAGGCAGACTGCAGGCCACTCGGATTAGGTCAATCTTTTGGTCCACTTGGTTTGGTTTTCTGGGCATGGTTTCTTCACCAAAATTGTGCCATTATGTGTCTAGTTTCATGTCCAATTGGCCTTGCACCAACTGGACCTCTATAATTCAAATTATTGCTGCCCAAACCTGCTGGACTCATGTCCAATTTTGTAGGTCACCAAGGGCAGCCACACCAAACCCAAATCCCACTACTCAACACACTTCATTTTTTATTTAAACAGAACCAAATGGTCACTAATTAACCATTAAAACCTATTTTCATCATCACATGGTCAAAGTCTCATTTTCCACCTCAAACCCTAACTCAAACCTTATCAATTATGCATTATCATTGCATTTATCAATTCACTTAAGAGATACACATTAAGGGCAGCCATACTAGCATGTTAGCTCCAAAAAAATCATCACCATATTACCCTAATGAAGGCTGCCGAAATTTAGGGTTAGCATACCAATGGTATTTCATCAATTTCCTTATCATTTGCACTCATTCATAGTCCTAATACATGAATTTAAAGTGAAAAAACAAGGTTAGGTCACTAAACTCTATGGAGTGAGATTTCCCACTTGCTAGAATTCTTGTTTTCCTTTTCTTTTTGGTCCCAAAAGAATCTCCAATATGCAAGAACACTTTTTCGTGTTGCTAGGTTAGGGTTTTATTGGGTAGAAGTTGGTGAAATCAAGCTTGAAAAGGCTTGAAAATGGTGGCTGTGGTGGAGGCTCACGGCAAAGAAGAAAGAAGAAATGAGAGTTCTGATTTTTGTTTCATTTTCCAGCCCATTTTATTTCTTTTAAATAAAGTTATGCCATGTGTCCATATTAGATAGGTTGGGAGAACTTTAATGACATCATTATGATGTCATAATGCCATTTTCTTTCATTTTCTCTCCATTTCTTGTCTAATTAATTTCAATTAAATTTTTAACAACATTTAGTCATATTTTAAGTTATATAAATTATTTATTTAACTGGACAAGTTGGCCAAAAATCATCTCTGAAGAAGAAATGACCAAAATGCCCTCCGTTTGGCTTAACGAGCCAAAATTGTCTGTACCGATTGAAAAATTTTTCTAAGTATTTTCTTGGCATTCTAATGCCATAAGAACCTCAATGACCCTTCTCTGGAGTCTCAATAATTATTTTATAATTTTTCTCCCGGGTCTAGGGCTCCTAGTTGCGAGAACCGCAACTTCTCACTAGGTTACCCATCGCTAGGGCACCGGCTCATTTAACTTGGTTGTATTTTATTTCTAAAATTTTTCCTAAATTTTTCTTATTAATATTTGAGTTAATTATGGTTCTTCACTTTAGTTTAAATATTTTTTCGGACGTTCTAGCTATCCGAACCGACATTGGTCATCGGTACAGTAGACTGTACGGACTAACTAAAGTGAGGATGTTACACAGAATGACCTGAAATTTGTGCCAAAAGTTCAATAAGACATAGAGCTACAATTTTTCTTCTTTGACTAGAAGCTAAAAACCAAGAGAAATAGGACATTAAGCTAGATCAATCTAGCACACTAAAACTGAAAAATTGACATTTACATACAATGGAGCTTGAAGTAATTTGGCAATGAATGCCAACTTGTAAAAAGGGTAAATTGCACTATATTAGCAGCATATTGAATTACAAATTGTGACAACTTGATGCTAGAATCAACTTATCCATATTATCTAAAAAGGTCAATATTTACATTGACTTGCGAATTACATGATAACTAGTAAACTCAAAAAAATGAAGAATTAAACAATTAATTTGTAATGTGCCCTAGTTTGCCTAGTTAACTAGTTTGATAAGTTGGCATGCCAATAGGATTCTGACGGCTATTCTGTAAATGGCTTTATGCCATACTGTGTTTTTACGGCATATTATGCTGCACTATGACTTTAATAGGCTATGGCTATACGTATTGTGTTATTATACTTGGCTTATCGCCGGACTGACTATATGGTTTTTTAGCCACACTGCTTACACACCGGAAGACACTTTGTGACCAATGGTGTGACGGCCCGAGGTACTAGGTACCGAGTGCCAGTATATCCGTTTATCCAGTCTGGTCAGTGTATAGGCTACACGGGCAGTTAATTTAAGCATTATTAAATTCAAATAGTTAAATTCAGTTTATTGACATATAGTACCATCAAAAATTAGCAAAAATAAAAGGTTAGCAAATAAAAGTAGAAACAGCAACTGTAAAGAATATCGATGTCTTAAATTCATAAACAATTCATTTATTTTATTTTAGTGTATATTTCTTTATATTTGGCACCACTAAGCATAATTGCTTAGCGTGTTGCTTTGCTACGCGTAGGTATTGGAGACACAGCTGGCGAGCCCAGCAGACCTACGACCGAGTGAGACATCAGATCAGCACAGGAGTCTAGAGTCATCTGCACTACACTGCATACATGGTAGGACTTAGGATCTTGTGTAATGACTATCAGTTGTATTTTGACATTTTGTTATGTAATTTTGTATATTCTAAAACTTTAAGGTTTGTAATAATTTGTACATATTAAACTCTTATGGAGAGTGCTTGGATGAATGTAAATTATGATGGATTGTATTTTGAAACTATGAAATTTTGAGACTGAAAAATTATTTGGAAGGTTGAGATTATCATATTGAATTGTTTTTAACAAGTTTAGAAGGATAGTTTGTCGAAATACAGACGACACCTTATCGGATTTTTATTATCATTTTTGAAATATTGATTTTATTAAAGTATGAAAATAGAACCAGTATAATATGAACTTTACATAAAAGACTTCTTAAATCAAATTGAGTTCAGAAAAAGAGATAATCACAGACTAGGTGCTCCGGCATGCCATGTAGCACACCTTGCTCGGCTACACTGTAGACGGGTGAGGGGTGTTGCAGATAGAGACCAGGAAAAAGCAGCAGAGTGAGTTGCTAATTGTTAGGACTACACTGAGGCTTTTGTACGGGTATTTAGTTATACCCTTGTAGTTTATTTTGATGTAAATAGTTTAGTGTCATATGTGTTAATGTAAAATTGAGCAGTTGTACAGTAAATTATAATAATATTACCTTTTTGATTTTTATGCCTGTAAATTATTTATTTTGAATGCAATGTGTATAAATGAATTTGAAATATTTGAGATGACAATTTTGTTTTGAATTATGGAGATTGAGTTGATTTGTATTGATTGAAAGTAATGGTGGTTGTGATTTGATGAAGTGTATATTCGAAAGTATTTTCCACAACTGAAAAATTTCGGCAGAGTGCCAACAGTATTTGCAAAAACTGAAAATTTTCACTTGTGGAAAACACTTCCGAATATGCACTTCATCAAATCACAACCACCATTACTTTCAATCAATACAAATCAACCCAATCTCCATAATTCAAAACAAAATTGTCATCTCAAATATTTCAAATTCATTTATACACATTGCATTCAAAATAAATAATTTACAGGCATAAAAATTCAAAAGGTAATATTATTATAATTTACTGTACAACTGCTCAATTTTACATTAACACATATGACACTAAACTATTTACATCAAAATAAACTACAAGGGTATAACTAAATATCCGTACAAAAGCCTCAGTGTAGTCCCAACAATCAGCAACTCACTCTACTGCTTTTTCTTTATCTCTATCTATAACAGCAAAGAAAGCTATCGCTGAGTATAAAAATACTCAGTGGTGCATAATAAAATATAAAATACAAAATATAAAACATTTGTCATTAATTCACAGTTCAAATATTTCATAATCACCTTTCAATTTTCAAATCACATTTATAACAAATCACAATTTAAATATTTGACAATCTTCAAAGCTTAATATAACACAAATTTGATCAAACAATTTAATAAACACAGTGTTGTTAATCAATAACACAACTTAGGCCATGACACAAAATTTTCAAATATGCCGTGTTATCCACCACGACAGGGCAAACTCACCCCACTAATCAAAATCAATGAGGGAGGTGGCTAGCTAGCTAATGAGTACTGTCACACCTTACCCCTCTGTAAGGCATAACATGATCCCATAGTATACCTAATGAATTACCGACTCCGTATACCGACAATCCATTAAATACACTATAAAGGATTCTGAAACAATTTTCTTACTTTTTAAAATTGGTGAGCTTTTTATAGCAGGTGATAAAAACATTTACTTGAAGTTTAAAAACTAGTTCAAATTTTTATCCATTTTTATTTTTCCGTAAATTTTAGAAAAAATTTGGCAAAGTGCCGTATGTATTTTAAGAAAATAGTTCTTCAAAAACCTGTAAAAACACTTCCTATAATTCTTTTAATCAAAACCCATCATTACTACAACACAATCAACAATTTTTTCCACACTCCAAAATTCCAAAATAATTCTCAACTCTATTATCATAAAAAATAATACTAAATAATTGCATTCATATTTCATTAAAGTAAAATCAAATTACATTCATTAACCAAACTTTACATTAGCAAATCCAAAATAATATTATTACAAACTCTATACAACTGCTCATGACCAGTTTATACATGTACATACATTTACATACTTCAAAATAAATATTACAATTAGGGTATAAAATATACCCGACAAACTTCAGGGGTGTAGCTTCAATATCCTCAGTAACTCACTCTGCTGCTCTTCTAGTCTCTATATCTGCGATAACAATAACAGTTATCGCTGAGTACTATGACTCAGTGGTACACAACACACTCAAATAATATTTATGCATAATTCGAATCACATTTATTCAAATATTGAACTGAACATGAAAAACATATACAAAACATGATTAACAAATTTGTAGTCCAAACTCTTTCATTTAAAAAGTCTCAAAACAATTTTATAAAAACACACAATTATATCATGCCATTCGAAATATATTCATCTCAATAGCCGAAGGCTTATGAGTAATCACAAGGCTAGCTAGCTCAAATATATGGATATCCATTCAAATTTCTTCTTCTACTGGCACACACCTCAACACTTCAGCCAGAGAAGGAATCAAAATTCGAAACTAATTTCCCCCACTAGTCATGCTAGTGAGGCATTCAAATAAATGGTTATGATACTGTAGTTTCAAAACTATCTTAACAATTTATCAAATATTTATTGCCATTTCAAACACATACAAATAAACTTTCAACAATTTAAGTCCAAAGCATAATAAACATTTCAATACAATTAAGTCATAATTTAGTATCACAATTCATTCAAAACAATTTACAGAAGAAAATTTATAGAAATTCTATGTTATGCACAAACCTTATACGAGTTGCCTCTTGGCCTTGACTCGATGTGTAACATCCTCATTTAGCTAGTCCATACAGTCTACTGTTCCGGTGACCAGTGTCGGTCTGGATAGCTAGAACGTTCAGAAAAATATTTAAACTAAAGTGAAGAACCAAAAATTAACTCAAATAATTAATAAGAAAAAAATTTAGGAAAAATTATAAAATAATTTTTGGGACTCCAGAGAAGGGTCATTGAGGTTCTTATGGCATTAGAATACCAAGAAAATACTTAGAAAAATTTTTCAATCGGTACAGACAATTTTTGGCCCCTTAAGCCAAACGGAGGGCATTTTGGTCATTTCATCTTCAGAGATGATTTTTGGGCCAACTTGTCCAGTTAAATAAATAATTTATGTAACATAAAATATGATTAAATATTGTTAAAAATTTAATTAAAATTAATTGGATAAGAAAAGGATGGAAAAATGAAAGAAATTGAAATTATGATATTATAAGGATTTCATTAAAAGTCTCCAACCCAATCAAGTGTTAACACATGTCACCAAGGTATTTAAAAAGACTTAAGTGGCAGAAAAAGAAAGAAAAAAAAGTCCAAAAATTCGTGAACCCTCTCTCCTTCTTCTTCATGCCACCCCCTTTGCCCTCCATAACCAAAGCTTTACCAAGCTTGATTTCTTGGGTTTCCATTCATTAAAACTTAAACTTCTCAACACAAAAACTTGCTCTTACACCTTGGTGATTCTTTTGGGAGCAAAAAGAAGAGGAAAAAAAGAGCTTTAGCAAGTGAGAAAATCTCACTTCTTTGAGGTTAGTGACCTAACCCTAAATTTTTACTTTGAATACATGTTTAGGTACTTGAATAAGTGTGAATTGCAAAGAAAATTTATTGAATACCATTTGGACGGAAACCCTAGATTTTGGGCAGCCATGGTTAGGGTTTGATTGGGTTGAGTTTAATGAAGTTAAAAGACTATTATGGCTGCCCACAACATGTATTTACTAAGTGGATTGATGAAATGCAAGTTAAATGCATGATTTGAGATGTTAGGGTTAGGGTTTAGGTATAAAAATGGGATTTTGACCATGTGATGATGAAAATAGGTTTTAATAGTCAATTAGTGACCATTTAGTTCTGTTTAAATAAAAAATAAAGTGTGTTGAGTGATGGGATTGGGTTTGATGTGGCTGCTATGAAAGTGACCTGCAGAATGGAGTGACCTGCAGAATTGGACTTGAGTCCAGCAGGTTTGGGCAGCCATAACTTGAATTGTAGAGGTTCAATTGGTGCAAGGCCAATTATACATGAAACTAGACACATAGTGGCACAACTTTGATGGAGAAACCATGCCCATAAAACCAAACCAAGTGGACCAAAAGCTTGCTCCAATCCGGGTGAACTGCAGTCTGTTTCTGCAGAATGACCAAATGAATAGTAATTGTTCATTTGGCCATAACTCAGTGTACAATGGTCCAATTGACTTGAAATTTTACCAGCAAAAGCTGAGATATAGACCAACAACTTTAGTGAAGAAACCTAACCCAAATTATGACCAGAACCTATCCAACAAGTGAGTTGCAGTTACTGTTTACTGTACTGTAGATATGGTTAGCCCAGAAAAATTTTAATCTAGCCAGTTGTGGTTTTTGGACCTTAACTTGAGCTACAAAACTCCAAATGGAGTGATTCAAAAAACGAAATTCAACTAAACAAAATAAAGAACAACTTTCATGTTGGTCATTTTGCCAAATTCCCACTGCAAAAGTGACTAATGGAATAGTAAAAATAAGGTATAAAAATTGAAAATTATGCTCAATTAACTTTAAAATTAGAAATGGTATTGGCAACCAATACCAACAAATTTTGAATGCAAAATGTGGTATGTTGGGAGTATTAAAACCAATGTACCTATTCTCTATGCAAAAGTCAACATTTTGGTTGACTAATGAAGTGAATAGTAACACCAAAACTTTAAATTCAAAAATTGTAAAACTTAAAAATGTAATATGCCCTAGTATACCTAGCAAGATTGGTTTGGATAGCTTGGCATGCCAATAGAGTTTTGTTAGCAGTACTGCATATGGCTTCATGCCATTCTTTGTTTCATGGCTTTCCCATGCCATTCTGTGAAATAATAGCCTTTGGCTATGTTATTTGAGTTGATATGCTTGGGTTTTGACCCTGATAATTATTACAGCTTATTAGCTGTTCTGTTGCACACCGGGAGACACAATGTGACCGATGGTATGATGGTCTGAGGTACTTAGTACCCAGTGCCGGTTTACCCTTTATCCAGTCCAGTCAACTAGTATGGGTTACTCGGGCAATGATAATAAACCTTACAGAAATTTAAATGGATAATACTGCAATTAATAGTAGAAATTAAGTATACTCAAAACTGTAAACATATATTCTGCATATTTATTTTTATTTCATTTTATTTTATTTTTTATTGTCACCACTAAGCAGAATTGCTTAGCGCGTCGCTTTTGCCACGCGGTGAGCCTTCAGAGCTACATCCGGGGTCCGGAGTCACCTCACATCTGCACTGCATATGGTAGGACATTAGGACTATAGGTGGCCCTTTTGTATTTTGCATTTTGTATTAATTTGGATTGTAACTATCAACTCCGATAATTATGTATTAATGTAAATATATGAAATTTCATATTATTGAGACTTTTTGCATTTTGTATGTTGATAAATGAAATGTTGAGAATGATTTGTGAATATGCTTCTAGTGATGAAGTGAACAGAAAAGTCTTGAAAATAGTATTGTGATTTGAGATTAAACGTTTGAGATTGACTTGAATGTGTATAATGGTATTTGGATTTGGGAATTATTTTGGAAGTATTTTTAAACAGGTTCAGAAGAACTATTTTTCCAATTTACAGTCGGCACTCTGTCGAATTTTCTATAAAATTTGCAAATAAATTCAGATTTAGCAAAATTTAAAATAAATGAATTTTAAAGGGATAAATTGTAATAGAAACATAAATTGGTGCTCCGGCATACTAAGTGACATAACTTGCTCGGCTACACTGTAGACGGGCAAGGGGTGTCACATTTAGTGGTATCAGAGCATCGGTTTAGGCATTTCTGAGCCTAGATAGAGTACATACCATTGCATTGCATTTGTAAGTGTTGAGGTGACACTGATGCAGATCTGTTTGTTTTCTTATTTTGAATAGGATATGGATCCTGCTTCGCAAAGAGCAGTTGATGAAGAGGTGGAGAGTCATGCTCCACCAAGGGCTGAATCTGGGGGCAGGGGAGAATCTGCTCCACTAGCAGCTGAGGCACATGCCCAACCTCAGTTTGCACTATTTCAACAAATGACCGAGTTTTACTGACAAATGATGGGGGCAATTCCACCACCACAACCACACCCACAACCTCCACCAGCACCACAGAAATCTCATCTAGAGAAATTGAGGAAGCATGGGGCTGTGGACTTCTTTGGGAAGAGGGAAGATGATCCCATGACTGCAGAAAATTGGTTGGATAGAACCATCAGAGTGCTGAAACAGCTAAATTGCACCCCCGAGCAGAACCTGGTGGGTGTTGTGTCCCTACTTCAGGATGATACATATCAGTGGTGGGACACAGTAACCAGTGAGGTGCAACCTGAACGGATCACCTGGGAATTCTTCCTCACAAAGTTCAGGAAGAAATATATTAGCAAAGTGTATTTAGAAGAGCAAAGAAGGGAATTTATCAGTTTGAGACAGAGACAGTTGTCAGTGGCTGAGTATGAGCGTGAGTTTGTCAGACTTAGCCGGTATGGGAGGGAGATAGTCCCTATAGAGGCAGAGAGGTACAGACGGTTTGAAGAAGGGCTCAATGACAACATCAAAGTCATGATCACAGCACTGGAGATCACGGATTTTTCTAAACTGGTAGATGCAGCATCAAAAGTAGAAAGGGTCAGAATCAATGAACAAAACAGAAGGGAAAGACAGCAGAAGAGGCGTCCGGGTTAGTCCAGTGCATTTTCTGCTCCCAGTAAGAAGAGTAAGGGTCCTCCTGCTCAGAGTTCAGGACCACCACATGGTCAGGGCCAGTCTCAGGGGCCCAAACCGCAGTTTACACCTAGGAGAGGCCAGTCCACACCATCAATGGGCAGCTCTCCAGGGACGGTGTTTAGGGGACCAGCCCTAGCATCTTCTGCTTGTCAGTACTGTCAGAAGTGGCATAAGGGGGATTGTTGGCGAGTGACTGGTGCATGCTTACGGTGTGGATCGACAGAACACCAGATCAAGAATTGTCCAAAGAGGACTACTACTGTTGCTCCAACACAAACTGACAGATCTGCTCCTGCACCACAAAGGGGTAGGAAGCCTGGTAAACCTGAGGCAACTGGTCCATTACTGAGGCCTGCATCCGAGTCAGATGAAAGGCTAGATACTAGAATACCAGCCAGGGCATATGCCATCAGAGCTCAAGAGGAGCAAGATGCCCTGAATGTCATCAGGGGTACGTTTTCCCTCTATAACACTTCTGTGCATGCATTGGTGGATCCAGGATCCACTCATTTCTACATTTGCATCAGACTACCCATAGAGAGGCGAGTTCCAGTAGAGGAGAGTGATCAAGACATTCTGGTCACAAACCCACTAGGTCACAGTGTGGTAGTGAATAAGGTGTATAAAGGTTGCCCATTGAGGATTCAGGGGTATGAATTCTCGGCAGACCTAATTGAGTTGCCCTTCCACGAGTTTGACATGATTTTGGGAATGGACTGGTTGTCATGTCATCAGGTAATAGTTGATTGCAAATTGAAGAGAATTTATCTGAAAACTTCTGAGGGTAATGAGATCACTGTTGTGGGTGAAAGGATAGATTTCCTGTCCAATGTAATCTCAGCAACAGTTGCAAGAAGATTGATGAGAAAAGACTGTGAAGGTTACCTAGCACACGTGGTTGATACTAGGCAAGCTAAGCCAAACCTGTGTAATATACCCACAGTAAGAGACTTCCCAGATGTGTTTCCTGAGGAGTTGCCTGGTTTACCACCAGAAATGGAAGTCGAGTTTGCTATTGAGGTAATACCGGGTACAGCACCCATTTCTATTGCTCTTCATAGGATGGCACCCACTGAATTGAGGGAGTTGAAAACTCAGTTGCAAGAGTTGCTTGATAAGGGGTTCATACGCCCCAGTGTGTCACCATGGGGAGCTCCGGTACTATTTGTGAAGAAGAAGGATGGAAACTTGAGATTGTGTATTGATTACCGGCAGTTGAACAAAGTAACTGTGAAGAACAAATATCCATTGCCCAGAATCGACGATCTGTTTGATCAGTTGAAAGGATCCGGTGTATTTTCAAAAATTGATCTCAGATCAAGGTATCATCATTTGAGGGTAAAGGATGCAGATGTGTCAAAAACTGCATTTAGAACCCGGTATGGGCACTATGAATTTCTAGTGATGCCGTTTGGGTTAACAAATGCACCAGCAGCATTTGTGGACCTTATGAACCGTATCTTCCATCCATCCTTAGATCGGTTTGTAGTGGTCTTCATTAATGATATTCTGGTGTATTCCAAGACCAGGGTAGAACATGATGAACATTTGAGGATTGTTCTATAAACCTTGAGAGAAAAGGAGCTGTATGCTAAGTTGTCCAAGTGTGACTTTTGGTTGAATGAGATTGCATTCCTTGGACATATAGTGTCAGCTAAGGGGATTAGAGTGGATCCTAAAAAGATAGAAGCAGTGATGGAATGGAAGCCTCCCAGAAATACAACAGAGGTTAGAAGTTTCTTGGGGCTAGCTGGGTATTACAGAAGATTTGTGAAGGGGTTCTCTCTTATAGCTGCTCCAATGACTAAGTTATTGCATAAGAATGTGAAATTTGGCTGGAACGACAAGTGCCAAGCCAGTTTTGAGAGGCTAAAGGCTTTGTTGACAGAAGCACCAGTGTTAACACAGCCAGTGTCGGGAAAGGACTTTGTGGTATACAGTGATGCCTCGCATAATGGGCTAGGGTGTGTATTGATGCAAGAGGGGAAAGTGGTCGCCTATGCTTCCAGGCAATTAAGGCCACATGAACAGAACTACCCTACTCATGACCTGGAGTTAGCAGTAATTATCTTCGCACTGAAGATATGGAGGCATTATTTATATGGTGAAAAATGCTACATCTATATAGACCACAAAAGTCTAAAATATTTGCCAACCCAGAAGGAGCTCAATCTTAGACAGAGGCGATGGATTGAGTTCCTAAAGGACTATGATTGTGTGATAGATTATCATCTTGGGAAGGCAAATGTAGTTGCTGATGCCTTGAGCAGAAAGTCCATCACAGCTTTAGAATCACTCAATGCCTATCTATCCTTAGCTCAAGATGGAGCTATTTTGGCTGAGTTGCAAGTGAGGCCAACCCTACTACAGCAGATACAAGATGGGTAGAGGGTAGATGAAAAACTAATGGCCATTATGGGTAAAATTCCTGAGGGGAAGGAAACTGAATTGAGGTGATAACAGATGGGTGTCTATACTACAGAGGAAAAGTGTGTGTACCAGATGATGGGGAACTGAAGACTAGTATTCTGAAAGAAGCACACACTAGTGTTTATGCTATGCACCCGGGAAGCACAAAAATGTATAATGATTTGAAGCCTCATTATTGGTGGCCTAGTATGAAGAGGGATATAGCTGACTATGTGACTAAGTGTTTGACATGTCAGCAATTTTAAGTAGAACATCAAGTTCCATCAGGATTGCTACAGCCTATAAGCATACCTGAATGGAAATGGGACCGGTTCACTATGGATTTTGTTAGTGGTCTACCTCTCACCCAAAGGAAGCATGATGCAGTGTGGGTGATAGTGGATAGATTGACAAAGTCAGCACATTTTCTGCCAGTTAGGACTGACTACTCACTTGAGAAGCTAGCAGAATTGTACATCAGTGAGATAATTAGACTACATGGAATCCCACTTTCCATCATATCTGATCGAGACCCAAGGTTTACATCGAGATTCTGGAAAAAGATGCAAGAAGCCTTGGGCACACAACTCCACTTTAGCACGGCTCTTCATCCCCAGACGGATGGACAGTCAGAACGAGTAATCAAGGTAAACCTAAGAACTAATTGAATTTTTGTAATTAATAAATTGAAATGATAGTAAAAATGTGAATTATGTGATAGATCCTGGAGGATATGCTAAGGAGTTGTGTCATTGAGTTTGAGGGGAGTTGGGATAGATACCTCCCAGCGAGTCGCATACAACAATAGCTACCAAGCTAGCATCCAAATGGCCCCGTATGAAGCACTGTATGGGAGGAAATGTAGAACCCCAGTATGTTGGACTGAATTGGGCGAAGATAAGCTGGTAGTACTAAACCTGGTGAAACAGACTGAGGAGAAAGTGAAGATAATCAAAGCTAACCTAAAGGTTGCCTCAGATAGACAGAAATCATATGCCGACTTGAAGAGAAAAGAGATAGAGTATGCAGTTGGCGATAAAGTGTTTCTCAAAGTCTCACCATGGAAGAAAGTACTGAGATTTGGAAGAAAGTACTGAGATTTGGAAGAAAGAGTAAGTTAAGCCCTAGGTTCATTGGCCCATATGAAGTCATTGAACGTGTGGGACCAGTGGCCTATCGACTAGCTTTACCACCAGAACTGGATAAAAAACACAATGTATTCCATGTTTCTATGCTGAGAAGATATCGCTCAGACCCTTCACATGTCATTTCCATGGAAGAGATTGAAATCCAACTAGACTTAACATACACAGAAGAACCTATACAAATCCTAGCTCGGGAAGTGAAGGAACTGAGAAATAAACAAATTCCACTGGTGAAAATGCTTTGGAGGCCCCACAACACTGAAGAGGCAACTTGGGAAAGTGAAGAGATAATGAGGCAACAGTTCCCTCAACTGTTTGCATCAGGTAAATTTTGAGGACGAAATTTTTATTAGAGGGGAAGAGTTGTAACATCCTCATTTAGCTAGTCCATACAGTCTACTGTTCTGGTGACCAGTGTCGGTCCGGATAGCTAGAACGTTCAGAAAAATATTTAAACTAAAGTGAAGAACCAAAAATTAACTCAAATAATTAATAAGAAAAAAAATTTAGGAAAAATTGTAAAATAATTTTTGGGACTCCAAAGAAGGGTCATTGAGGTTCTTATGGCATTAGAATGCCAAGAAAATACTTAGAAAAATTTTTCAATCGGTACAGACAATTTTGGCCCGTTAAGCCAAATGGAGGGCATTTTGATCATTTCATCTTCAGAGATGATTTTTGGGCCAACTTGTCCAGTTAAATAAATAATTTATATAACATAAAATATGATTAAATGTTGTTAAAAATTTAATTGAAATTAATTGGACAAGAAAAGAATGGAAAAATGAAAGAAATTGAAATTATGACATCATAAGGATGTCATTAAAAGTCTCCAACCCAATCAAGTGTTGACACATGTCACCTAGGTATTTAAAAAGACTTAAGTGGCAGAAAAAGAAAGAAAAAGAAGTCCAAAAATTCGTGAACCCTCTCTCCTTCTTCTTCATGCCACCCCCTTTGCCCTCCATAACCAAAGCTTTACCAAGCTTGATTTCTTGGGTTTCCATTCATTAAAACTTAAACTTCTCAACACAAAAAAACTTGCTCTTACACCTTGGTGATTCTTTTGGGAGCAAAAAGAAGAGGAAAACAAGAGCTTTAGTAAGTGAGAAAATCTCACTTTTTTGAGGTTAGTGACGTAACCCTAAATTTTTACTTTGAATACATGTTTAGGGACTTGAATAAGTGTGAATTGCAAAGAAAATTTATTGAATACCATTTGGATGGAAACCCTATATTTTGGACAGCCATGGTTAGGGTTTGATTGGGTTGAGTTTAATGAAGTTAAAAGACTATTATGGCTGCCCACAACGTGTATTTACTAAGTGGATTGATGAAATGCAAGTTAAATGCATGATTTGAGATGTTAGGGTTAGGGTTTAGGTATAAAAATGGGATTTTGACCATGTGATGATGAAAATAGATTTTAATGGTCAATTAGTGACCATTTAGTTCTATTTAAATAAAAAATGAAGTATGTTGAGTGATGGGATTGGGTTTGATGTGGCTGCCATGAAAGTGACCTACAAAATGGAATGACCTGTAGAATTGGACTTCAGTCCAGCAGGTTTGGGCAGCCATAACTTGAATTGTAGAGGTTCAATTGGTGCAAGACCAATTAGACATGAAACTAGACAAATAATGGCACAACTTTGGTGAAGAAATCATGCCCATAAAACCAAAAAAAGTGGACCAAAAGCTTGCCCCAATTCGGGTGAACTGCAATCTGTTTCTGCAGAATGACCAATTGAATAGTAATTGTTCATTTGGCCATAACTCAGTGTAGAATAGTCCAATTGACCTAAAATTTTACCAACAACAAGTTGAGATATAGACCAACAACTTTCATGAAGAAACCTAACCCAAATTATGACCAGAACCTATCCAACAAGTGAGTTGCAATTACTATTCACTGCACTGTAGATATGGTCAGCCCAGAAAAATTCCAATCTGGCTAGTTGTAGTTTTTGGACCATAACTTGAGCTACAAAACTCCAAATGGAGTGATTCAAAAAAGGAAATTCAACTAGACAAAATAAGGAATAACTTTCATGTTGATCATTTTGCCAAATTCCCACTGAAAAAATAACTAATGGAACAATAAATATAAGGTATAAAAATTGAAAATTCTGCTCAATTAACTTTAAAATTAGAAATGGTATTGGCAACCAATACCAACAAATTTTGAATGCAAAACGTGGTATGTTGGGAGTATTAAAACCAATGTACCTATTCTCTATGCAAAAGTCAACATTTTGGTTGACTAATGAAGTGAATAGTAACACCAAAACTTGAAATTTAAAAATTGTAAAACTTAAAAATGTAATATGCCCTAGTATACCTAGCAAGATTGGTTTAGATAGCTTGGCATGCCAATAGGGTTCTGTTAGCAGTACTGCATATGGCTTCATGCCATTCTGTGTTTCATGGCTTTCCCATGCCATTCTGTGAAATAATAGCCTTTGGCTATGTTATTTGAGTTGATATGCTTGGGTTTTGACCCTGATAATTATTATAGCTTATTAGCTGTTCTGTTGCACACCGGGAGACACAATGTGACCGATGGTGTGATGGTCCGAGGTACTTAGTACCCAGTACCGGTTTACCCATTTATCCAGTTCAGTCAACTAGTATGGGTTACTCGGGCAATGATAATAAACCTTACAGAAATTTAAATGGATAATACTGCAATTAATAGCAAAAATTAAGTCTACTCAAAACTGTAAACATATATTCTGCATATTTATTTTTATTTCATTTTATTTTATTTTATATTGTCACCACTAAGCATAATTGCTTAGTGCGTCACTTTTGCCACGCGCAGGTACTGGAGACCTAGCTGGGGAGCCTAGCAGACATCAAACGGGGTGAGCCTTCAGAGCTGCATCCGGGGTCCGGAGTCACCTCACATCTGCACTACATATGGTAAGACATTAGGACTATAGGTGGCCCTTTTGTATTTTGCATTTTGTATTAGTTTGGATTGTAACTATCAACTCCGGTAATTATGTATTAATGTAGATATATGAAATTAGGTCATGAGTCAGCTTTAGGGGTGAATTGACCAAATTGCCCCTCGCCGGTTCGATCCGGTTTGTAAGTAATTCAATATTTCTTCTAAATCCTTGACCTAATTATTTGACCTACTTAACAATTCTTTTTCATGATTTTCTCTTTTCCACTGTGTGACACCCCTTACTCGTCTACAGTGTAGCTGAGTAAGATATGTCATACAGTGTATCGGAATACCATATTTTATTTTAATTATTTTTATCCTTCCTTATTTATTTTTTTCATAGTTATAAAGTACAATTTGTGTAGTATAATTCATTTAAATCATTTATTGAAACCATAAATTTATTCGAGGTTCCTCAAATTTTATAGAAAATCCTACAGAGTACCGGCTAAAAATGGAGAAAACAGTTCTTCGAAACCTTTGAAAAACACTTCCAATATGTTTTCAATCTTTCCCAAACTCCATTTCATCAACAAAGTCTAAATATTTTTCAACAACAATTCCATTTCTCAATCATTCATCTCATATGATATTCATGTAAAAGTCGTAAATAAATATTCACTTTTTCATTCATAAACACAATTTTTACTATTTACATTAATACCAAAATACATTACATAAGTTTCAATTACACATGAGAAAATAAAAGTTAATTACAATATACCAAAATGAAACCTAGTGTCCTACTAATGCACTGAAGACAGTGAGGTGACACGGATACTATGCAAAGCTGCAGATGGTCTCACCCTGTCTATGATCTACTGGGCTCTCTATTGGTCTTTCCAGAACCTACGCGTGGCAAAAAGCAGCGCGCTAAGTAATAATGCTTAGTGGTGCCAATAATAGAATAAAAAGAAATAACAGAAAATAAATATGCAGTAAATGTTCTAATGTCTTATGCAGACCATTTTTTGATAATTATTTGTAGTCTTATTTGTTTTGTACTTGTTATATTCATTATTTCATTAAATTTATCCACTTTCTTTTTTTTTTTGGTTACCCAAGTAACCTATACTGGATGACTAGACTGGATAAACAGGTAAACTGGCACTGGGTATCAAGTACCTCGAGCCGTCACACCATCGGTCACATATGTATCTCCCGGTGTGTAACAGAACAGCTAATAAGCTGTAATAACATTAGGCACAAGGCCAAGTATCAACACAATACAATGTCAGAATGGCTAAAAACCATAAAATTACAGAATGACATAATGCCATGTGCAGTACTGCTAACTGAACCCCATTGGCATGCCAACTTATCCAAACCAATCTTGCTAGGTGTACTAGGGCATGTTACCCTTTTAAATTTTACAATTCTTGAAATTTAAGTTTAGGTGTTACTATTCATTTTATTAGTCAACTAATATATTGACTTTTGCATAGACAATAGGTACATTGGTTCTAATACTCCCAACATACCACATTTTGCATTTTAAAGTTGTTGGTATTGGTTGCCAATACCATTTATAAGCTTGGTGTTAGTTATTCAAAATTTTCATATTCCAAGCCTCATATTTACTGTTCCATTGGTCATTTATACAGTAGGAATTTGGCAAAATTATCTTCATGAAAGTTGTTTCTTATTGTGTCTAGTTAGATTTCTTTTTTTGAATCACTCATTTGGAGTTTTGTAACTCAAGTTATGGCCTAAACACCATAACTGGCCGAAGTGGATAGAATCCAAAATTTTGAGCAAAACTGGTTTTGCCAGATTTGGTAACCTAAGTTTTGTTGGAAATTGACTAGGTTATGGTCAGAATTTGGATTTGTGTTCTTCATGAAAGTTGTAGGTCTATGTCTCAGCTTTCTACTGGTAATATTTTAGGTCAATTGGACCTTTCTACACCGAGTATAACCAAATAAATAGACATTATTTATTTGGTCATTTTGCCCAAGCAGAATGCAAGTCACCCGGATTAGGGCAATTTTTAGGCTAACTTGGTTTGGTTTTCTGAGTAGGGTTTCTTCACCAAAGTGGTGCCATTTTGTGTCTAGTTTCATATCCAATTGGCCTTGCACCAATTAAACCTCTACAACTCCATTTATAGCTACCCAAACCTGCTGGACTCATACTCAGTCCTCCAGGTCAGCCAAGGCAGCTTACCACAACTCAAATACCAAGCCTCAACTCACTTCATTTCCTCATCATACACATTCAAATGGTCACTAATTGACCATTACAAAGTTAATGAACCATCACATGAGCAAACCCTAGAATTGTTCAAGTGTCCATATTTTTTTCATATTCATATATGCCTAATCTTTGTATTTCACCTACACAACTAAGTTCAATAATTCATTTAGCACCAAGGGCTGCTCCTCAACACTTTGCTATCAAGCAAAATCACCAACCCTAACTAGCCCTAGCTGCCTAAATTTGTAGGGTGCACACACACACTTGTTTGTTTCATTTTCTTACATTTCCTACACATTTCATGCCATTAAACATGAATTAAACTAAAAATAGCAAAAGTTTGGTCACTTACAACTTGGAGCAGAATTTTCTCCGTTTACAAACTTCTTTTTTTCTTCCTCTTTTCGCTGCCTAGAGGTTGTTCAAGTTGCTAGGTTAATTTTTTGTGAAGCTAGGTTAGGGTTTCAAGTGAGATTTGGTGAAATTGGGAGCTTGGGTGAGCTTTCATGGAGGAAATGGCTATGGGAGAAGAGGGAGACAGTTGGGTTGGTTTGGAGCAGCTGATAACCTTTGTTTTTTGTTTTCTTTATCTCATTTTTTTTATTTTAAATGGGCTTGATTAATTGTAATTGGTGGTAAGTGTTTAATGACATCATGGTGATGTCATAATTAGCTTTTAATCTCATTTTATCTTATTTTCTTCTCTACTCATTTTCAATTTAATTTTTAGTAATATTTATTCACATTTTGTATCATGATAATTATTTACTTAACTGGACAAGTCGGCCAAAAATCACCTCTGAAGGCGAAATGACCAAAATGCCCTTCGTTTGGCTTAACAGACCAAAATTGTTTGTACCGATTGAAAAATTTTTTCTAGGCATTTTCTTGGAATTCTAATGCCATAGAACCCTCAATGACTCTTCTTTGGAGTTCCAAAAATTATTTTATGAATTTTCTCCCTGGTCTAGGGCTTTTAATTGCAGAATCGTAACTTCCCACTGGGTTACCTATCGCTAGGGCATCAGCTCATTTAACTTGGTTGTATTTTATTTTTAAAATTTTTTCTAAATTTTTCTTATTAATATTTGAGTTAATTATAGTTCCTCACTTTAGTTTAAATATTTTTCCGGACGTTCTAGCTGTTCGGACAGACACTGGTCACCGGAATAGTATAATGTACAAAATTGTTACAGGGAGGGTGTTACAACTCTTCCCCCTCTAATTTAAATTTCGTCCTCGAAATTTACTTGATGCAAATAGTTGAGGGAACTATTGCCTCATCATCTCTTCACTTTCTCAAGTGGCCTCCTCGATGTTGTGGTGCCTCCAAAGCACTTTCACCAGTGGAATCTGCTTATTCCTCAACTCTTTCACTTCCCGAGCTAGGATCCGTATGGGTTCTTCTTCATATGTCAAATCCGGTTGTACTTTAATTTCTTCCATGGAGATGACATGTGAAGGATCTTAGCAGTATCTTCTTAATATAGATACATGGAATACATTGTGGATCTTGTCCAGCTCCGGTGGTAAAGCTAGCCTGTAGGCCACTAGACCCACACGTTCAATAACTTCATATGGGCCAATGAACCTAGGGCTTAACTTACCTTTTCTTCTAAACCTCAGTACCTTCTTCCACGGTGACACCTTGAGGAACACTTTGTCGCTAACCGCATATTCTATTTCTTTTCTCTTCAGGTCGGTTAAAGATTTTTGTCTGTCTGAGGCAACCTTCAGATTGGCTTTGATTAGTTTTACTTTCTCCTCAGTCTGTTTCACTAGGTCTGGCCCTACCAGTTTATCTTCACCCAATCAGTCTAGCACACTGGAGTTCTACATTTCCTCCCATACAGTGCTTCATACGAGGCCATTTGGATGCTAGCTTGGTAGCTATTGTTGTATGCAAATTCTGCCAGTGGGGGTTATCTATCCTAACTTCCCTCAAACTTAATGACACAACTCCTCAGCATATCCTCAAGGACCTGACATATATCTCATGTTATTATTATCATTTCAGTTCAATATTTGTATTAGTTCAATTGTTTCAATTGTTTACCTGGATTACTCTTTCGGATTGCCCATCCGTTTGAGGATGGAAAGCTGTGCTGAAGTGGAGTTGTGTACCTAAGGATTCATGCAATTTCTTCCAAAATCTCGATGTAAACCTTGGGTCTAGATCAGATATGATGGAAAGTGAAATTCCATGCAGTCTAATTATCTCACTGATATACAATTCTGCTAACTTCTCCAGTGAGTAGTCTGTCCTAACTGGCAGAAAGTGTGCTGACTTTGTTAATCTATCTACTATCACCCATATTGCATTATGCTTCTTCTGGGTGAGAGGTAGACCACTTATAAAATCTATGGTGACCCGATCCCATTTCCATTCAGGTATGCGTATATGCTGTAGTAAACCCGATGGAACTTGATGTTCTGCCTTGACTTATTGACATGTCAAGCATTTAGTCACATAGTCAGCTATGTCCTTCTTCATACCAGGCCACTAATACTGAAGCTTCAAGTCATGATACATTTTTGTACTTCCTGGGTGCATAGCATAAACACTGGTGTGTGCCTTTTTCAGGATACTGGCTTTCAATTCCCCATTATCTGGCACACATACTCTTCCTTTGTAGTACAGACACCCATCTGCTTTCACTTCCTAGTTAGTTGTTTTCCCTTCTGAGATTTTGCTCATAGTAGTCATTAACTTCTCATCTACCTTCAGCCCATCTAAAATTTGCTGTAGCAGGTTTGGCCTTACTTGCAACTTAGCTAAAATAGCTTCATCTTGAGCTAAAGTCAAACGAGTATTCAGTGATCTCAAAGCTGTGATGGACTTTCTGCTTAAAGCATCAGCAAACTACATCTGCCTTCCCAGGATGGTAATCAATCACACAATCATAGTCCTTCAGGAACTCAATCCAAGTCCTCTGTTTGAGGTTAAGCTCCTTCTGGGTTGGCAAATGTTTCAGACTTTTGTGGTCTGTCTAAATGTAGCACTTTTCACCATACAAGTAGTGCTTCCATATCTTCAAAGCGAAGATAATTGCTGCAAGTTCTAGATCATAGGTAGGGTAGTTCTGTTCATATGGCCTTAGCTGCCTGGAAGCATAGGCGATCACCTTCCCCTCTTGCATCAATACACACCCTAACCCATTATGCGAGGCATCACTGTAGACCACAAAGTCCTTTCCCGACATTGGCTGTGTTAACACTGGTGCCTCTGTCAACATAGCCTTCAACTTCTCAAAACTAGCCTGACACTTGTCATTCCAGTCAAATCTGACATTCTTGTGTAACAACTTGGTCATTGGAGCAGCTATTAAAGAAAATGCCTTCACAAATCTTTTATAATATCCAGCTAGCCCTAAGAAACGTCTAACCTCATTTGTATTTCTAGGAGGCTTCCATTTCATCACTGCTTCTATTTTCTTGGAATCCACCCTAATCCCATTAGCTCACACTATGTGTCTAAGGAATGCAATCTCATTCAACCAAAAGTCACACTTGGACAACTTAGCATATAGTTTCTTTTCTCTCAGGGTTTGTAGAACAATCCTCAAATGTTCATCATGTTCTTCCCTAGTCTTGGAATACACCAAAATATCATCAATAAAGACCACTACGAACCGATCTAGGTATGGATGAAAGATACGGTTTATAAGGTCCATGAATGCCGCTGGTGCATTTGTTAGGCCAAAGGGCATCACCAGGAACTCATGATGCCCATACTGGGTCCTGAATGCAATCTTTGGTACATCTGCATCCTTCACCCTCAACTGATGATATCCTAATTTGAGATCGATTTTGGAAAATACTCCTGCTCCTTCAACTAATCAAACAGATCATCAATTCTAAGCAACGTATATTTGTTCTTCACTGTGACTTTATTTAACTACCGGTAATCGATGCATAACCTTAAAGTCCCATCCTTCTTTTTCACAAACAGCACTGGAGCTCCCCATGATGACACACTGGGGCGTATGAACCCCTTATCTAGCAACTCCTGTGACTAGATTTTCAGTTCCTTCAATTCTATGAATGCCATCCTATAAGGAGCAATAGAGATTGGTGCTGTACCCGGCAGTATCTCAATAGCAAATTCAACTTCCCTTTCTGGTGGCAAGCCAGGCAATTCTTCAGGGAACACATCTGGGAAGTCTCTTACTGTGGGTATGTCACACAGATCTGGCTTAGCCTGCCTAGTATCCACCACATATGCTAGGTAGGCTTCACAACCTTTTCTCATCAGTTTTCTTGCAACTGTGGCTGAGATGACATTGGACAAGAAATCTGTCCTTTTCCCCACAACTGTGATCTCATTACCCTTAGTAGTTTTAAAAGAAATCCTCTTCAGTTTACAATCAACCATTGCTTGATGACATGACAACCAGTCCATTCCCAAAATCACTTCAAACTCATGGAAAGGCAACTCAATCAGGTCTGCCAAGAATTCATACCCCTGAATCCTTAACGGGCAACCTTTGTACACATTGTTCACCACTACACTGTGGCCCAATGGATTAGTGACCAGAATGTCATGGTCACTCTCCCATACTAATATCCCCCTTTCTATGGGTAGGTTGATGCAGATGTATGAATGAGTGGATCCTGGATCTACCAATGCATGCACAGATTTATTGTAGAGGGAGAACATACCCCTAATGACGTCAGGGGCATCTTGTTCCTCTTGAGCTCTTATGGCATAGGCTCTAGCAGGTGCTCTGACCTCTGGCCTCTCTGCTGGCTCAGATGCAGGTCTCTGTGATGGTCCCACTGCCTCAAATTTGCCAGATTTCCTACCCTTTTAAGGTGCAGGAGCAGGTCTATCTGCTTGTGTTAGAGCAGCTGTAGCAGTTCTGCGTGGACAGTTTCTTAACTGATGCTCTGTTGACCTGCACTTTAAGCAGGCACCCATTACTCTCTAACACTCCCCCTTATGCCACTTCAAACAATGCGGACATGCAGAAGATGCTGAGGCCAGTCCCCTGAACCCCGTCTCTGGAGAGCTACCCACTGATGGTGTGGACTGACCTCTCCTAGGGGTGAACTGTGGCCTGGGCCCCTGGGACTAACCCTGACCTTGAGGTTGACCTGAACTCTGTGCAGGTAGACCTTTGAACTTCTTTCCTAGTGCAGGAGATGAGCTAAACTGACCCGGGCCTCTCTTCTGCTGTCTCTTTCTTCTGGTCTGCTCACTTATTCTAACCTTTTCAACTTTTATTGTAGCTTCCACTAACTTGGTGAAGTATGTGATTCCCAAGGCAGTAATCATGATCTTTATGTTGTCATTTAATCCCTCTTCAAATCTTTTATACCTCTCGGCTTCATTAGGGACTATCTCTCTTCCGTAGCAGCTTAGTCTGACAAACTCTTTCTCATACTCTGCCACTGTTAGCTGTCTTTGCCTCAGATTAACAAACTCTCTTCTTCTCTCTTTTAGGTATACACTACCCACATACTTCTTCTTGAATTCTGAGAGGAAGAAGTCCCAAGTTATTAATTTTGGCTGCACTTCACTAGACATTGTATCCCACCATTAGTAGGCATCATCTTGCAACAGAGATACAACAGCTTGTAGGTTTTGCTCTGAAGTGCAGTGGAGTTGTTTTAAAACTCTGCCTGTTCTGTTCAACCAGTTTTCGGCTGTAACAGAATCATCTTCTCTCTTGCCAAAGAAATCCACTGCTCCAAATTTTCTCAATCTTTCTAGATGTGATTTCTGCTGTGAAGGTGGTGGTGGTGGTGGTGGTGGTGGCAATGGCATTACCCCAACCATTTGTCTGAAAAACTTAGCCATTTATTGAAACATGGCCTGTGGAGGCTGAGCAGGCTCTGCTGGAGCTGGTGGAGTAGGTTCTCCCCTACCGCCAGACTCAACTGCTGCAGGTGGAGCATGACTTTCCACTTTCTCAACTGCCCTCTGAGATGTGGGTTCCATATCCTATTCAAAATAACAAAGACAAAACAGATCTGCATTATTGTCACCTCGACTCTTACAAATGCAATGCATGGTATGGACTCGATCTAGTCCCAAAAATGCCTAAACCGTGCTCTGATACCACTAAATGTGACACCCCTTACCCGTCTACAGTTTAGCCGAGTAAGATATGCCACACAGTATACCGGAACACCATATTTTATTTCAATTATTTTTATCCATCCTTATTTATTTTTTTCATAGTTATGAAGTACAATTTGTGTAGTATAATTCATTTAAATCATTTATTAAAACCATAAATTTATTTGAGATTCCGCAAATTTTATAGAAAATCCGACAGAGTACCGGCTAAAAATGGAGAAAACAGTCCTTTAGAACCTGTGAAAAATACTTCTAATATGTTTTCAATCTTTCCCCAAACTCCATTTCATCAATAATGCTTAGTGGTGCTAATAATAGAATAAAAAGAAATAACAGAAAATAAATATGTGGTAAATGTTCTGATGTCTTATGCAAACCATTTTTCGATAATTATTTGTAGTCTTATTTGTTTTGTACTTGTTATATTCATTATTTCATTAAATTTATCCACTTTCATTTTTTTTTGGTTGCCCAAGTAACCTATACTGGATGACTGGACTGGATAAATGGGTAAACTGGCACTGGGTATCAAGTACCTCGGGCCATCACACCATCGGTCACATATGTATCTCCCGGTGTGCAACAGAACAGTTAATAAGTGTAATAACATTAGGCACAAGGCCAAGTATCAACACAATGTTAGAATGGCTAAAAACCATAAAATCACAGAATGGCATAATGCCATGTGCAGTACTGCTAACTGAACCCTATTGGCATGCCAACCTATCCAAACCAATCTTGCTAGGCGCACTAGGGCATGTTACCCTTTTAAATTTTATAATTCTTGAAATTTAAGTTTAGGTGTTACTATTCATTTTATTAATTAACTAAAATGTTGACTTTTGCATAGACAATAGGTACATTGGTTCTAATACTCCCAACATACCACATTTTGCATTCTAAAGTTGTTGGTATTGGTTGTCAATACCATTTCTAAGCTTGGTGTTAGTTATTCAAAATTTTCAGATTTCAAGCCTCATATTTACTGTTCCATTGGTCATTTGTACAGTAAGAATTTGGCAAAATTGTCTTCATGAAAGTTGTTCCTTATTGTGTCTAGTTACATTTCTTTTTTTGAATCACTCCATTTGGAGTTTTGTAGCTCAAGTTATGGCCTAAACACCATAACTGGCCGGATTGAACAGAATCCAAAATTCTGGGCAAAACTGGTTCTACCAGATTTGGTAACCTAAGTTTGGTTGGCAATTTGACAATGTTATGATCAGAATTTGGATTTGTGTTCTTCATGAAAGTAGTAGTTCTATGTCTCAGATTTTTGCTGGTAAAATTTCAGGTCAATTGGACCTTTCTACACTGAGTTATGACCAAATGAATAGATACTATTCATTTGGTCATTTTGCCCAAGTAGAATGCAAGTCACCCGGATTAGGGTAATTTTTAGGCCAACTTGGTTTGGTTTTCTGGGTAGGGTTTCTTCACCAAAGTGGTGCCATTATGTGTCTAGTTTCATGTTCAATTGGCCCTGTACCAATTGAACCTCTACAACTCCATTTGTAGCTACCCAAACCTACTGGACTCATACTCAGTCCTGCAGGTCAGCCAAGGCAGCTTACCCCAACTCAAATACCAAGCCTCAACTCACTTCATTTCCTCATCATACACATTCAAATGGTCACTAATTGACCATTACAAGGTTAATGAACCATCACATAAGCAAACCCTAGAATTATTCAAGTGTCCATATTTTTTCCATATTCATACATGCCTAATCTTTGCATTTTACCTACACAACTAAGTTCAATCATTCATTTAGCACCAAGGGCTGCTCCTCAACAATTTGCTATCAAGCAAAATCACCAACCCTAACTAACCCTAGCTGCCTAAATTTGTAGGGTGCACACACACACTTGTTTGTTTCATTTTCTTACATTTCCTACACATTTCATGCCATTAAACATGAATTAAACTAAAAATAGCAAAAGTTTGGTCACTTATGTAATACCCCTATTTGCATAACCTGGTATATTTCACTATTCTGGTGACCAGTGTCGGTCCGGATAATTAAGGAGATTAAAACCACACTTAATACAACTAGATAAGCCATAAACACAATAATTAGTAATTGTCAATTAGTTAAGTATAAATAAGAAAAACAGAACATAAGAAGTTAAATGAACCGAGAGTCACAGCGATGGGTGACCTTCTCGGGAAGGATTGCAAAGTCGATTTAAACTCAAATTTCGAACCGTAAAATATGACGCTGCGGTCCTTAGGACTATTATGAACACAGTGGAAAAGAGAAAATCATGAAAAAAAAATTGTTAAGCCAGTCAAATAATTAGGTCAGGAAGCTAGAAGAAATATTGAATTATTTGCAAACCAGGTTGAACCAGCGAGGGGCAATTTGGTCAATTGACCCCGAGAGCTGACTCCTGACCTAACTGTCAAATAAAATTAGAGAAAAAAAAATTTCAGAATCAGAAATTAAATTGAAGAACTAATAGAAAAATAAATAAAAAAAAGAGAGGAAAATGGAAAAGTAAAAAGTAATGACATCATGCATGACCTCATGCATAATGCAATAAATATATAATTAATAAATTTAATTAATTTGATTTTATGGTCTTCCATAAGACTAAAAACATAAAGAAAAGAAAAAAAAAAAAGGGGAAAGTCTTCATTCCCGTCCATTTCTCTCTCTCCCTCTCTCAAAGCTCTCTCACCCTTAAAACTTCATTAAAGCTCATTTTGAGCTTGATCAAACTCTGAATCCCACCATAAAAACTTAAATTTCTATCATTAAACCTTGTATTCAAACCTTGATAAAGAGCTTGACAACACAAAAAAAAAAAAAAAAAAAGGAGGAAGTTTTGAAGAGGTGAAAAATTCTAAGTAAGGTTAGTTTGATTTCTCTTTTTGTATCTTTATATTTATACTTAGGCAACTTGATCGAGTGATGATTTGTTGAAAAATGAAACAAAATGATATGTTAAAGGACTATATAAATTTTGGCCAGTAGTATGTAGGGTTGAGAATGAATGAATTTGATGCATTTGAATGGTTGTTTAAGTTGAATTATGTGTGTAGACAATGGATAGATGTTTAGAATGCATTAGGTTTGAATTTTATGAAAATTAGGGTTTGGACTTAGGGTTTGGAAGACAAAAATGTGAGAATGTGTTAAATGGTGTGTTTGACCTAGTTTGAGCTGAGAAATGGTCATTTGTGACCAATTGGTGTATGTTGGAAGTGTTAGAACCAAATGGAAATTCGGATTAAATGGGGGCAGTATGCAGGCAGCAGGACCAAGGTCCCTTTGAGGGGCCAAAACTGAAAATTTACAAGTCCAATTGGTGTGAGGCCAATTGGGAATGAAAATAGACACAAAATGACACAATTTTCATTTAGGAATCATGCCCAAAAAGTGACCAAAACCTAGTGAACAAATTGACCAAATCTGGATTTTCTCAGTCTGACCTATACAAAATGACCAAATGAATAGTATTTGTTCATTTGGCCATAACTTGGGCTAGGCAGGTCTAAATAACCTGAACTTTTACCAGTGGACAGTTGAGATATAGACCTAAAACTTTCATGCAGAACACAAATCCAAATTATGCCCTTAACCAAGTCATTTGGCCACCCAAAATTGGTGACTTAAAACTGCCAGAACCAGTTTGGTGCCTAGAAATCTGGGTTAAGTCCAATCCGGCAGCCATGATTCAAATGGCTATAACTTGAGCTACAAAACTCCAATTGGAGTGATTAAAAAAGGAGAATAAAGTTAAGACAATAGGGAACATTTTCTATGAAGAAGGTTTTACCAAATTCTAACAGAAAAATGACCAATGGAACAGTGCAACATAAGACACCAAAACTGAAAATTTGCAATTTTGCCTAAAAGACTTAAAATTTGAGAAAACAACCAAAACCAAAAAATTAGGTAACCAAAATGTGGTATGTGGGTGAAATTAGAATTCTCATACCTATTAAGCATTAGAAAGTCAACAATTGACTTGAATAGTATCATGAATAGTAGCCCCGAAATACAAATTTTAAAGAACGTCAAGTTTAGCATATTAAAGTTAGGTATAAGTGAATTTGAATTTATTTTTGGGTTTATGATGAGTTATGATACTGAAACACTGTGAAACTGTGTGTTTCAGTTGAAAAGAACACCGGGAAAGAACCTAAGGAATCGAGTCAAAGCCAAGAGGTGACTCGCTTAAGGTTTGTGCACAACTAACTATTTTGTTAGTTTTCACTTCTAAATTGATTTGAACAAGTTTATTTTATGATTTATAATTTTGTTGTGTTGAGGATTTTAATTTGTTGAATAAAATTGTATAAATTAAATGTAAATTTTTGTTATGCATTTAAGGATTTATTGCATGGTTTTGAGAATCATAAATTTTTAGTTTGATGTGTTGCCAACCTTGAGCATGAATTTATGATGATTAAATATGTTGATGATTTTTAAATACTTTGTAAATAGAAATTGTTTTGAATATGATTTGAAACCATAGTTGACATAGCAAAATATGTTGTGAATTCTCATTAGCTTGTCTAGTGAGATATCTCCTCCACTAGATGGGGCGAGTTCCTTCCTCTCTGGCTTGCCAGCTGGGGAAGAGTTTGAATGAGTACTCATATATACTAGCTAGTCTTTGTTCCTCCCTTTTAGCCTCGGTTATTGGAAGAGTGTGAAATGTCATGGTGTACAACACGGCATCTATTTAAATTTTGGGTCATGGGTTCAACTGTGTGAATTGTTGGCAACGCCCTTTAAATTATGCATAGTTTAATAAATTGTGGTTGAAATAAATAATTTGTCAGTGATTCAAAATATTTTTGTATTGTTTCGGGATTTAAAAGAAATGTAGATAAATAGTTACTATTTGATCAAAATATTATTCAAATGAATAATTTGCATGAATGAAAATATTGATTTCTGAATGTTATGAATTTTGAAGAATTTAGAAATTTTAAATGTTTATTTGTTATGAATTGTCAAGCATAACTTGTATTAAGATTTAAATTATTAGTTTGTGAACCACTGAGTTCACCACTCAGCGATAGCTTTGTATGCTCTCGCAGGTGAAAGAAAATATAAAGCAGCTGAGCAAGATTACTAAAAGGCATAGTGAGACTATCTTCGGGTATATCATAGGTATACTCTTGTACTTTAGATTTTGATGTAATTCTGTAATTGTATATATGAAATTTACTTTGAGCAATTGTACCAACTCTTTTGTAATATATTTTTGGATTGTAATGAAATACAAATTATTATAAGGTTATCTTGAGATTTTATGTATTTATAAAGTTTGCACTACTAAATTTTTAATACTCCCATGAATGTAAATATTCATTTTGTTATCTTAATGAGATATTTCAATGTTTGATTTAATTTAAACTGCGTATTGAGTTGCTTGTGTTGATTTGTGAAATGAGATTGAATAATGGAGTTGTGATTGAGAAAAATATTGGGAGTGTCTTTATTTTGGTTTTGAAGAACTGTTTTCTCAAAATATAGACGGCACTCTGCCGAAATTTTTGTAAAAATTGCGGAGATTTTAAATATCTAAAAATTTAATTTATGTTTGGACTTTAAATAAAGGTTTTTAATATCTGAAAAAAATTTTACCCACCAATTTAAAAATGAATGAAAATTATTTTAAAATCTCTTGTAGTATATTTAATGGGTTACCGGTAGGCGAAGTACGGTAATTCATTAGGTGTACTACGGGAGTATGTTACATCTTACGAGGAGTAGGGTGTGACAACTTACAACTTGGAGCAGAATTTTCTCCCTTCACAAACTTCTTTTTTTTTCTTCCTCTTTTGGCTACCTAGAGGTTGTTCAAGTTGATAGGTTAATTTTTTGTGAAGCTAGGTTAGGGTTTCAAGTGAGATTTGGTGAGGTTGGGAGCTTGTGTGAGTTTTCATGGAGGAAATGGCTATGGGAGAAGAGGGAGATGGCTGGGTTGGTTTGGAGCAGCTGATGTCCTTTTTTTTTGTTTCCTTTATCTCATTTTATCTATTTTAAATGGGCTTGATTAATTGTAATTGGTGGTAAGTGTTAATGACATCATGGTGATGTCATAATTAGCTTTTTATCTCATTTCCTCTTATTTTCTTCTCTACTCATTTTCAATTTAATTTTTAGCAATATTTATTCATATTTTGTATCATGATAATTATTTACTTAACTGGACAAGTCGGCCAAAAATTACCTCTGAAGGCGAAATGACCAAAATGCTCTCCGTTTGGCTTAACAGACTAAAATTGTCTGTACCGATTGAAAAAATTTTCTAAGCATTTTCTTAGCATTCTAATGCTATAGAACCCTCAATGACTCTTCTCTGGAGTCTCAAAAATTATTTTATGAATTTTCTCCTTGGTCTAGGGCTTCTAGTTGCGAGAACCACAACTTCCCACTGGGTTACCCATCGCTAGGGCACCGGCTCATTTAACTTGGTTATATTTTATTTTTAAAATTTTTCCTAAATTTTTCTTATAAATATTTGAGTTAATTATGGTTCCTCACTTTAGTTTAAATATTTTTTCGGATGTTCTAGCTGTCCAGACCAACACTGATCACCAGAATAGTAGAATGTACGGAATTGCTACAGGGAGGGTGTTACACACTGTGTTCGTAATAGTCCTAAGGACCGCAGCATCACATTTTTCGGTTCGAAATTTGAGTTTAGACTGACCTCGTAGTCATTCCCGAGAAGGTCACCCATCGTTGTGACTCTCGGCTCATTTAACTTTTTTTTTTCTTATTTATACTTAACTATTTGGCAATTACCAATTATTTGTGTTTAGAGCTTAACTAGGTATCGTAGATGTGGTTCTAATTCTCTTAATTATTCGGACTGACACCGATCACCGGAATAGTGAAGTATACCAGGCTATGCCAATAGGGGTGTTACAAGTACTTATCCAAACTCACCTCAGACTGGCAAGCCAGAGAGGGAGGAAAGTGATCAAATATCAAACTCAACCCTACAAATGGAGGAGGAACATAGTAAGGGACTGCCATGCCAAGTGTGAATCAAAAACAATTTCAAAATCATCTTATTCAACATTTCATTCAAAACATTAATCAATTTTCATTTCAAATTTCCATTTACAAAGTAGGCAACACAACATTTCTGTGACACCCCTTACCCGTCTACAGTATATCCGAGTAAGATATGTCACACGATGTACCGGAACACTCTATTTTATCTCAATCATTTTTATTCTTCCTTAATTTATTTTTATCATAGTTTTGAATATAATTTATGAAATATAATTCATTTAAGTCATTTATTGAAATTATAATTTATTTGAGGTTCCGAAAATTTTATAGAAAATCCGGCAGAGTACCGGCTAAAAATAGAGAAAACAGTTCTTCGGAACCTGTGAAAAACACTTCCAATAATCATTTCCAATCAATCCCAAACTCCATTTCATTAACAAAATCTCAATATGTTTTTCAACAACATTTCCATTTCTCAATCATTCATCTCATATGATAATCATGTAAAAGTCATAAATAAATATTCACTTTTTCATTCACAAACACAATTTCCACTATATACATTAATACCAAAATACATTACATAAGTTTCAATTACATATGAGAAAATAAAAGTTATTTACAAAATACCAAAATGAAACCTAGTGTCCTACCAATGCACTGAAGATGGTGAGGTGACACAGACACTATGCAGAGCTGCAGGAGGACTCACCCAGTCTGTGGTGTGACACCCCTTACCCGTCTACAGTGTAGCCGAGCAAGCTATGCCACACGGTGTACCAGCACACTCTATTTTATCTTAATTAATTTTCATCATAATTTTGAATATAACTTGTGAAATATAATTTATTTAAGTCATTTATTGAAATTATAATATATTTGAGGTTTCGAAAATTTTATAGAAAATCCGGTAGAGTACCGGCTAAAAATGGAGAAAATCGTTCTTCGGAACCTGTTAAAAACACTTCCAATAATCATATCTCCTCATTCTTAACCTCCAATATCAAAATCTCAACAATTTTCAATTTCAGTTCTCAACAACCTTTTCATTTCTCAAACATCCATTTCTCATAATACTCATATACAAACAATAAATAAATGCTCAAATTTTGCATTCATAGCCATAACTTTCATTATTTACATGAACATCAGAATACATTACATAAGTTCAAATACATATGAGAAAGTAAAAATTAGCTACAAAATATCAAAATGACACCTAGTCTCCTACCAATGCAACTGCAGTTGAGGTGACACGGACACTTTGCTTGAATCTGCAGATGGACTCACCCGATCTGCGGTCTCTTTGGGCTCACGATCTGTATTTCCAGAACCTACGCGTGGCAAAAGCAACGCGCTAAGCAATAATACTTAGTGGTGCAATAATAAAATAAAAGAAACAGCAAGAAATAAATATGTAACGAATGTATATGTTTTATTTGTTTGGTATTTGTATATCATTTACTTTGTCCACTTTTATTTATTTGGTTGCCCCAAGTAACCTACACTAGGCATCGGATCGATAACGGGTAAACCGCACTGGGTATCTAGTACCTCGGGCCGCACACCATCGGTCACATATGCATCTCCGGTGTGCAATGAGCGACTAACAAGTCAGAATACATCGTGCACAAGGCCAAATCTCAATACAAGGTCAGAATGGCTAAAAGCCATAAATCACAGAATGGCATATTGCCATGTGCAGTACTGCTAACTGAACCCTATTGGCATGCCAAACTATCCAAACCAATCTTGTTAGGTATACTAGGGCATTTGAAACTTTTAAATTCTTCACTTTGTGAATTTCAACTTTTGGTGTCACTATTCACCTCATTGGTCAACAAAAATGTTGAATTTTGGATAGAAAATAGGTACATTGGTTTTGACACTTCCAACATACCACATTTTCCATTTAAAACTTGTTGGAATTGATTACCATTACGATTTCTAGGCTTAAATCAAAAGGGCAGAATTTTCAGATTTTGAAGCCTGATTTTACTGTTTCATTGAGCACTATTGCAGTGAGAATTTGAGGAAATGGTAAACATGAAAGTTGTTCCTTATTTTTTCTAGTTGAATTTATTTTTTTGAATCACTCCATTTGGAGTTTTGTAGCTCCAGATATGGTCCAAAAACCACAGCTGGCCAGATTGCCAAAACTGCAGAATTACCAAATCTATAGTACCATGAACAGTGACTGTGACTGCCATTTGGGTTAGGTTCTGGTCATAATTTGGGGTAGGTTTCTTCATGAAAGTTGTTTTTCTATGTCTTAACTTGTTGCTGTAAAAATTTCAGGTCAATATACCATTTCTACAGTGAGTTATGGCCAAATGAACAGTTATTATTCATTTGGTCATTTCTGCAGGTGCTGTTGCAGGGTATCCGGATTGGGGCCAACTTTTGGTCCACTTGCTTTGGTCTTTTGGGCATGGTTTCTTCAGCAAAAATGTGCCATTATAAGTCTAGTTTCATGTCCAATTGGCCAAACACCAATTGGACCTACACAGCCAAAGTTATGGCTGTCTAAGTGGGCTGGAATCTCAGCCTCATTTCTACTGTCTTTAGGGAGCCTTCCATTTTAGTTTTGCCATGCATTAACTCACTTCAAATTATGATTAACTTGCCTTAAATGGTCACTAATTGACCATTAGAAGGTCCATTAATCAATTCAAATGCCAAGTCCAATTTTCACCCTTAAAACCCTAGTTCCCATTATAGGTTTTCACAACACACCTTAATTACTAACCCATTCACTAACCACATACATAGATGGTTTAAACATAACCTCTAATCCACCTTAAGTCCATCAAAACACTCCATTTCTATTCCTTCAATAGGACAGCCGAAATTTATGGTGGCCATACACACAACTTTTATTCATTTAAACTACAATTTCTCACTAAATTCAAGTCCTTAATCATGAAAGTAAGGAGTTTTAGGTGTATAGATGCACTAACCTTTAAGTGGCAGATTTTTCCCAAGTTAAATCTTCACTTTCTTTCCTTTTCTAGGCTGCCAAATACTCTCCCAAGAGATGTGGTCAAGTTTTAATGAAAGGGGTTTAGGGTTTAGTGGTGTAACAATGGGAGAAAGGGAGCTTGCTTGAAGCTTTAATGGAGGTTGGGTATTGCAAGGGTTTCGGCTGGTTTTTGGGAAGGGAGATGGCTGCTGTATTTTTGGTTATTTTGGTCTTCATTTAGTCTCTTTTATTAGTTGGTTAATTAGTTGTTTAAAGGTGATTGGTTATAGCTTTTAATGACATCACCATGAAGTCATAAATAAGCCTTTTTCCTCATTTTCTTTTCTTTTCTTCACTACTCATTTTCAATTTAATTTCTAGCAATGTTTATTTATAATTTATGTCATATTAATTATTTACTCAACTGGACAAGTCAGCCAAAAATCACCTCTGAAGGCGAAATGACCAAAATGCCCTCCGTTTAGCTTAACGGGTCAAAATTGTCTGTACCAATTGAAAAATTTTTCTAGGTATTTTCTTGGCATTCTAATGCCATGGGAACCTCAATAACCCTTCTCTGGAGTCCCAAAAATTATGTTATAATTTTTCCCCCGAGTCTAGGGCTCCTAGTTGCGAGAACCGCAACTTCACTCTGGGTTACCCATCGCTAGGGCATCGGCTCGTTTAATTTGATTGTATCTTAATTCTAAAATTTTTACTAAATTTTTCTTATTAAAATTTGAGTTAACTATGGTTCCTGACTTTAGTTTAAATATTTTTCCGGACGTTCTAGCTGTCCGGACCGACACTGGTCACCGGAACAGTAGAATGTACGGAGTTGTTACCGGGAGGGTGTTACATGTGGTCTACTGGGCTCTCGGTCAGTATCTCCAGAACCTACGCGTGGCAAAAGCAACGCGCTAAGCAATAATGCTTAGTGGTGCCAATAATAAAATAAAAAGAAATAATAAAAAATAAATATGTAGTGAATGTATTGATGTCTCATTGTAAATAAATTTTCGTTGAGTATTTGTAGTCGTACTTATTTTGTACTGGTTATATTCATTATTTCTTTAAATTTATCCACTTTCATTTTTGATTGCCCAAGTACCCTATCTTTGGACATCGGATCGATAAACGGGTAACCGGCCTTTGGGTATCAAGTACCTCGGGCCGTCACACCATCGGTCACATATGTATCTCCCGGTGTGCAACAGAACAGCTAATAAGCTGTAATAATATTAGGCACAAGGCCAAGTCTCAACACAATGTCAGAATGGCTAAAAGCTATGAAATCATAGAATTGCATAATGCCATGTGCAGTACTGCTAACTGAACCCCATTGGCATGCCAAACTATCCAAACCAATCTTGTTAGGTATACTAGGGCCTTTTACACTTTTGAATTTTATAATTTTTGAATTTCAAGCTTTGGTGTTACTATTCACTTCATTAGTCAACCAAAATGTTGACTTTTGCATAGAAAATAGGTACATTGGTTTTAATACTCCCAACATACTTCATTTTGCATTCAAAATTTGTTGGTATTGGTTGCCAATACCATTTCTAAGTTTTAAGTTAATGGGGCAGAATTTTTAGTTTTGATACCTTATTTTTACTGTTCCATTAGTTACTGTTGCAGTGGGAATTTGGAAAAATAATAAACATGAAAGTTGTTCCTTATTTTGTCTAGTTGAATTTCTTTTTTTGAATCACTCCATTTGGAGTTTTGTAGCTCAAGTTATGGTCTAAAAACCACAACTGGCTGGATTGGAATTTTTCTGGACTGAACATATCTACAGTGCAGTGAACAGTGACTGTAACTCCCTTGTTGGATAGGTTCTAGTCATAATTTAGGGTAGGTTTCTTCATTAAAGTTGTTGGCCTATATCTTATCTTGATTCTGGTAAAATTTAGGTCAATTGGACCATTCTATACTGAGTTATGGCCAAATGAACAATCACTGTTCATTTGGTCATTCTGCAGAGACAGATTGCAGGACACCCGGATTGGGGCAAGCTTTTGGTCCACTTGGTTTGGTCTTATAGGCATGGTTTCTACACCAAAGTTGTGTCATTATGTGTCTAGTTTCATGTCCAATTGGCCAAACACCAATTGAACCTCTACAATTTAAGTTATGGCAATCCAAACAGGCTAGACTCAGATCCAAACCTGCAGGTCACCATGGGCAGCCCACCCATACACAAATGCCAAGCCACCACTCACCTTATTCCCTCCTCACACATATTCAAATGGTCACTAATTGACCATTACAATTTTCATATACCATTTCATGAGCAAACCCTAATTTTGTTCAAGTCTCCAAGTTCTCAAAGTTTAAGTTATGCATTAAACTTACAATTTCAACTTAAATCATGTCCTTAACACATGAATTGAGTGAGAGAGAATAAATTGGGCACTAACCTTAGGAGGGCAGAATTTTCCCTTCAATTTCCTTCACTTGCTTTAATTTTCTTGGTAGCCAAACACCTTCCCAAGTGGTGTAGATAAATTTTAATGAAGATATCTTAGGGTTTGGTGGAGAGAAATCAAGGTTTTGGGAAGGAAAAATGAAAGAAATTTTTTTAATGGAGGAGAGGAGTTCCGGCTGGTTTTTGGGAAGAAGAAGAAGACAGATTTTTCTTTCCAATTTTGCCTTAACTCTTTTTAATTGGCTTGGTGAGTTGTGATTGGTGGAGACCTAACTAATGACATCATGTGATGTCATAATTCCACTTTTCTTTCATTTTTCTTTTCTACTCATTTTCAATTCAATTTTTAGCAATATTTGTTCATATTTTAGATCATAATAATTATTTACTTAACTGGACAAGTCGGTCAAAAATCGTCTCTGAAGGCGAAATAACCAAAATACCCTTCGTTTGGCTTAACGGGTCAAAATTATCTGTACCGATTGAAAAATTTTTCTAAATATTTTCTTGGCATTCTAATATCATAGGAACCTCAATGACCCTTCTCTGGAGTCCTAAAAATTATTTTATGAATTTTTCCCCTGGTCTAGGGCTCCTAGTTGCTAGAACCGCAACTTCCCACTAGGTTACCCATCGCTAGGGTACCGGCTCATTTAACTTGGTTGTATTTTATTTCTAAAATTTTTCCTAAATTTTTCTTATTAATATTTGAGTTAATTATGGTTTCTCACTTTAGTTTTAATATTTTTCCGAACGTTCTAGCTGTCCAGTCCGACACTGGTCACTGGAACAGTAGAATGTACGGAGTTGCTACAGGGAGGGTGTTACAACTCTTCCCCTCTAATTTAAATTTCGTCCTCGAAATTTACCTGATGCAAACAGTTGAGGGAACTGTTGCCTCATCGTCTCTTCACTTTCCCAAGTTGCCTCTTCTGTGTTGTGGTGCCTCTAAAGCACTTTCACCAGTGGAATCTGCTTATTCCTCAACTCTTTCACTTCCCAAGCCAGGATCCGTATGAGTTCTTCTTCATATGTCAAATCCGGTTGTACTTCAATTTCTTCCATGGAGATGACATGTGAAGGATCTGAGTGGTATCTTCTTAGCATAGATACGTGGAACACATTGTGGATCTTGTCCAGCCCTGGTGGTAAAGCTAGCCTATAGGCCACTGGACCCACACGTTCAATCACTTCATATGGGCCAATGAACCTAGGGCTTAACTTACCTTTTCTTCCAAACCTCAATACCTTCTTCCACAGTGACACCTTGAGGAACACTTTGTCGCCAACCGCATATTCTATTTCTTTTCTCTTCAGGTCGGCATAGGATTACATGCATGCGAGGCAACCTTCAGATTGGCTTTGATTAGTTTTACCTTCTCTTCAGTCTGTTTCACCAAGTCTGGGCCTACCAGTTTGTCTTCGCCCAATTCAGTCTAGCACACTAGAGTTCTACATTTTCTCCCATACAGTGCTTCATACAGGGCCATTTGGATACTAGCTTGGTAGCTATTGTTGTATGCAAATTCTGCCCATGGGAGGTATCTATCCCAACTTCTCTCGAACTCAATGACACAACTCCTCAGCATATCCTCAAGGACCTGACATATATTTCATGTTATTATTATCATTTTAGTTCAATATTTGTATTAATTCAATTGGTTCAATTGTTTACCTGGATTACTCTTTTTGATTGCCCATCCATCTGAGGATGGAAAGCTGTGCTGAAGTGGAGTTGTGTACCCAAGGACTCATGCAACTTCTTCCCAAATCTCGATGTAAACCTTGGGTCTCGATCAGATATGATGGAAAGTGGAATTCCATGCAGTCTAACTATCTCACTGATATACAATTCTGCTAACTTCTCCAGTGAGTAGTCAGTCCTAACTGGCAGAAAGTGTGCTGACTTCGTCAATCTATCTACTATCACCCATACTGCATCATGTTTCTTCTGGGTGAGAGGTAGACCACTTACAAAATCCATGGTGACCCGATCCCATTTCCATTTAGGTATGCGTATAGGCTGCAGCAAACCCGATGGAACTTGATGTTCTGCTTTAACTTGCTGACATGTCAAGCATTTAGTAACATAGTCAGCTATGTCCTTCTTCATACCAGGCCACCAATACTGAAGCTTCAAATCATGATTCATTTTTGTACTTCCTGGGTGCATAGCATAAACACTAGAATGTGCCTCTTTTAGAATACTGGCCTTCAATTCCCCATCATCTGGTACACACAGTCTTCCATTGTAGTATAAACACCCATCTGTTTTCACCTCATAGTCAGTTGCTTTCCCTTCTAGGATTTTTCTCATAATAGCTTTTAGCTTCTCATCTACCTTCTGCCCATCTAAAATCTGCTGTAACAGGTTTGGCCTCACTTGCAACTCAACCAAAATAGCTCCATCTTGAACCAAAGTTAGACGGGCATTCAATGATCTCAAAGCTGTGATGGATTTTTTGCTCAAAGCATCTACAACTACTTTTGCTTTCCCAGGATGGTAGTCAATTACACAATCATAGTCCTTCAGGAACTCAATCCATCGTCTCTGTCTAAGGTTGAGCTCCTTCTGGGTTGGCAAGTATTTCAGGCTTTTGTGGTCTGTGTAAATGTAGCACTTTTCACCATACAAGTAATGCCTCCATATCTTCAGTGCGAAGATAATTGCTGCAAGCTCTAGATCATGGGTAGGGTAATTCTGTTCATGTGGTCTTAGCTGCGTGGAAGCATAAGCGATCCCCTTCCCCTCTTGCATCAATACACACCTTAATGAAGGAACGGAAGCGTGAAAAACACAAGATTATACCATTTAATTCAAAAATTTTCACCTAGGGTCACAAGCACCATGCAAGATTTATTTTTATCTATTTGATTTCAATGATAAACAACATATTAAAACTCTTTTAATATGTTTTTGGATCTGTATTTGCCATTTAAGATTTTAAAATTAATCAGATTAATTTTAGAACCCTAGATTAAATCAAGAACGATTACACTAACCTCTTGATGTTCTGCAGCGTGTCTGCGCCTTTGAGATTCGTCTTCAGGACACCAGATGTTGTCCCTCTAGCTTGTCCACACCAAGAACACCTATGGCAGCCCTTGAACAGCTTCTAAAGCCTTTTCTATTAATTAGAAATTCAAGTTCTGCCTTTTAAGAGATTAGAGATGCAAACAGGACACTAGAAACAATTTCTAGCGTTCTTAATTCAAGAGATTGATGGCTAATCTCTTTGAATTGATGAGAGATGAAGAGAAATAGCTGGAGAGGCTCAAAGTGGCGTGACATATGAGAGGAGAGGCTGCTGGTTGTGTTTTCTTTTCATAACCCCACTTAAATAGCTAGGTTAACACATTAAACCCTAGCCACATGTCACCTTTTGATTAGCTCTAGGTTTAAGTGACTCAATCACATTGTGCCAAGTGTCAAACCTATATTTAATCTTGATTTTAATCATCTTACATGATTAAAAATATTTGCAAGCTTATGTGTTATGCCATGTGTCACCATCTCATGGTGCCACGTGTCACACCGCAAAATGACCAAAATGCCCTGTGTCTTAATTTTGAGTTCTTAACCCAAAATAATTATTTTCTTCTTCTAATTAATTTATATCAAATATAAATTAATTAATTAATCTCTATTAATTAATTTCTCATCAATTAAATTCATATTTAAACACTTTAAATATAAATTTAATTTATACTACACATCCAATAATCTAGATTTGGTTTCAAGTCATGCTAGGGACTTTGCAATTTAATTGCAAACCAAATCTATTTAATTAATCAATTAAACTCTTTAATTAATTAATTAAATCATATTTAAATAGGTGATAACTTGTGTATGTGTGTGACTTACTAGGCTCATCACTAATTGGCAATGAGACATGATATCAACTCTTAATATCATCAGAACTCTTTCTTACCATAAATGATTTCTCTAAATCATTTTATGAACCTCATAGACCATGGTTAACACCTAGCATAGCATGCCATGGCCACCCAATTAGTAATAAGATTTACCTTAAATGAACCTATAATCATATGTTACCATGCACTAGAATCTCTCTGTTACAAAATCCCAAATCAATCTGTAGACAAGGTTTATCTCAAAATACATTTCCTATGAATATTATTTTCTCTTTTAATTCCAGTTCTTGATTAAAAGATTTTCTCATCGAAACTCTTTTACGAATAAATCTATCTGTCTGGCCAGAACTTGAAACATCAAGAACAATTAAATGAACATAGGATTTTAACTCTATTTACTTAGAGAACAGATTCCATCTTGATCAACACCTACCTCCATATATAACTAGCGAGCCAACACATGCCCATATACCCATACATAGTACAAGTATGAAAGCAGTATCAAACTCAAACTACCTATATACAAGATAATTGTGCTATCTCAGGTCTAAAGATTATATGCACTGATATGATTTATGACAAAACATTGACAAGAGTAAACTCCATGTGCTTGTCATAAGTGTCACTGGTTCGGCCTACTTATCATTTATAAGTGCCTATCATATTTGTTATATGGCATGAGACTCACCATTCCATCTTATTTATATCTCATATAAATAACTTGGGAACAAATATGAATACAATCTTTCTGGATAAGTCATGTCCTTATTATGAAGTATCCTCGATTGTGAACCTATTTATGATACTTTGTACTAGAAATATTGTCACTCATATTCTTAACAACTTAAGAATAATATTTCTAACAAAATATCAATGGACCTTTTCTATTACACATAAATATATTATGTAAACGGAAAAGTGGAAATGCCTTTTATTATTAAAAATATGTACAAGATACATACTAAATGATATGCTCTAGGGCATACTACTAACAATCTCCCACTAGCACTAGAGCCATTCATTACAATATCTTAGACCCATCTTCTCAAGATGTCAGTCTAACTGAGCTTGTGACAAAGGCTTAGTGAATGGATCAGCTGAATTTTTCAGCTGATGTTATTTTTCTGCATGGCTATATCGCCTTTGCCCAACTATATGTCTGATAATGTGGTAGTGCCTTTCTATGTGTTTGGATTTTGGTGAGACCTTAGTTCCTTAGCCTGTATGACTGCTCCATTATTGTCACAGTGTAGTGGAACTGCTGACTCAATGGAAGGAACTACTGTAAGTTCTGTAACGAACTTCTTTATCCAAATGACTTCTTTTGCGAGATCGATGCGAGAATATACTCGACCTCGATGAGTGGAATCTGCGATCGTGCTTTGTTTGGAACTCTTCCAACCGATCGCACCTCCATTACAAATGAACACATATCCAGAGGTAGACTTTCTATCATCGATATCGATTGGAAATCGATCGGTATAACCATCCAATTGCAAGTCTCCACCTCCATAAATCAAGAATAAATCCTTAGTTCTTCTTAAGTACTTAAGAATATTCTTGTGACTATTCAGATGTTCCAAACACGGATTAGATTGATACCGCTAGTCAAACTAACGAGATATGCGATATCAGGCCTAGTACACAACATTGCATACATTAAACTTCCAATAGCCAAGCATATGGAATCTGGCCATCTTATCTCTTTCTTGGTGTCTTTGGAGACATCTCTTTAGAAAGGTGGATACCATGTCTCACTGGTAACAATCCTCTCTTGGAATCAAGCATGTTAAACCTCTTTAACACCTTTTCCAAGTATAGACTTTGGGATAAACCAATTATTCTTTTGCTCTATCTCTATAGATGCGAATCCCAAGAATATAGGTTGCCTCCTAAGTCTTTCATGGAGAATGTATTTGACAACCATACCTTTATAGTCATCAACATACTGTATCATTACCCATCAACGAGATGTCATCCACATATAAGACAAGGAAAGTGATAGCACTGTCACTAACCTTCTTATATACACATGGCTCATCCTCATTTTTGATAAAACCAAAAGATTTAATGGCTTCATCAAAACGGATGTTCCAACTCCTCGAAGCTTGTTTCAACCCATAAATGGATCGCTTTAGCTTGCATACCTTGGAACCATCTTGGGATTCAAATCCCTTAGGTTGTTCCATGAAAATGTTTTCTTCAATGTATCCATTGAGAAAAGCTGTTTTGACATCCATCTGCCAAATCTCATACTCAGAGTATGCACTATTGCTAATAAAATCCTAATTGATTTAAGCATGGCAACAGGCGAGAAAGTCTCCTCATAGTCTATTCCTTGCCTTTGGCGAAACCCTTTCGCTACTAGCCTTGCCTTATAGGTCTCTACCTTTCCCTCAGAACCAATTTTCTTCTTGAAAACCCATTTGTTCCCTATAGGTACAATACCTTCAGGTGGGTCAACAAGATCCCAAACTTGATTCTTATACATGGAATCAATCTCGGATTTCATAGCATCAATCCATTTTAAAGAGTCTATATCTGATATAGCTTCTTCATAGGTAAGTGGATCATCCCCATGATCTACTTCTTCATGAGTGGACAACTCTTGTTCTTCTTCATGAAGAAAACCATATCTCACTGGTGGGTGAGATACCCTGGTTGTTCTACGAGGAACAGCTGTAGATGTTTCATCAATGGGTATAGGTTGACTAGATGGATCTATATCCATCTGATCTGTTGGTTGGTCAGAATTCTCCAATTCTAACTCTATTTGCCTTCCTTTGCCTCCTTCTTGGACAAATTGTTGTTCAAGAAATGTGGCATCTCTACTTATCACAACTTTTGTGAAGTAGGCAAATAAAATAATATCCAAAACTATCTTTTGGATATCCAACAAATCGACCTTTTTCTGATCTGGTCTCCAATTTATCAGTGTTCACTTTTTGATATAAATTTGGACAACCCCAAATCTTAACATGCTTAAGACTTGGTTTTCTTCCATGCCATATCTCATAAGGTGTGGAAGAAAGCGATTTTGATGGAATCCTATTCGAATATATAAAGTGATTCTAATGCAAATCCCCAAAGGAGATTGGCATATCAAGATAGCTCATCATACTACGTACCATATCCAATAAGTACGATTTCTCCTTCAGATACACCATTCATTTGTGGCGTTCTGGAGAGTCGGTGAGAAACATTGCCATGCTCTCTCAATTATTCATCAAATTCAGTACTCAAATATTCACCTCCACGATCTGATCGAAGAGCTTTAATATTTTTTCCTGTTTGATTTTCTACTTCAGACTTAAATTCTTTGAACTTTTCAAAGGATTCATGTTTGTATTTCATCAAATACAAATACCCAAACCTTGATTTATCATCAGTAAAGGTAATAAAATAATGAAAGCCCCCTCTAGCCATTTCTTTAAACGGACCACATGCATCACTATGTATTAGTTCCAAAATATTTTCAGCTCTTAGCCCTTGTCCAACAAAGGGTGATCTAGTCATTTTACCCTGAAGGCAAGATTCACAAGTTGGAGTAGGCTCAGAGTCCAATAAGGATAGAATCCCCATTTTCTCCAATTTTGTAATCCTATCTTCTGCAACATGACATAACCTTAAGTGCCAAATATATTTTGAACTTGAGTTGGTTTTCACCACGGCATTGCATTCATTTAGATTGCTATACTCTGGCCAGTGGAAACACTTTCTTACTGGCAATGGAAACACTTTCCTATTGGCAATGGAAACACTTTCCTGTTGGCAGTGGAAACACTTTCCTTTGCCTTCATCAGCTTTAGTCTTCCTTTTCTGTTTAGCTATTTTCTTAGAAGGACCAGGAATCTGAGGTTTCTTTTTCTTATTGCCCTTCTTCTTGTTGGACTTTCCAGTAGAAGAAGATGCAACCAAAGCTACCTCTTTTCCTTTATTGCCTGGCATATTCTTTTGGGCAATAACCAGCATGTTGAGTAAACCAGCTAAGGTGCATTCCTGTCTAGTCATATGGAAATTTGTCACAAAATTCCCAAAAGACTCAGGAAGGGACTGAAGGATCAAATCCGTCTGTAGTTGGAAATCCATGTTGAAGTCAAGATGTTCCAACTGCTCAATCAGCCGAATCATCTTGTGGACATGATCCCCAACATTCTGTCCCTCAGACATCCTCATACGGAATAACTGTCTAGATATCTCATACCTAGCATTCCTGCTGTGCTCACCATACAACTCTTGTAGGTGAAGGAAGATCTCACTCGCACTCTGCATGTTCTCATGTTGCTTCTGTAACTCATTACTCATGGAAGCAAGCATGTAACACTTAGCTCTCATATCATGCTCCTTCCACTTGTCCAAAGTTTCATGTTCCTCTTGTGTGGCCTCTGGAGGTAAGGGACCAGGAACATTTGAATCTAGAACATATCCTATATGTTCAAGGTTCAGAACAAGTTTCAAATTTCTTCGCCAATCAGCCCGCTTAGGTCCTGTCAACCTGTTGTGATCAAGTATGCTTGCAAGGATATTGGATGGTGGTGGTTGTTTTGTGCTCATTTTTATCAGAAAATTAACTGCAGAAAATAACCAGATTAATTAGTAAATGTATCATGTAATTAACCAAAATGATTATGGTCTTTTAATCAAATTGGTCCTCCCACTAACTTAGCGAATCCTACACTTCCAAAGTAGAAAACGGAAATCCTAGTTGGATGGATTTCTAGTGGGTGATTGAATTCTTATAATTCTATTGATCATCCTCAGGTACATCCATTATTGGAATTACAATAAACTATAAGTGAGCAACTCTTTGCCCATCACATCTCATGTGAGGTTCAATCCTTTTACTAGCCCCTAATGCTCAAAATCTCAGGTACATCCAATATTGACTTATCTTGCATTAGTTAAGTTGATCCCATTGAGCCAGTAATTATGCAAATAATTTTAATGTCCTCAGGTACATCCAATATTGGCCACCAAACCATTTACATATTTACAACATCTCATGCTTAACAATTATTCTTAAGAAAATCTCTTAAATTAATTGCATCTCATGCAACTATTTAAAATTTCTTAAAATAATTGCCCCAATGGAGGGCTTATGTTATAATTACTTTAATTATAGCATTTCCAACTTAATCATTTGTTTGGAAGATTTTATAGCCATCCTAATTACTATTAAGGTCTCACTTTGCACATTATCCATTTAGCATGCATATATCATATAATTGCATACATTCCCATACATCTCATGCATTCATGGATAAGCGATAAATATGGTATGATCATGGACTTTCTAAGGGATTCAATTGAGCCACCAAGAATTGAATCAGGGCATTCCTAGGTGCATTTCATTCATTCATTTTACAAGAGTTGCTGAAGGAGTACATAATCAACACTTGATATTGAATTCCTCCCACTGGTCCCACCAATGCTCTTGACCTCCTTGAACTTCTTGCAATCCAATATTACAAAGTAATCCTTGGCATACCAAGGCGAATTTACAAGAACTTAAATAAATGAAATTACAACCCAAAAATTATTACAAACTTAATAATACATGCCCAAAATAAATTAAAATAAATTAATTAATTTACAATCCCAAAGAAACATAAAAGAAATAAATCCAATCACATTGGTCTTTTATAGTCCATGATCATCCATCATGCATATCACTATTTAACAATTAAATAAAACATACATACTTAAATTAAATTGAATATCTCATATTCAACTTAAAAATCAGATTTGAATATGATTCAAATAAATTTAAAAATTCAGATTTGAATCTCATTCAAACAAATTTAAAAATTCAGATTTGAATCACATTCAAACAACTTCAAAAATTCAGATTTGAATCACATTCAAACATTTTTTAAAAAATCAGATTTGAATCACATTCAAATATTTTTAAAAAAATCAGATCTGAATTTTATTGAATCAATTTTAATAAATCAGATTTAAATATGATTCAAACAACTTTAAAAATTCAGATTTGAATCACATTCAAACAACTTTTAAAATTCAGATTTGAATCACATTCAAACAATTTTTAAAATTCTGATTTGAATCATAATTTAATTGTGTGATTAAAACTACTAATTAAACACTTTAATTAGTCAAAGAATAGGCCTTAGATCATACAACAATTGCAGAATTAAAAGCCAAACCTTGAACCACCCATGGAACCATTGTTGCCGCCACCAATGGTGGCTTCACCATGTGTGCGCCACACCTCTTGATCCAACCAGCAATGGATCACTTGATCTCATGATCAAACACACAATTAAATTATATAATCAACAATCTAAATGGCAAATATAGTGGCTCGATACCAATTGAAGGAACAGGCGTGAAAAACACAAGATTATACCATTGAATTCAAAAATTTTCACCTAGGGTCACAAGCACCATGCAAGATTTATTTTTATCTATTTGATTTCAATGATAAACAACATATTAAAACTCTTTTAATATGTTTTTGGATCTGTATTTGCCATTTAAGATTTTAAAATTAATCAGATTAATTTTAGAACCCTAGATTAAATCAAGAACGATTACACTAACCTCTTGATGTCTTTGCGGCGTGTCTGCGCCTTTGAGATTCGTCTTCAGGACACCAGATGTTGTCCCTCTAGCTTGTCCACACCAAGAACACCTATGGCAGCCCTTGAACAGCTTCTAAAGCCTTTTCTATTAATTAGAAATTCAAGTTCTGCCTTTTAAGAGATTAGAGATGCAAGCAGACACTAGAAACAATTTCTAGCGTTCTTAATTCAAGAGATTGATGGCTAATCTCTTTGAATTGATGAGAGATGAAGAGAAATAGCTGGAGAGGCTCAAAGTGGCGTGACATATGAGAGGAAAGGCTGCTGGTTGTGTTTTCTTTTCATAACCCCACTTAAATAGCTAGGTTAACACATTAAACCCTAGCCACATGTCACCTTTTGATTAGCTCTAGGTTTAAGTGACTCAATCACATTGTGCCAAGTGTCAAACCTATATTTAATCTTGATTTTAATCATCTTACATGATTAAAAATATTTGCAAGCTTATGTGTTATGCCATGTGTCACCATCTCATGGTGCCACGTGTCACACCGCAAAATGACCAAAATGCCTCGTGTCTTAATTTTGAGTTCTTAACCCAAAATAATTATTTTCTTCTTCTAATTAATTTATATCAAATATAAATTAATTAATTAATCTCTATTAATTAATTTCTCATCAATTAAATTCATATTTAAACACTTTAAATATAAATTTAATTTATACTACACATCCAATAATCTAGATTTGGTTTCAAGTCATGCTAGGGACTTTGCAATTTAATTGCAAACCAAATCTATTTAATTAATCAATTAAACTCTTTAATTAATTAATTAAATCATATTTAAATAGGTGATAACTTGTGTATGTGTGTGACTTACTAGGCTCATCACTAATTGGCAATGAGACATGATATCAACTCTTGATATCATCGAACTCTATCTTACAATAAATGATTTCTCTAAATCATTTTATGAACCTCAAAGACCATGGTAAACACCTAGCATATCATGCCATGGCCACCCAATTAGTAATAAGATTTACCTTAAATTAACATAAAATCATATGTTACAATGCACTAGAATCTGTTACAACATCCCAACTCAATCTGGAGTCATGTTTTATGTCAAACTCCATTTGCTTTGAATATTTTGTTGTCTTTTTATTGCATTTCTTGATTAAAAGATTTTCTCATCGAAACTCTTTTACGAATAAATCTATCTGTCTGGCCAGAACTTGAAACATCAAGAACAATTAAATGAACATAGGATTTTAACTCTATTTACTTAGAGGAACAGATTCCATCTTGATCAACACCTACCTCCATATATAACTAGTAGGAGCCAACACATGCCCATATACCCATATATAGTACAAGTATGAAAGCGAGATCAAACTCAAACTACCTATATACAAGATAACTGTGCTATCTCGTGTCTAAAGATTATATGCATCGATATGATTTATGACAAAACATTGACAAGAGTAAACTCCATGTGCTTGTCATAAGTGTCACTGGTTCGGCCTACTTATCATTTATAAGTGCCTATCATATTTGTTATATGGCATGAGACTCACCATTCCATCTTATTTATATCTCATATAAATAACTTGGGAACAAATATGAATACAATCTTTCTGGATAAGTCATGTCCTTATTATGAAGTATCCTCGATTGTGAACCTATTTATGATACTTTGTACTAGAAATATTGTCACTCATATTCTTAACAACTTAAGAATAATATTTCTAACAAAATATCAATGGACCTTTTCTATTACACATAAATATATTATGTAAACGGAAAAGTGGAAATGCCTTTTATTATTAAAAATATGTACAAGATACATACTAAATGATATGCTCTAGGGCATACTACTAACACTTAACCCATTATGAGAGGCATCACTGTAGACCACAAAGTCCTTTCCCGACATTGGCTGTGTTAATACTGGTGCCTCAGTCAACATAGCCTTCAACTTCTCAAAACTGGTCTGACACTTGTCATTCCAGTCAAATCTGACATTCTTGTGTAACAACTTGGTCATTGGAGCAGCTATTAAGGAAAATCCCTTCACAAATCTTCTGTAATACCCAGCTAGCCCCAAGAAGCTTCTGGCCTCAGTTGTGTTTCTGGGAGGCTACCATTCCATCACTACTTCTATTTTCTTGGGATCCACTCTAATCCCATCAGCTGACACTATGTGTCCAAGGAATGCAATTTCATTTAACCAGAAGTCACACTTTGACAACTTAGCATACAGCTTTTTTTCTCTCAGGGTTTGCAAAACAATCCTCAAATGTTCATCATGCTCTTCCCTGGCCTTGGAATACACCAAAATATCATCAATAAAGACCACTACGAACCGATCTAGGTATGGATGGAAGATACGGTTCATAAGGTCCATAAATGCCGCAGGTGCATTTGTTAGGCCAAAGGGCATCACTAGGAACTCATAATGCCCATATCGGGTCCTGAATGAAGTCTTTGGCACATCTGCATCCTTCACCCTCAACTGATGATACCCTGATCTGCGATCAATTTTAGAAAATACCCCTGCTCCCTTCAACTGATCAAACAGATCATCAATTCTGGGCAACGGATATTTGTTCTTCACAGTCACTTTATTCAACTGCCGGTAATCGATGCATAACCTCAAAGTCCCATCTTTCTTCTTTACAAACAGCACAGGAGCTCCCCATGGTGACACACTGGGGCATATGAACCCCTTATCTAGCAACTCTTGTAACTGGATTTTTAGTTCTTTCAATTCTGTGGGTGCCATCCTATAAGGAGCAATAGAGATTGGTGCTGTACCCGGCAGTACCTCAATAGCAAATTCAACTTCTCTTTCTGGTGGCAAAGCAGGCAATTCTTCAGGGAACACATCTGGGAAGTCTTTTACTATGGGTATGTCACATAGATCTGGCTTAGCCTGCCTAGTATCCACCATATGTGCTAGGTAGGCTTCACAGCCTTTTCTCATCAGTTTTCTTGCAACTATGGCTGAGATAACATTGGACAAGAAATCTGTCCTTTCCCCCACAACTGTAATCTCATTACCCTCAGGAGTTTTCAAAGAAATTCTCTTCAATTTACAATCAACCATTGCCTAATGACGTGACAACCAGTCCATTCCCAAAATCACGTCAAACTCATGGAAAGGCAACTCAATCAGGTCTGCCAAGAATTCATACCCCTGAATCCTTAACGGGCAACCCTTGTATACTTTGTTCACCACTACACTATGGCCCAATGGATTAGTGACCAGAATGTCTTGGTCACTCTCCCCTACTAATATCCCCCTTGCTATAGGTAAGTTGATGCAGATGTATGAATGAGTGGATCCTGGATCCACCAATGCATGCACAGATTTATTGTAGAGGGAGAACGTACCCCTGATGACGTCCGGGGCATCTTGCTCCTCCTGGGCTCTCGTGGCATAGGCTCTAGCAGGTGTTCTGCCCTCAGGCCTCTCTGCTCGCTCAGATGCAGGTTTCTGTGATGGTCCCACTGCCTCAGATTTGCCAGATTTCCTTCCCCTTTGTGGTGCAGGAGCAGGTCTGTCTGTTTGTGTTGGAGCAGCTGTAGTAGTTCTGCGTGGACAGTTCCTCAGCTGATGCTTTGTCGACCCATACCTTAAGCAGGCACTAGTCACTCTCCAACACTCCCCCTTATGCCATTTCAAACAATGTGGACATGCAGAAGATGCTAGGGCTGGTCCCCTGAACCCCATCCCTGGAGAGCTGTCCACTGATGGTGTGGACTGACCTCTCCTAGGGGTAAACTGTGGCCTGGGCCTGGCCCGACCACGACCTTGTGATTGACCTGAACTGCATGCGTGTGGACCCTTGAACTTCTTCCCAGATGCAGGAGATGAACTAGACTGACCTGGGCCCCTCTTCTACTGTCTCTCTCTTCTGGTCTGCTCACTTATTCTTACTTTTTCAACTTTTATTGCAGCTTTCACTAACTTGGTGAAGTCGGTGATTCCCAAGGCAGTGATCATGATCTTTATGTTGTCATTTAATCCCTCTCCAAATCTCTTACACCTTTCAGCCTCATTAGGGATTATCTCCCTTCTGTAGCGGCTCAATCTAACGAATTCCTTTTCATACTCGGCCACTGTTAGCTGTCTCTGCCTCAGGTTAATGAACTCTCTTCTTCTCTCTTCCAGGTATACACTACCCACATATTTCTTCTTGAATTTGGAGAGAAAGAGGTCCCATGTTATTACTTCTGGCTGTACTTCACTGGACACCGTATCCCACCATTCATATGCATCATCTTGCATGAGAATCTGACTTCTAGATTTTGCTCTGGAGTGCGGTTGAGTTGTTTTAAAACTTTGCCATTACATTCAACCAATTTTCTGCAAATGTAATCATCTTCTCTCTTGCCAAAGAAGTCCACTGCTGCAAATTTTCTTAGTCTTTCCAGGTGTGATTTCTGCTGTGGAGTTGGTGGTGGTGGTGGTGCTGGCATTACCCCAGCCATTTGTCTGAAGAATTCGGCCATTTTCTGGAACATGGCCTGTGGAGGTGGCGAGCTCGCTTGAGTCGGAGCGAGTTCTCCCCTACCCCCAGTCTCAGCTGCTGCAGGTGGAGCATAACTCTCCACTTCCTCCTCAACTACCCTCTGAGATGTAGGGTCCATATCCTATTCAAAATAACAAAGACAAACAGATCTGCAATAGTGTCACCTCAACTCTTATAAATGCAATGCATGGTATGGACTCAATCTAGGCCCAGAAACGCCTAAACCGTGCTCTGATACCACTAAATGTGACACCCCTTACCCGTCTACAGTATATCTGAGTAAGATATGTCACACGGTGTATCGGAATACTCTATTTTATCTCAATCATTTTTATTCTTCCTTAATTTATTTTTATCATAGTTTTGAATATAATTTATGAAATATAATTCATTTAAGTCATTTATTGAAATTATAATTTATTTGAGGTTCCGAAAATTTTATAGAAAATCCTAGAGTGATCTTGGCTAAAAATAGAAAGCAGTTCTTGAACTGTGAAAAACACTTCCAATAATCATTTCCAATCAATCCCAAACTCCATTTCATCAACAAAATCTCAATATGTTTTTCAACAACATTTCCATTTCTCAATCATTCATCTCATATGATAATCATGTAAAAGTCATAAATAAATATTCACTTTTTCATTCACAAACACAATTTCCACTATATACATTAATACCAAAATACATTACATAAGTTTCAATTACATAAGAGAAAATAAAAGTTATTTACAAAATACCAAAATGAAACCTAGTGTCCTACCAATGCACTGGAGATGGTGAGGTGACACGGACACTATGCAGAGCTGCAGGAGGTCTCACCCAGTCTGTGGTCTACTGGGCTCTCGGTCAGTATCTCCAGAACCTATGCATGGCAAAAGCAACGCGCTAAGCAATAATGCTTAGTGGCGCCAATAATAAAATAAAAAGAAATAACAAAAAATAAATATGTAGTGAATGTATTGATGTCTCATTGTAAATAAATTTTCGTTGAGTATTTGTAGTCGTACTTATTTTGTACTGGTTATATTCATTATTTCTTTAAATTTATCCACTTTCATTTTTGGTTGCCCAAGTAACCTATACTGGACGACTGGACTGGATAAACGGGTAAACTGGCACTGGGTATCAAGTACCTCGGGCCGTCACACCATCGGTCACATATGTATCTCCCGGTGTGCAACAGAACAGCTAATAAGCTGTAATAATATTAGGCACAAGGCCAAGTCTCAACACAATGTCAGAATGGCTAAAAGCCATGAAATCACAGAATGGCATAATGCCATGTGCAGTACTGCTAACTGAACCCTATTGGCATGCCAAACTATCCAAACCAATCTTGTTAGGTATACTAGGGCCTTTTACACTTTTGAATTTTATAATTTTTGAATTTCAAGCTTTGGTGTTACTATTCACTTCATTAGTCAACCAAAATGTTGACTTTTGCATAGAAAATAGGTACATTGGTTTTAATACTCCCAACATACCACATTTTGCATTCAAAATTTGTTGGTATTTGTTGCCAATACCATTTCTAAGTTTTAAGTAAATGGGGCAGAATTTTCAGTTTTGATACCTTATTTTTACTGTTCTATTAGTTACTGTTGCAGTGGGAATTTGGAAAAATGATAAACATGAAAGTTGTTCCTTATTTTGTCTAGTTGAATTTCTTTTTTTGAATCACTCAATTTGGAGTTTTGTAGCTCAAGTTATGGTCCAAAAACTACAACTGGCCAGATTAGAATTTTTCTGGACTGACCATATCTACAATGCAGTGAACAGTGACTAGAACTCTCTTGTTGGATAGGTTCTGGTCATAATTTGGGGTAGGTTTTTTAATGAAAGTTGTTGGTCTATATCTTATCTTGTTGCTGGTAAAAGTTTAGGTCAATTGGACCATTCTACACTGAGTTATGGCCAAATGAACAATCATTGTTCATTTAGTCATTCTGCAGAGACAGATTGCAGGACACCCGGATTGGGGCAAGCTTTTGGTCCACTTGGTTTGGTCTTATGGGCATGGTTTCTTCGCCAAAGTTGTGTCATTATGTGTCTAGTTTCATGTCCAATTGTCCAAACACCAATTGAACCTCTACAATTTAAGTTATGGCAGTCCAAACAGGCTGGACTCAGATCCAAACCTGCAGGTCACCATGGGCAGCCCACCCATACACAAATGCCAAGCCTCCACTCACCTTATTCCCTCCTCACACACATTCAAATGGTCACTAATTGACCATTACAATTTTCATATACCATTTCATAAGCAAACCCTAATTTTTTTCAAGTCTCCAAGTTCTCAAAGTTTAAGTTATGCATTAAACTTACAATTTCAACTTAAATCATGTCCTTAAACATGAATTGAGTGAGAGAAAATAAATTGGGCACTAACCTTAGGAGGGCAGAATTTTCCCTTCAATTTCCTTCACTTTCTTTAATTTTCTTGGTAGCCAAACACCTTCCCAAGTGGTGTAGATAAATTTTAATGAAGGTATCTTAGGGTTTGGTGGAGAGAAATCAAGGTTTTGGGAGGGAAAAATGAAAGAAATGTTTTTAATGGAGGAGAGGAGTTCCGACTGTTTTTTGGGAAGAAGAAGAAGATAGATTTTTCTTTCCAATTTTGCCTCATTTAACTCTTTTGAATTGGCTTGGTGAGTTGTGATTGGTGGAGACCTAACTAATGACATCATGTGATGTCATAATTTCACTTTTCTTTCATTTTTCTTTTCTTTTCTTTTCTACTCATTTTCAATTCAATTTTTAGCAATATTTGTTCATATTTTAGATCATAATAATTATTTACTTAACTGGACAAGTTGGTCAAAAATCGTCTCTGAAGGCGAAATGACCAAAATACCCTCCGTTTGGCTTAACGGGTCAAAATTGTCTGTACCGATTGAAAAATTTTTCTAAATATTTTCTTGTCATTCTAATGTCATAGGAACCTCAATGACCCTTCTCTGGAGTCCTAAAAATTATTTTATGAATTTTTCCCCGGGTCTAGGGCTCCTAGTTGCTAGAACCGCAACTTCCCACTAGGTTACCCATCGCTAGGGCACCGGCTCATTTAAGTTGGTTGTATTTTATTTCTAAAATTTTTCCTAAATTTTTCTTATTAATATTTGAGTTAATTATGGTTCCTCACTTTAGTTTAAATATTTTTCCGAACGTTCTAGCTGTCCAGTCTGACACTGGTCACCGGAACAGTAGAATGTACGGAGTTACTGCAGGGAGGGTGTTACAACTTCTCAAGGCATTATTTAGCATAAAATGCTCTAAAGATGTATGCAAATGAATTTTCTAATAATAAATCGAAAATAAAAAGTTATTATGCACAAACCTCTTTTGTCTACTCAATTTACTCAAACTTTCATTTCTCCTTCGAAGATCCCTTTCCAACTGAAAAACATAAATTTAAAGTGCTTCAGTATCCATTTCTAATACTTAAATTCCAACAATTTCTTTACAAACTTATCCTTCCTATTACTGTTTATAAATTTCGGATCTTTCACATTTTTGTGTTTGGTGACACTATTTATATAAAAAAGTTGACTTTTCTATACTTAATAGGTTTATTAGTTCTAATTGTACCCATATACCACATTTTGGGTGTCAATTTTATTGGCATTGATTGCCAATTCAATTTCTAAGTCTCCTAAGAGAAATTACAATTTTTTAGTTTTGGTCTCCTATTTTCTACTGTTCCATTGGTCTGATTACGGTGGAAATTTGGATAAGTGTCCTTCATCAAAATTGTTCCTTATTGTCTTAGCTTTAATTCCCTTTTTGAATCACTCCATTTGGAGTTTTGTAGCCCTAGTTATGGCCATTTGAACATGGCTGGCCGGATTTGGTGTTACCCAGAATTCTGGGCATTTTCTGGATATTGGCCATTTTTGTGTGTCGATTGCAAGTAAGTTTTTGTATAGTTTATGTTCAAATTTTGGGTTTGTTTTCTTCATGAAAGTTGTAGGGCTATGTCTCAGCTTTCTATCGGCATAAAATTCAGGTCATTTGGACCTTCCTAGACCAAGTTATGGTCATTTACATAACTACTGTTCATTTGGTCATTTTTGTACAGGGTAGTGTGCCCAATTCTGGATTGGTCTAATTGTTCACTAAGTTATGGTCACTTTCTGAGCATGATTCCTAAATAAAAAATATGTCATTTCGTGTCTAGTTGCATTACCAATTGGCTTCACACCAATTGGGTTGGTAAATTTTCAGTTTTGGTCATTGAAAGGGACCTAGGTCAAGCTGCCTGCAGACTGACCCTCTCCAATCTGAATTTAAACTTGTTTCCAACAATTCATACACACCACAAATGGTGATAATTGACCATTTCTCAACTCAAATAAGGTCAACTACATCAATTGACCAATTCTCAATTTTTTTTCCAATTTTTCACAAGCTCCAAACCCTAGTTACATACATTTCAACTCTAATGCAAATTTAAAGTGTATATTCATGATCTATACACCTAATTCACTTCAAATAACCATTTAAAACCATCAAACTCATTCACATCAAACCCTAACCCTAGCTGGCTGAAATTCCTATTTGGTCCCTCAACAATTATTTTCTTTTAATTTTAAGTTAATTTCTAAGTTGCTTACACTAAAAACATAAGTATTAAACAATAAATTTTCAATTTAAACAACTAACCTTAACTTTGAAGTTCAACTCTTCAATTTCTTCCTTTTCTTCTTTTCTTTCCTTCCTCTAAAGCTTTCTCAAGTTGAACTAACAAGTTTTTATGGTTTAGTTTGGGGTCAAAATAAGGTTAAGTGGTTGGAAGAAAGCTTGGTTTCAAGCTTTCATGGAGTTTGAAAAAGGAGCCGGCACACTTGGGTGGAGGAAGATAAAAATGATTTTTCTTTTCTTTTTAGTGTATTTTTAAGTCTTTAAAATTGCTTTTGACTTGGTCAATATTGATGGACAAAAATAAATTATTTATGATGTCATAATAGTGATGTAAGCATGATGTAACTAAACTTTTTCTTTTTTTCTTTTTCTTTTACATTTATTTTTCCACTAGTTCTTTAATTTAATTCTTGATCCTAAAATTTTTTTTTCTCCGATTTTATTTGACAGTTAGGTCAGGAGTCAGCTCTAGGAGTGAATTGACCAAATCCCCCCTCACTGGTTCAATCCGGTTTACAAGTTATTTGATATTTCTTTTGGATCCCTGACATAATTATTTGACCTGCTTAACAACTCTTTTTCGTGATTTTCTCTTTTCCATTGTGTTCGCAATAGTCCTAAGGACTGCGGCATCACATTTTACGATTCGAAATTTGAGTTTAGACTAACCTCGCAGTCATTTCCGAGAAGGTCACTCATCGCTGTGACTCCCAGCTCATTTAACTTTTTATGCTTGTTTTTCTTCTTTATACTTAACTATTTGGCAATTACTAATTATTTGTGTTCAAGGCTTATCTAGGTGTCTTAAATGTGGTTCTACTTCTCCTTAATTGTCTAGATCGACACCGGTCACCGGAATAGTATAATTTACCAGCTATGCAAATAGGGGTGTTACACCAGATGATGGAGAATTGAAGACTAGTATTCTGAAAGAGGCATACAATAGTATTTATGCTATACACCTAGGAAGCACAAAAATGTACCATGATCTGAAGCCTCATTATTGGTGGCTTGGTATGAAGAAGGACATAGCTAGTTGACATGTCAGCAAGTTAAGGCAATATCAAGTTCCATTAGGTTTGTTACAGCCTATAAGCATACTTGAATGGAAATGGGATTAAGTCACTATGGACTTTATAAGTGGTCTACCTCTCACCTAGAAGAAGCATAATACAGTATGGGTGATAGTAGATAGATTGACAAAATCAGCATATTTTCTGCTAGTCAGAACTGACTACTCATTGGAGAAGCTAGCAGAGTTGTATGTCAGTGAGATAGTTAGACTGCATGGAATCCCACTTTCCATCATATATGATAGAGACCCGAGGTTTACATTCAGATTTTGGAAGAAGTTGCAAGAAACCTTGGGCACACAACTCCATTTTAGCACAGCTTTTCATCCTCAGACTAATGGACAGTCGGAATGAGTAATTCAGGTAAAACTTTAAAACTCATTGAATTATTATAAATATATAATTGAAATGATAATAATAACATGATGTTAGTAGTATACCCTAGACCATTTTATTTTGTATGTATCTTGTACATATTTTATTAATAAAAAGGCAATTTCACTTTTCCATTTACATAATATATTTATGTGTAAGTGAAAAGGTCCATTAATATTTTATTGGAAATTCTATTCTTAAGTTGTTAAAAATACGAGTGACAGTATTTTTAGAACAAAGTATCATAAATTGGTTCACAATCGAGAATACTTCACAAAGGACATGACTTATCCAGAAAAGATTGTAATTATGTTTGTTCCCAAGGTATTTATACGAGATATAAATAAGATGAAATGGTGAGTCTCATGCCATATAACAAACATGATAGGCACTTATACATAATAAGCAAGCCGAACTAGTAATGCTTATGCAAGCACATGGAGTTTACTCTTGTCAATGCATTGTCATATATTATATTAGTACATATAATCTTTAGACCTGTGATAACAAAGTTATCTTGTATATAGGTGATTTGAGTTTGATACTGATTTCATACTTGTACTATGTATGGGTATATGGGCATTTATTGGCTCCTACTAGTTATATATGGAGATAGGTGTTGATCAAGATGGAATCCGTTACCTTAAGTAAATAGGGATTAGATCCTATGTTCACTTAATTATTCTTGATGATTTAAGTTCCTTGCTAGGACAGATAGATTGAGTCAAGAAATAGTTTCTGATAAGAAAATCTAATTAATCAAGAATTGGAATTAAAGGAGAACATAATATTCATAGCGAATGGAGTTTGACATTAACCATGACTCCAGCTGGAATTGAGATTTTATAATGAAAAGATTCTAGTGCATGATAACATATGATTAAAGGTTCATCTAAGGTATTCCTTATTACTGATTGGGTGTCCATGGCATGCTATGCTAGGTGTCAACCATGGTTTATGATGTGCCTGAAATAATTTAGAGAAATCATTTAAGGTAATAAAGAGTTCTAATGATATTATGGGATAATATCATTTATCATTGCCATTAAGTAATGAACCTAGTAAGTCACACATTTATAGAAGTTAATCACCAAGTAAAATGTAATTTAATTGATTAATTAAACAGGTTTGGTTTGCAATAAGATTGCCAGGTCCCTAGCATGACTTAAAACCAAATCTAGGTTATTGGATGTATAGCATAAATTAAATTTATATTTAAATTATTTAAATATGAATTTAATTGTAAGAAATTAATTAATGGAGATTAATTAATGAATTAATTTATATTTGATATAAATTAATTTGAAGAGGAGAAATTATTATTTTTGAGTTAAGAACTCAAATTAAAAATATAAAGTAAGATTAAATCATAGGGTGACATGTGGCACTATGAGATGTTGACACATGGCACCATATGATTTTGTCACTTGTCTTCCTATGATGGAAGACCACTTTTCATGATTTAAATGGAGCTTGACACTTGGCTCCATAGGATTAAGTCAACCAAAAGTAAGATGGGATCTTGTGGTGACATGTGGTAAGAGTTAGTAAGGTTTGACTTTATTGTAAAAGGGGAAAAGGAAGAAAGAGAAAACAATTCTCTTCTTCTTCTTCAAGTGGACTGCAACTTGGTGTTCTCCTCCTCTCTTCATTTGTTCATTTCAATTCAAGAAGAAATCCTTGATCTTTTTTGAATTAAAATTACAAGAAAAAGTTTCTAGTGTTCTAAACACCCATTAACCTTTACCAAATCACTAAACCACATTTCTAAGTGGTTGAATTGGCTTAGGAAGTCAATTTGGGGCTGCCATATTTACTTTTGGTGTGCTTGTGGCGGACAAGCTAGAGGGACAATAATTGGGGTCCTAGAGGCATCAAGAGCAAGAGGGATTCATTAATTGTGCCTAGTATTCAAAAACCCCTCTTTTAGTTAGGGTTTAATTGAATTAAATGTTAATTCACAATCTATGATGGAAAATGAAAGTTTAAAGCATGCTAAAATGTGTTTTGGTATGCAATTGGGCATTAGAAATTGATTAGGCACATAACTCATCAAGCATGTGGCATGTAACCCTAGATTGATTTTTGAAATTCAAGCTCCTAATGCCCTTTAATCCATGCTTCCACTCCTTCACATGAAAACTGTGATAGGTCCTTGAGGATATGCTGAGGAGTTGTATTATTAAGTTTGAGGGAAGTTGGGATAGATACCTCCCACTGGCAGAATTTGCCTACAAAAATAGCTACCAAGCTAGCATTCAAATAGCTCCTTATGAGGCACTGTATGGGAGCAAGTGCAGAACACCGTTGTGCTGGATTGAATTAGGTGAAGATAAGCTTATGGGACCAGATCTAGTGAAACAAATTGAAGAAAAGGTGAAATTAATAAAAGCTAATTTGAAGGTCACCTCAAACAGACAAAAGTCTTATGCTGACTTGAGGAGAAAAGTGTAACACCCCTATTTGTATAGCCTGGTATATTTCACTATTCCGGTGACTAGTGTCGGTCTGAATAATTAAGGGGATTAGAACCACATCTAAGACAACTAGATAAGCTTTGAAAACAAATAATTAGTAATTGTCAAATAGTTAAGTATAAGTAAGAAAAACAGAATACAAGAAGTTAAATGAGCCGAGAGTCACAGCGATGGGTGACCTTCTCGGAAAGGATTGCGAGGTCGATTTAAACTCGAAATTCGAACCGTAAAATGTGACGCCGCCGTCCTTAGGACTATTGCAAACACAGTGGAAAAGAGAAAATCACGAAAAAGAATTGTTAAGCAGATCAAATAATTAAGTTAGGGATCCAAAAGAAATATCGAATTACTTGCAAATCAGATTGAACCGGTGAGGGGCAATTCGGTCAATTCACCCCTAGAGCTGACTCTTGACCTAACTGTCTAATAAAATCGGAGAAAAGAAAATTTCGAGATCAAGAATTAAATTAAAGAAGTAAATAGAAAAGAAATGAAAAATCCAAAAAAAAAAATCAAAAGCTATGACATCATGCATGACATAAGCATGATGCAATAAATTTTTATTTTTAAAATTTGAAATTTTGGGGTAATTTCTAACAATTAAAAGAAAAATTAAGAAAAAAAAAATTGGTCTTCTTTCCTATCTTCAACCCGTCTACCCTCTCTCTCCCATCTCTTTCATTTCTCTTATAAAACCTCCATTAAAGCCCACTTAAAGCTCTCTTAAACCCTAAATTTTGCCATGAAATCCCTACATCCCTTAACTAAAACTTGTGTTTGAGCTTTGATAAGAAGATTAGGAGTAAATAAATCAAGCAAAGTTTGAAGAATTGGAGATATAAATTCTGCTCACTTAAGATAAGCTAATCCAACCTTTCTTTTTAGTATACAAGATTGATTTAGGGTAGAAATGGATGAGATTATATGAAGAAATTGGAAAAATTTCATGATTAGGAAGAGAGGGAAATTCAGCCAGCCATGTTACCTTGGAGTTTTGATATGTTCAATTTAAATTAGACATGAATTTGAGCTTGATTAAGGTTGAATATGTGATTAGTGTAGTGAATTGGGTATGAATTAATCAATTGCATGATTAGGGTTCTTGACCCATGTGAAAAAAATTAAAGAAAAATTTGAGAATTGGCCAAATGATGTTATTGACCTTACTTGAGTTGAGAAATTGTCAAGTGTGACCATTTGTGGTGTATATGAAGTGTTGGAACCAAGTTTAAATTCGGATTGGTTATGGTCAATCTGCAGGCAGCTTGACCTAGGTCCCTTTCAGGAACCAAAACTAAATATTTAGCAAACCAATTGGTGTGAGGCCAATTGGGAATGAAACTAGACATAAAATGGCACATTTTTCATCTAAGAATCATGCTCAGAAAGTGACCATAACTTAGTGAACAAATTGGCCAAATCCGGATTAGGCAAACTAACCTGTACAAAAATGACCAAATGAACAGTAGTTATGCAAATGACCATAACTTGGTCTAGGAAGGTCTAAATGACCTAAAATTTTACTATTAGAAAGCTGAGACATAGCCCTACAACTTTTATGAAGAAAACAAACCAAAATTTTGACCATAACCTATTTGAAAATCCACCTGCAATCAATTACAAAAACTGCCAAAATCCAGAATTTGCCCAGAATTCTAGGTAAAACCAAATCCGGCCAGCCATGTTCAAATGGCTATAACTAGGGCTACAAAACTCCAAATGGAGTGATTCAAAAAGGAAAATAAATTTAAGACAATAAGAAACAACTTCCATGAAGAAAATTTAGCCAAATTATCACAGCAACATGACCAATAGAACAGTGAAAACTGAACACCAAAACTAAAAATTTGAAATTTGTGCTTAAGAGACTTCAAGTTTGAGGAAACAACCAAAATCAACAAATTAGGTAACGAAAATGTGGTATGTGGGTGAAATTGGAATTCCCATACCTATTAAGCATTAGAAAGTCAATAAATTGACTTGAATAGTACTATGAATAGTAACCCTGAAATACAAATTTTAATGAACGTCAAGTTAAGCATATTAAAGTTAGATATAAATAGATTTGAAATTATTTTTGAACTTATGATAATTTATGGTACTGAAATACTGTAAAATTGTGTGTTTCAGTTGAAAAGAACACCGTGAAAGAACCCGAAGTATCAAGTCAAGGCCAAGAGGCACCTCGCTTAAGGTTTGTGCACAACATCAATATTCTTTAAAATTCATTTACAAAGTGCATGAAATGAATTACTTATATTACAAAATGTGTATTATGCTTTTGACTTAAGTTATTGAAAGTTTATTTGTATGTGTTTGAAATGGCAATAAATGTTTAGTAAATTGTTAAGATAGTTTTGAAACCATAGTGTCATGACCATATATTTGAATACCTCACTAGCATGACTAGTGGGAAGAAATAGTTTTGAATTTTGATTCCTTCTCTGGCTGAAGTGTTGAGGTGTGTGCCAGTAGAAGAAGAAATTAAATGGGTACCCATATATTTGAGCTAGCAAACCTTGTGATGTGATTTCTCATAAGCCTCTGGCTATTGAGATTATTATTGTTTCAAATGGCATGATATAACTGTGTATTTTTATGAAATTTGTTTTGAGACTTCCTAAATGAAATTGTTTGGACTAAAAGTTTGAAATCATATTTTGTAACTGTTTCTCATATTCCATTCAGTATTTTAATAAATGCGTTTTGAATTATGCATAAATGTATTTTAGTATGCTGTGCACCACTGAGTCATAGTACTCAGCGATGGCTGTTATTGCTGTCGCAGATATAGAGACTAGAGGAGCAGCATAATGAGCTGCTGAGAATCTTGAAGCCACCTTTCCTGAAGTTTTGTCGGGTATAAATTTATACCTTGAATGTAATGTTTATATTTGTGTATGTAACTGTATGTATATGTAAAAACTGGTCATGAACAGTTGTATAAAGTTTGTAATAATATTATTTTGGATTTGCTTATGTAAAGTTTGGTTGATGAATGTAAATTGATTTTACTTTAATGAAATTATTTAGTATTATTTTTTATGATATTTGAATTGAGAATTATGTTGGAGTTTTGGAGTTTGGGAAAAATTGATGTTGAGCAATTGTGATAGTGATGGATTTTGATGAAAAAGAATTATTGGAAGTGTTTTTACAGGTTTTTGAAGAACTGTTTTCCCTAAATATAAACGGCGTTCTGCCGAAATTTTTTCAAAAATTACGAAAAAATAAAAATGGACAAAAATTTGAACTAGTTTTTAAACTTCTTTTAAAAATAAGAAAATGCTCACCACTTCTAAAAAGTAAGAAAATGGTTTTAAAATCCCTTGTAGGGTACTTAATGAGTTATCTGTAACACCCCTAATTGCATAGCCTGGTATATTTTACTATTCCGGTGACCGGTGTCAGTCCAGACAAGTAAAAGGATTAGAACCACACTTAAGACAACTAAATAAGCCCTAAATACAAATAATTAGTAATTTTCAAATAGTTAAGTATAAATAAGAAAAACAGAACAGAAGAAGTTAAAGGAGCCGAGAGTCACAGCGATGGGTGACCTTCTCAGGAAGGACTGCGAAGTCGATTTAAACTCAAATTTCGAATCGTAAAATATGACGCTGCAATCCTTAGGACTATTGCGAATGCAGTGGAAAAGAGAAAATGACAAAAAAGATATGTTAAGCCGGTCAAATAATTAGGTCAGGGATTCGGAAGAAATATTGAATTATTTACCAATCGGGTCGAACCGGCGAAGGGCAATTTAGCCAATTGATCTGTGACACCCTTTACCCGTATACAGTATATCCGAGTAAGCAATGTCACACGGTGTATCGGCACCCTCTATTTTAACTTAATTAATTTTTATCATGCATTGAATATAACTTGTGAAATATAATATATTTGAGCCATTTATCGAAATTATAATTTATTTGAGGTTCCGAAAATTTTGTCGAAAATCCGGCAGAGTACCAGCTAAAAATGGAGAAAACAGTTCTTCGGAACCTGTGAAAAACACTTCCAATATTCATATTCAATCATTCTCAAACTTCAATATCATAATCTCAACAATTTTCAATTTAAGTTCTCAATCATCCATCACATGTGATAATCAAGTATAAATCACAAATAAACATTCTCTTTTCTATTCACAAACACAATTCTCATTATTTACATGATCATCAAAATACATTTCATAAGTTCAACTACATATGAGAAAATAAAAATTTAGTTTCAAAATACCAAAATGACACCTAGTGTCCTACCAATGCACTGCAGAAGTTGAGGTGACACGGACACTGTGCAGAACTGTAGGATGGACTCACCCAGTCTGCGGTCTACTGGGCTCACGATCTGTATCTCCAGAACCTACGCGTGGCAAAAGCAACGCGCTAAGCAATAATGCTTAGTGGTGCAATAATAAAATAAAAGAAAATAGCATAAAATAAATATGTATTTAATATATATGTCTTATTTGTTTTGTATCTGTTATATTCATTTATTTCTTTAACTTTGTCCATTTTCATTCATTTGGTTGCCCAAGTAACCTCTACTAGACGATCGATGGATAAACGGTAAACCGCACCGGGTATCAAGTACTCGGCCGTCACACCATCGGTCACATATGTATCTCCTGGCAGCAATGTAATGTACTAACAAGTCAGAATAATATTAGGCACGAGGCCAAGTCTCAACACAATATCAAAATGGCTAAAAGCCATAAAATCACAGAATGGCATAATGCCATGTGCGATCGCTAACTGAACCCTATTGGCATGCCAAACTATCCAAACCAATCTTGTTAGGTATACTAGGGCATTTGATACTTTTGAATTCTTCAATTTTTGAATTTCAAGTTTTTTTGTCACTATTCACCTCATTGGTCAACAAAAATGTTGACTTTTTGATAGAAAATAGGTACATTGGTTTTGACACCCTCAATGTACCACATTTTACATTTAAAACTTGTTGGAATTGAGCACCCATACCATTTCTAAACTTAAAACCAAGAGGGCAGAATTTTTAGTTTTTGAAGCCTAACTTTACTGTTCCATTAAGCACTGTTTTAGTGGGAATTTGAGGAAATGGTAAACATGAAAGTTGTTCCTTATTTTGTCTAGTTGAATGTTTTTTTTTAAATCACTCCATTTGGAGTTTTGTAGCTCCAGATATGGTCCAAAAACCACAGCTGGCCGGATTGGAAAAACTGCAGAATTACCAAATCTACAGTACCATGAATAGTGACTATGACTGCCATTTGGGTTAGGTTCTGGTCATAATTTGGGGTAGGTTTCTTCATGAAAGTTGTTTGTCTATGTCTTAACTTGTTGCTGTAAAAATTTCAGGTCAATTGACCATTTCTACAGTGAGTTATGGCCAAATGAACAGTTACTGTTCATTTGGTCATTCTGCAGAATTGGCTTGCAGGGTACCCGGATTGGTGCCAACTTTTGGTCCTCTTGCTTTGGTCTTTTGGGCATGGTTTCTTTAGCAAAAATGTGCCATTATAAGTCTAGTTTCATGTCCAATTGACCAAACACCAATTGAACCTACATAGCCAAAGTTATGGCTATCCAAGTGGGCTGGAATCACAGCCTCATTGCTGCTGTCACTAGGCAGCCTATACATTTCACTTTGCCATGCATTAGTTCAGTTCAAATTATGATTAACTTGCCTCAAATGGTCACTAATTGACCATTAGAATGTCCATTAATCATTTCATAAGCCAAGTCCAATTTTTCATTCCCAAAACCCTAATTTTCCCTTTTAATTCACCCATACACCTAGTTAAGCACTTTCATTAATTATATATGTGTATATACACCTTAAATACAATCTCTAATTCATTCTAAGTCCATTAAAACCATCAAAAACACTCCATCATTGTTCCTTCCTTAAGGCTGCCGAAATTAATGGTAGGCATACACACAAATTTGGTTCATTTAATTCACAAATTCATGTTGATTTCAAGTCCCTAACATGGAAAATAAGGGTTTTAAGTAGATAGGTGCACTAACCTTAATTTAGCCAAGTCTCTTTCTTGCCAACTTCAAGATTCTTGCTTCCTTTTACTTCCAAGCACTCTAGCTAGGGTAGATATTCAGCTTTTATGAAGATGATTATGGGAAATATGGTGAGATTTTAAGGAAATTTAAGCTTAAAGGGAGTAACAATGGTGGAAAGCTTTGGAAAAGGAAGAGCTACGGCTGAAATGAGGAAGAAGCTGCTGGAATTGGTTTTATTTTTGTCCCATTTTATGTCATTTTTGTCCCTTTAATTTATTTGTCAAATGATGATTGGGTGGAGCTTTTTAAATGACATCACATTATGTCATAAATGAGCCCTTTTGTTGATTTTTCTTTTCTTTTCATCACTACTCAATTTCAATTTAATTTTTAGTAATGTTTATTCATATTTTATGTTATTATAATTATTTATTCAACTGGACAAGTCGGCCAAAAATCACCTCTGAAGGCGAAATGACCAAAATGCCCTCCGTTTGGCTTAACGGGTCAAAATTGTCTGTACCGATTGAAAATTTTTCCTAAATATTTTCTTGGCATTCTAATGCCATAGGAACCTCAATGACCCTTCTCTGGAGTCTCAAAAATTATTTTATAAATTTTCCCCTGGGTCTAGGGCTCCTAGTTGCGAGAACCGCAACTTCTCACTAGGTTACCCATCGCTTGGGCACCGGCTCATTTGACTTAGTTGTATTTTATTTCTAAAATTTTTGCTAAATTTTTCTTATTAATATTTGAGTTAATTATGGTTCCTCACTTTAGTTTAAATATTTTTCCGGACGTTCTAGCTGTCTGGACCGACACTGGTCACAGGAACAGTAGAATGTACGGAGTCGCTACCAGGAGGGTGTTACATGATCCCCAGAGCTTACTCCTGACCTATCTGTCAAATAAAATCAGAGAAAAGAAAATTTCAGAATCGAGAATTAAATTAAAAAACTAATAGAAAAATAAATGGAAAAAAAAAGTGAAAGAAAAAGTGAAAAAGTTATTACATCATGCATGATGCAATAAACATTATAATTAAAATTTTAAATTTTTGGATAATTTTTGGTCTTACTAAAGGTTAAATATTTAGAAAAAGAAAAAAAAAAACAAAAAGTCCTTCATCTTCTTCAAATTGCTGTGACTCATCTCTCTCATCCCTCCCTCACCAAATCCTCCATGGAAGCTCACTTTTGAGCTTGAAGACAACAAAATCCCACCATAAAAACTTCATTTACCATAACGAAACTTTGTTTGGGCAACTAGAAAAGAAGGTTCAAGGAGAAGGAAAGAAGAAAGGAAGAAGTTTGAAGAGGAAAAAAATTCTGCATAAAGGTTAGTAATCTAAACTTGAAGTTCTAAATGAATTAATTGTGTTCATAGTTGAATAAACCTAGAAATTATACTTAAAATGAAATGAGAACAACTTTGGAGGACTATATGTGAATTTCGGCCAGCCATGGATGTATGAGAAATGGTGTTAGTATTCTTGGAATCAATTAAATGTAACAAATCAAGTGAATTAGGGTTTGAACCTAGGGTTTTGGAAGACAAAAATTGGAGAATTGGTCAAATGGTGCATTTGACCTTGTTTGAGCTGAAAAATGGTCATGTATGACCAATTGTAGTGTGTAGGAAGTGTTGGAATTAAGTTTGAATTTAGATTAGATATGGTCATTCTGCAGGCAGCATGATCAAGGTCCCTTTCAGGGACCAAAACTGAAAATTTACAAATTCAATTGGTGTGAGGCCAATTGACAATGAAACTAGACACAAAATGGCACATTTTTCATTTCGGAATCATGCCCAGAAAGTGACCATAGCATAGTGAACAAATTAGCTAAACCCGGAATTGGGCACACTGCCCTATACAAAAATGACCAAATGAACAGTATTTGTTCATTTGGCCATAACTTGAGCTAGGTAGGTCTAAATGATCTAAAATTTTACCAGTAGAAAGCTGAGATATAGACATACAACTTTTATGAAGAACACAAATCCAAATTATGCCCTTAACCAAGTCATTTAGCCACCCAAAATTAGTGACCTAAAACTGCTAGAACCAAGTTGGTGCCCAGAAAAATCTAGGTTAGATCAATTCGGTAGCCATGTTCAAATGGCTATAACTTGAGCTACAAAACTCCAAATGGAGTGATTCAAAAAGGTAAAGAAAGTTAAGACAATAAGGAACAATTTCTATGAAGAAAACTTAGCCAAATTCTAACAGCAACATAACCAATAGAACAGTGCAACATAGGACACCAAAACTGAAAATTTGAAATTTTGCCTAAAAGACTTAAATTTTGAGAAAACAACCCAAACCAACAAATTAGGTAACCAAAATATGGTATGTGAGTGAAATTAGAATTCCCATACCTATTAAGCCTTAGAAAGTCAACAAATTGACTTGAATAGTATCGTGAATAGTAACTCCGAAATACAAATTTTAAAAAATATCAAGTTTAGCATATTAAAGCTACGTAAAAGTAAATTTGAATTTATTTTTTGATTTATGATAAGTTATGATACTGAAACACTGTGAAACTGTGTGTTTCAGTAGAAAAGAATACCGGAAAAGAACCTGAGGGAACGAGTCAAGGCCAAGAGGCGACTCGTATAAGGTTTGTGCACAACATAGAATTTCTATAAATTTGCTTCTGCACGTTGTTTTGAATAAATTGAAATATTGAATTGTGACACCATTGTCTTGAAATGTTTACTACGCTTCTGATTTAAATTGTTGAAAGATTAATTATTTGTCTTTGAAATGGAAATAAATGTTTAGTAAATTGTTAAGATAGTTTTGAAACCACAGTATCATGACCATATATTTGAATACCTCACTAGCATGACTAGTGAGGGAAATCAGTTTCGAATTTTGATTCCTTCTCTAGCTGAAGTGTAGAGGTGTGTGCCAGTAGAAGAAGAAAAAGAATGGGTTCCCATATATTTGACCTAGCTAGCCTTGTGATGTGACTTCTCCTTAGCCTCTGGCTATTGAGATGATACTTATTTCGAATGGCATGATAAGACTATGTGTTTTTATGAAATTTGTTTTGAGGCTTTCGAAATGAAATTGTTTGGATTAAAATCTTATAAATTATGTTTTGAATTTATATTTCATGTTCAGTTTAATTTTTGAATAAATATGATTTAAGTTCCACATAAAGATTATTTTAGTATGTTGTGCACCACTGAGTCTAAAGGAGCGGAAGCATGAAAAATAAGTTTATACCTTTGAATTCAAAAATTTTTCACCTAGGGTCACATGCATCATGCAAGATTTATTTTTATCTATTTGATTTCAATGATGAAAAACATATTAAAACTCTTTTAATATGTTTTTGGATCTATATTTGCCATTTAAGATTTAAAATTAATCAGATTAATTTTAGAACCCTAGATTAGATCAAGAACAAATACACTAACCTCTTGATGCACTGCAGTGTATTTATGCCTTTCGGATGCGTCTTCAGGACACCAGATGTTGTCCCTCTAGCTTGTCCACACTGAGAACACCTATGGCAGCCCTTGAATAGCTTCTAAAGCTTTTTCTATTAATTAGAAAATCAAGTTCTGCCTTTTAAGAGATTAAAGATGTAAACAGGACACTAGAAATGATTTCTAGTATTTTTAATTCAAGAGATTGATTGCTAATCTCTTCGAATATATGAGAGATGAAGAAGAAGAGAAGGGAGACTCTTGGGTGGCGGCACTAAGGATGAGGAGCAGCTGGTTGCGTTATTTTCTTTTCATAACATCACTTATATAGCTAGGTCAACACATTAAACCCTTGCCACATGTCACCCTCTAATTGGTTCTAGGTTTAATTGACCCAATCACATTGTGCCAAGTGTCAAACCTATATTTAATCTTAATTTTAATCATCTTACATGATTAAAAGACATTTGGCAAGCTTATGTATAGTGCCATGTGTCACCATCTCATGGTGCCACATGTCACCATCTCATGGTGCCACATGTCACCCTGTGAAATGACCAAAATGCCCTAGTGTCTTAATTTTGAGTTCTCAATCCAAAATAATTATTTCTCTTCTACTAATCAATTTATATCAAATATATATCAATTAATTAATCTTTATTAATTAATTTTCTCATTAATTAAATTCATATTTAAACACTTTAAATATAAATTTAACTTATACTATATATCCAATAATCTAGATTTGGTTTCAAGTCATGCTAGGGACTTTGCAATCTAATCACAAACCAAACCTATTTAATTAATCAATTAAACTCTTTAATTAATTAATTAAATCATATTTAATTAGGTGATAACTTGTGTATGTGTGTGACTTACTAGGCTCATCACTAATTGGCAATGAGATATGATATCAACTCTTAATATCATCAGAACTCTTTCTTACCATAAATGATTTCTCTAAATCATTTTATGTACCTCATAGACCATGGTTAACACCTAGCATAGCATGCCATGGCCACCCAATCAATAATAAAGTTTACCTTAAATGAACCTATAATCATATGTTACCATGCACTAGAATCTCTCTATTATAAAATCCCAACTCAAGCTGGAGTCATGGTTTATGTCAAACTCCATTTGCTATGAATATTATGTTCTCTTTTAATTCTAGTTCTTAATTAAAAGATTTTCTCATCAGAAACTCTTTTCTGATTAAATATATCTGTCCTGGCCAGGAACTTGAAACATCAAGAATAAATAAATGAACATAGGATTTTATCTCTATTTACTTAGAGGAATAGATTCCATCTTGATCAACACCTACCTCCATATATAACTAGTAGGAGCCAACACATGCCCATATACCCATACACAGTACAAGTATGAAAGCAGTATCAAACTCATACCACCTATATACAAGATAACTGTGCTATCTCAGGTCTAAAGATTATATGCACTGATATGATTTATGACAATGCATTAACAAGAGTAAACTCTATGTGATTGTCATAAGTGTCACTAGTTTGGCCTACTTATCATTTATAAGTGCCTATCATGTTTGTTATATGGCATGAGACTCACCATTCCATCTTATTTATATCTCATATAAATAACTTGGGAACAAACATGAATACAATCTTTCTGGATAAGTCATGTCCTTATTATGAAGTATCCTCGATTGTGAACCTATTTATGATACTTTGTACTAGAAATACTGTCACTCATATTCTTAACAACTTAAGAATAGAATTTCTAACAAAATATCAATGGACCTTTTCTATTACACATAAATATATATGTAAACGAAAATGTGAAAATGCCTTTTATTAATAAAAACATGTCCAAGATACATACTAAATGATATGCTCTAGGGCATACTACTAACAATCTCCCACTAGCACTAGAGCCATTAATTACAATATCTTAGACCCATCTTCTCAAGATGTCGGTCTAGCTGAGTCTGTGACATAGGCTTAGTGAATGGATCAGCTGGATTTTCAGCTGATGCTATTTTCTGCATGGCTACATCGCCTCATCCAACTATTTCTCTGATGATATGGTAGCGCCTTTCTATGTGTTTGGATTTTTTGTGAGACCTTGGTTCCTTAGCCTGTATGATTGCTCCATTGTTGTCACAGTGTAGTGGAACTGCTGACTCAATGGAAGAAACTACTGCAAGTTCTGTCACGAACTTCTTTATCAAAACAGCTTCCTTTGCAGCATCTGATGCAGCAATATACTCAGCCTCAGTAGTGGAATCTGTAGTCGTGCTCTGTTTGGAACTCTTTCAACTGACTGCACCTCCATTACAAATGAACACATATCCAGATGTAGACTTTATATCATAGATATCTGATTAGAAATCAGAATCAGTATAACCATCCAATTGCAAGTCTCCACCTCCATAAATCAAGAATAAATCCTTTGTTCTTCTCAAGTACTTAAGGATATTCTTGACAGCTATCCAGTATTTCAAACCTGGATTGGATTGATACCTGCTAGTCAAACTAACAGCATATGTGATATCGAGCCTAGTACATAACATTGCATGCATTAAACTTCCAATCGCCGAAGCATATGGAATCCTGGCCATTTTTTCTCTTTCTTCTGATGTCCAAGCATAGACTTTGGAATAAACCAATTATTCTTTTTGCTCTATCTCTATAGATGCGAATCCTAAGAATATAGGTTGCCTCCCCTAAGTCTTTCATGGAGAATGTATTTGACAACCATACCTTTATAGTTGTCAACATACCTATGTCATTACCCATCAACAGTATGTCATCCACATATAAGACAAGGAAAGTGATAGCACTGTCACTAACCTTCTTATATACACATGGCTCATCCTCATTTTTGATAAAACCAAAGGATTTAATAGCTTTATCAAAACGGATGTTCCAACTCCTCGAAGCTTGCTTCAACCCATAAATGGATCGCTTTAGCTTGCATACCTTGGAACCATCTTGGGATTCAAAACCCCTAGGTTGTTCCATGAAAATGCTTTCTTCAATGTATCCATTGAGAAAAGCTGTTTTGACATCCATCTGCCAAATCTCATAATCATAGTATGCAGCTATTGCTAATAGAATCCTAATTGATTTAAGCATGGCAACAGGCGAGAAAGTCTCCTCATAGTCGATTTCTTGCCTTTGGCGGAACCCTTTCGTTACTAGCCTTGCCTTATAGGTCTCTACCTTTCCATCAGAACCAATTTTCTTCTTGAAAACCCATTTGTTCCCTATAGGTACAATACCTTCAGGTGGGTCAATAAGATCCCAAACTTGATTCTTATACATGGAATCAATCTCGGATTTCATAGCATCAATCCATTTTAAAGAGTTTATATCTGATATAGCTTCTTCATAGGTAAGTGGATCATCTCCATGATCTACTTTTTCATGAGTAGATAACTCTTGTTCTTCTTCATGAAAGAAACCATATCTCACTGGTGGGTGAGATAACCTGGTTGTTCTACGAGGAATAGCTGTAGATGTTTCACCAACGAGTGTAGGTTGACTAGATGGATCTATATCCATATGATTTGTTGGTTGGTCAGAATTCTCCAATTCCAACTCTATTTGCCTTCCTTTGCCTCTTTCTTGAACAAACTGTTGTTCAAGAAATGTGGCATCTCTACTTATCACAACTTTTTGTGAAGTAGGCAAATAAAAATAATATCCAAAACTATCTTTTGGATATCCAACAAATCGATCCTTTTCTGATCTGGTTTCCAATTTATCAGTGTTCAGCTTTTTGATATAAGGTGGACAACCCTAAACCTTAACATGCTTAAGACTTGGTTTTCTTCCATGCCATATCTCATAAGGTGTGGAAGAAACTGATTTTGATGGAATCCTATTCAGAATATACAAAGCTGATTCTAATGCAAATCCCCAAAAGGAGATTGGCATATCAGTATAGCTCATCATACTACATACCATATCCAATAGGGTACGATTTCTCCTTTCAGATACACCATTCAGTTATGGTGTTCCTAGAGGAGTTAGCTAGGAAACAATGCCGTGCTCTCTCAAGTATTCATCAAATTCAGTACTCAAATATTCACCTCCACGATCTAATCGAAGAGTTTTAATACTCTTTCTTGTTTGATTTTCTACTTCAGATTTAAATTCTTTGAACTTTTCAAAGGATTCATATTTGTATTTCATCAAATACAAATACCCAAACCTTGATTTATCATCAGTAAAGGTAATAAAGTAATGAAAACTGCCTCTAGCCATTTTCTTAAATGGACCATATACATCACTATGTATTAGCTCCAAAATATTTTCAGCTCTTAGCCCTTGTCCAACAAAGGGTGATCTAGTCATTTTGCCCTGAAGGCAAGATTCACAAGTTGGAGTAGGCTCAGAGCCCAATGATAATGAATCCCCATTTTTTCCAGTTTTGCAATCCTATCTTCTACAACATGACATAACCTTAAGTGCCAAATATATTTTGAACTTGAGTTGATTTTCACCATGGCATTGCATTCATTTAGATCACTTGCATTTATTTTGTGTTTGTTATTATTATCCAAATAATAAAGACCATCATTCATATAACAAGAACCAACATATTTATTTCTAAAATAAATATTGCAAACATCATCTGTGAACAGAAATTTATAGCCATTTCTAGTCAAACTAGATATAAAAATGATATTCTTAAAAGCATCAGGTACATATAAAACATTATCCAAACACAAAACATGTCCAAACATGTAAAAAGATTTAGATCCTATGGCTAAAGCTTCAACAGTTGAACCATTGCCAATCCAGACTCTAACATCTTGAGAACGCAAGCTGCTACTATTTACTAGTTCCTGCATATCATTAGAAATATGAGAACTAGCACCAGTATCTAAAACCCAAGTTGTAGATGAACTATGAGTATCATCAGTATCTAAATAACAAGATATGGACATACCTTTCGAAGGTGTATCCTTCTTGTCCTTCAGAAAAGCAAGATACTGCAGGCGTTCCTTTCCAAAGGCCCATCCTTCTGGCAGTGGAAACACTTTCCTTTGCCTCCATCAACTTTAGTCTTCCCTTTCTGTTTAGCTATTTTCTTAGAAGGACCAGGAATCTGAGGTTTCTTTTTCTTATTGCCCTTCTTCTTGTTGGACTTTCCGGCAGAAGAAGATGCAATCAAAGCTACCTCTTTTCCTTTATTGCCCGGCATATTCTTTTGGGCAATAACTAGCATGTTGAGTAAACCAGCTAAGATGCATTCTTGTTTAGTCATATGGAAATTTGTCACAAAATTCCCAAAAGACTTAGGAAGGGACTGAAGGATCAAATCCATCTGTATTTGGAAATCCATGTTAAAGTCAAGATGTTCCAACTACTCAACCAGCCGAATCATCTTGTGGACATGATCCCCAACATTCTGTCCCTCAGACATCCTCATGCAGAACAGCTGTCTAGATATCTTATACCTAGCATTCCTGCTGTGCTCACCATACAACTCTTGTAGGTGAAGGAGGATCTCACTCGCACTCTGCATGTTCTCATGTCGTCAGAACTCATTACTCATAGAAGCAAGTATGTAACACTTAGCTCTCATATCATGCTCCTTCCACTTGTCCAAAGTTTCATGTTCCTCTTGAGTGGCCTATGGAGGTAAGGGACCTGGAACATTTGAATCTAGAACATATCTTATATCTTCAAGGTTCAGGACAAATTTCAAATTTCTTAGCCAATTAGACAGATTAAGTCCTGTCAACCTATTGCGATTAAGTATGCTTGCAAGGATATTGGATGGTGGTGGTTGTTCTGTGCTCATTATTATCAGAAAATTAACTGCAGAAAATAACTAGATTAATTAGTAAATGTATCATGTAATTAACCAAAATGATTATGGTCTCTTAATCAAATTGGTCCTCCCACTAACTTAGCGAATCCTACACTTCCAAAGTAGAAAACGGAAATCCTAGTTGGATGGATTTCTAATGGGTGATTGAATTCTTATAATTCTATTGATCATTCTCAGGTACATCCATTATTGGAATTACAATAAACTATAAGTGAGCAACTCCTTGCCCATCACATCTCATGTGAGGTTCAATCCTTTCCCTAGCCCCTAATGCTCAAAATCTCAGGTACATCCATTATTGACTTATCTTGCATTAGTTAAGTTGAGCCCATTGAGCCAGTAATTATGCAAATAATTTTAATGTCCTCAGGTACATCCAATATTGGCCACCAAACCATTTACATATTTACAACATCTCATGCTTAACAATTATTCTTAAGAAAATCTCTTAAATTAATTACATCTTATGCAAGTATTTAAAATTTCTTAAAATAATTGCCTCAATGGAGGGCCTATATTATAATTACTTTAATTATAGCATTTCCAACTTAATCATTTGTTTGAAAGATTTTATGGTCATCCTAATTACTATTAAGGTCTCACTTTGCACATTATCCATTTAGCATGCATATATCATATTGAAGGAACGGAAGCGTGAAAAACACAAGATTATACCATTGAATTCAAAAAATTTTCACCTAGGGTCACAAGCACCATGCAAGATTTATTTTTATCTATTTGATTTCAATGATAAACAACATATTAAAACTCTTTTAATATGTTTTTGGATCTGTATTTGCCATTTAAGATTTTAAAATTAATCAGATTAATTTTAGAACCCTAGATTAAATCAAGAACGATTACACTAACCTCTTGATGTGCAGCCGTGTGCGCCTTTGAGATTCGTCTTCAGGACACCAGATGTTGTCCCTCTAGCTTGTCCACACCAAGAACACCTATGGCAGCCCTTGAATGGCTTCTAAAGCTTTTTCTATTGATTAGAAAATCAAGTTCTGCCTTTTAAGAGATTAAAGATGTAAACAGGACACTAGAAACAATTTCTAGTGTTCTTAATTCAAGAGATTGATGGCTAATCTCTTTGAATTGATGAGAGATGAAGAGAAATAGCTGGAGAGGCTCAAAGTGGCGTGACATATGAGAGGAGAGGCTGCTGGTTATGTTTTCTTTTCATAACCACACTTAAATAGCTAGGTTAACACATTAAACCCTAGCCACATGTCACCTTTTGATTAGCTCTAGGTTTAAGTGACCCAATCACATTGTGCCAAGTGTCAAACCTATATTTAATCTTGATTTTAATCATCTTACATGATTAAAAAAACATTTGGCAAGCTTATGTGTTATGCCATGTGTCACCATCTCATGGTGCCACGTGTCACAATCGTGAAATGACCAAAATGCCCTGTGTCTTAATTTTGAGTTCTTAACCCAAAATAATTATTTTCTTCTTCTAATTAATTTATATCAAATATAAATTAATTAATTAATCTCTATTAATTAATTTCTGATCAATTAAATTCATATTTAAACACTTTAAATATAAATTTAATTTATACTACACATCCAATAATCTAGATTTGGTTTCAAGTCATGCTAGGGACTTTGCAATTTAATTGCAAACCAAATCTATTTAATTAATCAATTAAACTCTTTAATTAATTAATTAAATCATATTTAAATAGGTGATAACTTGTGTATGTGTGTGACTTACTAGGCTCATCACTAATTGGCAATGAGACATGATATCAACTCTTAATATCATCGAACTCTTTCTTACCATAAATGATTTCTCTAAATCATTTTATGAACCTCATAGACCATGGTTAACACCTAGCATAGCATGCCATGGCCACCCAATTAGTAATAAGGTTTACCTTAAATGAACCTATAATCATATGTTACCATGCACTATAATCTCTCTGTTACAAAATCCCAACTCAAGTTGAGTCATGGTTTATGTCAAACTCCATTTGCTATGAATATTATGTTCTCTTTTAATTCCAGTTCTTGATTAAAAGATTTTCTCATCGAAACTCTTTTCAATAAATCTATCTGTCTGGCCAGAACTTGAAACATCAAGAACAATTAAATGAACATAGGATTTTATCTCTATTTACTTAGAGGAACAGATTCCATCTTGATCAACACCTACCTCCATATATAACTAGTAGGAGCCAACAGATGCCCATATACCCATACATAGTACAAGTATGAAAGCGAGATCAAACTCAAACTACCTATATACAAGATAATCTGTGCTATCTCAGGTCTAAAGATTATATGCACTGATATGATTTATGACAAAACATTGACAAGAGTAAACTCCATGTGCTTGTCATAAGCGTCACTGGTTCGGCCTACTTATCATTTATAAGTGCCTATCATGTTTGTTATATGGCATGAGACTCACCATTCCATCTTATTTATATCTCATATAAATAACTTGGGAACAAACATGAATACAATCTTTCTGGATAAGTCATGTCCTTATTATGAAGTATCCTCGATTGTGAACCTATTTATGATACTTTGTGCTAGAAATATTGTCACTCATATTCTTAACAACTTAAGAATAATATTTCTAACAAAATATCAATGGACCTTTTCTATTACACATAAATATATTATGTAAACGGAAAAGTGGAAATGCCTTTTATTAATAAAATATCTACAAGATACATACTAAATGATATGCTCTAGGGCATACTACTAACAATCTCCCACTAGCACTAGAGCCATTCATTACAATACCTTAGACCCATCTTCTCAAGATGTCAGTCTAACTGAGCTTGTGACAAAGGCTTAGTGAATGGATCAACTGGTTTTTCAGCTGATGTTATTTTTTCTGCATGGCTATATCGCCTTGCCCAACTATATCTCTGATAATGTGGTAGTGCCTTTCTATGTGTTTGGATTTTGGGTGAGACCTTAGTTCCTTAGCCTGTATGACTGCTCCATTGTTGTCACAGTGTAGTGGAACTGCTAACTCAATGGAAGGAACTACTGTAAGTTACATTCGAACTTCTTTATCCAAACGACTTCCTTTGCGGACATCGATGCGAGAATATACTCACCTCTGCGATGGAATATGCAGTCGTGCTCTGTTTGGAACTCTTCCAACTGACTGCACCTCCATTACAAATGAACACATATCCAGAGGTAGACTTTCTATCATCGATATCTGATTGGAAATCAGAATCAGTATAACCATCCAATTGCAAGTCTCCACCTCCATAAATCAAGAATAAATCCTTAGTTCTTCTCAAGTACTTAAGGATATTCTTGACGACTATCGATGTTCCAAACACGGATTGGATTGATACCGCTAGTCAAACTAACGAGATATGCGATATCCGGCCTTGTACACAACATTTCATACTTTCTACTTCCATTAGCGGAACCATAAGGAATCCTGGCCATCTTATCTCTTTCTTCAGGTGTCTTTGGAGACATCTCTTTAGAAAGATGGATACCATGTCTCACTGGTAACAATCCTCTCTTGGAATCAAGCATGTTAAACCTCTTTAACACCTTTTCCAAGGATAGACTTTGGGATAAACCAATTATTCTTTTCGCTCTATCTCTATAGATGCGAATCCCAAGAATATAGGTTGCCTTCCCTAAGTCTTTCATGGAGAATGTATTTGACAACCATACCTTTATAGTCATCAAAATAAATGTATCATTACACATCAACGAAGATGTCATCCACATATAAGACAAGGAAAGTGATAGCACTGTCACTAACCTTCTTATATACACATGGCTCATCCTCTTTTTTTGATAAAACCAAAGGATTTAATGGCTTCATCAAAACAGATGTTCCAACTCCTCGAAGCTTGTTTCAACCCATAAATGGATCGCTTTAGCTTGCATACCTTGGAACCATCTTGGGATTCAAATCCCTTAGGTTGTTCCATGAAAATGTTTTCTTCAATGTATCCATTGAGAAAAGCTGTTTTGACATCCATCTTCCAAATCTCATAATCATAGTATGCAGCTATTGGTAGTAAAATCCTAATTGATTTAAGCATGGCAACAGGCGAGAAAGTCTCCTCATAGTCGATTCCTTGCCTTTGGCGAAACCCTTTCGCTACTAGCCTTGCCTTATAGGTCTCTACCTTTCCATCAGAACCAATTTTCTTCTTGAAAACCCATATGTTCCCTATAGGTACAATACCTTCAGGTGGGTCAACAATATCCCAAACTTGATTCTTATACATGGAATCAATCTCGGATTTCATAGCATCAATCCATTTTGAAGAGTCTATATCTGATATAGCTTCTTCATAGGTAAGTGGATCATCTCCATGATCTACTTCTTCATGAGTAGACAACTCTTGTTCTTCTTCATAAAGAAAACCATATCTCACTGGTGGGTGAGATACCCTGGTTGTTCTACGAGGAACAGCTGTAGATGTTTCATCAATGGGTATAGGTTGACTAGATGGATCTATATCCATCTGATCTGTTGGTTGGTCAGAATTCTCCAATTCTAACTCTATTTGCCTTCCTTTGCCTCCTTCTTGAACAAACTGTTGTTCAAGAAATGTGGCATCTCTACTTATCACAACCTTTTGTGAAGTAGGCAAATAAAAATAATATCCAAAACTATCTTTTGGATATCCAACAAATCGACCTCTTTCTGATCTGGTCTCCAATTTATCAGTGTTCAGCTTTTTGATATAAGCTGGACAACCCCAAATCTTAACATGCTTAAGACTTGGTTTTCTTCCATGCCATATCTCATAAGGTGTGGAAGAAACTGATTTTGATGGAATCCTATTCAGAATATACAAAGCTGATTCTAATGCAAATCCCCAAAAGGAGATTGGCATATCAGTATAGCTCATCATACTACGTACCATATCCAATAGGTACGATTTCTCCTTTCAGATACACCATTCAGCTGTGGCGTTCTGGAGAGTCACTGAGAAACAATGCCATGCTCTCTCAAGTATTCATCAAATTCAAGACTCAAATATTCACCTCCACGATCGATCAAGAGCTTTAATACTTTTTCTGTTTGATTTTCTACTTGATTTAAATTCTTTGAACTTTTCAAAGGATTCATGTTTGTATTTCATCAAATACAAATACCCAAACCTTGATTTATCATCAGTAAAGGTAATAAAATAATGAAAACCCCTCTAGCCATTTCTTTAAACGGACCACATACATCACTATGTATTAGTTCCAAAATATTTTCAGCTCTTAGCCCTTGTCCAACAAAGGGTGATCTAGTCATTTTGCCTTGAAGGCAAGATTCACAAGTTGGAGTAGGCTCAGAGCCCAATGAGGATAGAATCCCCATTTTCTCCAATTTTGCAATCCTATCTTCCGCAACATGACATAACCTTAAGTGCCAAATATATTTTGAACGTGAGTTAGTTTTCACCATGGCATTGTAATCTTTTAGATTGCTATACTCGCCAATGGAAACACTTTCATCGGCAATGGAAACACTTTCCTATTGGCAATGGAAACACTTTCCCTGGGCAAGGGAAACACTTTCCTTTGCCTTTATCACTTTAGTCTTCCTTTTCTGCTTAGCTATTTTCTTGGAAGGACCAGAATCGAGGTTTCTTTTTCTTATTGCCCTTCTTCTTGTTGGACTTTCCACAGTAAGAAGATGCAACCAAAGCTACCTCTTTTCCTTTATTGCCCAGCATATTCTTTTGCGCAATAACCAGCATGTTGAGTAATTCAACTAAGGTGCATTCTGTTTAGTCATATGGAAATTTGTCACAAAATTCCCAAAAGACTCAGAAGGGATCAAGGATCAAATCCGTTTGTAGTTGGAAATCCATGTTGAAGTCAAGATGTTCCAACCGCTCAATCAGCCGAATCATCTTGTGGACATGATCCCCAACATTCGCCCTCGGACATCCTCATACGGAATAGCCGTCTAGATATCTCATACCTAGCATTCCTGCTGTGCTCACCATACAACTCTTGTAGGTGAAGGAGGATCTCACTCGCACTCTGCGTGTTCTCATGTTGCTTCTGTAACTCATTACTCATGGAAGCAAACATGTAACACTTAGCGCTCATATCATGCTCCTTCCACTTGTCCAAAGTTTCATGTTCCTCTTAAGTGGCCTCTGGAGGTAAGGGACCAGGAACATTAGAATCTATAACAAATAATATATGTTCAAGGTTCAGACAAGTTTCAAATTTCTTAGCCAATCGCATGATTAGGTCCTGTCAACTCATTGTGATCAAGTATGCTTGCAAGGATATTGGATGGTGGTGGTTGTTCTGTGCTCATTATTATCGTAAAATTAATTGCGAAATAACCAGATTAATTAGTAAATGTATCATGTAATTAACCAAATATGATTATGGTCTTTTAATCAAATTGGTCCTCCCACTAACTTAGCGAATCCTACACTTCCAAAGTAGAAAACGGAAATCCTAGTTGGATGGATTTCTAGTGGGTGATTGAATTCTTATAATTCTATTGATCATCCTCAGGTACATCCAATATTGGCCACTAAACCATTTACATATTTACAACATCTCATGCTTAACAATTATTCTTAAGAAAATCTCTTAAATTAATTGCATCTCATGCAACTATTTAAAATTTCTTAAAATAATTGCCTCAATGGAGGGCTTATGTTATAATTACTTTAATTATAGCATTTCCAACTTAATCATTTGTTTGGAAGATTTTATAGCCATCCTAATTACTATTAAGGTCTCACTTTGCACATTATCCATTTAGCATGCATATATCATATAATTGCATACATTCCCATACATCTCATGCATTCATGGATAAGCAGTAAATATGGTATGATCATGGACTTTCTAAGGGATTCAATTCTGAGCCACCAAGAATTGAATCAGCATTCCTAGGTGCATTTCATTCATTCATTTTACAAGAGTTGCTGAAGGAGTACATAATCAACACTTGATATTGAATTCCTCCCACTGGTCCCACCAATGCTCTTGACCTCCTTGAACTTCTTGCAATCCAATATTACATAGTAATCCTTGGCATACCAAGGTGAATTTACAAGAACTTAAATAAATGAAATTACAACCCAAAATATTATTACAAACTTAATAATACATGCCCAAAATAAATTAAAATAAATTAATTAATTTACAATCCCAAAGAAACATAAAAGAAATAAATCCAATCACATTGGTCTTTTATAGTCCATGATCATCCATCATGCATATCACTATTTAACAATTAAATAAAACATACATACTTAAATTAAATTGAATATCTCATATTCAACTTAAAAATCCAGATTTGAATATGATTCAAATAAATTTAAAAATTCAGATTTGAATCTCATTCAAACAAATTTAAAAATTCAGATTTGAATCACATTCAAATATTTTTTTAAAAAATCAGATTTGAATCACATTCAAATATTTTTTTAAAAATCAGATCTGAATTTTATTGAATCAATTTTAAAAAATCAGATTTAAATATGATTCAAACAACTTTAAAAATTCAGATTTGAATCACATTCAAACAACTTTTAAAATTCAGATTTGAATCACATTCAAACAATTTTTAAAATTCTGATTTGAATCATAATTTAATTGTGTGATTAAAACAACTAATTAAACACTTTAATTAGTCAAAAGAATAGGCCTTAGATCATACAACAATTGCAGAATTAAAAGCGAAACCTTGAATCACCCATGGAACCATTGTTGCCGCCACCAATGGTGGCTTCACCATGTGTAACGCCACACCTCTTGATCCAACCAGCAATGAATCTCTTGATCTCATGATCAAACACACAATTAAATTATATAATCAACAATCTAAATGGCAAATATAGTGGCTCTGATACCAATTGAAGGAACGGAAGCGTGAAAAACACAAGATTATACCATTGAATTCAAAAATTTTCACCTAGGGTCACAAGCACCATGCAAGATTTATTTTTATCTATTTGATTTCAATGATAAACAACATATTAAAACTCTTTTAATATGTTTTTGGATCTGTATTTGCCATTTAAGATTTTAAAATTAATCAGATTAATTTTAGAACCCTAGATTAAATCAAGAACGATTACACTAACCTCTTGATGTGCTGCAGCGTGTCTGCGCCTTTGAGATTCGTCTTCAGGACACCAGATGTTGTCCCTCTAGCTTGTCCACACCAAGAACACCTATGGCAGCCCTTGAATGGCTTCTAAAGCTTTTTCTATTGATTAGAAAATCAAGTTCTGCCTTTTAAGAGATTAAAGATGTAAACAGGACACTAGAAACAATTTCTAGTGTTCTTAATTCAAGAGATTGATGGCTAATCTCTTTGAATTGATGAGAGATGAAGAGAAATAGCTGGAGAGGCTCAAAGTGGCGTGACATATGAGAGGAGAGGCTGCTGGTTATGTTTTCTTTTATAACCACACTTAAATAGCTAGGTTAACACATTAAACCCTAGCCACATGTCACCTTTTGATTAGCTCTAGGTTTAAGTGACCCAATCACATTGTGCCAAGTGTCAAACCTATATTTAATCTTGATTTTAATCATCTTACATGATTAAAAATATTTGGCAAGCTTATGTGTTATGCCATGTGTCACCATCTCATGGTGCCACGTGTCACATCGTGAAATGACCAAAATGCCCTCGTGTCTTAATTTTGAGTTCTTAACCCAAAATAATTATTTTCTTCTTCAATTAATTTATATCAAATATAAATTAATTAATTAATCTCTATTAATTAATTTCTCATCAATTAAATTCATATTTAAACACTTTAAATATAAATTTAATTTATACTACACATCCAATAATCTAGATTTGGTTTCAAGTCATGCTAGGGACTTTGCAATTTAATTGCAAATCAAATCTATTTAATTAATCAATTAAACTCTTTAATTAATTAATTAAATCATATTTAAATAGGTGATAACTTGTGTATGTGTGTGACTTACTAGGCTCATCACTAATTGGCAATGAGACATGATATCAACTCTTAATATCATCAGAACTCTTTCTTACCATAAATGATTTCTCTAAATCATTTTATGAACCTCATAGACCATGGTTAACACCTAGCATAGCATGCCATGGCCACCCAATTAGTAATAAGGTTTACCTTAAATGAACCTATAATCATATGTTACCATGCACTAGAATCTCTCTGTTACAAAATCCCAACTCAAGCTGTAGTCATGTTTTATGTCAAACTCCATTTGCTATGAATATTATGTTCTCTTTTAATTCCAGTTCTTGATTAAAAGATTTTTCTCATCGAAACTCTGTTCTGAATAAATCTATCTGTCCTGGCCAGGAACTTAAAACATCAAGAACAATTAAATGAACATAGGATTTTATCTCTATTTACTTAGAGGAACAGATTCCATCTTGATCAACACCTACCTCCATATATAACTAGTAGGAGCCAACAGATGCCCATATACCCATACATAGTACAAGTATGAAAGCAGTATCAAACTCAAACTACCTATATACAAGATAACTGTGCTATCTCAGGTCTAAAGATTATATGCACTGATATGATTTATGACAAAACATTGACAAGAGTAAACTCCATGTGCTTGTCATAAGCGTCACTGGTTCGGCCTACTTATCATTTATAAGTGCCTATCATGTTTGTTATATGGCATGAGACTCACCATTCCATCTTATTTATATCTCATATAAATAACTTGGGAACAAACATGAATACAATCTTTCTGGATAAGTCATGTCCTTATTATGAAGTATCCTCGATTGTGAACCTATTTATGATACTTTGTGCTAGAAATATTGTCACTCATATTCTTAACAACTTAAGAATAATATTTCTAACAAAATATCAATGGACCTTTTCTATTACACATAAATATATTATGTAAACGGAAAAGTGGAAATGCCTTTTATTAATAAAATATCTACAAGATACATACTAAATGATATGCTCTAGGGCATACTACTAACACATATAATTGCATACATTCACATACATCTCATGCATTCATGGACAATTAATAAATATGATATGATCATGGACTTTCTAAGGGATTCAATTCTGAGCCACCAAGAATTGAATCAGGGCATTCCTAATTGCATTTCATTCATTCATTTTACAAGAGTTGCTGAAGGAGTACATAATCAACACTTGATCTTGAATTCCTCCCACTGGTCCCACCAATGCTCTTGACCTCCTTGAACTTCTTGCAATCCAATTACATAGTAATCCTTGGCATACCAAGGCGAATTTACAAGAACTTAAATAAATGAAATTACAACCCAAAAATTATTACAAACTTAATAATACATGCCCAAAATAAATTAATATAAATTAATTAGTTTACAATCCCAAAGAAACATAAAAGAAATAAATCCAATCACATTGGTCTTTTATAGTCCATGATCATCCATCATGCATATCACTATTTAATAATTAAATAAAACATACATACTTAAATTAAATTGAATATCTCATATTCAACTTAAAAATCCAGATTTGAGTATGATTCAAATAAATTTAAAAATTCAAATTTGAATCTCATTCAAATAAATTTAAAAATTTATATTTGAATCATATTCAAACAACCTTAAAAATTAAGATTTGAATCACATTCAAATAATTTTTAAAAATCAGATTTGAATCACATTCAAATAATTTTTAAAAATTCAGATCTGAATATTATTCAAACAACTTTAAAAAAATCAGATTTAAATATGATTCAAACAACTTTAAAAATTTAGATTTGAATCACATTCAAACAACTTTTAAAATTCAGATTTGAATCACATTCAAACAATTTTTAAAATTCTGATTTGAATCAAAATTTAATTGTGTGATGAAAACTACTAATTAAACACTTTAATTAGTCATAGGATAGGCCTTAAATCATACAACAATTGCAGAATTAAAAAGCCAAACCTTTGCACCACCATGAAGCCAAACAATGCGCACCAAGTTGGTGTTCTTCAAGCATGCCGCCACATTTCCATTGCAACCATCAATGGATAAATCATCTCATGATCAAACACACAATTAAATCATATAATCAACAATCTAAATGGCAAATATAGTAGCTCTGATACCAATTGAAGGAGCGGAAGCATGAAAAACAAGTTTATACCATTGAATTCAAAAATTTTTCACCTAGGGTCACATGCATCATGCAAGATTTATTTTTATTTATTTGATTTCAATGATAAACAACATATTAAAACTCTTTCAATATGTTTTTAGATCTGTATTTGCCATTTAAGATTTTAAAATTAATCAGATTAATTTTAGAACACTAGATTAGATCAAGAACAAATACACTAACCTCTTGATGCACTGTAGTGTATTTGTGCCTTTCGGATGCGTCTTCAGGACACCAGATGTTGTCCCTCTAGCTTTTCCACACTAAGAACACCTATGGCAGCCCTTGAACAGCTTCTAAAGCTTTTTCTATTAATTAGAAAATTAAGTTCTGCCTTTTAAGAGATTAAAGATGTAAACAGGACACTAGAAACAATTTCTAGTATTTTTAATTCAAGAGATTGCTTGCTAATCTCTTAGAATAGATGAGAGATGAAGAAGAAAAGAAGGGAGACTCTTGGGTGGCAGCACCAAGGATGAGGAGCTGCTGGTTGTGTTATTTTCTTTTCATAACATCACTTATATAGCTAGGTCAACATATTAAACCCTTGCCACATGTCACCCTCTGATTGGTTCTAGGTTTAATTAACCCAATCACATTGTACCAAGTGTCAAACCTATATTTAATCTTAATTTTAATCATCTTATATGATTAAAAGACATTTGGCAAGCTTATGTGTAGTGCCATGTGTCACCATCTCATGGTGCCACATGTCACCCTGTGAAATGACCAAAATGCCCTAGTGTCTTAATTTTGAGTTCTCAACCCAAAATAATTATTTCTCTTCTTTTAATCAATTTATATCAAATATAAATCAATTAATTAATCTTTATTAATTAATTTTCTCATTAATTAAATTCATATTTAAACACTTTAAATATAAATTTAACTTATACTATACATCCAATAATCTATATTTGGTTTCAATTCATGCTAGGGACTTTACAATCTAATTGCAAACCAAACATATTTAATTAATCAATTAAACTCTTTAATTAATTAATTAAATCATATTTAATTAGGTGATAACTTGTGTATGTGTGTGACTTACTAGGCTCATCACTAATTGGCAATGAGATATGATATCAACTCTTAATATCATCAGAACTCTTTCTTACCATAAATGATTTCTCTAAATCATTTTATGTACCTCATAGACCATGGTTAACACCTAGCATAGCATGCCATGGCCACCCAATCAGTAATAAAGTTTACCTTAAATGAACCTATAATCATATGTTACCATGCACTAGAATCTTTCTGTTATAAAATCCCAACTTAAGCTGGAGTCATGGTTCATGTCAAACTCCATTTGCTATGAATATTATGTTCTATTTTAATTCCAGTTCTCGATTAAAAGATTTTCTCATCAGAAACTCTTTTCTAATTAAATTTATCTGTCCTGGCTAGGAACTTGAAACATAAAGAACAATTAAATGAACATAGGATTTTATCTCTATTTACTTAGAGGAACAGATTCCATCTTGATCAACACCTACCTCCATATATAACTAGTAGGAGCCAACACATGCCCATATACCCATACACAGTACAAGTATGAAAGCAGTATCAAACTCAAATCACCTATATACAAGATAACTATTCTATCTCAGGTCTAAAGATTATATGCACTGATATGATTTATGACAATGCATTGACAAGAGTAAACTCCATGTGCTTGTCATAAGTGCCACTGGTTCGGCCTACTTATCATTTATAAGTGCCTATCATGTTTGTTATATTGCATGAGACCCACCATTCCATCTTATTTATATCTCATATAAATAACTTGGGAACAAACATGAATACAATCTTTCTGGATAAGTCATGTCCTTATTATGAAGTATTCTCGATTGTGAACCTATTTATGATACTTTGTACTAGAAATACTGTCACTCATATTCTTAACAACTTAAGAATAGAATTTCTAACAAAATATCAATGGACCTTTTCTATTACACATAAATATATTATATAAATGGAAAAGTGAAAATGCCTTTTATTAATAAAAATATGTCCAAGATACATACTAAATGATATGCTCTAGGACATACTACTAACAGAGTCCTAGTACTCAGCAATGGCTGTTATTGCTATCACAGATATAGAGACTAGAGGAGCAACAGAGTGAGCTACTGAGGATTGAGGAGCTACTTACTCTGAAGTTTGTCAGGTATATTTTATACCCTAATTGTAAAAATTATTTTGATGTATGTAATGTATGTAAATGTAGGAAATGGTCATGAGCCGTTGTATAAAGCTTGTAATAAATTTTAGTTTGGATTTTTCCTAATGTAAATTTCTGGAATGATGTATATAAATTGTTTTATCTTTAATGAAATATGAATGGAAGTATTTTGTTTTAATTTGAATGAAATTAATTAATTAGTAGCATTTTGATGATGTGGAATTTTGAAATTTGAGAAATGATGTCGAAATTGATTGGGATGGATGTTGAATTGATGAAGTTGATGAGATAAATCATTGGAAGTGCTTTTTTATAGGTATTTGAAGAACTGTTTTCTCCAGATACAGATGGCACTCTGCTAAAATTTTAATAAAATTTACGAAAAAATAAAATGGGATAAAAATCTTAACTAGTTTTCAAACTCTAATTAAATGTTTTAATACCTATTAGAAAATGCTCACCACTTATAAAAGTAAGAAAATTGTTTTAAAATCCCTTATAGGGTACTTAATGAGTTATCGGTAGGTGAAGCTCGGTAGTTCATTAGATATTTTACGGGATCATGTTATGACTTACAGAGGAATAAGGTGTGACATGTTTTAGTGGTATCAGAGTAAACTTTTGAAGTATGTTTTAACTTATGAATTTGTGTCTTTTCTTTTGTCATACCCTACCCCTCCGTAAGGCATAACATGATCCCATAGTATACCTAATGAATTACCAAACTTTGTCTACTGATAACCCATTAAATACACTACAAGGGATTTTAAACCTTTTCTTATTTTTTTTACAGTGATGAGCATTTTTTACAGGTGTTAAATTTTTTTGGTTTTTTAACTGAAATGAAACCAATTAACAAATCTGAAGTCACTACAAGAAATTTAAAAAACAGCGACTAACTTTACCGACTAAAAAAATATGGTCATAAATTACCGATTTATTACCGACTAAATAACTATGACAATAAAATAAAAATGCAAAATAATGTTTACTGACTAAATTACCGACTATTTACCGACTAGCTATTACCGATTAAAATTTTTAGTAGGTAAAATTGGTTCAAAAAATGCTCAACAAAGAAAGCGACGAAATAGTAAATATTACAGCTAAATATATAGTCGGTAATTATGGACAATTTAATTGTTAGTTGGCATTTACCGATTATTTTCTTTTTAGTTGGTGAAATTCAAAACTCATAACGTCATAGTTTTATAATTCAAAAAATACTACCGACTAAAATATATTTAGTTAGTAGTTATCGACTATATATTATTTAGTCGGTAAATCTAAAAAACTCATGAAAATAAAATTTTACAATTAGAGAGAAATCATACAGACTACATTGTCATTTAATTGGTAAATACCAACGAATGTTATAGTTAGTCGGTAAAAATAAAACTAATAAAAATAAAAATTTTTAATTTGAGAGAAATATTACAGACTAAAGAGAGTTTTAATTGGTATTACCAACTAATTTACTATTAGTCGGTAAAGTTAAAGATCATTAAAATAAAATTTTATAAATCGAGGAAAATTATACCGACTATATGACTGTTTAGTTGGTAATTACTAACTAATTTAATTGTTAGTTGGTAAAGCTAAATCTTAAAAAAGTAAAATCTAATAATTCGAAAGAAATAATACCGACTAAATTATGTTTTAGTCGGTATTTACCAACCAAAAAAGTTTTAGTCGGTACCATTAAAGATCATCAAGTTAAAAGTTTTGTAATTTGAGAGAAATATTATTGACTAAATGCTTATTTAGTTGGTATTTACCAACTAATTTTTCTTTAGTCGGTAAATTTAAAGGTAATAAAAATAAAAATTTTTAATTTGAGGAAAATATTACCGACTAAATAGTGTTTTTGTTGGTATTACCAACTAATTTATATTTAGTCGGTAAAATGAAAGCGCATAAAAGGAAAATTTTACCGATTATATGACAGTTTAGTTAGTATTTACGAACTAATTTAATTTTTTGTTGGTAAAGCTAAATCTTAAAAAAATAAAATCTAATAAGCCGAAAGAAGTATTACCGACTAACGTTTTGTTTAGTTGGTAATTACCGATTAAGCTATTTTAGTTGGTATTTACCAACCACCTTTTCTTAGTCGGTAATGTTAAAGTTCATTTAGTTAAAAGTTTTGTAATTTGAGAGAAATATTATCGACTAAATGATGATGTAGTTGGTATTTACCAATTAATGATATGGTTAGTCGGTAGAGTTAAAGGTAATAAAAATAAAAAATTTTAATTTGAGAGAAATATTAGAGACTAAAGAGAGTTTTAGTTGGTGTTACCAACTAATTTGCTATTTGTCAGTAAAGTTAAAGCTCATGAAAATAAAATTTTATAATTCGAGGAAAATGGTACCGACTATATGACTGTTTAGTTGGTATTTACGAACTAATTTAATTGTTAGTTGGTAAAGCTAAATCTTAAAAGAATAAAATATAATAATTCGAAAGAAATAATGCCGACTAACTTATGTTTAGTTGGTATTTACCAACTAAGCTGTTTTAGTCGGTACTATTAAAGCTCATCAAGTTAAAAGTTTTGTAATTTGAGAGAAATATTATCGACTAAATGATGATGTAGTTGGTATTTACCAATTAATGATATGGTTAGTCGGTAGAGTTAAAGGTAATAAAAATAAAAAATTTTAATTTGAGAGAAATATTAGAGACTAAAGAGAGTTTTAGTTGGTATTACCAACTAATTTGCTATTAGTCAGTAAAGTTAAAGCTCATGAAAATAAAATTTTATAATTCGAGGAAAATGGTACCGACTATATGACTGTTTAGTTGGTATTTACAAACTAATTTAATTGTTAGTCGGTAAAGCTAAATCTTAAAAGAATAAAATATAATAATTCGAAAGAAATAATGCCGATTAACTTATGTTTAGTTGGTATTTACCAACTAAGCTGTTTTAGTCGGTACTATTAAAGCTCATCAAGTTAAAAGTTTTGTAATTTGAGAGAAATATTATAGACTAAATGCTTCTTTAGTTTGTATTTACCAACTAATTTTCTTTAGTCGGTAAATTCAAAGGCAATAAAAATAAAAATTTTTAATTTGAGGAGAATATTACCGACTAAATAGAATTTTTGTTGGTATTACCAACTAATTTATGTTTAGTCGGTAAAATTAAAGCGCATAAAAATAAAATTTTATAATTCAAGAAAAATAATTCGAGGAAAATTTTACCGATTATATGATAGTTTAGTTGGTATTTATGAACTAATTTAATTTTTTGTTGGTAAAGTTAAATCTTAAAAAAATAAAATCTAATAATTGGAAAGAATTTTACCAACTAAAGTATTTTTAGTTGGTATTTACCAACTACGTTTTTTAGTCGGTAATAAAAATAAAAAATTTTCATTTGAGAGAATTGGCTAATTCAATTAACACCTCATAAAATTATGATGCATATATTTAGAAGTGGCTAATTCAATTTTGGACTAAGATAATTCAATAATTAAAATACGCTTTTAATTTTTCTTTCTTTAGTTTATGATTTGAATTAAATTAGACTGTTTAAAATAAAAATTATTAATATAAAAAAATTGAATTATATCAGCACTTTTTGAAGAAAAATAAATGATATTTATATAAAGATAAGATTAATGGGAAGGAAAACCAATGATGAAAAAAGCTTGACTTATCATTAAGATTTTTGGTATTTCTTTAAAATATATATATATATATTATTTTAAAAGAAAAAATTTTAGGGAATGAGTTAGTTGATATTAAACAAAATTTGTCAGCATGTCCTATTTCAATTTTACTTTCAATATTTATTTTTTATTAAATTTTACTTAAATTTTAATTTTTTATTATTTTTTTAATTCCATGATTTTTATTAGAGGCATTACCATTTTAAAAGAATAAAAGAAAAAATAAGGAAAGAAACTTAAAAAATATATATCTAATAAGAATTGAAATTAAAGAAAAGAAAAATGTAAACAATAAAATAAAAAAGGAAGAAAGAGATCATAGTCGTTTATTTTAGGTCTTTATTCTAGACCATCAGATCATACTATATAAATTTCTCTAATATCAATCCAGCTGCTTCTTCTCTTTCGCCGGCCGATTCTTTCACCCATGGTGAGATCGATCACTGCAGAACCCAAACACTTCCTCATCCATTTTTTTTTTTTCAGTCGAGGCACACTTTCAAAATCCCAATTTGGCTACTGTTTATTGCTTCCCTGCTGCCGTAGCACACTCACGATTCTGTTTGGCTACTTTTCTAGGCACGCTCGTGATTTTGTTTTGCTGCTTCACTCGGCACGCTCGTGATTCTATTTTGCTACTTCACTCGGCACGCTCGTGATTCTGTTTTGCTGATGTCTTACAGGTAGATTCCTTTCTATTTTATCTGTTTATAATCTTCGTTGAAAGGTCTGGTTGCCCTGTCCATGGGAATTAGTGGAGTCTTAGAGGAGTGGTTGTTAATTTAGCCAGGATAATAAGTATGTGTTTCGGAGAAAATTCAGCATATTGTCTTTGTTAGTGAAAAAATTCAACTTGGACCTCTTTGATGATGAATCTGTCAGCCCACTACCAAAAGACAAACGCTCAGGCAACTGTATTCTCACATGCTATTATTGTGTATGATTGTGGGATTTTCACTTCATTATTCCAAGCTATCACTTTCGAGGTGGTAATGCAGAAAGTGAGCTCAGCAAATAGGGCAGAGGCCCAAATGCAAGCTTGGGAAACTTTTACAAGTTGCAAGGGAAATCGAATATATTACCATTAATTTGAAAAATGGGTCTTTAAGTGGAAAAGCTGGAAGAAAGAAAAGAACATCCAGTTGGGGACCAACTAGCAAGGCAATTCATGGAAGCAATTGTTCATGCTTGCTTCAGACTTGGGAATGCTAAGAGAGCCGTTAATTTTGCTTTATTCATTTCCATTTTGCTCAACATGCTACATTAGTTTACTTCCCATATTCATCGATTCTCATGGTTACACTTCATTTGCGCTTCAATACTTGTATTTGTCTTCTACTGCCATACTTCCACCTTTTTGTAGACCTAGTCAACGTTCGGTTCAAAACTAAAATGGAACAGAAATCACAATAGTTTAATTTGAAATAGAGACCAGTCAAGATTGAAACTGTATTTGAATTGAACAAAAACTGGACCAAAACTGTCTGGTCCAAGTTTTGGACCAAAACTAAATTTTTATATTGGAAAAAATAAATTAACCATTGAATTTGATCAAGACTCAACCAAACTGAAATTGAAATCAAAATTGGAATCCCCTCAATCCGATTCTACCTTAAAATCGAATCAGAATGCCCCACCTTTGTGCATGAAATTATAGTGCGCAAATGCATACCCTTTGTCCCCTGCAACTTTCATTCCTGTAGAGCTCTCAACTTGTGCTTCAAATCATAGTTTTGATCTATTAGTTTGTTTTCTTTGTTTTTCCACTAGAACAGCCTAAAGAGGTCTTTTACAATTAGCCATTACCCCAATTTAATTCTGCCCTCATAAATCTAGCAACTGGTGAAGGGACACTGAGAGCAAACCTCATCGGAAATATCCAAGACTTTTTCTAGACTATAGCAAGCATGTAGGTTTCCAAATTGGTTTGAGTAGCACCCTAAAACAACCCCAATTCTTCAACTATAAATCACTAGCGATCATAGTTTCATTTCATCAACAGGTATTCAACTTACATTGAATAAATTTTGGAAGAAATATCAACAAATGTAAAAAAATAAAAAAATAAAAAATTCAATTTTAGTTCTATTTTAATAAGATCAACATTATAAAAATTTGGTATAATTTCATAAATTCTAGCATGACAACTAAATAAAATCATGTTATAATTTTGGCAATTAAAATATAATAATGCATATATTTTTTCAATTAATTAAATTTAATATTATTTTATTAAATTTGTTATATTAATCTTAATATTAATATTAGTAAAAATGATGTATGAGGGTTCAGTTATACATATTTCCTTGTATTTAGGCATTTAGGGTGCTGATATTATGCATATTTCCCAAGCAGTAATGTTTCATGGAGTTATTGATTGGTTTTTAATGCTTACGTTTCATGACCATACTATATATAATGTTTGTGGGGCATTTTATTTTATTATTTTGTCTTAATAATAAATTTTAACTTGAAAGCATCCAATCGTTTTATAATATATATATATATATATATATATGGTAGTAGTAGTCTTGTTGTTGCTAAAACTCTTAACAATTATTGTGCTAGCTAACCTTATTTTTTTGATGCATTTATTCTATATGTAAGCAATTTTATAATAACCTTAACTTTTTTCTAAACATATTGAAATATGAATAGAACATGGATGCCCCAAGGAGTTGGATGTATGCCAGGAAGTTGGAAGATGGACTACTGAACCCAGAGTTTGTTAAAGGGTTGGAAGCATTCATCAAGTTTGCTTGTAGTAAGCCGAAATTTATGGATGGGAGTAAAATTAGATGTCCATGTAAAAAGTGCATAAATCGAAAGTACTTACCTGTGGATGATGTCCAGTTGCATCTGTTAAGATGGGGGTTTAGACCGAATTATCATGAATGGACTGCACATGGTGAATCTATGATTTCTTCAAAACCAACTATTGAGTTGACTGTTCCAATTGCAGAAGTTTCCCATGGTGACAATAATCCATATTGTAATATGGTGTATGATGCTGTCGATGCCCAATTTCAACATATGGCTTCAGATGATCCATCTCCGAATATTGAATTTGAGAATATGAAAGAATCGCCTAATTCAGAAGCACAAAAATTTTATGACATGCTAAATGCAGCCGAAGAGGAATTGTGGCCTGGTTGTGACAGGCATTCACAACTGTCAGCCGTAGCTCGGATGTTGAATATTAAGTCAGAGTATCATTTGTCTGAGAAATGCTACAATGCAGTTGTGAATTTCATTAGGGAAGTATTACCGGATGATAATAAATTTGTTGATAGTTTTTACAAGACAAAGAAACTCATACGTGGGTTAGGTCTACCTGTTGAGAAAATTGATTGCTGCAAGCTTGGTTGCATGATTTATTGGGGGGAAGATAGTAGTTTAACAGAATGTAAGTTTTGTGGGCAGGCAAGATACAAGTCTCGAAGTGGGTTAAAAAAGGCAAAAGTAGCATGTAAGAGAATGTATTATTTTCCTCTTACACCAAGACTTTAGAGACTCTATGCTTCTAAGGCGACAGCTACACACATGCGGTGGCATGATGAGCATAACATGGAAGATGATGTCATGTGTCATCCATCTGACTCTGAGGCCTGGAAGCACTTTAATCGTACCCATCCACTATTTGCAGCTGAAAGTCGAAATGTGAGGTTGGGATTATGTACTGATGGGTTTCAACCATTTGGACAGTCAGGACAGCAGTATTCATGTTGGCCAGTAATAATTACGCCTTACAACTTGCCTCCTGGTACATGTATGAAGGAGCCTTATTTGTTTTTATCGACAATAATACCTGGACCACAAAATCCCAAGCAACGATTAGATGTCTATTTGCAGCCATTAATTGCTGAACTAACTCAGTTATGGGAAGTGGGTGTGCAAACATATGATGTATCTAAGAAGCAAAATTTTCAAATGAGAGCTGCTTTAATGTGGACAATTAGTGATTTCCCTGCTTATTCAATGTTGTCTGGGTGGAGCACCGCAGGGAGATTAGCGTGTCCCTACTGTATGGATCATTCAGATGCATTTTCACTGAGTCATGGAGGAAAAATTAGTTGGTTTGATAATCACCGTAAGTTTCTTTCAGATAATCATCCATTTAGACGAAACAGGGTAAATTTCCTTAAAGGAAAAGTATGCATGTCTGAGTCTCCTCCAATTCTAAGTAGCGAAGACATTTTTTTACAGATAGAGGATTTGGGGTTGAGGAGAGTAATAGACATTGATGGTGAAGCAGTTAATTCTGTCATAACCAGAAACACAGGTTGGAGGAAAAAAAGCATTTTTTGGGATTTACCATATTGGTCTTCCAATCTCATTAGACATAACTTAGATGTCATGCACATCGAGAAAAATGTCTTTGAGAATACTTTTAACACAGTGATGAATATAGAAGGGAAAACGAAGGATAATGCAAAAGCTAGGGAAGATATGGCACATTTATGTCATAGAAAAGAATTAGAGAGAAATGTGCAAACGGGCAAATATCCTAAGGCTTTCTATGTTCTCGATAAACAGCAGAAGCATGTTTTATGTGAATGGGTAAAAGACCTTAAGTTTCCAGATGGGTATGTGTCCAACCTAGGAAGGTGTGTTGATATGCAAAAGTATAAGTTTTTCGGCATGAAGAGCCACGATTGTCATGTATTTATGCAGAGGTTATTACCTATTGCATTTCGCGAGCTCCTTCCAAATACAGTTTGGCAAGCATTAACTGAGTTGAGCTTGTTTTTCAAACATCTTACTTCTACAAATATTAAGGTTCAAGATATGGAGCATCTAGAAGCAGAAATTCCCATTATTATTTGCAAATTAGAGCGCATATTTCCTCCTGCCTTTTTTGACTCAATGGAACATCTTCCCATCCACTTTCCATATGAAGCAAAAATTGCAGGCCCCGTACAATATCGATGGATGTATCCTTTTGAAAGGTAATAGATACTTCTTATTTTTCTTTAAATGTTATAAAATGTATCATCAACTTTTTGTAAGCCATTTGCCCTTTTTTCTTTCTAATTTTTAGATTTCTCCGCCACCTAAAGCAAAATGTAAAGAACAAAGCAAAAGTAGAAGGTTCAATATGTAATGCATACTTAGTTGAAGAAGCATCTAATTTTTGTACGCATTACTTTGAGCCTCATGTAATAACACGGGATCGACAAGTACCCCGGAATGATGATGGTGGGGATGATGCTGATTTCAAAGGAAATTTATCAATTTTCAAGTATCCCGGTCGACCATATGGTAGAGTGAAAACAAGGGTGTTGGCTGATGATGAATATAAGGCTGCCCAAATATATGTTCTACTAAATTGCCCTGAAATTGACACATATGTGAAGTAAGTTTATCAACTATCCAAAATTTAAGTTAAGTTTCTAGAATTCCTTGTGAATTTTCCTTTCCCTCTAAAAATGGCCTAATTTAGTTGTTTATGTAGTTTGTTCCTAACTGAATTGCGGCAAACATCACGTAATATTAGTGATGCAGAAGTTGATGAAGCACTAGAAAAAAGATTTGCAGATTGGTTCAAATGTTATGTAAGTATTTATTTGTTTAACTCATTTCATTATCAATCTTTAAAAAATATAATACATTATAATAATGATTTCAATTCTCTTTAACTTATCAGGCAAGGCGAAATATTGATAATAAATTCATCAAGGATTTAGCAGAGGGACCATTAAGAAGTGTGAAATCATATCCTGTGTATTTCATAAATGGTTATAGATTTCACACAAGCAGTCATAGTGCTAATCGATCCACAATGAATAGTGGAGTTTGCATTAGGGGTTCAACATATGGTGACAACTCCAATGATTACTATGGTATCTTGAAAGAGATAGTTCAACTTGAGTGCCCTGCATTACCAATAAAGAGAACTATTCTCTTCAAGTGTGAATGGTTTGATCTAACTCCGAATGTTGGTATTAAGGTTCACAAACACTATAACTTAGTGGGTATCAATCACCGAAAAAGACTAAATAAATATGAACCATTCATACTTGCTTCACAAGCTGAACAAGTAGTTTACATCCCTTATCCTAGCTTAAGACGAGACAAAGCTGACTGGTATGCCACATGCAAAATGAAGCCTAGGTCTGTTGTCATCATGCCTCAGACAAATGTAACAGAGCAAATACCAGACCAAGCATTTCAAGATGAGATAGTAGAAGTGTTACAAGTTAATACAGAAGTAGAAGATCAACAGATTGGACCGTTACATGATTCAAGTGGTGAACTACTAGAGCTTACAACCATTGAAAAAGAGGAACTATTGGATGAGGCAGATCTAAATCATACAATAGAAAGCGATGAAGAAGAACTCCATGAATATGATGATGATAGCGAGGATGATAGTGAATAAATTGTACTGTAATGGATAGTGATCTAAATTTCAAAAGTAATAAATAGTTTAACTTTAAAGTAATGATTGTTATATTATCATATTATTCATGTATATTATGTTATAATTTAACTTTATCAACTATTTGTGACAAGGAGATGTGTATAATAAATGTGTAAGTCAGGATGGCGCTGTTATTATTATTATTATTATTATTATTATTATTGTTGTTGTTGTTGTTGTTGTTGTTGTTGTTGTTGTTGTTGTTGTTGTTGTTGTTGTAACTATTATTTGCAGGTTGTGTTGAGATTTTGGGAACATCCAATTTTAAGGGGAGGTTTTGCTAGATTTTTTGTACAAATAGAATAATTTTTAGTATAAATTAATTTTTCTTACTATGTTTATCTAATTTACAGATATGGTTAGGAGCAGACACAGAGCAGATGCTTCTCATGATGTTAACATAGGAACACCTACACCATCTGAAGGAGGCAGGCCTTTGACACCTCAGTCACAGCCATCAGTGCAGTTCAACGCACCAGTGGCTAGCCAAGAGACTGTAGCTGTGGATGGTTTTGATAATGCACCAAGATCTTTACATGAGTCTGCAGTTCTTAGCTCACAAGATTCTCATCCATCCTTTGAAGCAGAGAGTGATTCTTTAGGGCGACGACGGTTACAACTTCGTAATGGCAAGTGAGTTAAATAATTATATTTTAATTAGTTTATCAAGGTTATGTAATAAAAATGTACCTTTTATTGAAAATATTTTATTCTATATGTTCAGGTTAATGGGTGGATCTACAATCGCTCGGATGATTACAAATACCTTTAAGCAACGGATCGACACTGAGGGTGTCAACTGGAAGGCTATATCAGAAGAGACAAAAGAATTTTACTGGGAAGAATTTAAGGTAACATCAATTTTGTTTTTCTTATGTTCGGTCATATTTTGATCCTTATGTTAATCATTATAGATATGTATTTTTTTATTGTAGAAAAAATGTTGTTGGGAGTCCTTCGAAGAAGCAGGGATAAAGGCTGCATGGAGATCAAAGGCAGCTGTATGCTACAAGGACATGATTGCAGATTTAAAGAATATCAGGAAAAGGCCCTTATATATTTCTGAAGAAACTTGGGCAAAATTTGAGCAGCACTGGAATGACCCCAAGATCATTCAACGGTCAGAGATATATTCTAGAAACCGCCGTGGTGCTGCAAATGCTCATAGACCGTCCACCCACACAGGTGGATCCATAACATATGCTGAATGGTCTAATAAATTGGTTAGTATTTTCACATAAGGAAAAAAAATTATGGATGGTTATTGATGGAAATATGATGTAATGTGATAAAATTGTCATGAAAAATATTACAGATTGTTGTGCGATTGAATTGTGAGATTTTTGTTAATTTCTAGCAGGGGGAAATGTCAAAATATAGGGGAAACTCTGCCCGTTTTTATTTTTGTTTCATAATAAATTTTAATAATTTATTGTTTATGCATATAATAAATAGCTTCTGATAACTGTTTATTTTTGTCTAGGAGAAAGAATTGGGTAGAAAGCCAACTCCAACTGAGTTGTTTGTCCATACTCACACTCGAAAGCATGACAAGGAAACTTTTGTGGACCAAAAATCCAAAGAGATGCATGTATGGTACTCTTTTATTTATTTAACTACAATTTTTTATTGTATTATATGATGAATTAATTATAAAAAAATTTCATTTTTTTATTACATACAGGACGCTATAGTAGCTAGGAGGGAGGAGCTGACACAAACCACACCTGACAACATTGATGAAAATCAACTTTATTTAGACGTAGTCAGAGGTGGGGAGAAGAGACGGAAAGTGTATGGCCTTGGATCTGAATCATCTACTTTTTACCCATTAGTTGGAGCATCTTCTAGCAGGGTGTCTGCATCATACAATTATCAAAATGCTGCATTACAACGACGAGTACAAGAATTAGAGAAACAGCTTGAGGATGAGAGGCAAGCAATGACAGAACAAATGGATCAAATGAAGTTGGAAATGGAGACGAATATGGAACGCATGAGAAGCTCTATGATGGAAGAAATGATGAGATTAGTCAGAGATCTACCAACATCTCTGCCTCCACCTCCACAAAATTGAGAGCATAGAATTTTATATTTGACTTATTAAACTTTAGTTTGCTTTACTTTACTTCTATGAATTTTATATTAATTTATTATATGTAGGGATTATTTTTATTTTGAATTTTATTATTATCATTATTATTATTATTATTATTATTATTATTATTATTATTATTATTATTATTATTATTATTATTATTATTATTATTATTATTAGCATTTTCTTATTAATTTTTAACTTTTGATTTAATTTTAAAATATTTTAAAATTTGAAAATTTAAAAATTACATATATAAATTAAAAATACCGACTAAAATATATAGTTGATACATTTTTTCAAATTAAAATAAATGCAGAATGACCTATTTTTAAATTTTAAAAATAAAAAATATTACCGACCATAACTTTAGTCGGTATATTTTTTAAAAATAAAATATATATTGATAAATTACCGACTAACATCATTCAGTCAGTAATTACCAATTAAGATATAGATGGTAAATAGTGACTATTTTCTCTCCTTACCGACCATCTATACATTACCGACTAAATTTAACTACAAACTGTGATGTCGCTATTTAATTTTAAATAATTAAAAAAAGTACCGACCATAACTTTTAGTTGGTAACTTATGAAAATTAAAATATAATTTGCACTTTACTGACTAAACGTTTTGTCGGTAATTACCGACTAACTTTTAGTCGGTAAATAGTAGAATTAATCCTTATTGCCAATAATCAACCTGCAAAAAATACCGACCAATGCACACGTTTTACCGACTAAACTTTAGTCGGTAATTACCGACTAATAATTTAGTCGGTAATTAATAGCGACAACTTAAATACTGATTAATATCAATTTAGTCGGTAATTGGTCGGTAACGTAAATTACCGACTAATTAAACATATATTTAGTTGGTAATTTTAGTCGCTATATTTTTAGTTTCTTGTAGTGAGTATCAGTAATTTTTGTAAAAATTTTGATAGAGTGCCATCTGTATTTTAAACAAAATAGTTTTTCAAAAACCTGTAAAAAGCACTTCCAATATATTTCTTCAATCCCAAACTCCAATATGGCTCAACACAATTCAATGTCCTCAACATAATTCAAACTCAGTTCAACATCATTTTCAGCAATTTCAAAGATAAAAGGAAAAATAAATGAGTATTTCAAAAGCTGAAATAAGAGAATTGTAATACAATATTTTGATAGGCCAAAATAATTTACAAATTTATTTTACAACTACTCAAGACCAAGTACAATACATACATACAGTGTACATACATTACAATAAAATTTCAAAAATATGGTATACTCAATATACCCGACAGAATCCCAAAATGTAGCACAAGCAGCATACTCTGCTGCTCTATCTGTCTGTCTACCTGCGACAGCAATGAAAAAGCTATCACTGAGTAAAATTTACTCAGTGGTGCACAATAATAATTTAAAATGCGGTATATAAAACTTTTATTGACAATTTATAATTCAAACAATTCACAATTTGTCAAAGCTCACATAACACAAATTTGATCAAACAATTGAATAACACAGTGTTGCCAATCAATAACACAACTTAGGTCATGACACAAACTTTTCCAAACATGCCGTATTGTACACCACGATAAGACATACTCACCCCACTAATCGAAATCAATGATGGAGGTGGCTACCTAGCTAATGAGAACTCATCCATACTCACCTCAGACTAGCAAGTCAAAAAGGGAGGAATATAGTCATACTTACCCCATAAATGAAAGAGGAACATAGTAATATTGTCATGCCAAGTGTGAATCAAAACAATTCCAAATCACAATATTTCATACAAACCACAAATCACATTTTATCTCAAAATTTCCATTTGCAAAGTAGGCAACACAATAATTTCCAAATAATATTCCCAAAGCTAAAACAATAAAAAATTATTCATAACTCATTTCTCCAAATAAATTTTCTGGTAAAAGTAGTGAATATAAAAAGTATTGTGCACAGACCTCGGATGAGTCGCCTCTTGGCCTTGACTCAATGGTCCTTATGCTCTTCAATATCCTTTTCAACTGAAACACACAATTTAAAGTGTTTCAGTACTCAGTTAAATTGTTTCTAATCATAAGGTTCCATAATTAAATTTTATTGATACTACTCCTTTCATTAGTCAACCTATAATGTTGACCCTTGATGCACTCTAGGTGAATTAAGTTTAATGTTACCAATATGTCACATTTTGCATTTCAATATGCTTGCCAATATAGTGCAATTTACCATTTTTACAAGTTGGCATTCATTGCCAAATTATTTCAAGCATCATTGTATGTAAATGTCAAGTTCTCAATTTTTGTGTGCTAGATTGGTCTAGCTTAAAGTCCTATTTCTCTTGGTTTTTAGCTTCTGGTCAAAGAAGCAAAATTGTAGCTCTATGTCTTATTGCACTCGGGACAAAATTTCAGGTCATTCTGAGTTGTATAGACCAAGATAAGGTCAATTTACTAAAGCTAGACAGATTGCACCTTTAGTGCAAAATTTGGTCAATTTTAGGTCACATTTAGTTCTGGCAGTTTTGGTACCCGAACTTGTGCAAGTTATTTGACTTGGTTCTGGCCATTTTTGGTCTTTGGTGTCTTCATAAGAATTGTAGCTCTATGTCTAAGCTATCCATGGTAAAAATTTCAGGTCAATTGGACCTGTTTTGAGTGAATTATGGTCATCCTAATGACTACTGTTTATATGGTAAAAAATCTGGGTTTGCAAGGTTACCATTCAGGATTTGGTCATTTTTAAGGTCATTTTCTAGGCAGAATTTTGGTAGCATTTTCACATGAAAGTTGGCCTATTTGGTGTCTAGTTTCACCCCCCATTAGCCTCATACCAATTGGGTTTACAGTTTTGCACTTATGACCAAATTTAGGTGCTACCAACATACACAACCTGCATTTGAATATCACACTTCCAATTTTGACAATCCTCCTCCTTCCAATACTTCAATATTCAATCAATGGCACTTTTATATATATTGTAAACAATTTCAGCTAATATTTTGGGCAGAACACTCAAGTGCTCAATGCACACAATACACCATTCAAGTTCAACATTCACTTCCACCAAAATTCAATATATCTCAATATCAATATTACACATACACTTCCATATACTCATACCTCAATATCAATTACACATGCTGCCCATAATTTAACACTATCATATTTCATTAATAAACTTCATATTCACACACACAAATTCATGATATTATGGGCTGCAAAACATGACAGTTTGCCAAAGCATCAAGGTCCCATTTCAAACCCTTAATTCAAGCACTAACATGCACATACTTGAACATTAACCTACTACAACTTTCATTTGAGTTAATCAACCTTACTTCCCATCCATTAAATATAGAATAAGTCACTAATCATGCATTTTCATGGCTGCCAAAACTAAGGTTCACCAATACTCAATCATTTCCTCAATTTTTCATAGCAATTCAACTTACCCAAAGCTTAACACAAGGATTAGTGAAGGAAATTGGAAAGATTAAGCACTAACCTCAACTTGAGCTTCACAAAACTTCACCAAATCCTCTCCTTCTTGCTGCCTATTTCTTTCCCATGTTGTGTAGACAAACTTTAGTGAAGAAATCAAGTGGAAAAAGGGGCTCACTTCATGGTTGCATGGAGGTCCATTCATTCGGCCATGGAGTTTCTTCAATGGAGGCTCACGGCTGGTTTTTTCCTAAGGTAGAAGATGAATGTTTCTGCTGTCCCAAGTGATTTTATAGGTGTCCAAGGATTGAGTTAGTGGAGCACTAACTTATAATTAAATGTTTAATTATTTCAAGTTCCATTATTTACACATTTATCTCCCCTTTTTCACTATTTACATAACATATCACAATTTAATTTTTCATGACATTTCTAAAGTGTAATATCATTTATTTTTAATGGAAATTGAGGTCAAAAGGAAACTCTAGGTGTCAAATGACCAAAATGCCCCACTTCGGGTTATATTCCCAATTTTTCGGTAACACCGATTTTTGTCAGTTTCTCGATTTCTCATTTTTCTTTGTACTAATTACTTAATTTTTCTTTGACATTTATAATGTCATTTATACTTCAATAGATGTTTATTTAAGTCTTAAAAATATTTTTCAGGGTTCCCCGGTGGTCCAGGGCTAGTCAACGGTCCACGTCGCAACTTCTCGGTGCGATCACCCATCGCTACGGTTTTTGGCTTGTTTAACTTGGTTACATTTCCTTGATATTATTTTTCCTTTGTTTTTCTTGTATTTTCCTTTCTTGTATGTCATTATTTTATGTCTCCTCACTAACATTTAAATGTAGTTCTAGGCATCCTAGCTGTCCGGACAGACACTGGTCACCGAAACAGTAGAATGCACTACTGAACATAAGGGTGTTACATCTTTGATAAGTACAACTGCTCAATGTCCTTATTTGTTACATACAGTGCATTACATCATAAATATGAACTAACAGAGGGAATCTCCTTGTGTTATTTGTTCAGGAGATATCTTAACTCCAATTTGAAATGGAAGAAGGGGATCGCTCAATTCAGCAATTTGTTGAAGCTGAGGCACAAGGGGAAGCCCTAGCTTTACAGAATGTCAGTGGGTCAGTGGCACCAGCCCCACAAATGCCTCAGTTTTCTGCACAGTTTGCACAGCAGATGGCAGCAATGTTTCAACAAATGGCTGGGGGTATGCTTACTCAAGCTCCATCCCAGACTACTGTGGTGCAACCTCAAGCTCCAGTTAGACAGTATGACGAGCTGTTAAAGTATGGGGCCAAGGAATTTAAGGGTACAGTAGACCCATTAGAGGCAGAGCAATGGCTGGAAAGAATGGACAGAGTGTTCAAGAAGCTGCACTGCCAAGATGAACTAAAATTCGAGTACTCAGTATCACTACTGCAAGGGGATGCGTATGATTGGTGAAAGACCATCCCCCACAGCTTAGCTGAACCACCAGTACTGACCTGGGATGACTTCATCAGAGAGTTTAGACAGAAATACGTCTCAGATGCATATGTGGATCAGAAGCTGCAAGAATTTCTGAGTCTAACACAAGGCAACAGAACAGTGACAGAATATGAGAGGGAGTTCTCCCGCTTAAGCCACTTTGCTGGGAGTCTCCTTTCTACCAACAAGGAAAGGTGCAAGAGATTTGAGACTGGTTTGAAGCCCAGTTTGAGGATGTAAGTAGTGGGATTCAGATACAGTAACTTCTCTGAGCTCATCTCTCAGGCACTTGAGTTGGAAAGAATTGAATCAAAAGCGACCCCAGCAAAAGAAAAGTCAGAGAAGGCTGAAAAATCAGAGAAAGATAAGGGGGAAAAGTTAGTAGAACAAAGTCCTAGTGGTACCTCTGGAAAGAAGAAGAAACTTGGGGGACCTAGCAGAGTTCGAGGTGAAAGGTTTGGAAAGGGCAGATTCTCTGAATAGAGACCCCCTAGGTCTGGTCAGCAGTCTAGCAGAGGTTCACAACCTCCCCGCCCCGGTGAGACTTATGGCAAGGTTCATGGGGGAGAATGCTATTGGGCAATAAGAGCCTATTTTAACTGTGGAGGCAAGGGTCATATTACAAAAGATTGCAAGTACTCCTAGATTCGGTCCAGCTCCTACGACTGCAGAAGGATCTATTCAGAGTTCTGCTCCCAGAGGTTCACAACCAGTTGGCAGAGGAAGAGGCAGAGGTAGAGGTAGAGGCAATGTTTTGGGCAGTCAAGGTACTGTTGGTCAGTCAGCACAAGGAAGTGCTTCAGCCAGGGTTTATACGATGAGACAGCGAGAAGAGGCTGAGACTTCTGATGTTGTAGCTGGTACATTTTCTATCTCTGATCAAGAAGTATTTGTGTTGTTTGATCCGAGTTCAACCCACTCATATGTTAGTGCTAGTATAGTCAGTTCACTTGCTATTCCGTGTGTCAAAATGGGTTTTAAAGTGCTAGTAACTAGTCCGTTAGGACAATAGGTTTGGGTCAATAGAATTTATAGAGACTGTCCTTTGGTAATCCAAGGACATATTTTTCTGTCAGATTTGATTGAAATGCCCTTCAGAGATTATGATATTATCTTGGGCATGGATTGGTTAGCCAGGCATAATGCCATGATTAATTGTAGACTAAAGATAATCACTTTTGGTCTCCCTCTGTACGGTGATGGGGTAATACATGGGGAGAGGCATTTACTGCTATCAAACATCATTTCGGCTGCACTTGCCAGAAGGATGATCAGAAAGGGGCGTGAAGCATACTTGGCACATGTGATAGACACCTAGGTGGGGAGTCCAGCACTCAGGGACATCCCTACAGTATGTGACTTTCCGGATGTGTTTCCTGATGAATTACCAGGATTACCTCTAGAAAGAGAGGTGCAGTTTGAAATTGATGTTATGCCTGGTGTGGATCCAATCTCGATAACACCATATAGAATGGCACCAGCAAAATTGAAAGAATTGAAAGTGCAATTGCAAGAGCTGCTTGACAAGGGCTTTATCCGCCCTAGTGTGTCACCTTGGGGAGCGCCAGTGTTGTTTGTTAAGAAGAAAGATGGCACTCTCCGCTTATGTATTGACTATCGGCAATTGAATAAGGTGACAACAAAGAATAGATATCCATTGCCCCACATTGATGACTTGTTTGATCAGTTGAGGGGTGCAACTATGTTCTCCAAAATTGACCTGAGATCATGTTATTATCAGCTGAAAGTACGAGAGCAGAGTATTCCTAAAACTGCCTTTAGAACCCGTTATGGCCATTATGAGTTCTTGGTCATACCATTCGGGTTAACTAATGCTTTGGCTACTTTTATGGATCTGATAAACACTATCTTCAGACCATACCTTGACCAGTTTGTTGTGGTATTCATAGATGATATATTAGTCTATTCGAGGAGTGCAAAAGAGCATGATAGACGTCTGCGGATTGTACTGCAGTGTAACACCCTCACTGTAGTAATTCCAAACGAATCTACTGTTCTGATGACCGGTGTCGGTCCGGACAACTAGAATGTCTGAAAAAATATTTAGACTAGAGTGAGGAGCCATAAATAACTCAAATATTAATAAGAACAAATTTGGGAAAAATTTTAGAAATAAAATACAATCAAGTTAAATGAGACGATGCCCTAGTGATGGGTAACCCAGTGGGAAGTTGCGGTTTTCGCAGCTAGAAGCCTTAAACCCGGGAGAAAATTCGTGAAATAATTTTTGAGACTCCAGAGAAGAGTCATTGAGGTTTCTATGGCATTAGAATGCCAAGAAAAGACTTAGAAAAATTTTTAGATCAGTACAGACAATTTTAGTCTGTTAAGCCAAACGGAGGGTATTTTGGTCTTTTCGCCTTTAGAGACAATTTTTGACCAACTTGTCCAGTTAAGTAAATAATTATTATGATCTAAAATATGAATAAATATTACAAAAAATTTAATTGAAAATGAGTAGCAAGGAAAAGAAAAAGAAAATGAAAGAAATTGGGAATTATGACATCACATGATGTCATTAACAATGCCTCCACCCAATCACCATTTGACAAAAATAAATTTAAAATGGGAAAAAGCCATCTTCCTCTCCAGAAAAATCTGCCGTCCCAATTCCTCCTCACCATTCTCTCTCAATTTTCTTCATTTCCACCATAGATCCACCATTCCAAGCTTTCATACCACCACCCTCTCTTCACCAAAATTGTTGGAAACCTTGAGGGAACTTCATATCCAGCCTTGAAGTGAAGAAAACACACCAAATTTCCAAGTGAGAAATCTGGCCAGAAGTGGAATACAAGGGGGAAGTGGAGTTTAATTGAAGTGAAGGGTGATTGAAGGTTGTTTGAAGCCAAGAGACCAAGATTAGTGCTATCAATCCCTTTGGATTTTGAAGTTACACCAAATTGATTTAGATTTTGCTAAATTGGAAATTTGATGTTATGTTGATAAATTGATGTGTTGAGATTAATTATGGAGTATTTCAAGTGTATTGAATGTGATTGAAGTTGGTAGTAGTGTGGAATGGGAGGTATTGGAAGTGTTGTGTTTATGTAGGATTTTCTGGACTTTGAGTCCAGTACCTAAATATGACCATAAGTAGAGTTAGGTTATTCCAATTGGTGTGAAACCAATTGGACATAATGACACATTTTTTGTGAAGAAACCATGCCCAGAAAACCAACTTAGGATAACCTAAAAACTGCCCCAATCCGAGTGACCAACATGCTGTCCCTGGAAAATGACCAAATGAACAGTCTTTGTTCAAATAGTCATAACTCAGTGTAGAAAAATTCAACTGATCTGAAATTTTACCAGCATAAATCTGAGACATAGCCCTACAACTTTTATGAATAACACAAATCCAAATTCTGACCATAACCTAGTCAAATTGCCAACCAAACTTAGGTCACCAAATCTGCCAGAACCAGTTTTGCCCAGAATTCTAGATTCTGTCCAATCCGGCCAGTTATGGTGTTTAGGCCATAACTTGAGATACAAAACTCCAAATGGAGTGATTCAAAAAAAGAAATGTAACTAGACACAATAAAGAACAACTTTCATTAAGACAATTTTGTCAAATTCCTAATATACAAATGACCAATGGAACAGTAAACCTAGGGTATGAAATCTGAAAATTTTGAATAACATAAGATAAGCTTTGAAATGGTATTGGAAATTAATACCAATAAAAAATAAAATGCAAAATGTAGTATCTTGGAGAACTTAGGTTCAATAAATTTATTATGTATTAAAAAGTCAATAATTTGAGTGAATAGTAATACAAAGACATAAAGTATAATAACTAAATTGGTAGAGGAAATTAAGGTATAAAATTTAGAATCCATGAAACATTCATGGATTACTTGGAATAGAAATAGTAATTCACCTAAATGACTTAATGAACATTTAAGTTATGTGAGTATATAGTTAATATTTGTATTTCCATTACTAGTAGGTCTAATAAAACATGAGTGATACCACTTGAATATGAAATGAAATTAACCTAGATGGATTGTTGAGTATAAATGGGATGAGATTTACATTAGGATTTATGTTTCCATTACAAATAAGATAATAACACCTTGTATGAGTTATGAATTCATATAAATATTGTAATGAATAAATGAATCACATGAAAATATGAATGAAACATTAGTTCTCTTTATAAGAGAAAGGAAGAATGTTTTGAGTACAATGGTATATGAACACCATTGTTGTGAATTGTGATCAATATGAATGATGTAAGGAATGTATGAATATTATGATGAATGTATAAATTATGAAATTTATCGTGAAATAATGAAGTCATAAAACACAATATATTAATATTTAATGATATTATGTGCCCTTGTATTGCCTAGACATGTGTGTCAGATTGGATAGTATGGCATGCCAATAACGTATTGTTTTAGCAGTACTGCGAAAGGCTTTATGCCTGTATTCATGGCTTTGTGCCTGTATTCATGGCTTTGTGCCCGTATTCATGGCTTTATGCCAACATTCATAGCTTTTATGCCCAATTATGTGTTATCATGGCTTTTTAGCCATACTGACTGCATACGTGGTTGACGTTCTGCGTCCCATGGTATGATGGCCCGAGGCACCGCGGTGTCCAGTGCCAATGACCCATTATCCAGTTTAGTCAGCCTGTCATAGGTTATTTGGGCGGTGAAATTTATTGAAATAAGTTAAGAATATTAGTAATTAAAAATATTAGAAACTAAATAAATGAGTAAGATGACCTAAAATAAATTAAAATAGTTATTTATTAGAAAGAATCGAAATGAACTGAACCAATATTAAAATTTACTTATTATGAAATAATCTGAGACAACCTAGAAAGTATTGAGAAAATGCTAAAAGATTAGCAAAGAAAATTATAACATACATAAATATTGCAAATATGACTTATATAATAATACAAGCATAAATTTATTATTTTTAGATTGTTTTTCTATGTACATTATTACTGTACATTGGTGAAATAAACACTTCCAAGGAAGACTAAATTAGGATAAAACATATTAAATTTTAGAAACCACATGTGAAGTATAAATAAATCTTAATTATTTGAATTATGTTTTATTTCTATCTTTATTTGTATATTATTTCCTTGTTATATTATTGCACTACTAAGCAGCAATGCTTAGCGCAATGGAATTGTTTCCTCGCGATGCTTAGCGCAATAGAATTGTTTCCTCGCGCAGGTACTGAAGGTAAAGCCCAGATAAAAATATTAAACAGAGATTTTGGAGTTCTGATCTGCAGAAGTGCCTGAAGTATTCAAGGTTGTCACCTCCTCAACAATGAATGTAGATAGGGCTCATATAGATCATATTTTATATTTTGTATAAAATGCTTAGATATTGTATTGTAATGTATATTATGAACAGGTAATTAATAGGAATGTGATGTAAATTAATAAATTAGCTTTTTCATATATAATTAATTTATATATCATGTAAATTATGAAATTTTGTAATTATTTTGTGAATTATGTAAATTAAGGAAATTTGAAAATTTTGCTTATGTAATTTGAGAATGTTTACATATGAATTGAGTATGAATGGAAATGTATGAAAATGATTAGGAAATTGAAATGTATGGATGAGATTTGAAATATGAGAAAATTATGAGAATGATTGATGAGATAATTATGATTAGCATGGATAAGATTTTATTTTGAAAATATTGTTGAATTTCAAACAGGTGAATATTGAAATACGCCAAATGATAATAAAATAGGAGAAATTCCGCTGGTTTCTCCGTTAAAAAATAATTGATATTAAATTAAACAAATTCAAAATTATTTAAAAAATAAAGTAAGATAAGTTAGGGTACTCCGACACCGATTATAGCACGCCTTTCTCGGCTACACTGTAGGCGGGTGAGGGGTGTTACATGCAGACTTTGAGGGAGAAATGGCTATACGCCAAATTGTCGAAGTGTGAATTTTGGCTGAAAGAAATATCTTTCTTGGGACATGTCGTATCGATAAAGGGCATCAAGGTAGATCCAAGTAAGATAGAAGCTGTTCTTAATTGGAGACCACCTAGAAATATCACTGAGATTCGCAGTTTTCTGGGTTTAGCTGGATACTACCATCGATTTGTGAAGGGATTCTCCATGTTGGCATCTCCATTGACTAAGCTACTTTGAAAAGATGTGAAATTTCAATGGACAGACAAATATCAGCAGAGTTTTGATGAATTGAAGTGGTGTTTGACTGAAGCTCCAGTCCTGACTTTACCTACTCCGGGTAAAGAATATACAGTTTATAGTGATGCTTCATACAATGTGTTAGGCTGTGTGTTAATGCAAGATAGAAATGTCATTGCCTATGCATCATGCCAGCTGAAACCGCGTGAGAGAAATTATCCAACACAAGATTTGGAGCTTGCAGCTATTGTATTTGCTCTTAAAATCTAGAGACACTATTTGTATAGGGAGAAGTGATACATCTACACATATCATAAGAGTTTGAAGTATCTAGGCACCCAAAAAGAGTTGAATTTGAGACAGAGGAGATAGTTAGATTTGATAAAAAAACTATGATTGTCTAATAGACAATCATCCAGGGAAAGCTGATGTGGTGCCTGACGCCTTAAGTCGTAAGACTATGGCAAGTCTTAGAGTTTCTCCTTTGTCTATGGTACATGAGTTAAGATCATTACATGCCAGCTTAGAGATTAATGATGAGGGGCAGACAGCAGTTGCATGGCATGTACAGCCAGTGTTGATTGATCAGATCAGAATGGCTGCTCAGAATGATGAAAGGTATCAGAAGCTGTTGGAAGAAGTCAGACAGGGCAAAAAACGAAAATTCTCAATAAGAGATGATGGCCTATTACTACACCAGGGCAGAATGTGTGTTCCTAATGGGTTGATTTGAGGCAGATCATTTTGAAGGAAGCACATGAGTCTCCTTTTGCCATGCACCCTGGTGGCACAAAAATGTATAGAGGGCTAAAGGAGCATTACTGGTGGATGGGTATGAAAATAGATGTGGCAGAATTTGTTTCCAAATGCCTAACTTGTCAGCAAGTGAAGGCAGAGCATCAAGTACCCTCTGGTTTGTTACATCCACTACCAGTACCAGAATGGAAATGGGAGAGAATAACAATGGATTTTGTGATGGAACTTCCGAGGACACAGAAGAGTCATGATGCAATATGGGTCATTGTTGACAGACTGACCAAGTCTACTCATTTTCTGCCAGTTTGGATGGACTACAGTTTAGAAAGATTGGCCAAGTTGTACATTGATGAGATAGTAAGACTGCATGGGGTGCCAGTATCCATCGTATTAGACAGAGATCCTAGGTTCATGTGACACCCCTTACCCGACTACAGTGTAGCCGAACAAGTTATGCTAGTGTGCCGGAGCACTCTATTTTATCTGATTTCATTATAGTTCTTGATTTATTTATTCAAAAATTTTATTGAAGATTTAGGCTATTTTTACTTTTATCAAAATCTAACTAAATTGGAAATTTCAAAAATTTTAACGATAATCCGACAAAGTGTCGGCTGTAATTTGGACTAACAGTTCTTCTGAACCTGCCAAAGACAATTTCAATATATACTCAATATTCACAAGTATAATCTCATTATAACTCAAATTCAATTCACATACTAAAATACTTACTTTGAATAGCTTCCATAATTCATAGGTTAATTACATGAGTTTATTTTGTACAAGATATACAAATAATTTACAATGTGCTAGGAATGAACAATATACATAACATGTATAAAATGAGCCCTATCTACATGCATTGCTGAGGAGGTGACAATCTTGAACTCTTCTGACACTTCTGCAGATCTGGACTCCAAAAATCTCGATCGACAGATCTCTGGTTTTACTCTTCAATACTGCGCGAGGAAGCAATTCCATCGCGCTAAGCATTCTGCTTAGTGGTGCAATAATATAACCAGAAATAATATATACAAGTAAAGAAAGAAATAAATGATAATTCAGATACTCAGAGTCAATTTAATTTGGTATGGTATTTCTAGTATCAACGATCTTATATACTAGTTTGTTCCTCTTTGGAAGTGCTTAGTTTATAACTTTTGAGAATACTAGCAGTATATAATTTATTCTATCTGTATTGTATTTCAAGTCATGCGATTATCGCAATTTATATTTTTGTTATGTTTCTTTTGCTAATCTCTTTTGCTTATTCATTCAATACTTAATTTAATTGTCTTGGATTTTCATTATACTTAACTTAACTTAGCTGCTGAATTGAATAATACTTTAATTGATCGCCCAAGTAACCTATACTAGACGATCGGATCGATAACGGTCGTTGTACTGGACACCGCAGTGCCTCGGGCCGTCATACCATGGGACGCAGAACGTCAACCATGTATGCAGTCAGTATGGCTAAAAAGCCATGATATCACATAATCGGGCATAAAAGTCATGCATACGGGCATAAAAGCCATGAATACGGGCATAAAGCCATGAATACAGGCATAAAGCCTTTCGCAGTACTGCTAAAACAATACCCTATTGGCATGCCAAACTATCCAAACCAATCTTGTTAGGTATACTAGGGCATTTGATACTTAAAAATATTAATATATTGTGCTTTATGACTTCATTATTTCATGATAAATTTCAATCATAATTCATACATTCATTTGATCATTTATATGATCACAATTCATATCAATTATCCTTTTATACCATTGTACTCAAAATACTTCTCCTCTTTACAATAATGAGAACTAATGTCTCATTCATACATTAATATGGTTTATTTATCCATTCATTATGTTATTCATATTGATCCCAATTCTAAACAATGGTTCACATGTACCATTGTATTCAAAACATTTTTTCCTTTCTCATTTATACATTCAAGAGTCTACTTATGTAATTACAAATTTTATATTTCAAGTTGAGTTACTAATATTTTATGAATTCCATTTGTGATGGGCATATATGCCCTAACTATCTATTCACATCAATTAGGTGACTTATTTTTCATGTTTCAAGTAATCCATGAATATTTCATGCATTTCAAATTTATGGCCTAAATTTCTTTTTAACAATTTTGACTAGGATGCATAGTCCATATTTGTCATACAATTCTAAGCATTTAAGCTTAGAATTGGTTCTAGGTCTTCATCTTAATTCACTAATCATTTTGATTACTATTCACCATATTAGTCAACCAAAATGTTAACCTTTTTATACTTAATGGATATATTAATTCTAATTACACCAAGATCCCACATTTTGAGTTTTACATTTATTAGTATTAATTGCCAATTGCAATTTAAAGTCCCCTAGATGCATTTCTAATTTCAAATTTTGAATTTCAAGTTTTGGTATCACTATTCACCTCATTGGTCAACAAAAATGTTGACTTTTGCATAGACAATAGGTACATTGGTTTTAACACTCCCGATGTACCACATTTTGCATTTAAAACTTGTTGGAATCAATTACCAAATCCATTTCCAAGCTTATTTCAAGTTTTCATGTCACTATTCACTTCATTAGTCAACTAAAATGTTGACTTTTGCATAGAAAATATGTACATTGACTTTGGCACTTCAAACATACTACATTTTTCATTTAAAACTTGTTGGTTTTGGTCACTTTCTCAAAGCTTAGGTCATTTTGGCAAAATTGCCAATTTTCGGTTTGGGTGCTCAAGTTGCACTGTTTCATTGGTCGATTTACTGTTGGAATTTGACAAAACTTCCTTCATAGAAAATGTTCCTTATTTTGTCTAGTTGAATTTCTTTTTGAATCACTCCATTTGGAGTTTTGTAGCTCAAGTTATGGCCAAAATAAGTTTCTTGTTCACGTGCAATTCATGCCGCTATCATGGGTTACGCAGATTTTGATCCAACTTTGGTCAGTAATTTGATCAAGTTAAGTTCCTAATTTGGTCTAACTTTCTTCATATGAAATGTTCTACTATGCCTTAGGTTTCTATCGGTTCAAGAATTGCCTAAATCCGAGTTTTCTAGAGAGAGTTATAGTCCTCCAAACATTGCTGCTCAAATGAAAATTCTGGAAATCTCAGTACAGTAAACTTCACTTTGCTCAATGATTTGATTAGGTTCTGGTCATAATTTGGGGTAGGTTTCTTCATGAAAGTTGTTTTTCTATGTCTTAACTTGTTGCTGTAAATATTTCAGGTCAATTGACCATATCTACAGTGAGTTATGGCCAAATGAACAGTTACTGTTCATTTGGTCATTTCTGCAGGTGCTGTTGCAGGGTGTCCGGATTGGGGCCAACTTTTGGTCCTCTTGCTTTAGTCTTTTGGGCATGGTTTCTTCAGCAAAAATGTGCCATTATAAGCCTATTTTCATGTCCAATTGGCCAAACATCAATTGGACTAACACAGCCCAAGTTATGGTAGTCCAAGTGGACTGAATTTTCAGTCACTCTACTGCACTAACAAGGCAGCCTACACATTCACTTGGCTATACTATTTTTCAGTCCAATTCATGGTCAACATACCTAAAATGGTCACTAATTGACCCTTATAATGTTCTTTCACAATTTCATAAGCTAAATCCAAATTTCACTTCTCAAAACCCTAGCTTCCAATCCATGAATCATGCAACACATCCCAACTAAGGTCATCAATCATTCATATGTCACTATCTAAGCTTGTATTTAGGTTTTAGCCCAATAAAACTCATCAATTCCTCATCCTATAAGTGCTGGCCAAAATTTGCTTCTCAATTTCACACATGATTTTCTTCAATTTCTTAATTATTTGTTCATATTCAAACTAAATTTCAATAAGTAAACAAGATTAGGAAGTTAATATGCACTAACCTTATTTGATAAAATTCCCAACTTGTTAAACCTTCACTTTCTTTCCTCTTCTAGGCTGCCAAAACCTTCCCCAAGAGGTATGGACAAGTTTTGATGAAGGTGACTTAGGGTTTAGTAGTGGAAATTCATGGGAAAAATGAAAGTGATGAAAGAAACTTCTATGGAGGCTATGGAGAAGAGAGTCACGTATTGGAGGAAGAAGAAGAAGAAGAGCAGATTTATTTTGGTCCATTTTGACTCTTTTAAGTGTTTTAAGAATGCTTATTAACTTGTGATTGGTGGAAGCCTTCCAAATGACATCATGTGATGTCATATTTAGGTTTTTCTTTCATTTTCTTTTCTTTTCTTTTCTACTAGCTTCAAATTAATTTTTCATCAACATTAATTCATATTTTATGTCATAATAATTATTTACTCAACTGGACAAGTCGGCCAAAAATCGTCTCTGAAGGCGAAATGACCAAAATGCCCTCCGTTTGGCTTAACGGGTCAAAATTGTCTGTACCGATTGAAAAATTTTTCTAAATATTTTCTTGGCATTCTAATGCCATAGGAACCTCAATGACCCTTCTCTGGAGTCCCAAAAATTATTTTATAATTTTTCCCCCGGGTCTAGGGCTCCTCGTTGCGAGAACCGCAACTTACCTCTGGTTACCCATCGCTTGGGCACCGACTCATTTGACTTGGTTGTATTTTATTTCTAAAATTTTTTACTAAATTTTTCTTATTAATATTTGAGTTAATTTTGGTTCCTGACTTTAATTTAAATATTTTCCGGACGTTCAAGCTGTCCGGACCGACACCGGTCACCGGAACAGTAGAATGTACGGAGTTGCTACCGGGAGGATGTTACAGTTCACTTCTAGATTCTGGGGTAGTCTTCAGAGAGCCCTAGGAACTAGATTGAACTTCAGTACAGCATTCCACCCACAGACAGATGGCCAATCTGAAAGGGTAATTCAGATCTTGGAGGACATGCTATGGGCTTGTGTGATTGAATTTGAGGGCAGTTGAGACATACACTTGCCTTTGATTGAGTTTGCTTACAAAAACAGCTACCAATCAAGTATTGAGGTGCCTCCATAAGAAGCTTTGTATGGCAGAGAGTGCAGAACTCCCCTGTTTTGGGATGAAGTAGGTGAAAGGAAGATGATTGGGCCCGAAATTGTTCAGCAAACTGAGGACAAGATCAGGGTGATCAGAGATCGACTTAAGACTGCATCAGACCATCAGAAGTCCTATATTGATCTGAAGAGAAGGGATATTGAGAATGCAGTGGGTGAGAAAGTATTTCTCAAAGTTTCCCCTTGGAAGAGAATTATGAGATTCGGCAGAAAGGGGAAACTGAGTCCTCGTTTTATCGGGCCATATGAGGTTCTGGAAAGAGTGGGTCCTTTGGCATATCGTTTGGCACTACCTCCAGAGTTAGAGAAGATACATAATGTCTTTCATGTGTCTATGTTGAGGAGGTATCGATCAGACCCATCTCATGTACTACTAGTCGAAGAAAATGAAGTGAATCCAGACCTCACATATGAAGAAGAACCCATAGAGATTATGGCTTATGAGGTAAAGCAGCTACGGAATAAGCAGATACCGTTAGTGAAAGTGCTGTGGAACCATCATTCGGGCCAAGAAGCTACTTGGGAACGAGAGGAGGACATAAGGAGACAACACCCACAGCTGTTTAGAAACTGATACCAGGTAAAATTTCTAGTTGAAATTTATTTTAAAGGGGGGAGAATTGTAACACCCCTAATTGCATAGCCTGGTATATTTTACTATTCCAATGACCGATGTCGGTCCAGACAAGTAAAAGGATTAGAACCACACTTAAGATAACTAGATAAGCCCTAAACACAAATAATTAGTAATTATCAAATAGTTAAGTATAAATAAGAAAAACAGAACACAAGAAGTTAAAGGAGCCGAGAGTCACAGCAATAGGTGACCTTCTCGGGAAGGACTGCAAAGTCGATTTAAACTCAAATTTTGAACCATAAAATGTGATGCTACGGTCCTTAGGACTATTGCGAACGCAGTGGAAAAGAGAAAATCATAAAAAAGAAATGTTAAGGCGGTCAAATAATTAGGTCAAGGATCCGGAAAAAATATTGAATTATTTATAAACCGGGTCGAACTAGCGAGGGGCAATTTGGTCAATTGATCCCTAGAGCTGACTCTTGACCTAACTATCAAATAAAATCGGAGAAAAGAAAATTTTGGATTCAAGAATTAAATTAAAGAACTAATTGAAAAATAAATGGAAAAAAAAAGGGAAAGAAAAAGTGAAAAAGTTATTACATCATGCATGATGCAATAAACATTATAATTAAAAATTTAAATTTTTGGATAATTTTTGGTCTTACTAAAGGTTAAATATTTAGAAAAAGAAAAAAAAAACAAAACAAAAAGTCCTTCATCTTCTTAAAATTGCCGTGACTCATATTTCTCATCCCTTCCTCACCAAATCCTCCATGGAAGCTCAATTTTAAACTTGAAGACAACAAAATCCCACAATAGAAACTTCATTTACCATAACGAAACTTTGTTTGGGCAACTAGAAAAGAAGGTTCAAGGAGAAAGAAAGAAGAAAGGAAGAAGTTTGAAGAGGAAAAAAATTCTGCATAAAGGTTAGTAATCTAAACTTGAAGTTCTAATTGAATTAATTGTGTTTATAGTTGAATAAACCTAGAAATATACTTAAAATGAAATGAAAACAACTTCGGAGGACTATATGTGAATTTTGGCCAGCCATGGATGTATGAGAATATGATGTGTTTTGAATGAATTAAAAGTGTATGTAAGCTTGAATGAGTTGAGAAATGGTGTTGATATTCTTGGAATCAATTAAATGTAAGAAATCAAGTGAATTAGGGTTTGAACCTACAGTTTTGGAAGACAAAAATTGGAGAATTGGTCAAATGGTGCATTTGAACTTGTTTGAGCTAAAAAATGGTCATGTATGACCAATTGTGGTGTGTAGGAAGTGTTGGAATTAAGTTTGAATTTGGATTGGATATGGTCATTTTGCAGGTAGCATGACCAAGGTCCCTTTCAGGGACCAAAACTGAAAATTTACAAACCCAATTGGTGTGAGGTCAATTTGGAATGAAACTAGACACAAAATGGCACATTTTTCATTTAGGAATCATGCCTAGAAAGTGACCATAGCATAGCGAACAAATTGGCTAAACCCGGAATTGGGCACACTACCCTATACAAAAATGACTAAATGAACATTTGGCCATAACTTAGGCTAGGAAGGTCTAAATGACCTGAAATTTTACCAGTAGAAAGATGAGATATAGACCTACAACTTTCATGAGGAACATAAGTCCAAATTATGCACTTAACCAAGTCATTTAGCCACCCAAAGCTGGTGACCTAAAACTGACAGAACTAAGTTAGTGCCCAAAAAATCTGGGTTAGACCAATCCGGCAGCCATGTTCAAATGGCTATAACTTGAGCTACAAAACTACAAATGAAGTGATTCAAAAAGGGAAATAAAGTTAAGACAATAAGGAACAATTTCTATGAAGAAAACTTAGTCAAATTCTAACAGCAACATGACTAATAGAACGGAAGTAATTTGAGTATTTAATTGTGGTTTATATATGAGAACCCTGAGAAATGATGATTGAGAACTGAAACTGAACAATGTGAGATTTTGATATTGAGACTCTGTTGATGAATTGAGGTTGGGATTGTTTGGAAAATTATTTGGAAGTGTTTTAACAGGTTCCGAAGAACTGTTTTCTTCATTTTTAGCCGGTACTCCGCCGGATTTTCTTTAAAATTTTCGGAACCTCAAATAAATAATAATTTTGATAAATGGCTTAAATAAATTATATTTCACAAATCATATTCAAAAGAATGATATAAATTAATTAAGGTATATTAGAGTGTGCCGGTACACCGTGTGGCATTACTTATTCTGGTACACTGTACACGGGTAAGGGGTGTCACATTTAGTGGTATCAGAGCACGGTTTAGGCGTTTCTGGGCCTAGATTGAGTCCATACCATGCATTGCATTTGTAAGAGTCGAGGTGACACTAATGCAGATCCGTTTGTCTTTCTTATTTTGAATAGGATATGGACCCTTCATCTCAAAGAGCAGTCGAGGAGGAAGTGGAGAGTCATGCTCCACCTGCAGCAGCTGAGACTGGGGGCATGGGAGAACCTGCTCCGCCAGCTCAAGCAGAGCCTGCTCAGCCTCCACAGGCCATGTTCCAACAAATGGCCGATTTCTTTAGACAAATGGCCGGAGTAATGCCAGGACCACCACCACCCCCACCTCCACAGCAGAAATCACACCTGGAAAGGCTAAGAAAGTTTGGAGCAGTGGACTTTTTCGGTAAGAGAGAAGATGACTCTGTTGTAGCCGAGAATTGGTTGAACAGAACGGGCAGAGTCTTAAAACAACTCCACTGCACTCCAGAGCAAAACTTAGAAGCTGCCACATCTTTGTTGTAAGATGATGCATATGAGGGGTGGGATACGGTGTCCAGTGAAATACAGCCAGAAGCTATAACTTGGGACTTCTTCCTCTCCGAATTTAAGAAGAAATATGTGGGTACTGTATACCTGGAAGAGAGAAGAAGAGAGTTCATTAATTTGAGGCAGAGACAGTTGTCGCAATGGGATTTTGCGGTCGCCCGGACGATCACTCACCGAAGTGGGAAAGAGTGAGGAGTCGCCACCTTAGTTTTGAGGGAAACTAAAGAAAACCATTTGAGAAGTTAAATTAAAAATGAAACCACTTCAAAACAGAGATTCTAAGTTCGGGGTCCGTAAACGGGTGGGGAAGGTGTTAGGCACCCCACCTCGTCCCTTAATAAGGGTAAGTAGATTTAATTCTGCGTCCTTTACAAATTAGTTAGAAGGGCTTAGGCGGCAATGTTAATCCTTTTGGTAGAAGGAATGTTTGATTTTTCACTAAATTTGGATCACCCAGATACATAAGTAAATGAGACAACCTTAGTGAACGGGTGTGAGAATCGGATAAGAACTCTCCTCCGATCTTTTTTAAGTTGTTCATTAAAATTTTGAGGGGAGACCGGATAAGAACCTCCTCCTGTCTCTTTTAAGTTATTTATTTGAAGTTTTGAGGATGAGACCGGATAAGAACTCTCCTCCGATCTCTTTCAGATGTTTATTAAAATTTGAGGTTGAGACCGGATAAGAACTCTCCTCCGATCCCTATTTAATGTTTATTAAAATTTTGAAGGGAGACCGGATAAGAATCCTCCTCCGATCTCTTTTAAGTTATTTATTAAAATTTTGGGAGGAGACCGGATAAGAACCCTCCTCCGATCTCCTTTAGAGTTATTTATTAAAATTTTGAGAGGAGACCGGATAAGAACCCTCCTCCGATCTCCTTTAGAGTTGACTTAAAACTTTTAGGCAAGGATAAGATAAGGACTCTTCCGACCCCTTCTATTTTGATGAGACTCGGACAAAGACTTTTCCGACCTTTAAAAATTTAACCACAGCTACGGGTCTTAAGAACCTAAAACTAAGAATTCTGACCTTCAAAAATGCCGGGGATAAGGTTTATGGATATCCTATGGCTGAACGGGGAACACTAGACTTGATTCACTGACCTTTTCATGTAGTCATTTTACCAATATCTATTAATGACCGATCCACTGCTTCGCTTACTTTGGTCTTATTCCATTTCATGACATCTTTGTCGAATTGTCGCATTACGCCGCCTAATAGTTCGCTATCTTCCGACGTGTTATTCGTGTCCTCTTTAAAGGAGACCTCTAAGTTGCAGCTACCTACGCTTACCCAACCATTTACATACTACAAAGAGTTAGAAAACTGGTTTTCGAAATGACGAGATCAATAAAATGAACTGATCACAAAAAAATGATTTGAGAGTGACTTTCTTTGGGATTGCTTGTGCGTAAATGGTCTAGATGTAAGAAGAACAAGGAAAATGCGGGAAATAAACGTAGACACTTAATAAAACAAGAACATGAACTCTTATAACAATATTTTCTCTTGGGTTCTCTTGTACAAAATAACCTTGAAGAAAGTTGCGGATGTATGAAGAACAAAGGAAGTGCAGAAACAAACGTAAATGTGAGTGTGAACTCTTACCGTGAGGAGCCAAATATATTGAAATAACTGAAGTGGTAAATAGTGATGAAGATGGCGGATTGATCACCGAGAGTTGATGTCTGTCGTGAAACCGAGAGATGCTTTAGCTAAAAGGTAACCGGTAAGAACCAGTGAAAGGAAGTTGAGCTTGAACAGAGGAAAGGAAAGCAGAGATGATGAGAGTATGACCAGATAATGAACAAACTGGAAATATGGAGTTCCAGTATTCAAAACCTTTTCCAAGAAAACACTCCTGAAAACTAGTTTCAAAAGTCTTTTAATCACTACAAAACAGCAGAGTAACAAACTGAATGAAGTTTCAGAGTTCCTCCACGATAATAGCAGCCTCTTGCCTATATTTTTTGTCCCCCCCGAACAGTTTTTCATGCAGGTATTTATAGGAATCGGGTGCTCCCCATGAAGGGTCAGGATTTATTTTGAGGAAGATGGAGGGTCAAGATTTTGAAGTACATGATCGGATGTTCAGAAATAAAGAGAATCAAAACGAATGGTCGAGATCGCTTCTCAGAATATTTGTCCTTTTCCTCTTTTAATCTGACGGTCTTGAGTCCTCTTGTCCGGAACGATCTGAGGGCTAAGAGTGAAAAACGCTGGTATTGCCGTCTTCTCTTTTGATCCAAGGGTTCCGGATTCATCCTTACAAGTGAGATCAACGGTGGAGATTGGGATGTACAGGATCGCCATGACATACCTCGCACTGTCAAGATTGCGGGCGATTCTTAGGCGTGCGGTGGAGATCTCGCTCGCCACGCTTTAACTATCTCGGCTCGATTCACGACGGTTATTGGAATTTGTCTTATTCTTTTTGTCTTCCGATCCTCCCTAGCTCCTATTCCGATCTCTCATGCCGATCTCCTATCTCCGATCTCTTTTATCCCTTGATCGACTGGATTCGGTCCAAGCATTAATTACATCTCGATTTTCGAAGCGTCCGCTTCGTTTTCCGCTCAGCATTAAATGCTCATTTTCCCCTATATATACCCCTGTTGATAGTGGCATTTCCTTCATTCGATTTTTCTCTCTTTCTCCTTGTTTCTCGGTTCTAGCTGTTCCGGGGAAAGTTCCGCCACAATCGTGGTTTTGATCCTCTTCCGATGGAATTCCCTATTCCTCGACTGAAAATTTACGACCCCGGTGATTGCTTCCTCAAGTTCATTCGGTTTCTCATCACATTGAGTGTTCCGACAGCGATTCTGATCCACATTGGGTGTTCCGACAGCGGATGAAGCATCCGGTCGGCAATATCCTTGGGATCAGTTATAAACTGATCCTTAGAACACCTGGGAGTATCCTTGGGATAAGTTATAAACTGATCCTTAGATCTCCTGGGAGTATCCTTGGGATCAGTTGTAAACCGATCCTTAGATCGGCCTTTTGATATAGTCAGATCTCCAATGTATTCCGATCCTTAGAGATCGCCCAAATGATGTAGTCTGTCAATGTAATCAGATCTCTAGAGATCACCCAAATGATGTAGTTAGTCCTTTATTGTAATCCGATCCCTAGAGATCGCCCAAATGATGTAATCCGATCTTTTTGGAAATAAAAGTCTTGTTTCTCCAATTATTATCTTATTGATTATTTTCTGATCTCTGATATATTTGTCCGACCTGATTCTTTACCTGAATGACCCTTAACTGATCCTTTATTCAAAATGTTTAACCCATTATGCCGATCTCTAATTAACCGATCTCAGAACGTTCGCTTATTTGAGAACAGCTGTCGAGTCCCTCCAATCGATGCGCTGCCTAGAACTTCGCGAGCATTAAATGCCCGGACTAGTATAAATAGGGGTGGGAGGGTTAGCCAGTTGTTCTCTCATTCCTTTCTCAGCCTCTTGTTCGCAACTTCGAAGTTCTCTCCTTTTCTTCGATGTCTCGACGCCATCGACTCCGTAAGGACTTTGATCTTCTTTTTTGTTTAAGTTCTTTGTTTCTTTGAAAATGAGCGGTGCCGAAGGTCAGAGAGCGGTGAGCCCTCCTTCCATTCAGTTCTCATGGTCATCGTCTAATGAAGAAGAGGCGGTCGGGCCAAGCACGCAACCTGAACCCCCTAGGGTCTCTGCTCCAGGTCGGGGTCGGGTCATACCATCAAGGCTTGCACCACCTTCAAGGAGAGAGACCCTTCCTATAGACGAGCTTCCGTCGGTTCTTCGGGAATCCGACCGCACTCGTTTGTTCAAGAATACAACATTTGTCCTGATTCATATGAACTGATCAAGTGCCATGGCGATGTTCGTGTCGATCACTCCTTTGAAGAGAACGACATAGTCATGGTGTATGAGGAACAGTTAAAGGCCGGTCTTCGATTCCCCCTGGATGACTTCTATAAGGAGGTCCTAAAACTTCACCGGGCGAGCATCGTTCAGATCCACCCTAACTCATGGCGGATTTTAGTAGCCTTCCGAGGCCTATGCCGAGCTAAGGGAATCGGACCTACGGCTAAGGTGTTCGCCGAGTTGCACCGCTATCTCGCCAAAGGACGATGACCATCGGTTCTTTCAGGCGAAGCCTCGTTGCGGGCTCTTTTCCGATCTGCCCTCGTCTCTTAAGAATTGGAAGAATCGTTTCTTCATTGTGAGGAGCAAAGATCCGAGCCATTTTGAGGACTTCCCAGCACGGTGGTACCGGGGACCTTTGCTTCGAATCACATCACCGTGAGCCAAGATGAAAGCCTAATAGTGATGGATTTGAAGAGTGAGGCTGCCACTAAAAAGTATTCTTGTTTGGATGCGGTGACTGCCGAGCTGCACCATTGGACTGTTCAACTGCTCACTGGCCAAGACCGCGAACTTCCGCTCTCTAACCTCGGCATCGGTATTTTCTATATCTCAATTCTCACGACCTTAGCGATCTCACTAACCTTTTCTTTGTGCATTTATGGCGGGTGGTGACGGTTCTAGGAAGCAAAAGAAGGAAAGAGAGATCTCCGGAAGATAAAGGAGATAAAGCGTTTGAACGACTTCAAACACCCTGGCCACGAACCCGGGAGATACAAAGAGACCCACCTCAACCTTCGGTCCGCCAACCATCAAGCCGCCGATCTCCTCCTAGATCGGAAGAGCAGCCTCCGACTCTTGCAGCTTGTCCCAAGCACGGAAGGGGGCCTTCTCAATCTTCCGAGGACCTCTTCTCGTGGCGCTCAAATCGATCGATCGCTTGAAGGATAATCGGACCGTCGGGAGAACCCCGATTTTGCCAAGGTCCCGGATCTACCATCTTCTTTCAGAGGATCGGGACAGCTATCCGGAATGGTCTCGATGATATCTTGACCCAACCATGAGTCTAAATGTGGAGTGTCCGTGAATCGGACCATGGTTCGGAAAAGATCCAGCCGGGTAAGGAGATCGGAAGAAGAATCAAGAAGTGGATTCCTCCGATCCCAACTCTCATCCGCCGGATTATATATCTCAAGTCGAGGGACCGGCAAAGCACCATGAAGAACCGCTGGCCCAACAGAATCGTGTTTTTGATGAGAGTGACCGTGCTCTTAGGGAACTCCAGGCGCATCACGCCAACGATCCGCCAGTCGCTCAACTCATAGAGGAGCTCAAAGCGAAAGATAAGGAGCTTGAGGAGAAAGATAAGGAGCTAAAGGAGAGAGATGAAGAGATGGTGACGGGGATAGCCGGAGCCTATGTGAATGCTCACAAGGATCTCTTGGCCGCACTCCAGGAGCGCTACCCAGAAGAAGACTTTTCTTGGATGGACGACGTGGCTCCTGAGGGCAACGATGAGGATAGTGAGGAGGAAGCCGAAGGTGAGGGAGAGAGGGTGGGTGATCCAAATGTAGATCAGGCTGGGGGTGATCCAAATGTAGATCAGGCTGGGGGTGATCCCCCAGCCGAATAACTTGTACAAATTTATGACATGAAATGGAATGCCTTTTGTTCAATGAATGATTGTGATCGGAAAATTTTAAATCATAATTTGTCTGAGTATTTGATTGTACAAAAAACAAAAACTAAATGTGATTATTAACCTAAGTATGAGAGATCGGAAAGCACTTTAATCATGAGATCGGTAGGGAAAAAATGCTGAACGGAACTTGATTGAAAATTTAACTCGAACACTTAAGATCGGAATCGAACCAAAACTTTAGCTCTTAGACCTTCGGAAAGGAGGTCAGCAGTAAAACTGGTAGGAAAATATCTAGTGCCAGTTCATTTTATTCATCAACAGAGATCAGGAATATACTTGACGGGTCCGGAAATTCGACAACGGGTTTGAAAGGTCGGTAGAGATCGGCGAGGCTTTAATGAATGTGAGGACCTGGCATTGATTCAATTCTTTGTGAGGAGAGATCGGAAATGTGACCGTTTATCAAAGAGGGATCGGAAACGTGATTAGCTGTTCAAAGAAGAATTTTTATTGATTCTAGGGATCGACCAAAATATGGTGTCGACAGCTGCCCCTCTTTACATAATTTCTATTAAAGGAAAAATTTCCGTATAGGAATTATGTAAAGATTCCGACTCATATTTTGGACGATTAGGTATTTGAAATTAGGGAACTAAAGCACACCTAAATTAATGACCTAGAGAATTAAAATCAACTTGGATCTAGAAACCAGAGGTTGATGACAGAAATTTAAATTGCAGGAAATTAAAATCAACTTAGATCAAGGAACCAGAGGTTGATAACAGAAATTTAAATTGCAGGAAATTAAAATCAACTTAGATCAAGGAACCAGAGGTTGATAACAGAAATTTAAATTGCAGGAAATTAAAATCAACTTAGATCAAGGAACCAGAGGTTGATGGTGGAATTGCATGAAATTAAAATCAACTTAGATCAAGGAACCAGAGGTTGATGACAGAAATTTAAATTGCAGGAAATTGAAATCAACTTCGATCAAGGAACCAGAGGTTGATGACAGAAATTTAAATTGCAGGAAATTAAAATCAACTTAGATCAAGGAACCAGAGGTTGATGACAGAAATTTAAATTGCAGGAAATTAAAATCAACTTAGATCAAGGAACCAGAGGTTGATGACAGAAATTTAAATTGCAGGAAATTAAAATCAACTTAGATCAAGGAACCAGAGGTTGATGGTGGAATTGCATGAAATTAAAATCAACTTAGATCAAGGAACCAGAGGTTGATGGCAGAAATTTAAATTGCAGGAAATTAAAATCAACTTAGATCAAGGAACCAGAGGTTGATGACAGAAATTTAAATTGCAGGAAATTGAAATCAACTTAGATCAAGGAACCAGAGGTTGATGACAGAAATTTAAATTGCAGGAAATTGAAATCAACTTAGATCAAGGAACCAGAGGTTGATGACAGAAATTTAAATTACAGGAAATTAAAATCAACTTAGATCAAGGAACCAGAGGTTGATGGTGGAATTGCATGAAATTAAAATCAACTTAGATCAAGGAACCAGAGGTTGATAGCAGGTAATGTAAATTGCATGAAATTAAAATCAACTTAGATCAAGGAACCAGAGGTTGATGGTGGAATTGCAGGAAATTAAAATCAACTTAGATCAAGGAACCAGAGGTTGATAGCAGGTAATGTAAATTGCATGAAATTAAAATCAACTTAGATCAAGGAACCAGAGGTTGATAGCAGGTAATGTAAATTGCATGAAATTAAAATCAACTTAGATCAAGGAACCAGAGGTTGATGGTGGAATTGCAGGAAATTAAAATCAACTTAGATCAAGGAACCAGAGGTTGATAGCAGGTAATGTAAATTGCATGAAATTAAAATCAACTTAAATCAAGGAACCAGAGGTTGATGGTGGAATAGCAGGAAATTAAAATCAACTTACAAGGCAAGTCTAACCTTGACACATGAAGTTCTTTCCCTGACGAAGTGTACTTAACAAGATACCGAAGGCCGATGATTAACGGAGAAGAAGTTGCAAGACTTGACCTATAACCCCATTTTCTTCAAATGCCCCTCTTCTGCTCCCGATTTTCTTCTTATTCTATGGGAAGCGCCCTCGCGGGTTTTCACTTTCTCTCCGTCCACTTAACCAGAAGCGCCCTTTCGGGTTTTCACCTCTATATATATATATATATATATATATTTTTTTTTTTTTTTTTTGGCGGCTATTCCCTGCAAATCTCATAGTAAAGTACGCGAGGTTATCAATTTTTAAATTCAAACCTTATGGCAGGAATTTAACTAATCAATAGCGCATTAGTCAAAGAGAAAGGATAATAAAAAAAATGAGTAAGCAGGAAAAACAAAAGCAGAACGAATGGAGTATAACTTTATCATGGCTTTAGGAAAAATAGACTTTCAAAGGAAAAGGAAAGGTACAAGGATAGATCTCATATATTCCTTTTAGTTGGTTTTGAAGTCTTTTAACTGCCATATTCCAAGTTCTCCGAAGTCCCTTCTTGTGTGATTTGCCTCTCTATCCGGGGGTTCATGCCCCCTTCCTTATTCCTCCAGTTTGGTTCTTGGGACGCCCTTTTTGGTTTTCACCCCAAGAAGGTTTTTTTTTTTTTTTTTTTTTTTTTTTTTTTTTTAGGACGCCCTTTCGGGTTTTCATCCCTTCTCCTTTTTATGCATAGTATCTCTTGAGATGTTGTCGGCATTCACGTGTCTCGAATTCTTCACCGTCCATGTGGGTCAAGATCAAGGCTCCTCCAAGAAACGCCTTTAACCACATAGGGTCCTCGTAGGTTGGTGACCATTTGCCGGGGATCGCTTTTGGTTCGGTAGTACTTTCTTTAGCACTAAGTCACCGGGTAGGAATTCCCGTGGCGACGCTTTATCAAATGCTCGCCATTCTCCTCCGATATAATTGCCCGTGACATGTCATTGTTAACCTTTTCTCATCCAAAGAAGTTTAATCGATCCAACCTTGACTGGATCCATTCTGACTCACCAATTCCTGATTCCTTCAGAATTCTTAGGGAAGGAATTTCAACCTCAACAGGTAATACTGCTTCCATCCCGTAGACCAGTGAGTACGGAGTTGCCCGCTTGAGGTTCTTATGGAAGTCGGTATGCATGAAGAGCATAGGGGAGCATGTCATGCCAATCCCTATATGTGCCCGTCATTTTCCGGATTATCCTTTTTAGATTTTTGTTCGCAGCTTCCACCGCTCCATTCATCTGGGGACGGTATGGGGAGGAATTGAAATGTTGGATTTTGTATTGATCACACGCCTTTTGAATCTTCTGACTGCTCGTGTTCTTGGCGTTATCGCGACAATTTCATTCGAGACCATGTCGGCATATGATATTGTTTCAAGAATTTGAGAAACGTGTTCTGCGTGATGTGAGCATATGATGTCGCCTCGACCCACTTGGAGAAATAGTCGATGGCTGCAAGGATGAATCTGTGCCCATTGGATGCTTTGGGATTGATGGGACCAATCACATCCATGCCCCACATTGCAAAAGGCCATGGTGAGACGAGATTGAATGACTTGTGAGGTGGCACATTTATCGGATCTGCATAACCGACACTTGTGGCACTTCCTAAATACTCGATGCAATCCTTTTCCATTGTGGTCCAAAATACCCACGCCGCATGATTTGCTTAGCCATCATGTGTCCATTGGCATGGGTTGCACAATTTCCCTCATGAGTCTCACAGAGGATTCTCTTCGCCTCTTTTGCATCCACACATCTCAATAATTCGCCGTTGGGGCTTCTCTTGTATAGAGTTTCTCCACTGGGGAAGTATCCCAATGCTAATTTCCGAATCATCTTCTTTTCATTTTTGCTTGCCCTCGAGGAATTCTCTAGTTCTCGCAGAAACTGTGATATCATGATACCAAGGCTTTCCATCTGCTCCTCTTCAATCATGAAGCAAGGCGTGCTCATCCCTTACTCTAATCTTCAACGCGTCAAACGTCGCTCTTCTTCGATTTGAGCCATAACGGCCAGAGTAGCTAAAGCATCAGCAAATTGATTCTTGTCTCTACTCAGATGAGTGAAAGAGATTAATTCGAATTCCCTGATCATCTCCAGTAAGTACTTCTGATATGGGATCAACTTGGGATCCTTAGTTTGCCATTCTCCCTTGACCTGATAAATTATCAGAGCCGAGTCTCCATACACCTCCAACTTTCTGATTTTCATCTCCATAGCAGCATGTAGACCCATTACACAAGCTTCATATTCTGCGACATTGTTGGTACAGTCAAATCCCAACTTAGCAGCTATTGGGAAGTGCTTTCCTTCTGGGGATACTAGTACAGCTCCAATTCCATTCCCGGATAAATTGACTGCACCGTCAAAATACATTTCCCACACATCGAGTGACCCCTCTTCTTCGTAGTCTACTTCATTAATATGTTCGTCAGGGAACTCAAAATCCAGAGCTTCATAATCCGGGATAGGGTTTTCCGCTAGGAGGTCAGCAATTACGCTACCTTTTACCGCTTTCCGGGTCATGTAGACTATATCATACTGGGAGAGTATAACCTGCCACTTGGCTATCCTTCCCGGCACGAATGGGCTTTCGAATACGTATCTGATAGGATCCATCCGGGAGATAAGCCATGTCTTGTGATTCAACATGTAGTGCTTGAGGCGATTTGTCATCTGTGCTAACGCGCAGCAAGTCTTTACTAAGAAAGAGTTCCTTGACTCAGAATTATTGAACTTCTTGCTCGTAGTAAATGGCCCTCTCTTTTCGGTATCATCATCTTTGTCCCAAAACACATCCCATAGAGCTCGTTGGACCGCCATGTACAGATCGAGGCACGCTGCCACAAAGTGACCAATCTCGTGGGTTTGACAAATCTTGCTTGATTGTCTCGAAAGCCTTTTGACAATCCGAATTCCATTGGGTAGGATTGTTCTTCCGAGTAGTCTGAAAATAGGCTCACTTTGGCAAGTGAGATTAGAAATAAATCTTGAAATGTAGTTCAACTTTCCTAGAAAATCACGCACCTCCCTGTCTGTTGTTGGGGACGGCATTTCTTGAATAGCTCGAACTTTGTCTGGATCCACTTCTATCCCTTTCTCGCTTACTATGAATCCCAATAGTTTTCCCGACCTAGCTCCGAAGATGCATTTAGCAGGGTTCAGCTTCAACTTGTATTTCCTGAGCCTTCGAGCACCCTCCTCATCACCGAACGTGGCTCTCTTCTCCCGGATTTAATGATCATATCATCCACATATACCTCCACTTCTTTATGCATCATATCGTGGAATAATGTGACCATTGCGCGCTGGTAAGTAACCCCGGCATTCTTCAACCCGAAGGGCATGACCCGATAGCAAAATACTCCCCATTGGGTGATGAAAGCAGTTTTATCCTTGTCTTCCTTGTCCATCGAATCTGATTGTACCCTGATGCCCCATCAATACACGAACACCTACCCAATCCCGCGGCATTGTCAACTAACACATCAATGTGAGGGAGAGGGAAATCATCTTTCAAACTTGCTTTATTAAGGTCCCTGTAGTCAACACACACCCAGACACTCCCGTCTTTCTTCATTACATCGACGACATTAGCCACCCATTGGGGATATTTGACAACTTCCAAGAATCCGGCGTCATGCTGTTACTTGACTTCATCACGAACCTTGAGCAAGGTGTCGATTCATTCTCCTCGATTCCGCTTCACCGGATCGTTCTCGAATTAAAGGAATCTTGTGCGCCACTATCCGAGGGTCCAAACCGACCATATCGTCATAGCTCCATGAAAATACGTCGAGAAATTCCTTGCGCACCGATCATATCTCCCAATTCCTCACTCCACTATCTTAAGTTCCCTTTTACTTCTTCCGAACCTAAGTTTATTGCGCGCTTTCATCTTCACAAGGCACGAGGAGGGTTCATCTTTTCATTGCTTTCTTCTGTAAGGTCTTCCTCAGAATTACTTGAAGTAATGGCAGTTATGGGGATTTCAAAATTAACCAGAGGAATTTCTGAGTCTATTGGATTATTAGGTGTTAATTGATGAATGGTCCATGGACAAAATGATCAAGTGTAGATAACCAGAGGTACTTTACTCGAAATTGAGTACAGGGATATCCTCCGTTGTCCAGTTGTCAAGCTCCTGCTCCTCAGCCATGGGTGAAATTAGGGCCTCATACAAGGAATCCAGTTGGATGACATCTATGGATGGATCATCTGGCGATTCTTCTGTACTTGCCGGATGTTGGATGACCGGTTTGGCGAAGATCTCCGTAATTCTCGGGACTATTTTCATTTTTCCCGTCCCCTGGTCAAACCTCTGATCCCGAAGCATCCTCCTCATCCAGAATCGCCCATCCACGAGGGCATCCTCCTCATACCCCAAACCACAACGGCCTATTTTCTGAATAGCCGGTATAGGCTCGACGATTCCTTGCAAGGCAGTGCCCAAGCCTTTCCCCTCTTGATACCCGTTTCTTGACATTACTTTGGCCACCATAGCCATAGCCCCTTCCTTCCCAGTATCTTGCAATTCAAGGGCCTGGAAAGAACTCTCCAATGATTCCTCAGCCGCTTCCACATAAGGAAGTGATTGCGGCTTGGTGACCAGTATGGCCTCTTCGCCCCTTACTGTGATGATTTTGCCGTCCTTAATGTATTTGATCTTCTGGTGTAAGGTTGAAGGAACAGCGTTTGCAGAGTGGATCCACGGCCTCCCTAATAACATAGTGTAAGCCGGCTCAATGCTCATCACTTGAAACGTGACGTTGAAAGTACATGCCCGACTTGGATTGGCAAGTCAATGTCTCCAAGACCTCTCTCCCGGTACCGCCACGTGCTCTTACCACCATTGCACTTTGACGTATATTCGATTGGTCAACCAGAGCTCGCTAAGGTCGCACTAGGCAATACATTGAGGGTCGATCCGTTATCTATGAGAAACTTGGCCACTATACAATCCTTACACTTCACGCTACATGTAGAGCTTTATTGTGCCCTAAGCCCGCAGTGGTCTACCTCCTCTTCGTAAAAGGCTACAGAGCCGATGCCCGGATTTGTCCTACTATTTTCTCAAACCGCCGGAGTAATGTCGGGGTTCACAAAGGCCCGATCCAGATTCTTTGTAGGGCTTGTCGGTGGACTTCCGAGCTCGGATCGGTGATAACAATGAAATTCGGGCGGGGTTTTTCTCAATTGCTCCACCACGCCATACTCGCTCTGTTTCATTATTTGGAGCAGCAGCTTCTTCATCTTCCTTGTGCTCCATAGGCTCGCTTCCTCGCTTTCTCAACCTCCTTTTCCGTGTTTCTCGGATGACTCTCCCATTTTTACTTTCCTTTTCTTTTCTCTCTTTCTTCGTTCAGAACACCTCCCACTTCGAGTTATAAACTCGACTTCTTGCTCAGGTGGAGAGGATTTTGTTGCAATAACGGGTCTAGAATTGGCTTGGGGAGTAGTGTTGCTAGCAGGTCCAGCATAAGTCATTCTGAAGTGCTCGTGAGGAGTGAAACATGGTTTTGGTGGTGCCGGAGGTGAGGCAAGACTGGGAGCAGATGTCGCTTGACGCCTCGAGTGAAAACTTGGAAGTTATAATTCCAAGGGACAGCGTGAGTATTGGTGATGGGGAGCTGAGGTGGAGTTTGGATAACTGTTACCGGCGGAGAGGCTACCGGGGGTGAGAAGGTGATTCTGGGTTTGGAGGTAGAGGCGTTCTGGCTGTATCCGGTGGTGTTCACTCCTTTTTCCGTTTTTAGCCTTGTCTGGCATCTCAGAACCCTGAGAGACAATAAGTTCTGGACTTCTTGCCTGAACCCCTCACAATCTCGCAGCTCATGGTCAGCTGTCCCTCCATGGTAAGGACACCTCGTACTCTCTTCAAATCCTGCTACCTGAGGGGAAAGGTGACCTTCTCTTACTGATATGGCAAAAATTTCTTTGAAATAAGGGACCAACTTGTCCACTTCCGGTGTTGATCCTTCTCCCTCAGACTCTATCATATTCACACCACTACCCGCATTATGGTTAGGTAGTGGGTTTGAGGTGACATTGGGGAGGGAACCATTTCCCTCGATTTTCAACCACCCGTTCCGGATTAGAGCGTGCACTCTCCCTCTGAGTGCCCTGCAGTTGTCAGTTGAATGCCCTTGTGCTCCTCCATGATACTCACAATGGGCTGTGGCATCATACCACCTGGGATATGGCGGCTGGATTGGGTCTAAAGGGACTGGTACGATTTGGTTTATACCGACAAGGTATCGGTATATTTCACTGAGAGGGAGGGGAAGGGGTGGATCAGGATTCCTTGGAGGTCTTGGGTTATTTTGTGGTGGCCGTGGTTGAGCTGGAGGAGGAGGTGGTCTTGGTTGGAAATTTGCAGTGGGGCGATTGTGGGCGTGGTTGTGAATAATTAGGGAAAGGGGGTGGGATGTTCGCGATAGTTGGGCCATGAGAGGGAGGATATGGCGGTAGTTATTTTGGGGAATTGGGGAAAATTATTCTGCCTAGTGATGGAATGCACATCACTCTCCTTTTCTTGCCAAAATTGGCGCTTTTTCACGTGGTTCTCACCAACTCTGTAGCCTTCCTATTCTCGGGATTAGCTTCAATTCTCTCACCGCTTGGATGATATCCGAGAAACCGTTGGAGGTATTTCCAATCATCGAGTTGAAGTAGGAGCCTTCAATGTTTCAATGAATAGGAGCAGAGTTCATTGTCGATCACGGAGGATATACTGCAGCCTTCTCCCTCCATCGTTGGGCATCGCTTAAAACCTTCCTGCCTTTTCTGCACTGTGTTCGAGGTCCCTCCTTGTGGGTGCCGCATCACAATTGAATTTGTACCGCTTAAGAAAGGTATCGGCTAAGTCCTTCCAGAGTGCAGCTTGCTCTGCCCAATTGTATGCACCATCTCGTAGCCGCTCCGAGAGGCTCTCGTGAAAGAAGTGAATGAGAAGTCTATCGCCTTAAGGCGCATTTTGGCAATGTAGGTTGCCGTGTGGATGCGGGATCCGAAGTTTCCCGTATTTGTCGAAATCAGAATCTTGAATTTGGGTGGTACCACCACATCCGCACCAATCTCGGTGACGACACATCGATCGAGCCATACATGTTCAACCCTTCTATTGCTCTCAATCTTTCTTCTAGGCGTATAGTTTCTCGCTTTCTCTCGCCCTATGTTCTCCTTCCACCGCATGATACACTCCTCCAACCGGAGCCGAGGGGTGGAGTAAACCGAGGGATCGGGATTGAATGGTGAGGCTCGGCATTTGAGACGGCCGTAATAGGAAAAAGGTGGGTCATTATTTATGGTCACCGGATTGACAAAGTGATTGTCGGTCCGAATGGGAGACCAAAGGTAAAAGAGGTTGAAGCTTTGAGGATCATTTGTTGTAGGAGGCGGAGGAGGTAATGGTGGGCTAGGTTCAAGCAGGTTTGCTCGAGACATTTCCTTCATTAGTCTCATAATTTCGAAAGTCGATCCTTCAACTCGAGACCTATCCTTGTAGGTTCTGCATTTGCTCCCGATTTTCCATTATCTTCCTCGTTCGAGATCTTGTTAAGTACACTCGCTTGGGTTGGATCGTGTGCTTGGTCAGACTTGCCTTGTTTGAATCAATATTGATTTCCTGTGAAAGATAAAAAAATTTAAATGAATTTGAGTTTTGCAAAGAAACTAAAAGCCCTTGTCCGACGAAGGATACAAAGGGCGCTTGAGAGCCGTTGGAGTCCGCAAAGGATAATCGCCTCAACTTTATCATGGCATCGTTCGATAGTCTGACCGTGAATGACGGGATTGAATGCGCATTTATGATACCTGTCCATATAGCGCATTTCAATTTTTCACATAACCCTAGCGAGGGAGTTCCTACGGGAGTCATATTATTCATTCACAAATCTGCTTAGACAATGGTCCAAAAATCATTTCATTAATCAATAATTTGTACAAAGATATTCTTTACATCGGCCTAGGTTCTGGGAGGTTCTTTATAATGAGATGACATTTTCTGAGATACTCATATAACCTTTCCTCTTGTTTGGCAGGATCGAACATTTTCAGAGCATACTTGGATTCAGGTAATAGTTCCTTTTTTCCCTGTGCTATCATTTTCTCCAACTGGTCCACATTTTCTTTCATTCTTGATATAGGCGGCTTGTTTCTTTTTCTATTTCCTTTCTTTAGCACACTCTTTCAAGATGTCGTTGATGAGGAGTGCCTGTTCTTTTAATTCAAGCTTCTTCTTCTTGTTTTCCTGTTTATACTCTTCAACGAGTACTTCTTGGTACTTCATCCTTTCCTGAAGCTTACTATTCTGCCCTTTCATCTCTTTGACCTCAGCTTAGAGAGAATTTCTTTCTTTTTCCCACTGTACCTCTTGCTCTTCGAACCCTATCCTTTCGGCCCTTGCCTCTTCCTTGAGCTTTCTTACCCTTCTCTTAAGTTTCTGTTGGTCCTCCAATTGTTTCATTCGCTCTTGCACTGTGAGTTTCGGTATTTGCCTTTTGTAGCGAGTCAACCAAAGCGATTATCGCCTTCCTCTAATAGGGCATCTTGGCGAGGTTGTCGCCCTGAATTCTATGGTAGAGCGCTCTTGGTCCCTATCGCCTCCATTTAAGGTAATCGTCCGAGGCACTCGGGCCTTTGGGTGATCTCTCCATTAGAGTGATGTTTTCCCGTGACTTGCGAGCCATTTTCAACCCTTCTTCTTCCTTGAGCTCATGGTAGAAGTGACCTTGGTGGTATTCTATAATGTTGATCATGTACTGTGTTGAGCCAAACTGCCTCATTACCAGTTCTGTATTGTAACTTGTATACCCGGTTATTACAATTAGGGACACCGATCAATACCTCTGTACTAATCAAGACGGGTTGGCTTGACGCCCACGCCTTCCTCCAACAAGAATCATGGCTATTGAAACTCAAAACTGCTCCCGCCATCGCTTTTTCATTCTTCAAGCCGATCACTAACCGGTCATCTTCTCAATGGGAGGCTGGTCAAGGTACCAAGTCAATCCTTTTGTCTCCACAGACACATGTGACCGATAGTCCAGGTATAATAACCGAGAGCAACACTTAATGGACCCTTTCCCTGTTGTCCGCAGTAGTTAGGGTTAACAAGGTTTCGGCAAGGATTGCCAGACGGATTGATCCCCTACCTTTCCACCGCCCAAAATACCTCCACCGCATCGCTAGTGATGATCCCCAATGGCCCCGGACAGGATCGCACCATAGATTCCCAAGGCGAGTGCTACTAAGCTTGATCCCATTGTTTCTCTTGGAGGTGATGATCTAACCGCTTCTCAAGGTACATCCAATGCCATCCATGCGTGTTCCCTTTGATCGCTTTCCGACTTCACTTCTTCCGGGAGAACCCAACATATGTGCCAACCGCTTCTGTGTCCGCCTATGCTTGAGGTGTAAGTAGATCCGATTCGCAATGAGTATGGGATCCCCAAAGAATGCTCGATATTCCTCCATAGCGGGGCCGTATCAATGTCATTGAAAGAGAACACTCCGCACTTAGGATTCCAAACCGTCAACATGGCTTTTAATGCAGGATTTGGACCTTGACTTGCATTAAGGTTGCAATCCTTCCGCATTTCTTCAAATCGCACCTTGACTGGTCGGGAAGCAACCTCCATCTATTAGATGCACTCGAGGTTGTTCATTTTAACCTCTATTTTGTCCAGATCTAGCGAAGGTAGCGAGCTAACAGTGCCTCTAAGCATCATTTTGCGAGGGTACCGACTATGAACCGATTCGACCAAAGTTTAGCATTCGAGCCTTTTCTCGATCGACTCGAGGATGCCATGATAAAAATGATGCCTATCCTTTTACTGCACTCGGTTTGGTAACGCTCATGAGAATTTGTTAGTAAGACAAATTAGGTAATTTTGAATCATACTGTGATAGTAACACGCACACATTTATCAAAGTAGGAAAATGTGTAGGCGTTTTAGTAGGATTCAAGATTACCTAAAAGAAATGAACAAAAGGAAATTAAAGCAATAGGTAAGAGTAAGTATGCCCCTTTTGTCCTATAGTAGGGAGACTCCTAACACCTGTAAGCGCTACCTATCCGGATAGTTCTATCTTATGAGGCGCTTTACTACGGCTTTCACTATCGTGACGGTTTAGCTCAGATCTAATTTTTCTAATAGCCACAGTTCCCAAATTGCCCCTATCAGAAACAAGAGAGCCCCATTCTACCCCCATGATATTGTCGGAAAATTCCACTGTATCACGGTAAATAGAACAATTTTCAATCTGAGCAGAAGCCTTCACTGATACTAACGGGTAAAACCCACTGCATCGCTACATGACCCTCCTACTTTCCTAAAAGGGTAAGAAAGCCCTGTTAGGACCATAGTGGGTGAGGACATTGTGTAAGTGTTCAGTGTGTGAAGGGACACTTTTACCTCTTCCCAATTCAGGGATTTTATTTTTCCATTTTTTCTTTTTCCTTTTTCTTTGAAATGAAGAGCAATCAGAGGAGATAGAACAGCAAAACAAAATAGTTAGTAGCAATAATAATTAGCATATGAGACATCGCCGAGTGAGCCCTCTAAATATAATTTGATCTGACAAAAATTAAGCCTACTTTTGGACCTCCGTAATGGGGTTGGGTCAATAGTCCCTGGAGTCGCTAAGTCGTCGAATGGGATTTGCGGTCGCCTGACGATCACTCACCAAGTGGGAAAGAGTGAGGAGTCGCCACCTTAGTTTTGAGGGAAACTAAAGAAAACCATTTGAGAAGTTAAATTAAAAATGAAACCACTTCAAAACAGAGATTCTAAGTTCGGTCCGTAAACGGTGGGGAAGGTGTTAGGCACCCCACCTCGTCCCTTAATAAGGGTAAGTAGATTTAATTCTCGCCCTTACAAATTAGTTAGAAGGGCTTAGGCGGCAATGTTAATCCTTTTGGTAGAAGGAATGTTTGATTTTTCACTAAATTTGGATCACCCAGATACATAAGTAAATGAGACAACCTTAGTGAACGGGTGTGAGAATCGGATAAGAACTCTCCTCCGATCTTTTTTAAGTTGTTCATTAAAATTTTGAGGGGAGACCGGATAAGAACCCTCCTCTGGTCTCTTTTAAGTTATTTATTTGAAGTTTTGAGGATGAGACCGGATAAGAACTCTCCTCCGATCTCTTTCAGATGTTTATTAAAATTTGAGGTTGAGACCGGATAAGAACTCTCCTCCGATCCCTATTTAATGTTTATTAAAATTTTGAATGGAGACCTGATAAGAATTCTCCTCCTATCTCTATTAATTTATTTATTAAAATTTTGGGAGGAGACCGGATAAGAACCCTCCTCCGATCTCCTTTAGAGTTATTTATTAAAATTTTGAGAGGAGACCGGATAAGAACCCTCCTCCGATCTCCTTTAGAGTTGACTTAAAACTTTTAGGCAAGGATAAGATAAGGACTCTTCCGACCCCTTCTATTTTGATGAGACTCGGACAAAGACTTTTCCGACATTTAAAAATTTAACTACAAATACGGGTCTTAAGAACCTAAAACTAAGAATTCGACCTTCAAAAATGCCGGATAAGGTTTATGGATATCCCGTGGTGAACGGGAACACTAGACTTGATTCATCGACCTTTTCATGTAGTCATTTTACCAATATCTATTAATGACCGATCCACTCTGCTTCGCTTACTTTGGTCTTATTCCATTTCATGACATCTTTGTCGAATTGTCGCTACGCCGGCCTAATAGTTCGGCTATCTTCCCGACGTGTTATTCAGTCCTCTTTTAAAGGAGACCTCTAAGTTGCAGCTACCTACGCTTACTCCAACCATTTACATACTACAAAGAGTTAGAAAACTGGTTTTCAAATGACTGAGATCAATAAAATGAACCGATCACAAAAAAATGATTTGAGAGTGACATTCTTTGGGATTGCTTGTGCAGAAATGGTCTAGATGTAAGAAGAACAAGGAAAATGCGGGAAATAAACGTAGACACTTAATAAAACAGTAACATGAACTCTTATAACAATATTTTCTCTTGGGTTCTCTTGTACAAAATAACCTTGAAGAAAGTTGCGTATGTATGAAGAACAAAGGAAGTGCAGAAACAAACGTAAATGAGTGTGAACTCTTACTTGTGAGGAGCCAAATATATTGAAATAATCGTGAAGTGGTAAATAGTGATGAAGATGGCGGATTGATCAGCCCGAGAGTTGATGTCTGCGTGAAACCGAGAGATGCTTTAGCTAAAAGGTAACCAGGTAAGAACCAGGTGAAAGGAAGTTGAGCTTGAACAGCGGAAAGGAAAGCAGAGATGATGAGAGTATGACCAGATAATGAACAAACTGGAAATGTAGAGTTCCAATATTCAAAATTTTTTTCAAGAAAACACTCCTGAAAACTAGTTTCAAAAGTCTTTTAATCACTACAAAACAGCAGAGTAACAAACTAAATGAAGTTTCAGAGTTCCTCCACGATAATAGCAGCCTCTTGCCTATATTTTTTGTCCGCCCTGAACAGCTTTTTCATGCAGTATTTATAGGAATCGGTGCTCCCATGAAGGGTCGATTTATTTTGAGGAAGATGGAGGGTCAAGATTTTGAAGTACATGATCGGATGTTCAGAATTAAAGAGAATCAAAACGAATGGTCGAGATCGCTTCTAATATTTGTCCTTTTCCTCTTTAACTGACGGTCTTGAATCCTCTTGTCCGAACGATCCGAGGGCTAAGAGTGAAAACGCTGTATTGTCGCTTCTCTTTTGATCCAAGGGTTCCTGATTCATCCTTACAAGTGAGATCAACGGTGGAGATTGGGATGTACAGGATCACATGACATACCTCGCACTGCCAAGATTAAGCGATTCTTAGGCGGCGGTGGAGATCTCGTCGCCACGCTTTAACTACCTCGCTCCGATTCTCGACGACGGTTATTGGAATTTGTCTTATTCTTTTTGTCTTCCGATCCTCCCCTAGCTCCTATTCCGATCTCTCATGCCGATCTCCTATCTCCGATCTCTTTTATCCCTCGATCACCGATTCGGTCCAAGCATTAATTACATCTCGATTTTCAAGCGCCCGCTGCTTTCCGGCAAGATTAAATGCTCATTTTCCCTATATATACCCCCTCGTTGATAGTGGCATTTCCTTCATTCGATTTTTCTCTCTTTCTCCTTGTTTCTGCTCTAGCTGCTCGGGAAAGTTCCGCCATACAATCGTGGTTTTGATCCTCTTCCGATGGAATTCCCTATTCCTCGACTGAAAATTTACGACCCCGGTGATTGCTTCCTCAAGTTCATTCGGCTTCTCATCACATTGAGTGTTCCGACAGCGATTCTGATCCACATTGGGTGTTCCGACAGCGGATGAAGCATCCGGTCGGCAATATCCTTGGGATCAGTTATAAACTGATCCTTAGAACACCTGGGAGTATCCTTGGGATAAGTTATAAACTGATCCTTAGATCTCCTGGGAGTATCCTTGGGATCACGTAAACCGATCCTTAGATCGGCCTTTGATATAGTCGATCTCCAATGTATTCCGATCCTTAGAGATCGCCCAAATGATGTAGTCTGTCAATGTAATCGATCTCTAGAGATCACCCAAATGATGTAGTTAGTCCTTTATTGTAATCCGATCCCTAGAGATCGCCCAAATGATGTAATCCGATCTTTTTGGAAATAAAAGTCTTGTTTCTCCAATTATTATCTTATTGATTATTTTCTGATCTCTGATATATTTGTCCGACCTGATTCTTTACCTGAATGACCCTTAACTGATCCTTTATTCAAAATGTTTAACCCATTATGCCGATCTCTAATTAACCGATCTCAGAACGTTCGCTTATTTGAGAACATTGCCGAGTCCTCCAATCGATGCGCTGCCTAGAACTTCGCGAGCATTAAATGCCCGGACTAGTATAAATAGGGGTGGGAGGGTTAGTCAGTTGTTCTCTCATTCCTTTCTCAGCCTCTTGTTCGCAACTTCGAAGTTCTCTCCTTTTCTTCAGTGTCTCCGACGCCGATCAGACTCCGGTAAGGACTTTGATCTTCTTTTTTGTTTAAGTTCTTTGTTTCTTTGAAAATGAGCGTGCCAAGGTCGAGAGCGTGAGCCCTCCTTCCATTCGGGCCTCATGGTCATCGTCGATGAAGAAGAGGCGGTCGGGCCAAGCACGCAACTGAACCCCTAGGGTCTCTCGCTCCAGTGCCTGGTCTGTCATACCATCAAGGCTTGCACCACCTTCAAGGAGAGAGACCCTTCCTATAGACGAAGCTTCCGCTTCTTCGAACTGACCGCAATCGCTTGTTCAAGAATACAACATTTGTCCCGATTCATATGAATCGATCAAGTGCCATGGCGATGTTCGTGTCGATCACTCCTTTGAAGAGAATGACATAGTCATGGTGTATGAGGAACGCTTAAAGGCCGGCCTTCGATTCCCCGATGACTTCTATAAGGAGGTCCTAAAACTTCACCGGCGAGCATCGCTCGATCCACCCTAACTCATGGCGGATTTTAGTAGCCTTCCGAGGCCTATGCCGAGCTAAGGGAATCGACCTACGGCTAAGGTGTTCGCCGAGTTGCACCGGCTATCTCGCCGAAAGGACGATGACCATCGGTTCTTTCAGCGGCCTCGCTATGGCTCTTTCCGATCCGCCTCGCCTCTTAAGAATTGGAAGAATCGCTTCTTCATTATGAGGAGCAAAGATCCTAGCCATTTTGAGGACTTCCCCCGCAGCTGGTGGTACCAGGGACCTTTGCTTCCGAATCACATCACCCTGAGCCAAGATGAAAGCCTAATAGTGATGGATTTGAAGAGTGAGGCTGCCACTAAAAAGTATTCTTGTTTGGATGCGTGGATCGCCGAGCCGCACCATTGACTGCTCACCGCCATCGCCAAGACCGCGAACTTCCGCTCTCTAACCTCGCATCGTATTTTCTATATCTCAATTCTCACGACCTTCGCGATCTCACTAACCTTTTCTTTGTGCAGGTATGGCGGGTGGTGACGGTTCTAGGAAGCGAAAGAAGGAAAGAGAGATCTCCCGGAAGATAAAGGAGATAAAGCGTTTGGAACGACTTCAAACACCCCGTCACGAACCCGGGGAGATACAAAGAGACCCACCTCAACCTTCGGTCCGCCAACCATCAAGTCGCGATCTCCTCCTAGATCTAAGAGCAGCCTCCGACTCTTGCAGCTTGTCCCAAGCACGGAAGGGGCCTTCTCAATCTTCCGAGGACCTCTTCTCGTGGCGCCCAAATACCGACGATCGCTTGAAGGATAATCTGACCGCCGTGAGAACCCCGATTTTGCCAAGGTCCCGGATCTACCATCTTCTTTCGTGAGGATCGGATAGGCTATCCCGAATGGTCTCGATGATATCTTGACCAACCATGAGTCTAAATGTGGAGTGTCCGTGAATCGCATCATGGTTCGAAAAGATCCAAATCCGGGTAAGGAGATCGGAAGAAGAATCAAGAAGTGGATTCTCCGATCCCAACTCTCATCCGCCGGATTATATATCTCAAGTCGAGGGACGGCAAAGCTCCATGAAGACCGGGCCGAACAGAATCGTGTTTTGGATGAGAGGGACCGTGCTCTTAGGAAGTCCAGCGCTTCACGCCAACGATCCGCCAGTCGCTAACTCATAGAGGAGCTCAAAGCGAAAGATAAGGAGCTTGAGGAGAAAGATAAGGAGCTAAAGGAGAGAGATGAAGAGATGGTGACGGGATAGCCGAGCCTATGTGAATGCTCACAAGGATCTCTTGGCCGCACTCCAGAGCGCCACCTGTAAGAAGACTTTTCTTGATGGACGACGTGGCTCCGAGGGCAACGATGAGGATAGTGAGGAGGAAGCCAAGGTGAGGGAGAGAGGGTGGGTGATCCAAATGTAGATCAGCCGGGTGATCCAATAGATCAGCCGGGGTGATCCTCACCAATAACTTATACAAATTTATGATATGAAATGGAATGCCTTTTGTTCAATGAATGATTGTGATCGGAAAATTTTAAACCATTGTTTGTCCGAGTATTTGATTGTACAAAGAAACAAAAACTAAATGTGATTATTAACCTAAGTATGAGAGATCGAAAGCACTTTAAACATGAGATCGTAGGGAAAAAATGCTGAACGGAACTTGATTGAAAATTTAACTCGAACACTTAAGATCGGAATCGAACCAAAACTTTAGCTCTTAGACCTTCGGAAAGGAGGTCAGCAGTAAAACTGGTAGGAAAATATCTAGTGCCAGTTCATTTTATTCATCAACAGAGATCAGGAATATACTTGACGGGTCCGGAAATTCGACAACGGGTTTGAAAGGTCGGTAGAGATCGGCGAGGCTTTAATGAATGTGAGGACCTGGCATTGATTCAATTCTTTGTGAGGAGAGATCTAAATGTGACCGCTTATCAAAGAGGGATCTAAACGTGATTAGTCGCTCAAAGAAGAATTTTTATTGATTCTAGGGATCGACCAAAATATGGTGTCGACAACAGTTATCAGTGGCCGAGTATGAGAAGGAATTCGTCCGATTAAGCTGCTATGGAAGGGAGATAGTCCCTAATGAAGCTGAAAGGTGTAAGAGATTTGAAGAGGGATTAAATGATAACATAAAGATCCAGCTCACTGCCTTGGGAATCACGCACTTAGCAAGTTAGTGGAAGCCGCAATAAGGGTTGAAAAAGTGAGAATCGCGGAGCGCACTGTATGATAGACAGCAGAAGAGGGGCCCGGTCGCCTAGCTCATCTCCCGCACTGGAAGAAGTTCAGAGGTCCACCGCACGCAGTTCAGCCACCACATGGTCGTGGTCACTCGTGGGCCTAGATCACGCTTCACCCCTAGGAGAGTTCACCCACACCATCGGGGCGCTCCAGTGGATGGGGTTCAGGGACCAGCCCCAACATCTTCTCGCATGTCCACACCGCTTGAAATGGCACAAGGGAGAGTGTTGAGAGTAATCGTGCTCGCTTGAGATGTGGGTCGGCTGAACATCACCGAGGAACCGCCACGCAGAACTACTACAACCGCCCAACACAAGCGCATGCACCGCTCCTACACCACGTAGGGGTAGAAAACTGCAAGTCCGAGGTTGTAGGACCATCGCAGAGGCTCAGATCTCGAGCCACAGAGAGGCCGATAATGCACCACCGCCGTAAATTATGCCCCGAGAGCTCAGAGGAGCAAGATGCCCTGACGCCATCGTGGGTAACGCTCTCCTCTACAATACTCCTGCATGCATTAGTGGATCCAGATCCACTCACTCATACATCCGCATCAACCTACCGTAGAAAGGGGGATCAGTAGGGAGAGTGACCAAGACATTCTGGTCACTAATCCATTGGGCCACAGTGTAGTGGTGAACAAAGTATACAAGGGTTGCCCGTTAAGGATTCAGGGTATGAATTCTTGGCCGACCTGATTGAGTTACCCTTCCACGAGTTTGACGTGATTTTGGGAATGGACTGGTTGTTACGTCATCAGGCAATAGTTGATTGCAAATTGAAGAGAATTTCCCTGAAAACTTCTAGGGGTAATGAGATCACTGTTGTGGGTGAAAGGACAGATTTCTTGTCCAATGTCATCTCAGCCACAGTTGGAAGAAGAATGATGAGAAAAGGCTGTGAAGCCTTCCTAGCACATGTGGTGGATACTAGGCAGGCTAAGCCAAACCTGAGTGACATACCCAAAGTAAAAGACTTCCCAGAGGTATTTCCTGAAGAATTGCCCGGTTTGCCACCAGAAAGAGAAGTTGAATTTGCTATTGAGACATCGCGGCACAAAGACCCATTTACATTGCTCCTTATAGGATGGCACCCACTGAATTGAGGGAGTTGAAAACTCAGTTGCAAGAGTTACTTGATAAGGGGTTTATACGCCCCAGTGTGTCACCATGGGGAGCTCCAGTGCTGTTTGTGAAAAAGAAGGATGGGACTTTGAGGCTATGCATTGATTACCGGCAGTTGAATAAAGTGACAGTGAAGAATAAATATCCGTTGCCTAGAATTGATGATTTTTTTGATCAGTTGAAGGGAGCAGGAGTATTTTTGAAAGATTGATCTCATATCAGGGTATCATCAGTTGAGGGTGAAGGATGTAGATGTGCCCAAGACTGCATTCAGGACTCGATATGGGCATTATGAGTTTCTGGTGATGCCCTTTGGCCTAACTAATGCACCAGCGGCATTCATGGACCTTATGAACCGTATCTTCCATCCATACCTAGATCGGTTCGTAGTGGTCTTTATTGATGATATTTTGGTGTATTCCAAGACCAGGGAAGAACATGATGAGCATTTGAGGATTGTTCTACAAACCCTGAGAGAAAAGAAGCTGTATGCTAAGTTGTCCAAGTGTGGCTTTTGGTTGAATGAGATTGCATTCCTTGGACACATAGTGTCAGCTGATGGGATTAGGGTGGATCCCAAGAAAATAGAAGCAGTGATGGAATGGAAGCCTCCCAGGAATACAACTGAGGTCAGAAGCTTCTTGGGGCTAGCTGGGTATTACAGAAGATTTGTGAAGGGATTTTCCCTAATAGCTGCTCCAATAACCAAGTTATTACACAAGAATGTCAGATTTGACTGGAATGACAAGTGTCAGACCAGTTTTGAGAAGTTGAAGGCTATGTTGACAGAGGCACCAGCAGCACAAACAAGGTCGTGAAAGGACTTCGTGGTCTATAGTGATGCCTCACATAATGGGTTAGGGTGTGTATTGATGCAAGAGGGAAAGGTGGTCGCTTATGCTTCCAGGAAGCTAAGGCCACATGAACAAAATTACCCTACCCATGATCTAGAGCTTGCAGCAATTATCTTCGCACTGAAGATATGGAGGCATTACTTATATGGTGAAAAATGCTACATTTACACAGACCACAAAAGTCTAAAATATTTGCCAACTCAGAGGGAGCTCAACCTTAGACAGAGGCTATGGATTGAGTTCCTGAAGGACTATGATTGTGTAATTGACTACCATCCTGGGAAGGCAAACGTTGTTGCTGATGCTTTGAGCAGAAAATCCATCACAGCTTTGAGATTATTGAATGCCCGTCTAACTTTGATTCGAGATGGAGCTATTTTGGCTGAGTTGCAAGTGAGGCCAAACTCACATACAGATTTTAGATGGGCGTATGCGATGAAAAGTTAATGGCTATTATGAGCAAAATCTCAGAGGGAAAAGCAACTGACTATGAGGTGAAAGCAGATGGGTGTCTGTATTACAAAGGAAGACTGTGTGTACCAGATGATGGGGAATTAAAGGCCAGTATTCTAAAAGAGGCACACACCAGTGCATATGCTATGCACCCAGGAAGTACAAAGATGTATCATGATCTGAAGCTTCAATATTGGTGGCCTGGTATGAAGAAGGACATAGCTGACTGTGTGACTAAATGCTTGACGTGTCAGCAAGTCAAGGCAGAACATCAAGTTCCATCAGGTTTGCTACAGCCTATACGCATACCTGAATGGAAATGGAATCGGGTCACCATGGATTTTGTAAGTGGTCTACCTCTCACTCGGAAGAAACATGATGCAGCATGGGTGATAGTTGATAGATTGACGGTCAAGACACTTTCTCGCCGCTTAGGACTGACTACTCACTAGAGAAGTTAGCAGAATTGTATATTAGTGAGATAGTTAGACTGCATGGAATTCCACTTTCCATCATATCTGATCGAGACCCAAGGTTCACATCGAGATTTTAGAAAAAGTTGCATGAGTCCTTGGGTACACAACTCCATTTCAGCACAGCTTTCCATCCTCAGACGGATGGGCAATCTGAAAGAGTAATCCAGGTAAACAATTGAAACCAATTAGATAAATACACATATTGAACTGAAATGGTAACAATAACATGAAAAATACGTCAGGTCCTTGAGGATATGCTGAGGAGTTGTGTCATTGAGTTTGAGGGAAGCTGGGATAGATACCTCCCACTGGCAGAATTTGCATACAACAATAGCTACCAAGCTAGCATCCAAATGGCCCCATATAAAGCAATCAGATGGGAGAAAATGCGTAACTCCAGCAGGTGTTGGACAATTAGGCGAAGACAAATCGTAGGACCGCACTGTGAAACAGATCGAGGAGAAAGTAAAACTAATCAAAGCCAACTCAAGGTTGCCTCGCATGCATGTAAATCTTATGCCGACCTGAAGAGAAAAGAAATAGAATATGCGGTTGGCGAAAAAGTGTTCCTCAAGGTGTCACCGTGGAAGAAAGTATTGAGGTTTGGAAGGAAAGGTGTTAAGCCCTAGGTTCATTGGCCCATATGAAGTCATTGAACGTGTGGGTCCAAAGTGGCCTATAGGCTAGCTTTACCACCGAGCCGACAAGATCCATAATGTGTTCCATGTGTCCATGCTCGTAAGATACCGCCGATCCTTCACATGTCATCTCCGTGGAAGAAATTGAAATACAAATGGATTTGACATATGAAGAAGAACCTCTACTGATCCTCGGCTCTGAAGTAAAAGAATTAAGGAACAAACAGATTCCATCGTGAAAGTGCTTTGGAGGCACCACAACACCGAGGAGGTAACTTGGGAAAGTGAAGAGACAATGAGGCAACAGGTAAATTTCGAGGACGAAATTTAAATTAGAGGGGAAGAGTTGTAACACCCTCCCTGTAGCAACTCCGCACATTCTCTACTGCTCTGATCGGTGTCACCCCATAGCTAGAACGTCCAAAAATATTTAAACTAAAGTCAGAACCATAATTAACTCAAATACTAATATCAAAAATTTAGTAAAAATTTTAGAAATAAAATACAACCAAGTTAAACGAGCCTATGCCCAAGCGATGGGTAAACTGAGGGAAGTTGCTTTCGCAACGAGGAGCCCTAGACTGGGAAAATTATAAAATAATTTTTGGAACTCCAGAGAAGGGTCATTGAGGTTCCCATGGCATTAGAATGCCAAGAAAATATCTAGAAAAATTTTTCAATCGGTACAGACAATTTTGACCCGTTAAGCCAAACGGAGGGCATTTTGGTCATTTCGCTTTCAGAGGTGATTTTTGGCCGACTTGTCCAGTTAAGTAAATAATTAATATGACATAAAATATGAATAAACATTACTAAAAATTAAATTGAAATTGAGTAGAGAAGAAAAGAAAAGAAAATGAGAATAAATGTCAATTTTGACATCATATGATGTCATTTAAAGGAATTCCCACCAATCACATTAAAGCATAACTTAAGTAAGTGATAAAAGAAGACAAAAGACACCAAAAAAAGGAATAAACAATCTGTTTCTTCCCCAAATGAAAGAGCAGCCGTTTCCCTCTTTTCCCATAGCCAAACCTCCATTGATTTTCAATCCAAAGCTCAAATTCCCTCTTCATTTCACCCTAAAACCCTAGAGACCTTTCACTAAAATTTATCCTTGCACCTTGCAAAACCTCTTGGCAGCCAAGAAGAAGAAAGAAAGTGAAGTTTGGGGCTTGGAAAAATCTGCCTACAAGAGGTTAGTGCACGTATACACCTAAAGCTCTTTATTTCTATGTTGAGGGACTTGAAATAAGTAAGAATTTGTAACTAAAATGAATAAAAACTATGTGTGTGTATGGCATCAATTTCGGCTGCCCTAAGGAAGGAACAAAGGTGGAGTGTTTGTGATGGTTTTAATGGACTTAGAATGAATTAAAGATTATGCTTAAGGTGTATATACACATATATAATGAATGAAAGTGCTTAACTAGGTATATGGGTGAATTGAAATAGAAACTAGGGTTTTGAAAAGTGAAAATTTGACTTGGCTTAGGAAATTGTTAGAGAACATTTTAATGGTCAATTAGTGACCATTTTAGGTAAGTTGACCACAATTTGGACTGAAATATACCATGGCCAAGTGAATGTGTAGGCTACCTAAGGATAGCAGCAGAGTGACTAAAATTTCAGTCCACTTACACAGCCATAACTTTGGCTGTGTAGGTCCAATTGGTGTTTGGCCAATTGGACATGAAACTAGGCTTATAATGGCACATTTTTGCAGAAGAAACCATGCCCAAAAGACCAAAGCAAGAGGACCAAAAGTTGGCCCTAATCCTGATACCCTCGCAACAAAGACTGCAGACTGACCAAATGAACAAGAATTGTTCATTTGGCCATAACTCACTGTAGATATGGTCAATTGATCTGAAATTTTTTACAGCAACAAGTTAAGACATAGACAAACAACTTTCATGAAGGAATCTACCCCAAATTATGGCCAGAACCCATCCAACAAAGTGATTTCAAGCCATCGCTCATGTTATCAGAATATGGTAATTTCTGCAGAATGGAAATCCGCCAGCTGTGGTTTTGGACCATATCTGAGTTACAAAACTCCAAATGGAGTTATTCAAAAAGGAAATTCAACTAGACAAAATAAGGAACAACTTTCATGTTTGCCATTTCTTCAAATTCCCATCGCAAAAGGTCCAATGGAACAAGAAAGTTGAGTTACAAAATTGAAAATTCTGCTTCCCTTGGTTTAAACTTTGAAATGGTATAAATGCTTAATGCCGACAAGTTTTGAATGACAAATGTGGTATATTGGGAGTGCCAAAGTCAATGTACATATTTTCTATCCAAAAGTCAACATTTTTGTTGACCAATGAGGTGAATAGTGACACCAAAAACTTGAAATTCACAAATTGAAGAATTTAAAAGTTTCAAATGCCCTAGTATACCTAACAAGATTGGTTTGATAGTTGGGCATGCCAACAGGTTCGCTTAGCAAGATCGCACATGGCAATATGCCATTCGTGATTTTATGGTTTTTAGTCATTCGACCTTGTATTGAGATTTGGCCTTGTGCTCGATATTATTTACAATTGTTAGTCGCTCATGCACACCGAGATGCATATGTGACCGATGGTGTGACGGCCCGAGGTACTTGATACCCAAAGCGCTTACCCGCTTATCCACCCATTGCCTAGTGTAGGTTACTTGGGCAACCAAATGAATTAAAGTGGACAAAGTTAATGATATACAAATTCAAAACAAATGAAATATATACATTCACTACATATCTATTTTCTTGCTATTTCTTTTATTTTATTATTGCACCACTAAGCATTATTGCTTAGCGCGTTGCTTTTGCCACGCGTAGGTTCTGGAGATACAGATCGTGAGCCCAAGAGACCGCATCGGGTGAGTTCATCTTGCAGCTCGCACGTTGTCCGTGTCACCTCACTACCGCAAAGGCATTGGTAGGGCACTAGGTGTCATTTTATCATTTTGTAATTAAATTTTTATTTTCTCATATGTATTTGGATTTATGTAATGTATTTTGAGGTTCATGTAAATAATAAAGATTTATGGTTATATATGGAAGTAATTTGAGTATTTAATTGTGGTTTATATATGAGAACCCTGAGAAATGATGATTGAGAACTGAAACTGAACAATGTGAGATTTTGATATTGAGACTCTGTTGATGAATTGAAGTTGGGATTGTTTGGAAAATTATTTGGAAGTGTTTTAACAGGTTCCGAAGAACTGTTTTCTCCATTTTTAGCCAGATTCACGTGATTTTCTTTAAAATTTTCGGAACCTCAAATAAATAATAATTTCGATAAATGGCTTAAATAAATTATATTTCACAAATCATATTCAAAAGAATGATATAAATTAATTAAGGTATATTAGAGTGTACCGGTACACCGTGTGGCATTACTTATTCTGGTATACTGTACACGGGTAAGGGGTGTCACAAATGTTGAAAATTTTACTAGGTGGAAATTGACAAATTACTAATAAATTAGGGGAAACTCCATCGGTTTCTCTAATAAATTAATTAGACCTAATTTGATAAAATTAAATGAGATAATCAGGAAATGTTATAAGATAAGTTAAGACGCCCGCAAGACCGTGTGATATGCCTCGCCACTACATCAGAACGTAAAAGGTGTCACAGCATGTCTAGCTTTAGGCGGCTAATTAATAGTCATTTGTAACTATTATACTGTAAACATTTAATCAAGCAATTAAGATAATTTCAAGCATGTAATAATTCACAACAATTTTTACATAGATAAATAAAACATTTCATTGTTAACTCTTCAATTGAATTTCACTAATCTTACTTATGAAATGTGCATATGGCAACAAGTTATCTATTAACAAAAATAAAATCCAATTTATAAACAAAAGAGCAACTCATTTAGCTTGAAAGCTTATCATTTCATTATTTCTATTTAATGGCCCAATTCCTCTATGGTATAACTTTCCTTATTCTGGATACTGAGATTTTAATGCGACACCTTCTTTCAGATGTCGCCTTATGTTTTCTCTTTTAGATGTTGTCTTGCTTGTCCATTTTACAATAGCAATACCTTCTTTCGGATGTTGTCTTACGTGTCCTTTTTACCACAGTAACACCTTCTTTCAGGTGTCGTCTTACGTGCCTTTTTAGAATCAATACGCAGTATTGCGACCGTCTTTACATACTCATAAATATAGATTCATTTTAGTTTGCAGATATGCTAGCTTATCCCTCTATTTGGCATGCCAAACTATGACACCCCTTACCCGTCTATAGTGTAGCCGAGCAAGATATGCCACGCAGTGTACCAGAACACTCTATTTTAATTCAATCATTTTTTATTCTTCCTAATTTATTTTTTTCATAGTTATGAAGTACAATTTATGAAATATAATTCATTTAAGTCATTTATTGAAATTATAATTTATTTGAGGTTCCAAAAATTTTATAGAAAATCTGGCAGAGTACCGGCTAAAAATGGAGAAAACAATTCTTCGGAACCTGTGAAAAACACTTCCAATAATCATTTCCACTCATTCTCAAACTCCAATAACTATCAACATGGTCTCAACATTAGCAATCATTTCAAGTTCTCAATATTAATCCACAAATTATATTAATTAATCAACTAAAATTTCATGAAGATATTCTCAAATTATATTAATTAACAAAATTCTTCAAATATGTACATCAACATATGATTACATAAATTTACTATTTACATGAGTTCATAATTTACAAATCACAAACTACTACCTATTAAAAAATGCAAAAAAAAAAAATTTCAAAAGGGACCTAAAGGTCCTACCACTGATACATTGTAGATGAGAGGTGACTCTAACTCTAGGCAGATCTGTGACCTCAACCAGTCTGTGGTCTGCTGGGCTCTCTGTCTGTCTCTCCAGAACCTACGTGTGGCAAAAAGTGATGAGCTAAGCAATAATACTTAGTAGTGCCAATAAGAAATTAAAAAGAACTAACAAAAATAAATAAATAAATAAATAAATATGCAGTAAGTGTATTGATGTCTCATGCTAACAAATTTTTTATAATTATTGGTAGTCTTATTTATTTGGTACTTGTTATATTCATTATTTTATTAAATTTTTCAACTTTCATTTTTGGTTGCCCAAGTAACCTATACTGGATGACTGGACTAGATAAACGGGTAACCGCATCGATATCAAGTACTCGCCGTCACACCATCGGCCACATATGTGTCTCCCGGCAGGCAAATGTAATGTTTAATAAGTCAGACTAATATTAGGCACAAGGCCAAGTCTCAACATTAATGTCGAATGGCTAAAAGCCATGAAATCACAGAATGGCATAATGCCATGTGTAGTACTGCTAACTGAACCCTATTGGCATGCCAACCTATCCAAACCAATCTTGCTAGGTGTACTAGGGCATGTTACACTTTTAAACTTTACAATTCTTGAAATTTAAGTTTAGGTGTTACTATTCATTTTATTAGTTAACTAAAATGTTGAATTTTACATAGACAATAGTTACATTGGTTCTAATACTCTAAACTTACCACATTTTGCATTCTAAAGTTGTTGGTATTGGTTGCCAATACCATTTCTAAGCTTAATGTTAGTTGCTCAAAATTTTCAAATTTCAAGCCTTGTGTTTACTGTTCCATTGGTCATTTTTACAATAAGAATTTGGTAAAGTTGTCTTCATAAAAGTTGTTTCTTATTTTGTCTAGTTACATTTATTTTTTTGAATCACTCCATTTGGAGTTTTCTAGCTCAAGTTATGGCCTAAACACCATAACTAGCCGGATTGGACAAAATCCAAAATTCTGGGCAAAACTGGTTCTGCCAGATTTGGTAACCTAAGTTTGGTTGGCAGTTTGACTAGGTTATGGTCAGAATTTGGATTTGTGTTCTTCATGAAAGTTGTAGGTATATGTCTCAGATTTCTTTTGGTAAAATTTCAGGTCAATTAGACCTTTCTACACTAAGTTATAAACAAATGAATAAATACTATTCATTTGATCATTTTGCCCAGGTAGAATGCAAGTCACCCGGATTAGGGCAATTTTTAGGTCAACTTGCTTTGGTTTTCTGGACAGCATTTCTTCACCAAAGTTGTGCCATTATGTGTCTAGTTTTATTTCCAATTGGCCTTGCATCAATTGAACATTTACAACTCCATTTATGGCTGCCCAAACCTGTTGGACTCCCAACCAGTCCTGCAGGTCACCATGGGCAGCATGCCTAAGGCCAACTCCAACATTCTTACTCACTTCAATTCCTCCTCACATACATTCAAATGGTCACTAATTGACCATTATAAGGTTATCATACTATTACATGAGCAAACCCTAATGTTGTTCATGTGTCCACATTTTTTTGAAGTTCTATCATGCATTCCACTTGAATTCCACTTGAATTCCACTTGCATTTCACTTACACAAACATATTCAATCACTCATCTCATACCAAGGGCAGCTCATAACCACTTTGCTATCAAGCAAAATCATCAAACCCTAACCAACCTCAGCTGCTAAAATTTTAAGGGTGCGCACACACACATTTTTATTTCATTTTGTTACATTTCCTACTTATTTCATGCCATTAAACATGAATTAAATCAAAGGTAGTAAGAGCTTGGACACTAACCACTTGGAGCAGAATTTCAAGCTAATGAAACCTCCTTTTTCCTTCCTCTTTTGCTGCCTAGTGGTGATTTAAGGTGTGAGGAACAAGTTTAGTGAAGAGCTTGAGTGGTTTTATGGTGAGATTTGGTGGGGTTTGAAGCTTTGGTGGAGCTTTCATGGAGGAAAGGGGTGGAAGGGAAGAGAGACGACTGGTTTTTGGTGAGAATGGCTAATGACTTTTTTTTTATTTTTGTTGTATCCTTTATCCTCTTTTTATTAGTTAATTTAAGTGTTAATTAAATATGATTGGTGAGCAAATGTTTAATGATATCATATGATGTCATAATTGGCATTTTCTTTCATTTTCTTTTCTTCTCTTCTCTACTCATTTTCAATTTAATTTTTATAAATATTTATTTATATTTTATATCATAATAATTATTTACTTAACTAGATAAGTCGGTGAAAAATCATCTCTGAAGAAGAAATGACCAAAATGCCCTCCATTTAGCTTATTGAGCCAAAATTGTCTGTACCAATTGAAAATTTTTCCTAAGCATTTTCTTGGCATTCTAATGCCATAGAAACCTCAATGACCCTTCTCTGGAGTCCCAAAAATTATTTTATAAATTTTCCTCCAGGTCTAGGGCTCTTAGTTAAGTAGAACCGTAATCTCCCACCGGGTTACCCATCACTAGGTACCTACCATTTAACTTGATTGTATTTTATTTCTAAAATTTTTCTAAATTTTTCTTATTAATATTTGAGTTAATTATGGTTCCTCACTTTAGTTTAACCTAATAAAGAGAATGTATGGAGTTGCTACAGAATGGTGTTACAACTCTTCCTCTAATTTAAATTTTGTCCTCAAATTTACTCCGATGCAAACAGTTGAGGGAATTATTGCCTCATCATCTTTTCACTTTCCCAAGTTGCCTCTTCGGTGTTGTGGTGCCTTCAAAGCACTTTCACCAGTGGAATCTGCTTATTCCTCAACTCTTTCACTTCCCGAGCCAGGATCCGTATGGGTTCTTCTTCATATGTCAAATCCGATTGTACTTCAATTTCTTTCATGGAGATGACATGTGAAGGATCTGAGCGGTATCTTCTTAGCATAGACACATGGAACACATTGTGGATCTTATCCAGCTCTGGTGGTAAAGCTTGCTCAGAGGCCATCGACCCACACGTTCAATGACTTCATATGGGCCAATGAACCTAAGGCTTAACTTACCTTTTCTTCCAAACCTCAATACCTTCTTCCATGGTGACACCTTGAGGAACACTTTATCGCCAACTGTGTATTCTATTTCTTCTCTCTTCAGGTCGGCATAAGATTTTTATCTGTCTGAGGCAACCTTCAGATTGGCTTTGATTAGTTTTACCTTCTCCTCAGTCTGTTTCACCAGGTCTGGCCCTACCAATTTATCTTCGCCTAATTCAGTCCAGCACACTGGAGTTCTATATTTCCTCCCATACAGCGCTTCATACGGGGCCATTTGGATGCTAGCTTGGTAGCAATTATTGTATGCAAATTCTGCCCGTAGGAGGTATCTATCCCAACTTCCCTCAAATTCAATGACATAACTCCTCAGCATATCCTCAAGGACCTGACATATATTTCATGTTATTATTATTATTTCAGTTCAATATGTGTATTAGTTCAATTGGTTTCAATTGTTTACCTAGATTACTCTTTCTGATTGCCCATCCATCTGAGGATGGAAAGCTGTGCTGAAATGGAGTTGTGTACCCAAGGATTCATGTAACTTCTTCCAAAATCTAGATGTAAACCTTGGATCTCGATCAGATATAATGGAAAGTGGAATTCCATTCAGTCTAACTATCTCATTGATATACAATTCTGCTAACTTTTCCAATGAGTAGTCAGTCTTTACTGGCAGAAAGTGTGCTGACATCATTAATCTATCTACTATCACCCATACTGCATCATGCTTCTTCTGGGTGAGAGGTAGACCACTTACAAAATCCATGGTGACTCGATCCCATTTCCATTCAGGTATGCGTATAGGCTGTAGCAAACTAGATGGAACTTGATGTTCTACCTTGACTTGCTGACATGTCAAGCATTTAGTCACATAGTCAGCTATGTCCTTCTTCATACCTGGCCACCAATAATGAAGCTTCAGATCATGATACATTTTTGTACTTTCTGGGTGCATAGCATAAACACTGGTATGTGCCTCTTTCAGGATATTGGCTTTCAATTCCCCATCATCTGGTACATATACTCTTCCTTTGTAGTACAGACACCCATCTACTTTCACCTCATAGTCAAGTGTTTTTCCCTCTGAGATTTTACTCACAGTAGTCATTAATTTCTCATCTACCTTTTGCCCATCTAAAATCTGCTGTAGCAGGTTTGGCCTCACTTGTAACTTAGCCAAAAGAGCTCCATCTCGAGCCAAGGATAGACGGGCATTCAATGATCTCAAAGCCGTGATGGATTTTCTACTCAAAGCATCAGCAACTACACTTGCCTTCCCAGGATGGTAATCAATCACACAATCATAGTCCTTCAGGAACTCAATCCATCACCTCTGTCTAAGGTTGAACTTCTTCTGGGTTGGTAAGTATTTCAGACTTTTGTGGTCTGTGTAAATGTAGCACTTTTCACCATACAATTAGTGCCTCCATATCTACAGAGCGAAGATAATTGCTACAAGATCTATATCATGGGTAGGGTAATTCTGTTCATGTGGCCTTAGCTGCCTGGAAGCATAGGCGACCACCTTTCCCTCTTACATCAATACACACCCTAACCCATTATGAGAGGCATCAATGTAGACCACAAAGTCCTTTCCCTACACTAGCTGTGTTAACACTGGTGCCTCTATCAACATAGCCTTTAACTTCACAAAACTGATCTGACACTTGTCATTCCAACAAATGACATTCTTATGTAACAACTTGGTCATTGGAGTAGCTATTAAAGAAAATCCCTTCACAAATCTTCTCAGAATACCCACCGCCCCAAGAAACTTCTGACCTCAGTTGTATTTCTGGGAGGCTTCCATTCCATCACTGCTTCTATCTTCTTCGGATCCACTCTAATCCCATCAGCTGACACTATGTGTCCAAGGAATGCAATCTCATTCAACCAAAAGTCACACTTGGACAACTTAGCATATAGCCTCTTTTCTTTCAGGGTTTGCAGAACAATCCTCAAATGCTCATCATGTTCTTCCCTGGTCTTGGAGTATACCAAAATATCATCAATAAAGACCACTACGAACCGATTTAGGTATGGATGAAAGATACGGTTCATAAGGTCCATGAATGCTGCTGGTGTATTTGTTAGGCCAAAGGGCATCACTAGGAACTCATAATGCCCATACTGAGTCCTGAATGCAGTCTTTGGCACATCTGCATCCTTCATCACAATTGATGATACTCGATTCGAGATCAATTTTGAAAAATACTCTTGCTCCCTTCAACTGATCAAACAGATCGTCAATTCTAGGCAACGCATATTTGTTCTTCACAATCACTTTATACAAATGCCAGTAATCGATGCATAACATCAAAGTCCCATCCATCTTCTTCACAAATAGAACTGGAGCTCCCCATGGTGAAACATTGGGGCATATGAACCCCTTATCCAGAAACTCCTGTAACTGAATTTTTAGTTCCTTCAATTTTGTAGGTGCCATCCTATAAGGAGCCATAGAGATTCGTGTTGTACTCAACAGTATCTCAATAGCAAATTTAATTTCCCTTTCTGGTGGCAAGCCAAGTAATTCTTCAGGTAACACATCTGGGAAGTCTTTTACTATGGATATGTCACACAGATCTGGCTTAGCCTGCCTAGTATCCACCACATGTGCTAGGTAGGCTTCACAGCCTTTTCTCATCAGTTTTCTTACAACTTTGGCTGAGATGACATTAGACAAGAAATCCCTTTCCTCGCACAATCGTGATCTCATTACTCGTGAGTTTTTAAAGAAATCCTCTTCGCCATAATCAACCATTGTCCGATGACGTGACAACCACCCATTTCCAAAATCACGCCAAACTCATGGAAAGGCAACTCAATCAGTTCGCCAAGAATTCATACCTCAATCCTTAACTGCAACCTTTGTACACTTTGTTCACCACTACACTATGGCCTAATGGATTAGTGACGAGAATGTCTTTGTCACTTTCCCCTACTAATATCCCCCTTTCTACAGGTAGGTTAATGCAGATGTATGAATGAGTGGATCCTGGATCCACCAATGCATGCACAGATGTATTGTAAAGGTAGAACGCACTCAAGACGCTCGGCATCTTGCTCTTCCCGAGCTCTCATGGCATAGGCTCGCAGTGGTCCGCCTCGTGCCTCTCTCGGCTCGATGCAGCCTCCATGATGGTCCCATCGCTACCACTCTCAACACTCTTATGCCATTTCAGCAATGTGGACATGCAAAAGATGCCGGGCTAGTCTCTCAACCCCGCCCCTAGAGCCGCCCACCGCCCACCGATGGTGTGGACTAACCTCTCCTAGGGGTAACCGTGGCTCGGCCCCTGGTCCGACTGACTTTGTGGTTGACTCAACTCGTGTGTGGACCTTGAACTTCTTTCTTGGTGTAGGAGATGAGCTAGACCGACTGGGCCCCTCTTCTCGCTCTCTCTCTCCGGTTTGCTCACTTATTTTCACTTTCTTCACTTTTAATGTAGCTTCCACTAACTTAGTGAGGTCTGTAATTCCCAAGGCGTTGATCATGATCTTGATATTATTATTTAATCCCTCTTCAAATCTCTTACACCTTTCGCCTCATTAGGGACTATCTCCCTTCCGTAGCAACTCACCGACAAATTCCTTTTATACTGCCATCACACTGCCTCGCCTCAAATTAATGAACTCTCTTCTTCTCTCTTCCAGGTATACACTACCCATATATTTCTTCTTGAATTCTGAGAGGAAGAAGTCCCAAGTTATTACTTCTGGCTGCACTTCACTAGATAATCAGATTCCACCATTGGTAGGCATCATCTTGCAACAAAGATACAAAGAGCCTTCTAGATTTTGCTCTATTATGCAAAGGAGTTATTTTAAAACTCTCCTGCTCTGCTTAACCAGCTTCTACCGCAATGTAATCATCTTCTCTTTGCCAAAGAAATCCACTACTCCAAATTTTCTCAGTCTTTCCAGGTGTGATTTCTGCTGTGGAGGTGGGGGTGGTGGTGGCATTACCCCAGCCATTTGTTTGAAGAATTTGCCAATTTGCTAAAACATGGCTTGTGGAAGCTGAGCAGCTCACTGAGTCAAGTGAGCAGTTCTCCCCTACCCCGCCTCACCGCCGCAGTGGAGCATGACTCTCCACTTCCTCCTCAACCGCCTCTATGTGATATAGGGTCCATATCCTATTCAAAATAACAAAGACAAACAAATATGTATTAGTGTCAACTAGACTCTTACAAATAAAATGCATGCTATTGACTCAATTTAGGCTCAGAAACGCCTAAACCGTGCTCTGATACCACTAAATGTGACACCCCTTACTCGTCTACAGTGTAGCCGAGTAAGATATGCCACACAGTGTTCCGGAATACCCTATTTTAATTCAATCATTTTTTATTCTTCCTAATTTATTTTTTTCATAGTTATGAAGTACAATTTATGAAATATAATTCATTTAAGTCATTTATTGAAATTATAATTTATTTGAAGTTTCGAAAATTTTATAGAAAATCCGGCAGAGTACTAGCTTAAAATGGAGAAAACAGTTCTTCGGAACCTGTGAAAAACACTTTCAATAATCATTTCCAATCTTTCTCAAACTCCAATAACCATCAACATGGTCTCAACATTAGCAATCATTTCAAGTTCTCAGCATTAATCCACAATTTCATTCAAATTCAAAATCAACTAAAATTTCATGAAGATATTCTCAAATTATATTAATTAATAAAATTCTTCAAATATGTACATCAACATATGATTACATAAATTTACTATTTACATAAGTTCATAATTTACAAATCACAAACTGCTACCTATTACAAAATGCAAAAAATATATATAATTTCAAAAAGGACCTAAAGGTCCTACCGCTGATGCACTATAGATAAGAGGTGACTCTGACTCTAGGCAGATCTGTGACCTCACCTGCATGTGGTTTGGGCTCTCTCTGCCTCTCCAACCTACGCATGGCAAAAAATGATGCGCTAAGCAAAAATGCTTAGTGGTGCCAATAATAAAATAAAAAGAACTGATAAAAAAATAAAAAAAATAAATATGCAGTGAGTGAATTAATGTCTCATGCTGACAAATTTTTTATAATTATTGATAGCTTTATTTATTTAGTACTTGTTATATTCATTATTTCATTAAATTTATCAACTTTCATTTTTGGTTGCCCAAGTAACCTATACTGGATGACTGGACTGGATAAACGGGTAAACTGGCACTCGGTATCAAGTACCTCGGGCCGTCACATCATCGGTCATATATGTGTCTCCCAGTATGCAACAAAATAGCTAATAAGCTATAATAACATTAGGCACAAGGCCAAGTCTCAACACAATGTTAGAATGGCTAAAAGCCATAAAATCACATAATGGTATAATGCCATGTGCAGTACTACTAACTGAACCCTATTGGCATGCCAACCTATCCAAACCAATCTTGCTAGGTGTACTAGGGCATGTTACACTTTTAAACTTTACAATTCTTGAAATTTAATTTTAGGTGTTACTATTCATTTCATTAGTCAATTAAAATGTTGACTTTTGCATATACAATAGGTACATTGGTTCTAATACTCTCAACATACCACATTTTGCATTCTAAAGTTGTTGGTATTGGTTTCCAATACCATTTCTAAGCTTAATGTTAGTTATTCAAAATTTTCAGATTTCAAGCCTTGTGTTTACTGTTCCATTGGTCATTTTTATAGTAGGAATTTGGTAAAGTTGTTTCCATAAAAGTTGTTTCTTATTTTGTCTAGTTACATTTCCTTTTTTGAATCACTCCATTTGGAGTTTTGTAGCTCAAGTTATGGCCTAAACACCATAACTGGCCGGATTGGATAGAATCTAAAATTCTGGGCAAAACTGGTTCTGCCAGATTTGGTAATCTAAGTTTGGTTGGCAATTTGACTAGGTTATGGTTAGGATTTGGATTTGTGTTCTTCATGAAAGTTGTAGGTCTATGTCTCATATTTCTTTTGGTAAAATTTCAGGTCAATTAGACCTTTCTATCGAAGTTATGACCAAATGAATAAATATTGTTCATTTGGTCATTTTGCCCATGCAGAATGCAAGTCACCCGGATTAGGGAAATTTTTAGGTCAACTTGCTTTGGTTTTCTAGACAATATTTCTTCACCAAAGTTGTGCCATTATGTGTCTAGTTTCATGTCCAATTGGTCTTGCACCAATTGAACCTATACAACTCTATTTATGGTTGCCCAAACCTGCTGAACTCCCAATCAGTCCTGCAGGTCACCAAGGGCAGCATGCCTAAGGCCAACTCCAACATTCTTAATCACTTCAATTCCTCCTCACACACATTCAAATGGTCACTAATTGACCATTACAAGGTTATCATATTATTACATGAGCAAACTCTAATGTTGTTCATGTGTCCACATTTTTTTCAAGTTCTATCATGCATTCCACTTGCATTTCACTTACACAAACATATTCAATCACTCATCTCATACCAAGAGCAGCTCATAACCACTTTGCTATTAAGCAAAATCATCAAACCCTAACCAGCCTAAGCTGCTGAAATTTTAAAGGTACACACACACACATTTTTATTTCATTTTCTTATATTTCCTACTTATTTCATGCCATTAAACATGAATTAAATCAAAGGTAGTAAGAGTTTGGACACTAACCACTTGGAGCAGAATTTCAAGCTAACAAAACCTCCTTTTTCCTTCCTCTTTTTGCTGCCCAGTGGTGATTTAAGGTGTGAAGAACAAGTTTAGTGAAGAGCTTGAGTGGTTTTATGGTGAGATTTGATGGGGTTTGAAGCTTTAGTGGAGCTATCATGGAGGAAAGGGGTGGAAGGGAAGAGAGACGACTAGTTTTTGGTGAGAATAGCTGATGGCTTTTTTTTATTTTTGTTGTATCATTTATCCTCTTTTTATTAGTTAATTTAAGTGTTAATTAAATATGATTGGTGGGTAAGTGTTTAATGACTGCATATGATGTCATAATTGGCATTTTCTTTCATTTTCTTTTCTTCTTCTACTCATTTTCAATTTAATTTTTAATAATATTTATTCATATTTTAGATCATAATAATTATTTACTTAACTGGACAAGTCGGTGAAAAATCATCTCTGAAGACGAAATGACCAAAATGCCCTCCGTTTAGCTTATTGAGCCAAAATTGTCTGTACCGATTGAAAAAATTTTCTAAGCATTTTCTTGGCATTCTAATGCCATAGGAACCTCAATGACCCTTCTCTGGAGTCCCAAAAATTATTTTATAAATTTTTCCTCGGGTCTAGGGCTCCTAGTTATAGAATCAGAATTTCCCACCAAGTTACCCATTACTAGGTACCTACCATTTAACTTGATTGTATTTTATTTCTAAAATTTTTTTTCTAAATTTTTCTTATTAATATTTGAGTTAATTATAGTTCCTCACTTTAGTTTAAATATTTTTCTGAATGTTCTAACTGTCCGGACCGACACTAGTCACCGAAACAGTAGAATGTACGGAGTTGCTACAGGGAGGGTGTTACACAAACTATCCAGTTTCTATCTTCAATCTAGGCATAATCTTAGGCCTCAATAGTCTTATAATATGATATTAAGTAATTCAAACATTCTTACATCCATAAAGGATTGACATTCATCATGTTCACATCATTTGTCATTATCATATACTTGTTTACATATTCATAATAAGGAAGGATTGACATTCATCATTTTAACATCAATTAGCATCATCATATAATCAATTTTATATTCAAAATAAGGACATAACCATTTTCGCATAGCATTTAGAATCAATCATATTAATTCCCCATAAGGCAGATTCTCCAACTCATTTTGCAATCATAATTAGACTTAGAGAAAGACATTTTCAAGACTAGTTCCCCCAATAAAACATGTTAATTTATGTCTTAACTTTCATTAGAAATTAAATTGATCCAATTTAGACGCGTAGAAATTCATTTATAACCCTTTATATGCAAACTATTCAAGAAGTTAGATTACCAATTCAGGGAGCGCCCATTTAGCACCCTATTTTCTATTAACTCCTTGGATTCTCTAAAGAAAGAATTAGCTCTTATGGTCTTCATACAATTTATAGCTTAGGGTCTTAACTTTCATTTGAATCATGAATCACCCCATTCCAAGGTCTAAAACTCAAGTTATGCTCCAATTTCTACATACTATCTAGTTTTTACATAACTAGTTCTGGTTACAAATAAAATTCATAGTTCCTGTTCATAAGCTAATTTGACCATTCTAAAGATAGATTCAATTAAAATAGTCTACAAAAAATATCTTCTTACATATTTTAAGTTTTTAACAATTCAAGAATCACTTAATTTGGAGGCCTACATCATGAGTTATAGCTAAATTACTAACTACTATTCCCGGATACATTTTCCTGAAAATTTCACATTTCTAAATTTCCAATTCAAGTTTGCACTCAATATTCAAGTACTTTACACCTAGAATTTGTGCAGGGTCTCTAAAGCAAAATTTAGGCCTATGTCTTAAGTTTCCAAAGCATCTTGTAGTACCTCAATTGGAGATATACGGAGGGAGATATGCCATGTTTATTACACGAAGGTCACAGGACTGACTTGCTGAATTCCAGGAAATTCTAGATTTGCAATATCAAATTACACTAAAATTTCAGCCACTTTACCCTTAAAATTAAGTCCAGGTCAAAACATAGAAATTTTAGGTTTATGTCTTAAGAAAATTTTGGTTATATAACTCAACTTATAGCCAAATTAGTGCAGACTACTCACTGGATTCACTAATCCTGACAGTCACCATACAATGATTCATAAAGTAATAATTTTTATAACAAGCTTGGAGAAGTACTTATCTCAATTTAGTTCCAGCAAATTACTCCCAATTACAACCACTTTTCATTAAAAATTCCAAGTCTAATTCAGTGTATGGATCTTGGTCAGCCACACTAATAATTCTGCCTCACCCTTAGTTTGCCTTCACCACTCAATCTTTACTTTCCTTCATCAGTTCCACCAAAATTCCCATCAATCCTCGACTCAAATTCAATAGGTACAAGACTTAAGAAGAGATTAATATTCTTAACTTGAATTTGAAGTTCAATCTAGCTATTTTTCCCTTGGAAATTTCATATTCTCCCACTTGAATTCAAATTTCACCTATCTTGAATTTTTTCTTCACTTTCACTTTGATTTCATGGCTTGTTATTTAATTCCTTCTATTCCATCATAAAATAGCATCTGAGATTCAAATATTAGGATTGGTATTGGAGATTGGACGAAAGTAAAATGTAGAAGAAGAGTAAGAGGGAGGTTCGACTGAAGTAGGAAGAATAAGACACAAAATTTGTGTCAATCCACATGCTCTAGATATTTATCCTCTTTTAACGTACGCCACTTTGCCATTTGTCCTCACTTCCACCTATTTAATTAGTGATTAATTGCTAAGTAATCACACTTAATGATCTTAATTAATCTCTATTAGATGCTAATTTAGAAAATTTCAATTTTTTTCCCCAAAATTTATTGATTTTGCTATAAAGTCAATAGGTGTTTTTTACAAACTTTTAATTTAACCACTCACTTAATCTAATTTACATACAATATTTAATATTTGAATTTCTTATCAAATAGACTGAATATGGTCTATAAATACAGAGCATTACATAATATTTCTTTTATAATGATCAAAAGAAACATTAAATCTCTTTTTATATCTATCTTTTTCAATAATTTGAATTTACAAAATCCATTTTTTATACTTAATTTATAATATATATAGATATATAACTACTTTAATAAATATCTTTTATTAGGTATTGGATACTTAATATATTGCAAGACTTTATTTAAAAGCTTATAATTAATAATTAATTTAAGTGCTCCATGTTCTGTTTTAGCATCATTTGGGACATAAAAGCAAAACTCCTATAAGGAAATTAGTTTTCTTGATTAAGCTTTTTTTTAATAAATCTTTTTTTTTTCGATAACTCTCTAACTATTTGTTTATATGAATAGCATGCATTAAAATTTTTTTCATAAAGTAAAGATATAGCATGTGTTTTTTCTGTTTTAAAAAGTATTTGAGACAAGTGCACAAATATTTTTTTAAAAAAGAAATTTTATTTTTATTAAAAATATAATTAATAATTTAAAGAATAGTATTTTTTATTCTAAACAGCTGATACATTTGCATTTAACTTTAATCTTGATTGTTAGATAAATTTATAAATAATATTTGATATTGAGATAAAACTATTAAAATTAAAATATTAAAATATAATTGTAAAATATGGAAAACTTTCTCCTTCCTTTCCTTGCCGTTTAACCGGAATTCGGGAAATGGTATGCTTTTGAGGAAGCATCTAGAAGACCAAGACCATGAGGCAACAAAAAAGAGAGAAAAAAGCGAATTCTAGACTCTTCTGAAATCATCACGCTAGGATTCAATTTCAACCGTCCATTGTCACACGGCACAATTAACCCGCCCTTTTATAAAGCTCTCCCTGCCTTGATCCTTCTAGGCAATTCATTCCTCCTATTAAATATTCTATACGTGTCTAGAGCCTTCTCTCAAGTAGAATAAGAAATCTGCAGGTTGTATCTGGAGATTTGAATTTCTGGATTTTTCTCTGTGTTTGATTTGGTATAGTGGAAAAGAAGGAAGATGTTTGGGAGAGCACCTAAGAAGAGTGATAACAGCCGCTACTATGAGATATTGGGTGTTTCGAAGAACGCGTCCCAGGATGATTTGAAGAAGGCTTATAAGAAGGCCGCTATGAAGAACCATCCTGATAAGGGAGGCGATCCGGAGAAGGTAATCTTCTTGTTCTTGTTCTTAATTTAAGAGTTTGTTTGGATATTTTCTTCGGTGTCTCTATTCCCATTTAATTTAATGTTCTTAAGAAGATAATTATGGATTTTTGCTGTGAATTTTATTTTTGGGTATATCTTCTATGTACTGTAATGATTTTTTTTTTTTATTTCGTTGGAATTGCAAGTATTCCTTCTAGTTTGATTTAGATAAGATTGATATAACTATTTAGCTTTTTGATTCGTTGATAGCTGAGAAATTTGACGAAAAGGGAAAATTAAAGGGAAGAGTGACAGAGAATTGGTGAAATTTTATGGAATTGGGTTTCTTTGATTAGAATTTTTGTCTTTGAGTTGTACTGGAACCGATATGATTTGTGTAGGCAGGTGTTTTCTTATTTTCAATGTTTCTCCTAATCTGGTAATAGCAATTGTGTTGATGTAAAGGGAAAAAAATTAGCAGGAATTGTTTGGTTTTTGGTTAGTGCTTTAGGGTTATGATGATTTGTTGATAATTTAGTACTTTTTGATATGATTAAGTGAAATTGTTGTTGGAATGATATTGCAGTTCAAGGAACTGGCCCAGGCTTATGAAGTTTTGAGCGATCCAGAGAAACGTGAGATCTATGATACATACGGTGAGGATGCTCTTAAGGAAGGAATGGGTGGTGGCGGTGGTGGCCATAACCCTTTTGACATTTTTGAGTCCTTCTTTGGTGGGAGTCCATTTGGAGGTAAGGACAGTTCTTTTGTATGGTGATGGTTCTGCCAATGATCAAGCTTGAGTATGTTTTTATTCTGTGGCTAAACTACACTAGTTTGAACATAGGTGGCAGTAGCCGAGGAAGGAGGCAGAGACGCGGAGAGGATGTTGTTCATCCATTGAAGGTCTCTTTGGAGGATCTATATCTTGGTACAGCTAAGAAGCTTTCTCTATCCCGCAATGTTATATGCTCAAAGTGCAAGGGGTGAGTTGTTTCGTCATACTTTTTCTATTGCAATATTATTTGTGCTTTCTTTCTTTGTTGTGGTGATTTTACTGATATGGGATTTAATAATGAGTGGATGGCAGAAAGGGATCAAAATCAGGAGCTTCAATGAAGTGCCCTGGTTGTCAGGGCTCTGGTATGAAGGTCTCAATAAGGCAGCTTGGCCCATCAATGATTCAGCAGATGCAGCATCCTTGCAATGAATGTAAGGGTACTGGTGAGTCAATTAGTGAGAAGGATAAATGCGTGCAATGCAAGGGTGAGAAAGTTGTTCCAGAGAAGAAGGTGTTGGAAGTCATAGTGGAAAAGGGCATGCGTCATGGGCAGAAAATTACATTCCCTGGTGAAGCTGATGAAGCGGTATGTTGCAGACTTGATGTCTTTTTGAGTATACTGGATTAAATTTGTTTGTTTTGTTGTTGTGTTTCGTAGACTGATACGATCACTGGAGATATAGTTTTTGTCCTTCAGCAAAAGGAACATCAAAAATTCAAGAGAAAGGGGGATGACCTTATTGTTGAGCAAACTCTATCCCTCACCGAAGCTCTTTGTGGGTATCAGTTTGTATTGACACACTTGGATGGGAGACAGCTTCTCATAAAATCAAACATTGGGGAAGTTGTCAAGCCTGGTAATTTAAGTGAATGAATAAATTCATTTGATTAAATCCTAATTGTTGCTAGATTTAATTAATTATTTGTGCATTATGCAGATTCATACAAGGCAATTAATGATGAGGGTATGCCCATGTACCAAAGGCCATTCATGAAGGGGAAGCTATATATTCATTTTACTGTGGAATTTCCTGATTCTTTGACTCCAGATAAAGTTAAAGCACTAGAGGCAATTTTGCCTCCAAGGCCATTGAGTCAGCTGACGGATATGGACCTGGATGAATGTGAGGAGACCACCCTACGTGATGTTAATATGGAGGAGGAAATGAGAAGGAAGCAGCAGGGCCATGCTCATCAGGATGCATATGAGGAGCATGAGGAGATGCCTAGCGGCGGACAAAGGGTTCAATGCGCCCAGCAGTGATAGAATTGAATCGAGTGTTGAAATACAGGGCTAATTTCTAAGTAATTGTAACCCACTCGTGAAACACGTGATAATCAGAAATTTTCAGGAAATGAGTACATGGCATCTTTTTCTGGAGGGTTGCTTTTGAGTTTGTGGTTTCCAATTGATTATTTATTATTTCTTGAAGAAGAAAATCCCATAACTGCTGAGTTGGTTCTTTAGGGTAGATTTCATGTTGTGTTTCTTTGTGTAGGTTACATTCTATGCTTTGATGAATTTGATCAGCTTCGAATGTGGCAGCTTCGATTTGAGAAAAATCAGCTTTTTAGTCTGATTTTTTAATAGTTTGATTTGGTTTTAATTTTATTTTTTAAAAAATTAATTATTTGATGTGATTTAATTAATTAAATAAATAAAATAAATTAATCGAATCGATCCCTATTAATATTACATTATTTTTACACTTCTCTTACTTTAGGTATTTAAGTTTTTTCATTTTTACCTTCTCTCATTTTATCGCGTGGCCGTTCATATCCACTCCCACCATCTCCCTCCTCTCTTTTTTTTTCTGCCTATCTCTCATTTCATTGCATGATAGTCCCATGCCACTCTCCTTTCTTCTTTTTCTTTTTCAGTTCCTCTCCCTGCCTATCTTCCTCAGTTAATCTTTCCTTTGCGCTAGAATCGCACAGCTTCATTGGTCGTGCCTTCTGTTTTAGCAAGGACTCTGTTGCAGTTTCTCTTGGAGGAAAAGATGTGCTTTGCTTGGATTTTCCACCTTGATTTGCTGCTTTGTACCATTTAGATCTGGTGATCAGCAATCTTGTGTTCATGAGCTCTTCGCTTTTTCATTTGCTTGAATTCTTCCGATACATCTGAGTTTGATTTGAAGCTTGCATATTATTTTAGGCTTGCATATTTGTTGAGATTGAAATGTATTTGATGCATTTGTGTTAATTGAAACAATTTTAATTTTTATTTTCATTCTGTGTTTTTGAGTTTGCATTGATGAATTGAGAAATTTTTTTTTTTTTTTTATGTGTGGGGTTGAGTTTGGCTCTACTACAATGCACCGGAATTGTCACGAAACCGATCAAACTAAAACGTGCCAAACTAATTTTTTTGAGTTCGGTTTGATACGGTTTTACTATTACTTTAGTTCGATCTCAGTTCATAAAAATATTATTTTTAGTAATTCAATTTTTAAAGTTCAGTTCAGAATCGAACTAATCTGTAATCTTATCAATTTATTCTAAATTTCACTTATTTTACAAGTATTGATATTATATTTAATTAAAAAAAATGTTTCTTAATATATTGAGATAATTTCAAGTTAATAAAATCATATTACTCATTATTTGAGCCCCATTTATTTCGAAAAAAATATTTATAAATGTGTTTATTTGGCAAACAGCTTGGCTACTTAAGAAATCAAATATTGAATATATTAGCTATGCGCTTTTTGACTTGTATCAACCTTGTGAGAACTTGACCGAATCAATACGCTTTATCAAAATCTCATTCAGATTAAAATATAAAAATAAATTGAAATTGTATTAATTGTTGTGATAATTAAGTACAAAGTTTGAAAATTAAATGTAAGATTTGGAAAATTAAAAAATAGAAGAAATAAAGATAAATAGATTGCTAAGTCTATTATTGTTATTAAATTGAGTGATTGATCAAGCTTTGGAACGTTGTATAGCAGAAAATATTTATAGCAAAGACCTAATCGCCCCTTTAAGATTCTAGAACAAGCACCTTTTTACGTTGCACATTTTAGCGCTTATCGTGAACTCTTATATCTCGCCATTAATCGCTAATAGCTTGTCCCATGATCTAATAATCTCTTGAGTTTAATTAACTCCTTATAGCTTTTTTTAGTTGAATATCTGATAACTATCAAAATAACTAGTAAGTATTTATTTCAGGTCTCATAATTAATTAATACAATCAAATTAGAAAATTTAATTAATCAAAGGCCTAAAAATAATTAGTTAGCTAGTTTAATTATTTTTATGCAAACAATTGTCCCCACACATTGATTGGCCGGTTAAGCCATTTTAAAGTGAACAATTAATTTCCTCTGAACATTGAAATTCACCTGCTCCTCTGTATAAAACTACAAGTCCTTTATTGGAAACTTTTAAATTTAAAGAACTACTTTGAAGAGCTTCTTAATCCCCTAAACTTCTAATCAAGTCAAATCTCCTTTTTACGTTTAAAAGGTAATTATTACTACCATTTAATTAATTTTCTTTCATTAACCCATTTCTCTCACCATTTTACTATCCATTTGTTTATCAGAATTCATCTTCCTCTTAATTTTCTCTTAATCAAGGAACGAAAGCGTGAAAAATCAAGTTTATACCATTGAATTCAAAATTTTTTACCTAGGTCACATGCATCATGTAAGATTTATTTTTATCTATTTGATTTCAATGATAAACAACATATTAAAATACTTTTAATATGTTTTAGATATGTATTTGCCATTTAAGATTTTAAAAATTAATCAGATTAATTTTAGAACTCTAGATGAGATCAAGAACAAATACATTAACCTCTTGATGCAGCAGTTGTATTTGTGCCTTTCTGATGCGCTCTTCAGACATCGATGTTGTCTCTCTAGTTTGTCCACACCAAGAATACCTATGGCAGTCCTTGAACAGCTTCTAAAGCTTTTTCTATAAATTAGAAAATCAAGTTTTGCCTTTTAAGAGATTAAAAATGTAAATAGAACATTAGAAACAATTTCTAGTATTTTTAATTCAAGAGATTGTTTGCTAATCTCTTGGAATTGGTGAGAGATGAAGAAGAAGAGAAGGGGAACTTCAAGGTGGCGGCACAAAGGAGGATAACTGTTGGTTGTGTTATTTTCTTTTCATAACAACACTTATATAGCTAAGTCAACACATTAAACCCTTGCCACATGTCACCCTCTGATTGATTCTAGGTTTAATTAACCCAATCACATTGTGCCAAGTGTCAAATCTATATTTAATCTTAATTTTAATCATCTTACATGATTAAAAGACATTTGGCAAGCTTATGTGTAGTGCCATGTGTCACCATCACATGGTGCCACATGTCACCCTGTGAAATGACCAAAATGCCCCTGTGTCTTAATTTTGAGTTCTCAACCCAAAATAATTATTTCTCTTCTTTTAATCAATTTATATCAAATATAAATTAACTAATTAATTAATATTTATTAATTAATTTCATTAATTAAATTCATATTTAAACACTTTAAATATAAATTTAACTTATACTGTACATCTAATAACCTAGATTTGGTTTCAAGCCATGCTATGGACTTTGCAATCTAATTGCAAACCAAATCTATTTGATTAATCAATTAAACTCTTTAATTAATTAATTAAATCATATTTAATTAGGTGATAACTTGTGTATGTGTGTGACTTACTAGGCTCATCACTAATTGGCAATGGGATATGATATCAACTCTTAATATCATCGTAACTCTTTCTTACCATAAATGATTTCTCTAAATCATTTTATGCACCTCATAGACCATGGTTAACACCTAGCATACCATGCCATGAATACCCAATTAGTAATAAAGTTTACCTTAAATGAACCTATAATCATATTTTACCATGCACAAGAAACTCTCTCATACAAAATCTCAACTCAAGCTGGAGACATGGTTTAAGTCAAACCCCATTTACTATGAATATTATGTTCTTTTTTAATTCCAGTTATTGATTAAAAAGATTTTCTCATCAGAAACTCTTTCTGAATAAATCTATCTGTCCTGGCCAGGAACTTGAAACATCAAGAACAATTAAATGAACATAGGATTTTATCTCTATTTACTTAGAGGAACAGATTCCATCTTGATAAACACCTACCTCCATAGATATTTAGCAGGAGCCAACACATGCCCATATACCCATACACAAGATAAGTATGAAAGCAAAGATCAAACTCAAACCACCTATATACAAGATAATCGTGCTATCTTAGGTCTAAAGATTATATGCAATCGATATGATTTATGGTAATGCATCGACAAGAGTAAACTCCATGTGCTTGTCATAAGCGTCACTGGTTCGGCCTACTTATCATGTATAAGTGCCTATCATGTTTGTTATATGGCATGAGACTCACCATTCCATCTTATTTATATCTTATATAAATAACTTGGGAACAAACATGAATACAATCTTTCTGGATAAGTCATGTCCTTATTATGAAGTATCCTCGATTGTAAACCTATTTATGATACTTTGTACTAGAAATACTGTCACTCATATTCTTAACAACTTAAGAATAGAATTTCTAACAAAATATCAATGGACCTTTTCTATTATATATAAATATATTATGTAAATGGAAAAGTGGAAATGCCTTTTATTAATAAAAACATGTACAAGATACATACTAAATGATATGCTCTAGGGCATACTACTAAACTAGAGCCATTATTTACAATATCTTAGACCCATTTTCTCAAGATGTCGGTCTAGCTAAGTCTGTGACATAGGCTTAGTGAATGGATCAGCTGGATTTTCAGCTGATGCTATTTTCTGCATGGCTACATCGCCGCCCAACTATTTCTCCGATAATGTGGTAGCGCCTTTCTATGTGTTTGGATTTCTAGTGAGACCTTGGTTCCTTAGCTCAGATGATCGCTCCATTATTATCACAAAGGTAGTGGAACCATCGACTCAATGGAAGGAACTACTGTAAGTTCTCACGAACTTCTTTATCCAAACAGCTTCCTTTGCAAAGATCTAATGCAAGAATATACTCACCTCAGAGTGGAATCGCAATGTGCTTTGTTTGGAACTCTTCCAACAGATCGCACTTCCATTACAAATGAACACATACCAGAGGTAGACTTTCTATTATCGATATCCGATTGGAAATCGTAATCAGATAACCATCCAATTGCAAGTCTCCACTTCCATAGATCAAGAATAAATCCTTAGTTCTTCTTAAGTACTTAAGGATATTCTTGACAGCTATCCAGTGTTCCAAACCTGGATTGGATTGATATGTCACACCCTACCCCTCTGTAAGGCATAACATGATCCCGTAGTATACCTAATGAATTACCAACTCCGCTTCATCGATAATCCATTAAATACACTACAAGGGATTTTAAAAACTTTTCTTACTTCTTTTACAAAGCAGTGAGCACTATTTACAGTGTTAAAAACTTTTGTGAATCAAGTGAAACAAATAACTTATTTGGATTATTTGGAATTTCAGAATAATTTTGGCAGAGTGCCATCCGTATTTTGATAAAACAGCTCTTCTAAAAACCAAGAAAGCACTTCAATATATTTCCAAGTCTCAACTCCAACATTTTCTCAACTCAAATCCATAGTAATTTTTCAAAGACTGTGATAAAAGAAATATAATACAATTTTTACAAGCCAAAATAACTCATAATTATTTTACAACTTCAATGTATAATTTTTATTTACAATCGCCAAAACCAACAACAATATGTACATACAAAGGAACATACATTACATTACAAAATACAAAATATTGGTATACTCATTATACCCTGAGTTTCGCTAGAGGTACTAGCACTTAGTCTCACGCCTGTCTGTCTGCCTACTTGCATAAAGAATAAAAGCTATCACGAGACAATGTCTCACTGGTGCACAACATTAACCAAATACAATTTAAATCACAATTCACAAATCATATAAATAGTGGATACTTAAAATCATAGTTAATTTCAAGACAATAATTGTCAACCAGAATTTAAACTCCATTTCTCAACATCACAATAAATTTCAATAAGTCAGATCATGGTTGAATTCAAAAGACAGTATATGTCAATAAGAGTTTAAATTCATTTCACAATCTCACAATACACATCAATAAATCACACACAGCTTTAATCATGTTCCCAAGTTCAATTCATCCCAAAAGCCGATGGCTAATGAGGTATTCAATTCATCCCAAAAGTCAATGACTAATGAGGAATAACATAGCTAGCTAGCAAAAATATGAGTACTTATCCAATTCGTCCTCAACAGGCACACACCTCAACACTTCAGCCAGAGAGGGAATTCAATTCGTCCCACTAGACAAGCTAGCGAGGAATACAATCAATATACATGATAGCTATGGTTTCAAACCATTTCCAATGCTTTTCAATTAATAAGTATCCATCAATATCATTCAAATAATTTCTCACAATTTCAAACCATTTACAATGCTTTTCAAGCGATAAATATCCATCAAATATCATTCAAACAATTTTTCACAGTTTCACAATTTAAAACAATAATATACAACTAGTCAAAATTTATTTCAATTGAAAATAATTCAAAGAAATAGTCAGTACAAACCTCGATAATTGTCTCTGTATGGACTCAGTGTTTCCTTCCTTTCCTCGAGTCTTTGGTAATTGAGAAACACAATTTGAAGTGTTTCAAGATTAAATTAAACCGTTTCTAACGATAATGTTCGATAAGTAATTCATCAAGGCTATTATTTGCTCAATCACCTAATATACCGACCCTCGATGCTTTAGGTAAATTAGGTTTTAGTGTCATTAATATGTCACATTCGATAGGGTTTTAGGTTGGTACGCTTTACCAAACTCATTTCCTTGTTTAGTGCATTTTAATGCAACTTGTCGGATTCTCGATACTAGTTTGACTCCAGCTGCACGACCTAGTTTCCTCGGTTTTTGAGTTTCGGTCAAAACTACAAACTTGTAGATCTATGTCTTATGGAACACGGGGCAAAATTTAGGTCATTCTGAGTTAAGTAGACCAAGTTATGATCATTATACTATTGCTGGTCAAATGGCATCAAATTAGGTCAATTTTAGGTCAATTTGGTCAACTTTGGTTCGGCCAGTTTTTGGACCCGAACTTGTGCAAACTTTTTGACTTGCTTCTGGTCATTTCTGGGCTTTGGTGTCTTCATAATACTTGTAGGTATGGGTCTTAACTATTCATGGTTAAAATTTCAGGTCAATTGGACCTGTTTTGAGTGAGTTATGGCCTAAACACTAACTGCTGTCCAAATGGTCAGTTTTTAGGTTTCAATTGCACTTAATCCGAATTGGTCATTTTTCATGCCACCTTGCAAGCAGAATTTTGGTATGCTTTCTCAATGAAAGTTGGCACATTTTGTGCCTAGTTTCACCTCCAATTGGTCTCATACCAATTGAGGTTACACATTTAAAGTTATAGGCTAAAATGTATACTGCCCTTAATTACCTTGCTTAAACATACCTCAATTACACACTTACATTACTATATGTCCACTTCCTTACCAATTCTGTTTTGGTTCATTACCAAAACCATATTCCACTTTACATTAACATCACTTTTGGCAGATTACAAACATCCTTAATACACCAATTAAAACTCACATTTACAAAGTCTAAATACAATCACATATACACCTAACATTACAAATTCTTACATACACTTTACACAATCACTCAATATACATATCCATCAATCCTCAATGTCAATATTCTGCCAATACCTTCATGAACACATACATTTATCCAAGAGTTCCAAGGCTGCCGAAAATGTTCCTCAATACCAAAGTATCATACAATTCATCAATTTCCATCCCAAGTGCAATATTCACCATACACATATGGAATAATTTACTAGGACATTAAATCACCATAACCAACATAATTTCTCATCAAATATATGCAAAATTATTTCATCAAATACATAACTCCATGGCTGTCCAAAATGGACATCTCAATAACTCTTCAAACTTGAAAATTTTCTTCACAAAACCAACACCCATAACATGAACACAAAGTTTAACAAAGCAATCTTCCAAAATACAAACTTACCTTATGGTTGGAACTTGCCAAACCTTGATTAAACTTCTTGATTTTGGTATCAAGCTCTTCCTTATGATGTGTAGACAATCTTTAATGAAGGAACCTAAGTGTTTAGAAGTGAAGTGAGGGGTTAGATGAAGCTTGAATGAAAACGGCAATGGAGGTTTTCTTGGTTCTTCAATTCGGCTAGGTTTAGTGAAATGAAGAAGATGAAGTATTCAGCTTGGATAATGGAATTACAGCTGCCATTTAGTGTTTAATTAAATCCCTAGTGGTCCACTCACAAATTTTAAATCATATAATAAGTTTAATTCTCACTTATTCCACATTAAACCCTTAATTTACTATTTTATTTAGTTACCAAAAATTTATTTTTTCATTTCATTTTCTAAGTGTAATATTATTTATTTTTAATGGAAATTTAGGTCAAAAGACAATTCGTATGTCAAATGACCATAATGCCCTGCTCGTTGCATTCCCGATTTTTCGGTAACACCGGGTTTTGTCTGTTTTTCGATTTCTCACTTTTCTTTGTACTAATTATTTAATTTTTCTTTGATCTTCCTTGTAACACCCCTATGTTTGGTAGTGCGTTCTGCTGTTCCGGTGACCAGTGTTGTCCGGACAGCTAGGATGCCTAGAACCGTACTTTAATATGAGTGAGGAGACATAAAATAATGAAATACAAGAAAAGAAAACAAAGGAAAATCATAGCAAAGAAATGTAACCGAGTAAGTGAGCCTGAAACCTAGCGATGGTGACTGCACCGAAGTCACGCGTGGACCGTTGATCGCCCTCGGATCATGGAACCTGAAAACATTTTTGGGACATAAATAGACCCTTGTTGAATAATAAATATCATTAGAAATAACAAAGAAAAATTAAATAATTAGTACAAAGAAAAGTGAGAAATCGAAAAACAGACAAAACCCAGATATCAAAAATCTGAATGCAACCTAACAGGCATTATGGTCATTTGACATCCCGAATTGTCTTTTGACCTAAATGTCCATTAAAAATAAATAGTGAAAATCATGGGTTAAATGTGGATTATGGGACAGTTAACTTAATATATGATTTAATTCTTGTTAGTGGACCACTATAGTATTAATTTATCATTGAAATATGGTCGATATGGTCCACTCACCATCCGAAATTCCATCTTCCTCAAAATTCTCTCAAATGGCCGAATTGAAGAAACCTTGAAACTCCATTGACGTTCTTTGAGCTTCATTCCTCTCTCCATTTCAACTCCATTCTCTTAGGTTCTTTCATGAAAAATGGTCTACACACCACAAGGAAGATATTGATACTAATTTTGAGAAGTTTGGTGAAGGTTTAGCAAGTTACAAATAAAGGTAAGTTTGCATTTTTAAGAAATCCTTTGTTAAAGTTTTTATGCATGTTATGGGTATTGGTTTGGTGAAGGAAAATTTTGAGTTTGAAGGGTTATTGTTGTTGCCATTTTGGACAGCCATGGGTCACGTTTTTGATGAGGTATTTGTGTATATAATTGATGAGAAATAATGTTAATCATGGTGATTTAGTAACCTAGTGATTTAATGCATGTATATATGGTGAATGATGCACTTTGATTGGATTTGTCATTTTGTTCGGCAATGTGATGTTGATGAATGAATTGTGGCAGCTTGTGGACACTTGAATAATGGTGTATATTGAAGGGAGTGTGGGCAGCATATTGACCTAGAAGGATTGATGATATGTATGTCAATTTACATTGTAAAGTGTATGTAAAGTTTGTAATGTTTAGGTGTGTTTGTAATGGTACTTAGAAATTGTAATTGTGAATGATATTTGGTGTGTTGAGGGTGATTTGAATCTGCCCAAAATAATGCTAATGTTATGTAGAAAATGTTGTTGGTAATGTGCAAAATCATTTTGTAAGGGTATGGAAGTAAACCTTGCAAAGGTAAGTGTGTGTTTGAAGTTGGGATGTGAATTGCATATTGAGGTCAGTACACATTTTAGCCTATAACCTTAAATGTTTAACATCAATTGGTATGAGACAAATTTTAGGTGAAACTAGGCACAAAATGTGCCAACTTTCATTGAGAAACCATGCCAAAATTCTGCTTGCAAGGTGACCTAAAAATGACCAATTGGATTAGGTGCAATTAGGACCTGAAAATGACCAATTGGGCAGCAGTGAGTGTTTATGCCATAACTCACTCAAACCATGTCCAATTGAACTGTAATTTTGACCAATAATAGTTAAGACCCATACATACAAGTCTCATTAAGACACCAAAGCCCAGAAATGACCATAAGCAAGTCAAACAACTTGCACAAGTTCGGGTCCAAAACTGGCTGAACCAGAATTGACCAATTTGACCTAAAATTGACCTAAAATGGTACCACTTGACCAGCAATAGTGTAATGACCATAACTTGGTCTACTTAACTCGGATTGACCTGAAATTTTGCACCGCTGCAATAAGACCTAGATCTACAAGTTTGTAGTTTCGACCGAGACCAAAACCGAGGGAACTAGATCGTCCGGTTAGGTCAAACCAGTGTTCGAATCCAAAGAATTTGCATTAAAATGCACTAAGCAAGGAAGTGACTTTGGTAAAACATACCAAATATAAAACCTTAGAGAATGTGACATATTAACGACACTAAAACCTAATTTACCTAAAATGCAATGAGGGTCGGTATATTAGGTGACTTAGTGAATATTTGAGTTCAAAGGCATTATTTACCAAACCCCATCGATAGAGACAATAATTTGGTAATCAAACACTTCAAATTGTGTTTCTCAGCTAACAAGGACTCAAAGAAAAGGGAAAGAAATACGAGTCAAGACCAGAGACAAATATCAGAGTTTGTGCACAACAAACTGTTTCTTTTGAATTATTTTCAATGGAAATAAATATTGACTATTTGCATATCATTGTTTTAAATTGTGGTTATGTGTTTGGTGTACACTTATTGATTGAAATTCATTGTGATGGGTTTGAATCTGTGAATATTTGTTTGTATGGTTTTTGTTGGATACTTTTTGATGGAAAAGCACTGTAATTGGTTTTTGTGTAAATTGAAGTGAATTACGAATTGTGTTGCCATTTTGTGAATGTAATTATAAATTTGGAAATTTATTCGATTCTTACGATCATTTGAATAAAATGTTTGGAATTGTTATGACTCACAATTGTCATGACACTGATAATAAATTACTCCTACATTAATGGGGTGAGTGTGATTATTACTCACTCTTTGACTTATTATTCTTGGGTTAGTATGATTATGTTCCTCCTCTTTGACTTCCCACCGAGGTGAGTATGGATGAGTTCTCATTATATAGCTAGCTTCCTCCCTCATTGATTTCGATTATTGGGGTGAGCATGTCTTGTCGTGGTGTACAACACGGCATATATGGAAAAATTGTGTCATGGCCTAAATTGTGTTATAGATTGGCAACACTGTATTCTTCAGTTATTTGATCGAATTGTGTTATTATGTATTGTGAGATTGTGAAATTGATTTAAACTCTTATTGACATATACTTTATTGAATTCAACCATGATCTCACTTATTGAAAATTATTGTGATATTAACAAATGGAGTTTAAATTCTTGTTGACATTTATTGTCTTGAATTTAACTATGGTTTTAAGTATCCACTATTGATATGATTTATGAATTGTGATTTAAAATTTGTATTTGGTAAATGTTGTGCACCACTGAGACATTGTCTCAAATGATAGCTTTTATTGTCGCCGCAGTAGAGAGACAGCATGTGGCAGCAGTTAGGTCGCTAGTATTGCCAATGAGAGATTTTTGGGTATAGTGAGTATACCACATGTGGCATTTTGTACAGAATGTATATTCACCGTATGTATATTTTGTTCTTGGTTTTGAGCAAATTGTAAACTTTAAGTTGTACAAGAAAGTTGTAAAATAATTATGAGTTATTTGGCTTGTATAAATTGTGTTTTATCTTTGTTTCTTAGTCTTTGTAAATCACTGTGGATTTGACTTGAGAAATGTGTTGTGTTGATTAAAATGTTTTTGTTGAGATTTGATAATATATTGAAGTGCTTTTTACAGTTTTTCAAGAACTGCTTTGTCCAAAATACAAATGGCACCTTGCCAAAATTTTTACAGATATTCCAAATAAATCAAATGAGTTAGTTGTTTCACTTCACCACCAAAGTCTTTCACACTGTAAATAGTGCTCACCACCGTAAAAGAAGTAAGAAAAGTTTTAAAATCCCTTGTAGTGTATTTAATGGATTATCAGTAGACGGAGTTGGTACTTCATTAGGTATACTACGGGAGCATGTTATGCCTTACATAGGGGTATGGAGTGACATGTTTTAGAGGAATCAGAGCAAAGATCTTAAATTCTGTTTTCACAAGATATGTGAATATTCTTTCTTCACAAGACAACCGCTAATATCATTGTTTGATACATACAAGACATTACATTATAAATATGCACTAACGGAGGAAATCTCCTTGTATTATTGTACAGAGGTCTAGAATCCTCGCATTGACTATGGAAGAGGGTGATCGCTTAGTCGATCAATCTATAGAGGCCGAGGTGCAAAGGATGCCCCAACCATACATAATGTTAGTGGTTCAAGAAAGACCACTTTCTACAGCATCGCAGCTCGCTTCGCCGCCAAGCAGATGGTCGCAATGTTCCAACAAATGGTCGCAATGTACCTACTCAAGTCCCAATACAGACACCAGTGGTACAACCACAGTCTCCTTCGAGGCAATATGACAAATTGATGAAGTATGGGTCTACAGAGTTCAAGGGGACAGTAGATCCTCTAGAGGCAGAACATTGGTTAGAGAGGATGGATAGGGTATTCAAGAAACCGCATTGCACAGAGGAGCTTAGATTTGAGTACTCAGATCTTTGCTGTGGGGATGCTTATGACTGTGGAAAACTATCCCCACACCGTAGAACCAGCAAGATTAACATGGAATGATTTTCTCAGTGGAATTCGCATGTAAATATGTCCTCGATGCTTATGTAGACCGTGGTTACAAGAATTCCTAAATCTAAAACAGTGGATTAGATCAGTGTCTGAGTATTTAATATAATTTTGCCGCCTAAGCCATTATGCAGTAAGTCTACTTTCTACCAGCAGGGAGAGATGCAAGAGGTTTGAAACCGCTTGAAGCCCAAAGATTAGATTACAAGTAGTCGGTTTCAAACACACTAACTTCTCTCAACTTATTTCTCAAGCTCTAGAGTTAGAAAGAATTGAGTCCAAGTTGCTCTGAGAAAAGAAATCGTAGAAGACAGTAAAAGAGGGAAATTCAGAGAACAGAGTTCTAGTGGTCTTACCGAAAGAGGAAAACTTTGGGGATACAACAGAGATAGTAAGAAGTCCATTAGAGATAGATCTTCTCGACGTAAAACCACCCCGATCCGATCAAAGAAACTCAACAGAAACTCGTAAATGCACTGTCCGATCGACTTTGTGAAAGTTGTGGTAAACCACATAGTGGGGTATGTTATAGAGTCAGAGGAGCATGTTTTAATCGTGGAGAGACTGCCATTTTGCTAGGGATTGTGTAAATCCAGTGTCGCTCGATCATTTACTACACCAAAGGGATCAACCCAAGTTTCTACCCCAAATAGTTCACCATCGCTAGTAGAGGCAGGTAGAGGTAGGGTAGTACACCTAGAATTCAAAGTACGTGAATCACCATAACAAGGTGATGCTTCACCGAGTATACGCTATACTACAGAGAGAAGAGGCTTAGACTTTTGATATTATTAATCGTACTTTCTCAATTGGTAACTAAGATATATATATGTATTATCCGACTGAGTCCGCATACTTTTATGTTAGTGTTAGAACTATATGTTTTATTGTTATTCCTTTGCTGTGGGAATAAATTTTGATGCATTAGTGATTGGCCCTTTAAGATAAGGATTGTGATAATAAGTGAAATTAGTTTTGAAAGAGTTTATCTAAAAAGTATTTCGACACACCATAAGTTATAAAGCTAATTGGCAGCCTATTTAATGTAAGGCAAGAGGACGAAAAGTAAGATGCAGAATGGAATTGCTCTAGATGAGGGCAAGGAGGTTATCATTAGAAATTGCTAATGGATATTGTAATCGTAATAAGATTCAATATCGTTGAATTCAAAAAGAATAAAAGATAACAAAGTTTGATCTATTGGGATGTATCGAGTAACTATGCAATGTTCTTGATGTTTATACCGTGTCGCAGACAAAGACTAACTTGAGATTATTGTGTAGAGCTACGCACTAACCGATAGTACACCTAGATGAGAATAGTTGCCAACGGCATCCGCTTTGGCATAGTTATGCCGTGATGTAATTTAATTGTTAGAAATAAGTTTGAAAATCCTACTTAGGATCTAAAACTCAAAAGTTAAAATATCGAAAGGTTATAGTTCAAGATAAAAGGAAGTAAGTTATAGAACATTGATGATAAAAAGAGTTATGGAAGTAGAGACTTGAACAAATTTGATTCATATGTAACAAAGAAATATTCAATGTGAGGAAGACTATGGACTAGAATGGTCGAGGACCAATGCCGATGAATGATTCTAATATGACCTCAAGGGTCATTCAAGAAGGAACATGAACCAAATATTAGACAAAGACAATAGTAAGAAGAGATTGGTGTTATACAAACAAATCAAACATTGTATTAGATTGTTAAAAGACTTATACAAATTTAAGAAAAGAAGGTTATACGATCGATAGAAAGGAGAAAATAAACGACGACTATTGTAAGATGGATATCGTAAAAATTTCGTGGACGAAATTTATTTAAGGGGGAGAATTGTAACACCCTATGTTTGGTAGTGCTCATTGCTCCGTGACTGGGGTTGTCCTGGACAACTAGGATGCCTAGAACCGTGACTTTAATATGAGTGAGGAGACATAAAATAATGAAATACAAGAAAAGAAAACAAAGGAAAATCATAGCAAAGAAATGTAACCGAGTAAGTGAGCTGAAACCTAGCGATGGTGACTGACCGAAGTCACGGCGTGGACCGTTGATCGCCCTCGGATCATGGGAACCCTGAAAACATTTTTGGGACATAAATAGACCCTTGTTGAAGAATAAATATCATTAGAAATATCAAAGAAAAATTAAATAATTAGTACAAAGAAAAGTGAGAAATCGAAAATGCAGATAAAACCAGATATCGAAAAATCGAATGCAACTAATAGGCATTATGGTCATTTGACATCCCGAATTGTCTTTTGACCTAAATGTCCATTAAAAATAAATAGTGAAAATCATGGGTTAAATGTGGATTATGGGAAAGTTAACTTAATATATGATTTAATTCTTGTTAGTGGACCACTATAGGATTAATTTATCATTGAAATATGGTCGATATGGTCCACTCACCATCCAAATTCCATCTTCCTCAAAATTCTCTCAAATGGCCGAATTGAAGAAACCTTGAAACTCCATTGACGCTTTTCTTGAGCTTCATTCCTCTCCATTTCAACTCCATTCTCTTAGGTTCTTTCATGAAAATGGTCTACACACCACAAGGAAGATATTGATACTAATTTTGAGAAGTTTGGTGAAGGTTTAGCAAGTTACAAATAAAGGTAAGTTTGCATTTTTAAGAAATCCTTTGTTAAAGTTATTATGCATGTTATGGGTATAGTTTTGGTGAAGGAAAATTATGAGTAAGAAGTGTTATTGATGTTGCCATTTTGGACAGCCATTGGTCACGATTTTGATGAGGTAATTGAGTATATAATTGATGAGAAATAATGTTAAACATGGTGATTTAGTAACCTAGTGATTTAATGCATGTATATATGGTGAATGATGCACTTTGATGGGAATTGGCATATGGTACGCAATGTGATGTTGATGAATTAATTGTGGCAGCTTGTGGACACTTGAATTATGTTTTTTATTGTAGGGAGTGTTGGCTTCATATTGTCCTAGAAGGATTGATGTTTTGTATGTCAATTTACATTGTAAAGTGTATGTAAAGTTTGTAATTTTTAGGTGTGTTTGTAATGGTACTTAGAAATTGTAATTGTGAATGATATTTGGTGTGTTGAGGGTGATTGAATCTGCCCAAAATAATGCTAATGTTATGTAGAAAATGTTGTTGGTAATGTGCCAAAACAGTTTGGTAGGGTATGAAGTAAACCTTGCAAAGGTAAGTGTGTGTTTGAAGTTGGGATGTGAATTGTATATTGAGGGCAGTACACATTTTAGCCTATAACCTTAAATGTGTAACCTCAATTGGTATGAGACTAATTTGAGGTGAAACTAGGCACAAAATGTGCCAACTTTCATTGAGAAACCATGCCAAAATTCTGCTTGCAAGGTGACCTAAAAATGACCAATTCGGATTAGGTGCAATTAGGACCTGAAAATGACCAATTGGGCAGCAGTGAGTGTTTAGGCCATAACTCACTCAAACCAGGTCCAATTGACCTGAAATTTTGACCAAGAATAGTTAAGACCCATACATACAAGTCTCATGAAGACACCAAAGCCCAGAAATGACCATAAGCAAGTCAAACAACTTGCACAAGTTCGGGTCCAAAACTGGCTGAACCAGAATTGACCAATTTGACCTAAAATTGACCTAAAATGGTACCACTTGACCAGCAATAGTGTAATGACCATAACTTGGTCTACTTAACTCGATTGACCTGAAATTTTGCAATCACAGCAATAAGACCTAGATCTACAAGTTTGTAGTTTTGACCGAGACCAAAACCGAGGGAACTAGATCGTCCTGTTAGGTCAAACCAAAGTTCCGATCCAAGAATTTGCATTAAAATGCACTAAGCAAGGAAGTGACTTTGGTAAAACATACCAAATCTAAAACCTTATCGAATGTGACATATTAACGACTAAAACCTAATTTACCTAAAACGCAATGAGGGTCGGTATATTAGGTGACTTAGTGAATAATTGAGTTCAAAGGCATTATTTACCAAACCCCATCGATAGAGACATAATTTGGTAATCAAACACTTCAAATTGTGTTTCAGCTAACAAGGACTCAAGAAAGGGAAAGAAATCGAGTCAAGACCAGAGACAAATATCGAGGTTTGTGCACAACAACTGCTTCTTTTGAATTATTTTCAATGGAAATAAATATTGACTTTTGCATATCATTGTTTTAAATTGTGGAAATGTGTTTGTGGACACTTATTGATTGAAAACATTGTGAATGGTTTGAAATCAGGAAAATTGTTTGAATGGTATTTGATGGATACTTATTGATTGAAAAGCATCAGAATGGTTTTGTGGAAATTGAAGTGAATTACGAATTGTGTTGCCATTTTGTGAATGAAATTATAACTTTGGAAATTTATTGATTCTTACGGATCATTTGAATAAAATGTTTGGAATTGTTTTGACTCACAATTGGCATGACATCGATAATATGTTCCTCCTCCATTAATGGGGTGAGTGTGATTATTCCTCCTCTTTGACTTATTAGTCCGTGAGTATGATTATGTTCCTCCCTCTTTGACTTCCCACCGAGGTGAGTATGGATGAGTTCTCATTATATAGCTAGCTTCCTCCTCATTGATTTCGATTATTGGGGTGAGTATGTCTTGTCGTGGTGTACAACACGGCATATATGGAAAAATTGTGTCATGGCCTAAATTGTGTTATAGATTGGCAACACTGTATTCTTCAGGTATTTGATCGAATTGTGTTATTATGTATTGTGAGATTGTGAAATTGATTTAAACTCTTATTGACATATACTGTCATTGAATTCAACCATGATCCGACTTATTGAAAATTATTGTGATATTAATAAATGGAGTTTAAATTCTTGTTGACATTTATTGTCTTGAATTTAACTATGGTTTTAAGTATCCACTATTGATATGATTTATGAATTGTGATTTAAAATTTGTATTTGGTAATGTTGTGCACCATCGAGACATTGTCTCAATGATAGCTTTTATTGCCGCCGCAGTAGAGAGACAGAGGCAAAGAAAGTTAGGTCGCTAGTATCGCCAATGAGAGATTTTGGGTATAGTGAGTATACCACATGTGGCATTTTGTAATCAGAATGTATATTCACCAGATGTATATTTTGTTCTTGGTTTTGAGCTTGTAAACTTTAAGTTGTACAAGAAAGTTGTAAAATAATTATGAGTTATTTGGCTTGTAAAAATTGTGTTATATCTTTGTATCTTAGTCTTTGAAAATCACTGGATTTGACTTGAGAAATGTGTTGTGTTGATAAAATGGAGTTGAGATTTGAAAATATATTGAAGTGCATTTTACAAGTTTTCTGAAGAACTGTTTTGTCCAAAATACAAATGGCATCTTGCCAAAATTTTTACAGATATTACAAATAAATCAAATGAGTTAGTTGTTTCACTTCAGATCACCAAACTCTTTCACACTGAAATAGTGCTCACCATCAGTGAAAAGAAGTAAGAAAAGTTTTTAAAATCCC